>NW_027140940.1:1412500-2130000 GCF_036365525.1 Heterodontus francisci
AGAGCTGCATTTTTCCAGTCCTTGTAAATCTCCTCAGTCGCCTCTCTCATGCAATTACATCCTTTGTGTAATGAGGTGACCAGAACTTCACACAGTACTCAGGTTGTGGCCTAACCAATGATTTATACAGTTCTAGTTTAACCTCCCTGCTCCTGTATTCTATACCTCAGCTAATAAGGGAAAGGATTCCATATGCCTTCTTAACCACCTATCGACCTGACCTGCTACCTGCAGGGATCAGTGGACATTGACTCCAAGGTCCCTCACTTGCTCTACACTTCTCAGTATTTTCCGATTGATCGTCTATCCCTTTGCCTTGTCTGACCTCCTCAATTACATCGTCTCATACTTAACCAGGTTGAATTCCATTTGACACTTTTCTGCCATCAATATTTTCGAGCAGCCTACAGCTATCCTCCTCGCTATCTGCCGCATGGCCAATCTGTGTACCATCTGCAAACATCTTGATCATGCCCCCTACATTTACGTTCAAATCGTTAATATACACCACAAAAAGCAGGGGACCCAGTACTGAGCCCTGTAGAACGCCGCTGGAAACAGACCTCAAGTCAGTAAATCACCCGTCAACAAACAGCCTTTGTTTACTGTCACTGAGCCAATTTTGTATCCAGCTTTCTGCAGTTCCCTGGATTCCATGGGATTTTATTTGTTTTAACTAGTATGCCACATGGTACCTTGTCAAAATCCATGTAGACCATATCATCAGCACTACCCTCATCTATCATCCTTACTACGTTGTCGAAAAATTCAATCAAGTTGGTCAAACAATATCTTCCCTGATCAAATCCATGCTGACTGTCCTTGATTGACCTGAGCCTTTCTAAGTGACAGTTTATCCTGTCTCACAGAATAGATTCCAATAATTTACCCACTACTGAGGTTACACTGACTGGTCTGTAATTATTCGGTCTCTCCCTTGCTCCATTTTTAAAGAGGTACAATGTTAACAGTTCACCAATCCTCTGGCACTACACCTGTATCCAGTGAGGATTGGAAAATGATGGTCAGACCCTCTGCTATTTCCTCTCTCACTTCTTTTGACAGCCTAGAATACATTTCATCTGGCCCTGGTGATTTACCAACTTTCAAGGATGCTAATCCCATTAATACTTCCTCTCTCCCTATGTATATCACATCCAATAATTCACTCTCGTCCTCCTTAAACACAATATCTGCATCGTCCCCTCTTCTGTTAAGACAGATACAAAGAATTCATTAAGAACCATACCAACATCTTCCGCCCTGACTCATGTATATCCACTTATGGATATAGATTTTCAAAAGGCCTGTGATCAACTGACATTTCATAGACTTGTCATGACATGGATTAATGTGACAGTGATAGTGTGGATATTTCATAGACTTGTCATGACATGGATTAATGTGACAGTGATAGAGTGGATATTTCATAGACTTGTCATGACATGGATTAATGTGACAGTGATAGTGTGGATATTTCATAGACTTGTCATGACATGGATTAATGTGACAGTGATAGTGTGGATATTTCATAGACTTGTCATGACATGGATTAATGTGACAGTGATAGTGTGGATATTTCATAGACTTGTCATGACATGGATTAATGTGACAGTGATAGTGTGGATATTTCATAGACTTGTCATGACATGGATTAATGTGACATTGATAGTGTGGATATTTCAGGGACTTGTCATGACATGGATTAATGTGACAGTGATAGTGTGGATATTTCATAGACTTGTCATGACATGGATTAATGTGACATTGATAGTGTGGATATTTCATAGACTTGTCATGACATGGATTAATGTGACATTGATAGTGTTGATATTTCATAGACTTGTCATGACATGGATTAATGTGACAGTGATAGTGTGGATATTTCATAGACTTGTCATGACATGGATTAATGTGACAGTGATAGTGTGGATATTTCATAGACTTGTTATGACATGGATTAATGTGACAGTGATAGTGTGGATATTTCATAGACTTGTCATGACATGGATTAATGTGACAGTGATAGTGTGGATATTTCATAGACTTGTCATGACATGGATTAATGTGACAGTGATAGTGTGGATATTTCATAGACTTGTCATGACATGGATTAATGTGACAGTGATAGTGTGGATATTTCATAGACTTGTCATGACATGGATTAATGTGACAGTGATAGTGTGGATATTTCATAGACTTGTCATGACATGGATTAATGTGACATTGATAGTGTGGATATTTCATAGACTTGTCATGACATGGATTAATGTGACATTGATAGTGTGGATATTTCATAGACTTGTCATGACATGGATTAATGTGACATTGATAGTGTGGATATTTCATAGACTTGTCATGACATGGATTAATGTGACAGTGATAGTGTGGATATTTCATAGACTTGTCATGACATGGATTAATGTGACAGTGATAGTGTGGATATTTCATAGAGTTGTCATGACATGGATTAATGTGACAGTGATAGTGTGGATATTTCATAGACTTGTCATGACATGGATTAATGTGACAGTGATAGTGTGGATATTTCATAGACTTGTCATGACATGGATTCATGTGACATTGATAGTGTGGATATTTCATAGACTTGTCATGACATGGATTAATGTGACAGTGATAGTGTGGATATTTCATAGACTTGACATGACATGGATTAATGTGACAGTGATAGTGTGGATATTTCATAGACTTGTCATGACATGGATTAATGTGACAGTGATAGTGTGGATATTTCATAGACTTGTCATGACATGGATTAATGTGACAGTGATAGTGTGGATATTTCATAGACTTGTCATGACATGGATTAATGTGACAGTGATAGTGTGGACATTTCATAGACTTGTCATGACATGGATTAATGTGACAGTGATAGTGTGGATATTTCATAGACTTGTCATGACATGGATTAATGTGACAGTGATAGTGTGGACATTTCATAGACTTGTCATGACATGGATTAATGTGACAGTGATAGTGTGGATATTTCATAGACTTGTCATGACATGGATTAATGTGACAGTGATAGTGTGGACATTTCATAGACTTGTTATTGCATGGATTAATGTGACATTGATAATGTGGATATGACACTGACTCAGGGACAGAAAGCAGAGAGAAGTGGTGAACAGTGATTGTTCAGACTGGAGTTGGAGGGGAGAATACAGTACTGTTTCTCAGGGTTCGATTCACTCTGCGTGATATCAAGAAACGATTGAAGGCACTTGATACTGCAAAGGCTATGGGCCCTGACAATATTCCGGAAATAGTACTGAATACCTGTGCTCCAGAACTTCTGTTCCCCCATCAAACTGTTCCAGTACAGCTGCAACATTGTCCTCTATCCTGCAATGTGGAAAATTGCCCAGGTATGTCCTGTACACAAAAAGCAGGACAAGTCCAACCCGGCCAATTACCGCCCCATCAGCCTACTCTCAATCATCAGTAAGGTGATGGAAGGTGTCAACGACAATGCTACCAAACAGCACTTGCTTAGCAATGACCAGCTCAGTGACGCTCAGTTTGGGTTCCGCCAGGGTCACACAGCTCCTGACCTCATGACAGCCTTGGTGCAAACATGGACAAAGGAGCTGAATTCAATAGGTGAGGTATGAGTGACTGCCCTTGACACCAAGGCTGCATTTGACTGAGTATGGCATCAAGGAGCCTGAGCAAAAATTGAGTCAGTGGGAATCAGGTGGAAAACTCTCTGCTAGTTGGAGTCATACCTAGCACAAAGGAATATGGTTGTGGTTGTTGCAGGTCAATCAGCTAAGCTCCAGGACATCACTGCAGGAGTTCCTCATTGTTGTGTCCTAGGCCCAACCATCTTCAGCTGCTTCAGCAATGACCTTCCTTTAATGATAAGGTCAGATGTGGGGATGTTCGCTGATGATTGCACAATTTTCAGCACCATTTGTGACTCCTCAAATATTGAAGCTGTCCGTGTAGAAATGGAGCAAGACTTGGACAATGTCAAGGCTTGGGCTGATAATTGGCAAGTATCGTTCACTCTGCACAAGCGCCAGGCAATGACGGTCTCCGACAAGAGATAATCTAATCATCCCCCTTGACATTCAATGACATTACCATAGCTGAATCCCCCACTATCGCATCTTAGGGGCTACCATTGACCAGATACTGAACAGGAGTAGCCATATAAATACCATGGCTAAAAGAGCAGGCCATCGGCGAGGAATCCTGAGGCGAGTAACTCACCTCCTGACTCACCAAAGCCTGTCAACCATCTACAAGGCACAAGTCAGGAGTGTGATGGAATATTCTCTGCTTGCCTGGATGGGTGCAGCTCCAAAAACACTCAAGAAGCTCGACACCATCCAGGACAAAGCAGCACTTGATTGGCACCCCATCCACAACATTCACTATCTTCACCACCAACGCAAAGAGGCAGCAGTGTGTACCATCTACAAGATGCACTGCAGCAACGCACCAAGTCTACTTAGACAGCATCTTCCGAACACACAACCTCTATCACATCGAAGGACAAGGGCAGCAGATGTATGGAAACACCAGCACCTGCAAGTTCCCCTCGAAGCCAGACATCATCCTGACTTGGAACTATATCACTGTTCCTTCTCTTTCACTGGGTCAAAATACTGGAACTGCTTCCTAACAGAACTGTGGGTGTACCTACCCCACGTGGACTGCAGTGGTTCATGAAGGCAGCCCACCATCACCTTCTCAAGGGCAATTAGGGATGGACAATAAATGCTGGCTTATCCAGCGTTGTCCACATCCCATGAATGAATAAAAAAAGATGCCAGAGAACTGGAGGGCTGTAAATGTTACACCCTGTTTAAAAAAGGAGAGGTTGGATAAGCCCTGTAACTATCAGTCCAATGCTGATTCTTGGAAAATTGTTGAGGCCATAACCCAGCACAAAAATATTTCTTGCTTGTAAAATCATGTCTTAATAAATGGCGAGTAGCACGGATAGCTTCATGGAAAATCATTTCTGATCATCTTGATAGTTTGTTGACGTAATTGTGAGTGTTAGAGAGGATTGCGTGTTTCGTGTGATAGAATCATAGAATCGTAGAAAGTTTAAGGCACAGAAAGAGGCCAATTGGCCCATCGTGTCTGTGCCAGCTGAAAAATTATCCACCTATTCTAATCCAGCATTTGATCCCTAGCCCTGCAGATTATGACATTTGAGGTGCACATCCAAGCTCTTTTTGAATGAGTAGAGGGTTTCTGCCTCAACCATCCTTTCAGGAAGTGAATTCCAGATCCCCACTAAAAGGAGGGGACCCAGTACCGAGCCCCGTGGAAAACCACTGGAAACAGTCCTCCAGTCAATACCCGTCAATAACTATCCTTTTATTTCCTGTCACTGAGGCAATTTTGTATTTCTGGGTGAACATGTTTTTCCTCAACTCCCTTCTGATATTTCTACCAATCACTTTAAATCTATGTCCCCTAGTCACTGATCTTTCTGCTAATGTGAATAGACCCTTCATCTCCACTCTATCCAGGCCCCGCAAAATGTTGTTCATTTCAATTAGATCGCCCCTCAGCCTTCTCTGTTCCATGGAGAACAACCCCAGCCTTTCCAATACTTCCTCTTAGCTGCATTTTTCCAGTCCTGGCAACATCCTCGTAAATCTCCTGTGAACCCTCTCGAGTGCAATTACATCCTTTCTGTTACCAGAACTGCACACAGTATTCAAGTTGTGGCCTAACCAATGATTTATACAGTTCCAGCATAACCTCCCAGCTCTTTCATTCTATACCTCGGCTAATAAAGGAAAGGATTCCATATGCCTTCTTAACTGTCTTATTGACCTGTCCTGCTATCTTCAGGATATGTGGGCATTCGCTCCAAAGTCCCTTACTTCCTGTACACTTCTCAGTATTGTCCAAGTAATCGTGCATTCCTTTGCTTGTTTGAGCTCCCCAATTGCATCACCTCAGACTTAACCAGGTCGAATCCCATTTTTCTGCCCATCTGACCAGACCGTCAATATCTTCCTGCAGCCAACAGCTATCCTTCTCGCTATCCACCGCATGGCCAATCTTTGTGTCGTCTGCAAAAGTCTTGATCATACCCACTACATTTACGTCTAAATCTTTAATATCGACCGCAAAAAGCAGGGGACCCATTACGGAGCCCTGTGGAATGACACTGGAAACAGTCCTCCAGTCGCAAAAATACTTGTCAATAAATTACACTTTGTTTCCTGCCACTGAGCCAATTTTGTATCCGCTTTTCTGCATTTCTCTGGACGCCATGGAATTTTATTTTCTGAACCAATCTTTCAGGTGGGAGCTTGTCAGAAGCCTTGCTAATATCCATGTCGACCACATCAACTGCACTACCCTCATCTATATTCCCTGTAACATCTTCAAAAAATTCAATCAATTTGGTGAAACAAGAGCGTCCGTTAACAAATCCATGCTGACTATCCTTGATAAACCTGTGCCTCTCTAAATGACAGTTTATCCCGTCTCTCAGAATAGATTCCAATAACTTGCCCACTACTGATGTTATACTGACTGGCCTGTAATTATTCAGATTATCCTTCGCTCCCTTTTTAAACAGAGGTACAATGTTAGCGATTCTCCAATACTCCAGCACCACAACTGTATCTAGTGAGATTGGGAAATGATGGTAGGCAGACCCTCTGCTATTTCCTCTCTTACTTCTTTGAACAGCCTGGGGTACATTTCATCCGGCTGTGGTGATTTATCAACTTTCAAGGATACTAATCCCATTAATACTTCCTCTCTCCCTATGTTTATTATATCCAATAATTCACACTCTTCCTCCTTAACGACAATATCTAAATCCCCCCTCTTTTCTGAAGACATACGCAAAGTGCTCAATAAGAACCAGTCCAATATCTTCCACCCTTATACAAAGGTTACCTTTCTGATCTACTATGGGGCCTACTCTCCCCTTAGTTATCCTCTTACTCTTAATGTATTGAGAAAACATCTTTGGGTTCACCTTGATTTTGCTTGCCAATATTCTTTCATGCCCTCTCTTTCCTTTCCTAATTTCCTTTTTGATTTTACCCCTTCACTTTCTATACTCCTCTCGGCTTTCTGCAGTATTGAGTTCTCAGTGTCGGACATAAGCTTTGCTTTTCTGCGTTATCCTACCCTGTCGGCTCCTTGACATCCATGGGACTCGAGATTTGGCCGCCTCACCCTTTTTCTTTGTGGGAACATGTTTATCTTGAACCTCTGGAATCTCCCCTTTGAATGCCTCCCACTGCTCTGAGACAGAATTACCTTCAAACAGCTGTTTCCTCAGTTGAACAGCCTGGGGTACAACTCTCACTCCTCAGTTTAGTAATATCGGCCTTGCCCCATTGAGAACTCTAACTGCTGATATATCTCTTGTCCTGTCCCATAATGAAGTTAAAACTAACTGAATTATGATCACTCCCACCAAACTGCTCCCCGACTGTCACTCCTCCACCTGCCCATCTTCATTTCCTAAAACAATGTCTAAAACCGCACCCTCTCTTGTTGGACTTGTTACATCCTGGTCAAAAACGTTCTCCTGAATGCACCTCAAGATTTCTGCTCCCTCAATTCTTTTCATACTAAAATTATCCCAGTTAATATTGGGGTAATGAAAATCCCCTGCTATTACTGCCCGATGGCTCTTGCACTTCTCAGAGTCTTGCCTACATATCCGATCTTCTATCTCCCTCTAACTATTTGGCTGTCGGGATGACATTCCCAACAGTGTGATTGTCCCTTTCTGGTTCCTTAGCTCAATCCATATGGTCTCATTTGATGAACCTTCCAACATATCATCCCTCCTCACAGCTGCAATAGATTCCTTGACCGAAATTGCCACTTCCCCTCCTTTCTTATCCCCCTCCCTATCGTGTCTGAAAACCCTGTAACCAGGAACGTTGAGCTGCCATTCCTGTCCCTCCTTAAGCCATGTTTCTGTAATAGCTATGATATCATACTGCTACCTGTCTAACTGTGCCCTCAGCTCATCTACTTTATTTGCTATACTCCTTGCACTGAAATAGATACCCTTGAGCACTGCCAACCTCTTTTAAAAAAGAATTCTAACCCTCTTTTCCTCTGTCTCCTGGACTCATCCATTAATGTTCTGCCTTCTATTTTCGTTTCAGGTTTTGTCCCGACTGACTCTACCCTCAGGTCCCCATCCCTCTGCAAAACTAGTTTAAACCCTCCACGACAGCACTAGCAAAACGTTCTGCAAGTAACCCAGTCCCGGCTCCGATCAGGTGCAACCAGTCCGGCCTGTCCAGGTCCCATCTAATCCAAAGCTGGTCCCAATGTCCCAGGAATCTGAAGCCCTCCCTCCTGCACCATCTTCCCAGCCACACATTCATCTGTCTTCGTTTTCTATTTCTATACTCAGTTGTGCATGGCACTGGGAGTAATCCAGAAGTTACCACTTTGAGGTCCTGCTGGCCTATTTCTTCCCGAGCTCCATAAATTCTGACTGCAGGACGACATTCCTCTTTCTACCTTTGTCGCTGGTTCCGATGTGGACCATGACAGCTGGCTGTTCCCCTTCTCCTTCAAGATGCTCTGCAGTCGCTCAGTGACATCCTTGTCCCTGGAACCAGACAAGCATGACACCATCCTCGATTCACGTCTGTGGCCACATAAACGCCTGCCTGTTCCCCTGACTATTGATCACTATGGCTCTTCCAGTCATCCCTCGACCCCGCTCTGCAGCTCAGCCACCCGTGTTGACACGGACTTGGCTCTGGCTGCACTCCCCAGGTGAAGCATCACTTTCCTCAGTATTCTGAACTGAATACCTGTTGGAGAGTGAGATGCACTCAAGGGTTTGCAGCACTACCTGCCTGATTCTTTTTGACTGTCTGGGGATCACCCATTCCCTCTCTCCCTGCATAATTTTCAGCTGTTGGGTGACCACATCAAAAACATGCTAAAACTGAATAAACTGGTGTATTAGAAGGAAGAATGTGCAGCGTTGATGGAAGAAGACAGGGAATGGGATTAGGTGAATTGCTCATTCGGAGAGGCGATGCAGACACGTCGGACTGAATAGTTCCTGTTGTGTTGTAATAACACTGTGATGGGTCGTCTCAGATGGGTGTAATGGTGGAGAATGGGGGATCCGTGGTGGGAAAGGGAAGTTGTCCTATGGGAACCGGAATCTTAGCAAGGACTCTCCGACAGCCTGTCCGGATCGAAGGCATCCAGGAAGTATCCTCCCTGCCTCCTCCTCCTCCTGAGGTAGCCTGCCGAATCCTGGTGCCAATGCCTGTGTCCTCACGATGGTGATGATATTGAAGGGTGCAGCAGAACACCATGAACTTGGACACCTGCTCCAGTGTGTACTGGAGGGCTCCCCCAGAGCGGATCAGACATCAGAAGCATTGCTTCATCACACCGATGGCCTGTTCCACCATGTTCCTGGTGACTCCATTGCTCACGTTATACACATGTTAATTGTGTGAGGTTGGGTTGGCGGTGGGAAGTGGTTTGGGGGTGCAGAAACACGAGCTGTGTCTAGAGGGGGTTTTCTTTGTCTCCGATGAGTCACATTCTGGTTCTGCATGGAGACCCGCAGTGTTGGGACCGGCTGACTGCTTCAGAATGAATGTATGGTGGCTGCTGCCAGGATAGAGGACATTCACCAACATGATGGACTGGGCATGCTCAGACACCAACTGTACATTAATGGAGTGAGAGTTCTTTCAGTTCCTGTACCTCTCCCCGTTGACATGGGGGCCCCTCAGAGCCACGGACACCATCAGGATTCCCGCTATCCTGACAAAGCCACGGGATCTCTCATCGTGCTTCTCCCTGCTGAGGGAGAAAATGATGACAAAGATGGCCACCCTCACCTCCCAGAATTATAAATGGACAATCCACAGGCCTAGTAACTACTGGCTAGTTAGTTTAACATCAGTTGTGAGGAAGGTTTTAGAAACAATAATCAGGGAAAAAGGACGACACACACTTGGAGAGGTTTGAGTTAATTAAGGATTGTCAGCACGGATTTCTAAAAGACAGATTATGCTTGACTGAGCTAATTGAATTTATTTCGATGATCAGAGAAGGTTGATGAAGGGAATGTGGTGGATGTTGTCTGCATGGATTTTATGAAAGTATTTGATGGAGAACCAAACAAAAGTTTGGTGAACAAAATTGAAGCTCATGGAATAGCATCCAATTAGATCAAAAATTGTCCAAAGGACAGCAAAAAAAGAAATGTGTTAAATGGTTGTTTTTCAGACTGGAGGATGGTAGACAGTGATTTTCCCCAAGGGTCAGTGTTAGGACCACAGTTTTTCTTTTGGTTTATATATAAGTGACATGGTTCTTGGAAGACAGAGTAGAATTTCACAGTTTTCTGATGATATCAATCTTGGAGGAGTGGCAAACAGTGAGGATGTTACAAACTGCCTGCAACAGGATATAGATAGGCTAGCAGAATGGACAGAGGAGTGGCAGGTGGAATTTAATACAGAGGAGTGTGAGCTGATGCATTTTGTCAGAAGGAATTGGAAGGCAATATAGACTTAATGACACAGTTCTAAAGATTGTGCAGGAACAGAGGGACTTGTGGCTCCAAATGCATTGATCTTTGAAGGTGGCAGGAGATATTAGGAGAATGTTTGGCAAAACATATCAGATCTTGGGCTTCATCATTGGAGACAAAGATACAAAAGCAGGAAAGTTATGCTGAAACTTTATAAAGATTTGGTTCGGCCCCAACTAGAGAACTATGTCCAGTTCTGGTCACCACACTCGGAAGGAAGTGAAGGTCCCTGAGAGGGTGCGGAGGAGATTTACCAGAATGGTTCCAGGGATGGGGGTTTAGTTACAAAGTGAGTTTGTAGAAGATGGAGTTGTTCTCCCTGGAGTAAAGGAGTTTGAGAGAGATTTGATAGAGGTGTACAAGATTATGATAGGCTAAGATAAGATAGACAAGGAAAAACTGTTCCCATTAACTGATGAAACACGGACCAGGGGACACAGATGGAAGGTTTTGGGTAAGAGATGTTGGGGAATATGAGGAAGAACTTTTTTACACAGTGGATGTTAATGAGCTGGAACTCACTGCCCATGAGGGTGGTGGAAGCCGAGACAATCAATGATTTCAAAAGGAAACTGAATGAAATTAACTTGCAGGTATATGAGGAATGAGCTGGGAGTGGCACTGACTGGATTACTCCAGTGAGAGATGGCCTCCTTTTGTGTTGTGCATGACTCTACGACTCCATTGATTTCTACGAGTCTATGCTGTATGTGTCTACAGCTCCTGCCTGGGAAGATCCAGATATATAGACTTTCAATGAAACTGACCTTAACGGCCACTGACAGCTCCGTCCACACCCTGGTGTGAGGCTACGGGTCGTGTTACAGGAGGTGACACAGCTCTGCGACCACCTCCTTATTGAATCAGAGTCACCTCACACACTGCTCTTGGGTTAATTGTAGATAGGAAAAGAGCTCTTGGAAAACCCGGGGTGGGTAGGGAAGAGTCCCTCCTCCTCCCTCTTTACCGAGCTTCCGCTCTCTGCAGTCTCTGCTCCATTTGTGGGTCATGTTAAAGATCCAGAGACACTGTAATTACAGTCCCCATACCTCGTGCAGAGTTGAGTCACCAAATCCTCTGTCTTCCCTGAATGTCTGCAGCAGCTCAAAACACAACCTCTAAAAACCCATCCACAACACCTGCACTGACTTTACAATAGCAGAAGTAAGTCAAAAGCCCCTCACCTGTAGGTTGGATGCCTGGTCCTTTCAAATAACACTAGAGGGGATTCATTGTGATGCTAAATGTATATTCAGCTGACAGTGACGAACACAAGCAGTCAGTGGTCATGCCGAGACATGACTTCAAAGACGTACTCAAAGCTGTCTGGCAGAAGTCACATTCAAAACTATCCTCACATGAGTATCACAAACATAGTAAGACTCGCTGGAGCCCTGTCCAGCATGAGGCACTGGGCTGACCATACTAAAGACCTGTCCAGCATGGGGCACTGTGCTGACCACTCTAGAGCCCTGTGCAGCATGGAGCATTGTGCTGACCATACGAGAGCCCTGTCCAGCATGGGGCATTGTGATGACCATACTAAAGCCCTGTCCAGCATGAGGCACTGGGCTAACCATACTAGAGCCCTGTCCAGCATGGGGCACTGTGCTGACCACTCTAGAGCCCTGTGCAGCATGGGGCATTGTGCTGACCATACTAGAGCCCTGTCCAGCATGGGGCACTGTGCTGACCACTCTAGAGCCCTGTCCAGCATGGGGCACTGTGCTGACCACTCTGGAGCCCTGTCCAGCATGGGGCATTGTGCTGATCATACTAGAGCCCTGTCCAGCATGGGGCATTGTGCTGACCAAACAAGAGCTCTGTCCAGCATGGGGCATTGTGCTGACCATACTAGATCCCTGTCCAGCATGGGGCACTGTGCTGACCATACAAGAGCCCTGTCCAGCATGGGACATTGTGCTGACCATACTAGAGCCCTGTTCAGCATGGGGCATTGTGCTGGCCATACTCGAGCCCTGTCCAGCATGGGGCATTGTGCTGACCATACAAGAGCCCTGTCCAGCATGGGGCATTGTGCTGACCATACTAGAGCCCTGTCCAGCATGGGGCATTGTGCTGACCATACAAGAGCCCTGTCCAGGATGGGGCACTGTGCTGACCACTCTAGAGCCCTGTCCAGCATGGGGCACTGTGCTGACCAGACTAGAGCCTTGTCCGGCATTGGGCACTGTGCTGACCACTCTAGAGCCCTGTCCAGCATGGGGCATTGTGCTGACCACACTAGAGCCCTGACCAGCATGAGGCACTGTGCTGACCATACTAGAGCCCTATCCAGGATGGGGCATTGGGCTGACCATATTAGAGCTCTGTCCAGCATGGGGCATTCAGCTGACCATACTCGAGCCATGTCCAGCATGGGGCACAGTGCTGACCATACTAGAGCTCTGTCCAGCATGGGGCACTGTGCTGACCATACTAGAGCCCTGTCCAGCATGGGGCATTGTGCTGACCATACTAGAGCCCTGTCCAGCATGGGGCACTGTGCTGACCATACTAGAGCCCTGTCCAGCATGGGGCATTGTGCTGACCACACTAGAGCCCTAACCAGCATGGGGCATTGTGCTGACCATACTAGGGCCCTGTCCAGCATGGGGCATGGTGCTGACCACACTAGAGCCCTAACCAGCATGAGGCACTGTGCCGACCACACTAGAGCCCTGTCCAGCATGGGGCATTGTGCTGACCACACTAGGGCCCTGTCTAGCATGGGGCATTGTGCTGACCACACTAGAGCCCTAACCAGCATGAGGCACTGTGCTGACCACACTAGAGCCCTGTCCAGCATGGGGCACTGTGCGGACCACACTAGAGCCCTGTCCAGCATGGGGCATTGTGCTGACCATACTAAAGACCTGTCCAGCATGGGGCACTGTGCTGACCATACTGAATCCCTGTCCAGCATGGGGCACTGTGCTGACCATACTAAAGCCATGTCCAGCATGGGGCACTGTGCTGAGCACACTAGAGCCCTGACCAGCATGAGGCACTGTGCTGACCACACTAGAGCCCTGTCCAGCATGGGGCACTGTGCGGACCACACTAGAACCCTGTCCAGCATGGGGCATTGTGCTGACCATACTAGAGCCCTGTCCAGCATGGGGCATTGTGCTGACCATGCAAGAGCCCTGTCCAGCATGGGGCATTGTGCTGACCATACTAGAGCCCTGTCCAGCATGGGGCATTGTGCTGACCATACTAGAGCCCTGTCCAGCATGGGGCATTGTGCTGACCATACAAGAGCCCTGTCCAGCATGGGGCATTGTGCTGACCATACGAGAGCCCTGTCCAGCATGGGGCATTTTGCTGACCATACTGGAGCCCTGTCCAGCATGGGGCATTGTGCTGACCATACAAGAGGCCTGTCCAGCATGGGGCATTGTGCTGACCATACTAGAGCCCTGTCCAGCATGGAGCATTGTGCTGACCATACAAGAACCCTGTCCAGGATGGGGCATTGTGCTGACCAGACAAGAGCCCTGTCCAGGATGGGGCACTGTGCTGACCACTCTAGAGCCCTGTCCAGCATGGGGTACTGTGCTGACCAGACTAGAGCCTTGTGCGGCATTGGGCACTGTGCTGACCACACAAGAGCCCTGACAAGCATGGGGCACTGGGCTGACCACACTAGAGCCCTGACCAGCATGAGGCATTGTGCTGACCACACTAGAGCCCTAACCAGCATGGGGCATTGTGCTGACCACACTAGAGCCATGTCCAGCATGGGGCATTGTGCTGACCACACTAGGGCCCTGTCTAGCATGGGGCATTGTGCTGACCACACTAGAGCCCTAACCAGCATGAGGCACTGTGCTGACCACACTAGAGCCCTGTCCAGCATGGGGCACTGTGCGGACCACACTAGAGCCCTGTCCAGCATGGGGCATTGTGCTGACCATACTAAAGCCCTGTCCAGCATGGGGCACTGTGCTGACCATACTAAAGCCCTGTCCAGCATGGGACACTGTGCTGACCAAACTAAAGCCATGTCCAGCATGGGGCACTGTGCTGAGCACACTAGAGCCCTGACCAGCATGAGGCACTGTGCTGACCACACTAGAGCCCTATCCAACATGGGGCACTGTGCGGACCACAGTAGAGCCCTGTCCAGCATGGGGCATTGTTCTGACCACACCAGAGCTCTGTCCAGCATGGGGCACTGTGCTGACCATACTAAACCCCTGTCCAGCATGGGGCACTGTGCTGACCATACTAAAGCCCTGTCCAGCATAGGGCACTGTGCTGACCATACTAAAGCCCTGTCCAGAATGGGGCACTGTGCTGACCATACTAGAGATCTGTCGAGCATGTGGCATTGTGCTGACCATACTGGAGCTCTGTCCAGCATGGGGCATTGTGCTGACCATACTAGAGCATTGTCCAGCATGGGGCATTGTGTTGACCATACTGGAGCATTGTCCAGCATGGGGCATTGTGCTGACCATACTAGAGCATTGTCCAGCATGGGGCTCTGTGCTGACCACACTAGAGCCCTGTCCAGCATGGGGCATTGTTCTGACCACACCAGAGCTCTGTCCAGCATGGGGCACTGTGCTGACCATACTAAAGCCCTGTCCAGCATGGGGCACTGTGCTGACCATACTAAAGCCCTGTCCAGCATGGGGCACTGTGCTGACCATACTAAAGCCCTGTCCAGAATGGGGCACTGTGCTGACCATACTAGAGATCTGTCGAGCATGTGGCATTGTGCTGACCATACTGGAGCTCTGTCCAGCATGGGGCATTGTGCTGACCATACTAGAGCATTGTCCAGCATGGGCATTGTGTTGACCATACTGGAGCATTGTCCAGCATGGGGCATTGTGCTGACCATACTAGAGCATTGTCCAGCATGGGGCTCTGTGCTGACCATACTAAAGCCCTGTCCAGAATGGGGCACTGTGCTGACCATACTAGAGCTCTGTCCACCATTGGGCACAGTGCTGACCACACAAGTGTACTGCCCACCATGGGACACTTTGCTGACCACACTAGAAGTGGCCGGCTGTGTGGTTCACATCATTTTATTGGTCCCATCTTCTGTGCCCTCAGCACCAGTGGGTCTGTAGAGTTGAAAATCGTGGCTCGGAACAGATTCAGAGAGAAAGAAATTCACTTTAAAAAGAGAATTGAGAAAAGGTTGAAGGCATATTATTTGCAGAAATATGGGAAATGCACAGGGGAATGGGACTAATGGAGTGGTGAGGCCATGGAGGGATTCAGACTGAAGAATGAGAATATTAAAATTAAGGTGCTGCCAGACCGGGAGCCATTGTAGATCAGTGAGCACAGGGTTGATGGGTGATCGGGATTTGGTGTGAGTTAGGATACAGGCAGCAGAGTTCTGGATGGGCTGTGTATTATGGAGGTTTATAACTGGGAGGGTGACCAGGAGAGATTCGGAATAGTCAAGTGTGTATTTAACAAAGGCACATATGAGGGTTTATGCAGCAGATGGGCTGAGGCAGAAGTGGAGACGGGTGATATTACTCAGGTGGTAGTAGGCAGGGTTGGTGATGGAGAGAATTTGGAGATGAACTCAAGTAAGGTAAAAATAGAACACAGAGGTTGTAAACTGTCTGGTTCAGCCTCAGGATCGGGTATGTGGTTCACAGATAGGGGATGGAGTTTGTGACGGAGACCAATGGACCAATGACACTGTCTTCTCTCTTCCCACAATTTACGTTCCAGAACAGTATTTCAGTAAACAGGGTTTACAGATCTCCTGGCTGGAAATAGAGACAGTATCAGCAGCAAAGAGGAGAGAGTAAATTACAAGAACTGAAATACCGTTAGCAGTGGTTTATACAGCTGATTTCTGGAGAAAGAGATTCAGCAGAAATAACAACAGCAGCAAGGAGGGTGGAGTAAATTACAGGAGCAGTAATGCAGTTAAACATGGTTAATCAAGGTAATTACTGGAGATATTCACCGGGATTAACAACAGCAGCAAGGAGGGTAGAGTAAATTACAGGAATATAATACAGTTAAACATGGTTTAAAGAATAAATACCTGGAAACAGATACTAACCGGGGACACCAACCAGAGCGAGGATGGGATAATAAATGTATTGAGCAATCCGAAGTGTGAGGTAGATGCGAAAGTCTAATGAGAACCGATCATAATGTGTAGAAAGATAGTGAAGTTCTGAGGATAAACTCTTGCTCATTGTTGTAACATTCCAATCTATTGTTCTCAGATTCTGACCCATTGTTCTCAGACTCTGACACATTGTTCTCAGATTCTGACCCATTGTTCTCAGATTCTGACCCATTGTTCTCAGATTCTGATATATCCTCACCCTCTCTCTGGAGCCGCTGATCCCTGTGAGTGCCGGGCGTGATGCTCCCGCTGACAATATGGGATAACACATCGAAAGGAGTCCCATATTAATAGAAGAGGGAAACCCTCCTGTGACACAATTCGGTCCATGGAGACTGACATTAATTACAGTCACTGAACAAACAGTTTCAGTTAACACCTTTCAAATCCAACACCTTTTTGTACCACAATAAACTGGAACTCTTACCCAGACTGAATGGATGTATAGGGGTTTCTGAGGGAAGGAATAGTGGAAATAGCAGAGGCACTGGCCAGAATCTTCCAATCCTCATTGGATATGGGTGTGATGACAGAGGATTGGAGGATTGTAAATCTTACATCCTGTTTAAAAAAGGAGATATGCGATAAATGCTGTAATTACTGACTGGTCAGACTAGTGTCACGACTGGGGACATTTGTAGACGTGACAACCCAAGAGAAAAATACTTGTTGCTTGGAAAAACATTGGATAGTAAATGGTTAGCAACCTGGATATGCTAAAGACTATTGATGTCTGGCAAACAACAACAACAACAATTTATATTTAGATATTGCCTTTAATGTTATAAAACATCCCAAGGTGCTTCACAGGAGCATTATGAAGCAAAGTGCGAACTGAGATACAACAGGAGATATTAGGTCAAAGGACCAACAGCTTAGCCAAAGAGGAAGGTTTCAAGGAATATCTTAAAGGAGGAAAGCGAGATGGAGAGGTGCAGAGGCGGAGATGTGTAGGGAGGATACTGCAGCTTGGGCCCCGGCAGCTGAAGGCACGGTCGCCAGTGGTGCAGTGATTTAAATAACGGATGTAAAAGAGGCCAGAATTAGAGGAGCACAGATGTCTCGATGGGTTCTGGAGCTGGAGGATATTACAGAGATAGGGAGGGACGAGGCCATTGAGAGATATGAAAACAAGGATGAGAATTTTAAAATCAAGATATTGCTTGACTGGGAGCCAATGTCGTTCAGTGAGATATAAACGGGACTTGGTGTGAGCTAAGACATGGGTAGCAGAGTTTTGGATGACCTCAAGTTTACAGAGAGTAGATATGGGAGATCAGCCAGGAGTGATTTGGAATAGTCACATCGAGAGGTGACAAAGGCATGAATGAGGTTTCAGCAGCAGATGGGCTGAGACAGGGGTGAAGTCAGGCGATGTTACTGAGGTGGAAATAGGCGGTTGTAATGATACCCTGAAAATGAGGTTAAAGCTCATTTTGTGGTCAAATGTGACACCAAGGTTGTAAACATATTGTCTGAATCTCCGACTGTCACCAGGAAGAGGGATGGGATCAATAGCAAGGGAACAGAGTTGGAGTGGGGAGTGAAAACAATGGCTTCAGTCTTCCCAATATGTAATTGGAGGAAAATTCTGCTCATCCAGTACTGGGTGTCGGATAATCTGTCTGATAATTTAACAGCAGTGGAGGAGTGGAGAGAGGTAGTGCTGAGGTGAACTTGATGGAGTTTTTTGATAAAACAATGGAGAGGGTTGATGAGGGTGGTGTGATTGAAGTTATATATATGGACTTTCAAAAGGTGTTCGATCAAGTGACATTCAATAGACAGGTTAGGAAAACTGAACACTATGGATTAAAGGTACAGTGACAGTGTGGATATAACATTGGCTAAGGAACAGTAAACAGAGAGAAGTGGTGAAAGGTTGTTGTTCAGACTCGATGGGAGTATACAGTGGTGTTCCCCTGGGCTCAATATTAGGACCACTGCTCTTTTTGCTCTTGGAAACCCAGGGTGGGTAGGGCAGAGACCTTTCCTCCTCTTTTTTTTCCAGAGCTTTCCCTCTCTCTGCAGCCTCTGCTCCATTTGTTGATCATGTTACAGACCCAGAGACATTGTTACTACAGTCCCCATTCATCGTACAGAGTTGGGTCACCAAGTCCTCTCTCCTCCCTGAATGTCTGCAGCAGCTCACAGCACAACCTCGAGAAAACCATCCACAGCACCTCCACTAACTTTATAATAACAGAAGTAAGTCAAAAGCCCCTCACCTGTAAGTTGGACCCCTGGTCCTTTTAAATAACACTAGAGGGGGTTCCTCGTGCTGCTGAATGTATGTTCAGCTGAGAGTGACTAACACAGGTGGTCAATAGACATGCAAGGACCAAGTTTCAAAGACGTACATCAAAGTTGCTGAAATGGCTGATCGACATCATATTCAGACCCCTCCTCACACTGCAGACTCACACACGTTGCACCGACACCAGCACCCCGGCCAGCCTGGGTGTCCTGGACAATGTGCTGGATGTGACCGGCAGTGCAGCTCACACCATTTTATGGATCCAAGCTTCCACAGCATGAGTGGAGCAGGAGAGATGAAATGTGTGGTCAGGAAGACCACGCTGTGGCTGTCTGGATACAAAATTGTCTGGCCCATTGAATACAGAGGGTGTTAGTAGATGGAAAGTATTCAGCATGGAGCTCGGTGACCAGTGGTGTTCCGCAGGGATCTGTTCTGGGACCTCTGCTCTTTGTGATTTTTATAAATGACTTGGATGAGGAAGTGGAAGGCTGGGTTAGCAAGTTTGCCGATGACACGAAGGTTGCTGGAGTTGTGGATAGTGTGAAAGGCTGTTGTAGGTTGCAACTGGACATTGACAGGATGCAGAGCTGGGCTGAGAAGTGGCAGATGGAGTTCAACCTCGAAAAGTGTGAAGTGATTCATTTTGGGAGGTCGAATTTGGATGCAGAATACAGGCTTAAAGACAGGGTTTTTGGTAGTGTGGAGGAACAGAGGGATCTTGGGGTCCACGTCCATAGATCGCTCAAAGTTGCCACCCAAGTTGAAAGGGTTGTTAAGAAGGCGTATGGTGTGTTGGCTTTCATTAACAGGGGGATTGAGTTTAAGGGCTGCGAGGTTATGCTGCAGCTCTATTAGGCCCTGGTTCGACCACACTTGGAATATTGCATTCAGTTCTGGTCGCCTCATTATCGGAAGGGTATGGAAGCTTTAGAGAGATGTAGAGGAGATTTACCAGGATGTTGCCTAGACTGGAGGGCATGTCTTACGAAGAAAGTTTGAGGGAGCTAGGGCTTTTCTCATTGGAGCGAAGAAGGATGAGAGGTGATTGGACAGAGGGGTACAAGATAATGAGAGGCATAGATAGAGTAGATAGCCAGAGACTTTTTCCCAGGTGGAAAGGGCTATCACCAGTGGGCATAATTTTAAGGTGACTGGAGGAAGGTTTCAGGGAGATGTCAGAGGTAGGTTCTTTACACTGAGAGTGGTGGGTGCGTGGAATCCGCTTCCAGTGTTGGTAGTAGAAGCAGATACATTAGGGAAATTTAAGCGACTCTTGGATCGGTACATGGATGATAGTAGAATGAAGGGTAGGGAGTTAGTTTGATCTTAGAGTAGGTTAAAGGTTCGGCACGACATCGTGGGCCGAAGGGCCTGTACTGTGCTGTACTGTTCTATGCTCTATGTTCTATGTTATATGAAGAGTGACAGAGGGAAAGAAACTCACTTTTACGCGGGAATTGGAAAAAAATATTTTTAAGATGAACAAGTTTCAGGAACATTGGAAATGAACAGGGGATTGGGATAATCAGAGGTGTGATGACATGGAGGGATTTGATCACATGAGTGAGAATATTAAAATTGAGGTGTTACTGGACCAAGAGCCAATGTAGGTCAGTGAGCACGGGGATGTTGGGTGAACAGAATTTGGTGCAAATTAGAAGATGGCAGCAGAGTTTTGGATGACCACAGGTTACAGAGAGTAGGATGTAGGAGACCAGCCAGCAGTGTGTTAGAATAGTCAAGTCTCGAGATAAAAAAGGCATGGATGAGGTTTTTAGCAGCAGATGAATGGAGCTCTCTCTCTCTCTCGTTCTTTCTCGCTCTGTCGGCCTCATTTGCTCTGTCCCACACTCAGAATCTTATAAGTTTCAATCAAGTCGCCTCTTACTCTTCTAAACTCCAGCTGACATAAGCCTAGCCTGTCCAGCCTTTCCTCATGAGACAACACCCCCATTCCAGGCATTAGTCTAGTAAACCATCTCTGAACTCCTTCGAATGCATTTCCACCTGTCCTTAAATGAGGAGACCAATACTGTACACAGTATTCCAGAAGTGGTCTCCCTATATAACTGAAACATAACCTCCCTACATTTGTATTCAATTCCTCCTGCAATAGCCGATAACATTCTATTAGTTTTCCTAATTACTTGCAATACCTACATATTAACCTTTTACAATTCATACACAAGGACTCTCAGTTCCCCCTGGATGGTAGAGCTCTGAAATCTCTCACCATTGTGATTATATGCTTAATTTTTATTCTTCCTGCCAAAATGGACAATTTCATATTTTCCCACATTATACTCCATTTACCAGATCTTTGCCCAATCACTCAATCTATCTACCCCTTTGTGGTTCACTTGTGTCCGCATCACAACATACTGTCCGACTGACGTTTCTGTCATCAGCAAATTTAGCAAACATACCTTTGGCCCCTTCATCCAATTGATTTATATAAATTGTAAAGAGCTAAGGCACCCGCACTGATCCCTGTGACACACCACTCGTTACATCTTCCCAAACAGAAAATGATCCATTTAAGCCTACTCTCTGTTTCCTGTTAGCTAGCCAATCTTCTATCCATGCCAATAGGTTGCCCCCTCCACCATGAGCTTTTATATTCCGCAATTAACTTTGATGTGGCACATTATGAAATCCCTTCTGGAAATCTAAGTATAGTACATCCACCAGTTCCCCTTTATCCACAGCACCTGTTACTTCTTCAAAGAACTTCAATAAATTGGTTAAACATGGTTTCCGTTTCACAAAAGCATGTTGACTCTGCCTGATCACCTTGAATTATTCTGTGTGTCCTGCTATAACGTCTTTACTAATAGCTTCTTACATTTGATCCATAGCCAGAAAGCCTTTCTCACCTGCCACAGGCCGTATGTCCACTATGTCTATTCTGATTTTGTGCTGTATTTGAACTGTTACAACTCAATAAACTGCTTGTGACCCTTCGACCTCCTTTTGGTTAATCTGTGACCCTGGATCAGATCTTATAGTGGTGTAGGAGAGTGAACACAGCTCATGTCAAAGTCCTGCCTCCCTTTTATATGATCCTGCATAATGGACAGGGACTATTGGGCAGTAATGTGCTCAAGGGTTATCAGCAGTAATTGATTATCTCTATATTTGTATATTGTAGAACATTAAAACATACCCCTGCTCTGGTGTCCAGTGCACCCTCAATATTCATGATTAAAATATCAGAGGAGTGGGAACCAGACAGCTCTGATCACCCTGAGGTACAGGTGATTCTCGAGTCGGTGCTGAGTGTAATCACAACCCATAAAGATGACTGTGGAAACATGAGCAGACCGGAAGAAATTAACTGACCATTGCATGATCCATGAAGCAGTATTCATACCGAGCTGAGATTATATCATACATTCCAGACATCATCAGGTCATTGTTATACCAGGGTGTAGTTCACGAAGCCATGTTCCCTTCTAACTGTCCGATTTGACTGGTTGGAAAGCCGGATGGCAGCTGGTGACTGACTATTGACCACCACAAACTCAATTCAGTCAACCCTGCGTGAACCCGGTTGTCTGATAGACACCCACCTCACTCTCCCGGATTCCCAATGTTAGGTCTGTCTTCTCCACCCTGGATATCTCTAATGGTTATTGTAGTATCCCAGTAAATCTAGAGAAACAAATTAGATTCACATTCACTTCTGAGGACCAGAGGTACTCCTGGACATGTCTGTCACAAGGGGTTCCACAATAACCCCACTATTTTCAACAAACGTGTAGCTGGGTCCCTTCTGAGCTTTTCACAGTCTTCCTGCTTGCTGCAATATGTCGATGATCTTCTCATCACCGTGTCCACACATTTAACACTTTTACAGGAACTACTGAAGTTACTTTGGGAGCTGGACTAAAAGACCATCCACGTAAGTCCCAGCTGGTGCAAAACCGTGTCACCTTTCTACGTGCCCAGATCAGATCATCCTGCATCAGCCCACACCAGCATCAGGCCGAGACCATCCAGTGTCTACCCCTGTTCACCTCAAAGACCTGCCCTGTGTCCTATCCTCAGGCTGGTGGAGTATTAGTAGACCCTCATCCAGTATCTACCCCTGTCCACCTCAATGTCCTGCCCTGTGTCCTATCCTCAGGCTGGTGGGGTATCAGTGGACCCTCATCCCTCGATTTGCAGACACTGTGACTCCTCTTTATGAACTACCTAATGATGGTGATGACCAGATTTAACCTGGTTGGACTGAAGAAAGCATAGAAGCAGTAACACAATTGAAGAAATCTGTCGCCCAGGCAACGTGTCTTATCTCACCTAACCCTGACAAGACTTTCAACATGGAGTTGGTGGACACAGTGAAAAGCCTGACTGCTGTCCTATGTAGAGAAAACGAGGAGAAATTATTCCCCATTGTGAATGACTCCAGAATTGTCAGTGGGATTGAACTGATTTACTCTGTTTGTGAAGGACATTTGTTAACCACTTTCTGGGGCATCAAACATTTCAATTACATCACGGGGTTCAACAGGGTGATACTGCCCAGTCCATTACAAACTTTCCCAGTATAGGGCGGCACAGTGGCGCAGTGGTTAGCACTGCAGCCTCACAGCTCCAGTGACCCGGGTTCAATTCTGGGTACTGCCTGTGTGGAGTTTGCTAGTTCTCCCTGTGTTTGCGTGGGTTTCTTCCGGGTGCTCCGGTTTTCTCCCACAAGCCAAAGACTTGCAGGTTGATCGGTAAATTGGCCATTTGCAATTGCCTGTAGTATAGGTAGGTGGTAGGGAAACATAGGGACAGGTGGGGATGTGGTAGGAATATGGAATTAGTGTAGGATTGGTATAAACGGGTGGTTGATGGTCCGCACAGACTCGGTGGGCCGAAGGGCCTGTTTCAGTGCTGTATCTCTGAACTAAACTAAAAGTAGTAATAGTATTCCCCTGTCAGAGTGTCGTAGAGTCATAGTCATTTCAGCACAGAATTAGGCCATTCTGCTCATCGAGTCCATGCCAGCTCTTTGTAGATAAATCCAGCCAGTCTCATTCCCCAGCTCTGACTCCATATTCCTGCAAGTTTATTTACATCAAGTATTCATCCAATATCCTTTTGAAATAATTCCCCTTCTCTGCTTCCACCACCCTCGTAGGCAATGATTTCCAGGCCATGACCATTCGTTGTGTAAAAATGTTGTTCATCACATCCCCTTTAACTCTTGCCCTCAATCCTAACTCTTGTCATTGTACCATCAGCTAATGGGAACATCTTTTCCTGTCTACCTTACCCAAACAGGTCATCATCTTGTATACATGTATCAAATCTCCCCTCAATCTCCTTTACCCCAAGGAAGACAATCCCAGCTTTTACAGACTATATTGTACTTAAAATCCTCCATCTCTGGAACCATTAAAGTAAACCTCCTCTACACCCTGTCAATGACCCTCACATCCTTCCTAAAGTGTGGTGAACAGAACTGGATGCAGTACTCCACTTGGGGCCTAAACAGAGCTTCATAAAGTTACAGCATAACTTTCCTTCTTCTGAACTCACCACCTCTATCTATGAAGCCCAAGATCCCATATGCTTTACTGACGACTCTCTCAATATATCCTGCCACCTTCAGGATCTATGTGCATGAACCCCATGTCCCTTTGTCTCTGCACACTCTTTAGAACTTTACCATTAAGTGTATATTGTCTCTCCCTGTTACTTCTGATAAAATGCATCACTTGACACTTGTCTGTATTAAATTCCATTTGCCTCTCGTCTGCCCATTCTGCTAGCCTATCTATGTCCTCTTACATCGATTGGTATCAACCTCAATGCCTGCCCCGCCTCCAAGTTTGGTATCACCTGCAAATTTTGAAATGTTTCTCTGTATGCCATTATCCAAATCATTTATACATATCAGAATAAAACAGTGTTCCTAGCACTAACCCTTGGGGAACACAACTGTCTATTTTTCTCCAGTTTGAATAACAACTATTTACTGCAACTCACTGTTTTCTGTCATTAAGTCAGTTTTATATCCAAGCTGACACTGACCTTCCTTTTCCATCAGCATCAATTAACTGTCCAATTCTCACAAACAGATTGTGAAATAAAGTACAAATTCAGCTTAAAATTAAGTGAAATGCTAAATGTAAAATTAACAAATTGTTGGAAAGAGATCGACTCTTAGATCACTTAAAATTCAATCACTCGTTAACTTTACTGCATTTAGTACTCTGTCCAAGCAGGACTCCCTAAAACTGGACTCAGTGCAGCTTATTGCATTTAGGGTTTGGGGAGAGAATTCAAAAGCTTAGGGATGAGACCAGAAAGTGCTGGAAATACTCAGCAGGTCTGGCAGCATCTGTGTAGAGAGAAACAGAGTTAATGTTTCCGGTCTCTGACCCTTCATCAGAACTGGTAAACGTTAGGAATGTAACAGTCTGTCATTTAATCTATCCCCTCTCTGTCCCATCACAGTCCTTCCTTCTTGTTCTTCTTCCCCCTTCCCCTCTTTCACTTGCTCAAAGACTGTTACATTTCTATCGTTTACCAGTTCTGATGAAGGGGCACAGATCTGAAACATTAACTCTGTTTCTCTCTGCACAGATGCTGTCAGACCTGCTGAGTATTTCCAGTGTTCAGCATCCGCAATATTTTGCTTTGATTTTAGTGTTTAATTCACTGACATTTATCTTCCAGGAATTCCTCCCTGGAACTTCTGCTCTACTCTTCCAGAGCGTAGGGCCTCGGCAGCTGAAGGCAGGACCACCAATGGTAGAGCAATTAAACTCGTAGATGCTCAAGAGGCCAGAAATAGATGAGTGCAGATATCTCGGAGGGTTGTCGGGCTGGAGGATTTTACACAGATAAGGAGGAGTGAGATAATGAAGGATTTGAAAAGAAGGCTGAGAGTTTTAAAATTGAGGTGTTGCTGACCAGGAGCCAATGTAGGTCAGTGAGTACATGGGGTATGAGTGAACAGGACTTGGTGTGAGTTAGGACATGGGCAGCAGTGCATTGGATCACCTCAGGGTTATGGAGGGTAGAATGTGGGAGACCAGCCAGGAGTGTGTTGGACTAGTCGAGTCTACAGGTAACACAGGCAAGGGGGCGTGTTTCATCAGCAGAAGAGCTGAGAGAGGGGCAAAGTTGGGTGATGATACGGAAGTGTAAGTAGGCTGTTTTTGTAATATTTAGCAGGAAGCTCGTCGCAGCGTCAACTATGAAACCAGGTTGTGAACAGTTTGCTTTAGTTTCAGACAGTTGCCAAGGAGAGAGATCCAGTCTGTAGCTAGGAAACTTTTGACGTGGGGTTTGAAAACAACGGCGGCAGTATTCCTAATATTTAATTGGCATGGCAGATGTGTGAGGTGATACATTGTCGGAAGACTTGATATATATTATCCGTTCATGGTATGTGGGTGTCGTTGACTAGGCCAGCATTTATTGCCCATCCATAATTGCCCTTGAGAAGGTGATGGTGAGCTGCATGCAGATGAATGACCAGGGATAATACAAGCTGAATGGCATAACTTTAAAGCTATTGAGAGTAACAGAGAGACCTGAGGTGTTTGTATGCAATCTTCGAAAGTAGCTGGACAGGTTAACAAACAGTTCACAAAGCAAATAGATTCCGAGGCTTGATTAATAGAGACACAGTGTAGACTGGCCAGGATATTGTGTTAACCCTATGGAAAAGACTAGTCCGGCTCCATCTGGAGTATTGTGTCCAATACTGGAAACCACACTTTAGGAAGGACATGAAACCTTGGAGAGGGGACAGATGAGTTTTACTGGAACTTTTCCAGGGATGAGGGGTTACAGTTATGTAGCTGGGATTGTTTTCCTTGGAGCAGGGACATTTACAAGGTGATCAGATAGGGATATATAACATCATGAAGGGTTTATGTAAATTATATAATGTTTCTAATGTATGAGGGGCCATTAACCAGAGGACATAGATTTATGGTGATTGGAAAAAAGAAGCAGAGTTGACATGGGGATTATTGTAATGCAATTTTTGTTTCGGATTTGCAAATTATTGTATGATAGGCTGAAGGATACAGATTCAAAAGTAGATTCAAAAAGTGATTTGGTTAGATATTAAGGGGAAAAGTTCAAGGATCTGGGAAAGATCCAGGGTGTGGAACTCACTGGAAACTCATCAAAAGAGCCAGCACAGACTTCATAGACCAAATGACCCCCTTCCATGCAATGCTATTATATGTTTCTATGACTTTTCCTGCCTGCACTTTTACAATTTTCCTATCGTTTCAAAAGGTGTTTGATAAAGTACTATATAACAGCCGTGTGACCCAATTAGAAACACATGGGATTAAAGGGCCAAAGTCAGCCGGGGCACAGTTTGTAGCTCTCTCCCCTTTCAGTCACAAGCTTCCAGGATCAAGTGTCATGAAATGACTTTTTCACAAGAATCAAGGCTGACAGTGCAGCGACAGTACTGAGGGAGTATTGCGCTATCAGATGAGCAGTCTTTCGAATGAAACGTTAAACCAAGGCCCCATCTGCCCTCTCAGGTGGATGCTAATGATCCTATGGGATTATTTAGAAGCAGATCAGGGGAATTATTCCCTGTGGCCTGGACAATATTTATCCATCAAGCAACATCATAAAAACAGATCTGGTCATGATCACATTGCTGCTTGTGGGATCTTGCTGTGCGAAAATTTGCTGCTCTGTTTCCGACAGTACAAGAGTGAGTCGGCATTATCAGTATAGGTTAATTTCAAATCGCGTTGGAACATGCAGTTGTCATGAAAGGCGCTACATAAATGGAAGTCCTTTTTTTTTCTTTTTCAATCCCAGCATGGGCGAAATTAGCTAGGTGACAGGTAACAGGGAGTAGGGAATAATGGCTGCTTTTCAGCTGGAGCGAAGTACACAGTGGGGTTCCCCAGGGTGACTGTTGGGATCCCTGGTGTTGCATGCCAATGCAGTGGGCTTGTGTACAGAGGGGGTAATGTCCAAGTTTTCAGATGGAAGGAAACTCAGAAATGTTAATAAACAGTGAGAAGGACAGTAACAGACTTCAGGAGGACAGAGACTGACTGATGAAATGGGCAGGAACATGGCAGATGGAATTTAACACATTGAAATGTGAAGTGAGACATTTGGGTAGGAAGTATGAGAAGAAAGAAATATAAAATAAATGGTACCATTATAGAGTGAGTGCATGATTAGAGAGACCTCGGGTGTAAACACACAGATCTTAGTTAGTAGCATGCAGTGTCCTTGGTGTTAGAGAGAGAGACAGAGTAATAAAACTCAGGAGGAAATGCTGATATTTATACATCATTGGTTAGGTCCCAGATGGAGAATTGTGTCCAATTCTGATCACCACACATTGGTAAGGATGTCAAGTACGTAGTGAAGATACAGAGGTGAATTACGAGAATGGTACCAGGGATCTGTGAATACATTTACTTGGATAGATTCGAAAAGCTGGGATTGTTCTCATTAGAGCAGTGATAGGTAAGGGGAGATTTGATATTAAATTCAAAATTATGAAGGGTTTTGATAAGGTAATCAATGTGAAACTGTTTCCAGTGTCAGAAACAGGGGCGGCAGTGTGGTGCAGTGGTTAGCACTGCAGCCTCATATTATGGGTACTGCCTGTGTGGAGTTTGTGGATTTCCTCCCTCAGCCAAAAGTCTTGCAGGTTGATAGGTAAATTGGCCATTATAAATTGCCCCTAGTATAGGTAGGTGGTAGGGGAATATAGGGACAGGTGAGGATGTGGTAGGAATATGGGATTAGTGTAGGATTAGTATAAGTGGGTGGTTAATGGTCGGCACAGACTCGGTGGGCCGAAGGGCCTGATCGAGTGATGTATATCTAAATCCAAAAATCTAAAGTTCAGTATTAAGAAGACACAGACTGAAGGTAATTGACAAAAAGCCAGAGGTGAAATGAGGAGAATTTTCTTCCACAGCGAGTTGTTGGGATCTGGAATTCACTGGCTGAAAACATGGTGGAAGCAGATTCAATAATATCATTCAAAAGGCAATTTAGCAAATACTTGAAAAGGAAAAGAAAAACAGGAGTCGGGGGAAAGAGGAGGAAAGAAGAACTAATTATATGGCTGTTTCGAAGAGACAGCACTGACACAAAGGGCCGAATAGCCTTCATCAATCTCTGCATCAATCTCTTATTTTGCGAGCAAGAGAAAGTGAGTGAAGAGAGAGAGAAAGACAGAGTGTGAGAAAGTGTGAAAGAGAGAACAGCAAATAGAAATAGAGAGTACGTTGTGTTTTTGGGCAGAGGGATTATGATCTGCCCGTGCCCGTTCCTGTTGAGGCAGGTGACAAACACACTTCCTGCTGCCTCCTTATTTCCATGAATTCTACGTGCCACCCCGGGTAACCCGCGCTGCTGTCTGTCTGGATGCTTAACAGGGCCCTAATGCTGTGTGAGGCTGACACATGTTTCAGCCAGGTTCAGCTTTTAAACGCAGTCTGTCCCTCTTAAAGAGGTGATGCACTGATTCACTGGAGGCTGCTGCTGCTCACTGTGAATTCTGCAATTGGAGACAAGGTAAATAGCACACTGCAACAGAGTGTTCTGCGGTTCACGAATGTGGGGATGGATGTCTTCGTTACGAAGGGTGACAGGAGGAGAGAGGCTCTGTTTCCGTGTGGTGGGGTGGAGACTCTCAAGGAACTTCCTCGGAAGCGAATCCGTGAAGGTGGCCAGGGAGGTGAATGCAAGAATTCTCGCCACGAGAATCTGGCAGCATAGCCAGAAGAAGTTTAATGAGCTCATACGGGAGGTCAATGCAATTGAATTAATCTCCAAATGGCACCTCCTACCCCCAACATCACCAACCTCTCACACTGCTCAATGCACCACACCCCCATCACGCACCCATCAGCAGTCCCTAACACTCAGGACTTACACCTAACATTCACATACTCCACCACACCCTCACACACCTTGTACTGATAGCAGCCTCACACCCACCTCTCACTGCTTCCAATTACCTCCAGCTATTCAGCTATGACAGGCATATCATCAAAACACAGTGTAACACAATCATTAATATTCTGCCTTCTTTCTTACAGGACAAGGTGACCCATAATCACAGGGAGCAGCAAGTGAACCGGCGAGTGACCAGGCATACCTTCATCCCCTGAGCTTGAGGGAGGAGATGGTTCTTCACATCATGGGACCGGCTGTGACAGAGCCCGTGGCATCCGGCATCACCGAGAGCATTCAGGATGATGCTATGTTCCTGCCTTATGCCCCTTCTTAACTCCCACCTCCCCCCGCATCCTGCTGTCTGGGATGATGTACAAGCTGCAGATGGTGGGATCATGGACCTCCTGCTTTCCAATGATGCATGAGGGTTACTGAGGGAAGGAATGGTGAAAATAGTAAAGGCACTGGCCAGAATCTTTCAATCCTCCTTGGATATGGGAGCGATGACAGAGGACTGGAGCACTGTAATTGTTACACACTGTTTAGAAAAGGAGAGAAAGAGTAAACCCTGTAATTACTGAGCAGTCAGACACGCATCACTACTGGAGAAATTTCATGGGGTCACAACCCAGGAGAAATATATTCGTTTCTTTGAAAAACATACGATAACAAACAAGAAGCAGCAGGGGTCTGGTAATAACAAATCATGTTTGGCAAACTTCAACAACAATTTATATTTATACAGCACCTTTAACAAAATGAAATGTCCCAAGGTGCTTCCCGAAAATGAGATACTAGTTTAAAGCTTGGTCAAAGAAGTAGGTTTTAACGGGCGTGTTAAAGGATGAAAGCCAGGTGGAGAAGCGAAGAGGTGAAGGGAGGGTATTCTAGAACTTGGAGCCTCATGAGCTAAAGGTGCAGATATTAGTGGTGGAGTGATGAAAATCAGGGATGCACAAGAGGTCAGAATTAGAGATGCACAGATATCTTGGCGGATTGTGGAGCTGGAGGATATTACAGAGATAGGGAGCATATATAAGGAGCAAGAGGGTAACTAGAGAAAGGATTGGCCCACTCAAGGACAAAGGAGGAAAGTTATGCGTGGATTCAGAGAAAATGGGTGAGATTCTAAACGAGTACTTTGCATCGGTATTCACCGAGGAGAGGGACATGACGGATGTTCAGGTTCGGGACAGATGTTTGATTACCCTAGGTCAAGTCGGCATAAGGAGGGAGGAAGTGTTGGGTATTCTAAAAGGCATTAAGGTGGACAAGTCCCCAGATCCGGATGAGATCTATCCCAGGTTACTGAGGGAAGCGAGAGAGGAAATAGCTGGGGCCTTAACAGATATCTTTGCAGCATCCTTAAAAACGGGTGAGGTCCCGGAGGACTGGAGAATTGCTAATGTTGTCCACTTGTTTAAGAAGGGTAGCAGGGAAAATCCAGGTAATTATAGACCGATGAGCCTGACGTAAATGGTAGGGAAGCTGCTGGAGAAGATACTGAGGGATAGGATCTATTCCCATTTGGAAGAAAATGGGCTTATCAGTGATAGGCAACATGGTTTTGTGCAGGGAAGGTCATGTCTTACCAACTTCATAGAATTTTTTGAGGAAGTGTCAAAGTTGATTGATGAGGGAAGGGCTATCGATGTCATATACATGGACTTCAGTAAGGCGTTTGATAAGGTTCCCCATGGTAGGCTGATGGAGAAAGTGAAGTCGCATGGGGTCCAGGGTGTACTAGCTAGATGGATAAAGAACTGGCTGGGCAACAGGAGACAGAGAGTAGCAGTGGAAGGGAGTTTCTCAAAATGGAGACGTGTGACCAGTGGTGTTCCACAGGGATCCGTGCTGGGACCACTGTTGTTTGTGATATGCACAAATGATTTGGAGGAAAGTATAGGTGGTCTGATTAGCAAGTTTGCAGACGACACTAAGATTGGAGGAGTAGCAGATAGTGAAGGGGACTGTCAGAGAATACAGCAGAATATAGATAGATTGGAGAGTTGGGCAGAGAAATGGCAGATGGAGTTCAATCAGGGCAAATGCGAGGTGATGCATTTTGGAAGATCCAATTTAAGAGTGAACTATACAGTAAATGGAAAAGTCCTGGGGAAAATTGATGTACAGAGAGATTTGGCTGTTCAGGTCCATTGTTCCCTGAAGGTGGCAACGCAGGTCAATAGAGTGGTCAAGAAGGCATAGGGCATGCTTTCCTTCATCGGACGGGGTATTGAGTACAAGGGTTGGCAGGTCATGTTACAGTTGTATAAGACTTTGGTTCGGCCACATTAGGAATACTGCGTGCAGTTCTGGTCGCCAAATTACCAAAAGGATGTGGAAGCTTTGGAGAGGGTGCAGAGGAGGTTCACCAGGATTTTGCCTGGTATGGAGGGCGCTAGCTATGAAGAGAGGTTGAGCAGATTAGGATTATTTTCATTAGAAAGACGAAGGTTGACAGGGGACCTGATTGAGGTGTACAAAATCATGAGAGGTATAGACAGGGTGGATAGCAAGAGGCTTTTTCCCAGAGTGGGGGATTCAATTACTACGGGTCACGACTTCAAAGTGAGAGGGGAAAGGTTTAGGGGGGATATGCGTGGAAAGTTCTTTACGCAGAGGGTGGTGGGTGCCTGGAACATGTTGCCAGCGGAGCTGGTAGACGCGGGCACGATAGCGTCTTTTAAGATGTATCTAGACAGATACATGAATGGGCAGGAAGTAAAGAGATACAGACCCTTAGAAAATAGGCGACATGTTTAGATAGAGCATCTGGATCGGCGCAGGCTTGGAGGGCCGAAGGGCCTGTTCCTGTGCTGTAATTTTCTTTGTTCTTTGTTCTTTGTTCGATGGAGGTATTGAAAACGAGGATGAGAATTTTAAAATCAAGACATTGCTTGACTGGGAGCCAATGTCGGTCAGTGATAGAGGAAGAAAACTTGGTGTGAGCTAGGACATGGGCAGCAGAGTTTTGGATGACCTCAAGTTTACAGAGAGTGGAATGTGGGAGATCAGCCAGGAGTGAGTTGGAATAGTTATGCACAGAGGTAACAAAGGCATGAATCAGGGAAACACATAATTATTACAGCACAGAAGGAGGCTATTCAGTGTATCATGTACACATCGTCTCTCCGAAAGAGCAATTAACTTCATGCCATTCCCCGCCTTCTCCCCATAACCCTGCACAATCTTCCTTTTCAGATAACAGTCTAATTGCATTTTGAATGCTTCAATTGAACCTGTCTCCATCACATTCTCAGGCAGTACATTCCAGTCCTTAGCCATTCCTTGCGTGAGAAAATATTGCCTCATGTCACTTCTGCCTCTCTTACCCATTAATTTCAATCTGTGCCTCTCGTTCTCGATTCTTTTCACGAGTGGAAACAGTTTCTCTCTATCTCCTCTGTCCAGACCCCTCATGGTTTTGAACAACTCTATCAAATCAACTCACCTCTCAGCCTTCTCTTCTCCAAGGAAAATGATCCTAACTTCTCCTGTCTATCTTCATAACTGAAATTCCTCATGCCTGGAAGCATTCTCATGGATCTTTTCTGTACTCTCTCCAATGCCCTCACAATCTTCCTAAAGTGTGGTGCCCAGAATTGGACAGAATACTTCAGCTGAGGCTGAATCAGTGTTTTATATAAGTTCAACATAACTTCCTTGCTCTTGTACTGAATGTCCCTGTTAATAAAGCCCAGGATACTGTCTGCTATATTAAATGCTCTCTCAACCTCTCCTGCCAACATCAATGACTTATGCACATATACACCTCGGTATCTCTGCTCCTACACCTCCTTTAGAATGGTGCCCTTTATTTTACATTATCTCAATATTCTTCCTACCAAAATGAATCACTTCATATTTCTCTGCATTGAAATTCATCTACCACCTGCCTGCCCATTCCACCAAGTTGTCTAAGTACTTTTGAAATTCAACACCATCCTCCTCACAGTTCACAATGCTTCCACGTTTCGTATCATCTGCAAACTCTAAAATTGTGCCCTGAACACCATGGTCTTGGTCAGTTACCTTCTTTGGCCTCGTTGTCTCGGGAGAAAATGTGTAAGCACCTGGAGGTGGTCAGTGGTTTGTGGAGCCGCGCCTGGAGTGGCTATAAAGGCCAATTCTAGAGTGAATTGGCTCTTCCACAGGCGCTGCAGATAAAATTGGTTGTCGAGGATATTTCATGGTTGGCTCTCTCCTTGTGCTTCTGTCTTTTTTCCTGCCAACTGTTAACTCTCTTCGACTCGCCATTCTTCAGACCCGCCTTGATGGCAATCTGCTAGCTCTAGAGATCACTGGCAATTGACTCCCACAACTTGTGGTCAATGTCACAGGACTTCATTTCGCGTTTGCAGATGTCTTTAAAGCAGCGACACGGCCGGCCGGTGGGTCTGATACCAGTGACAAACTCGCTGTACAATGCGTCATTGGGGATCCTACCATCTTCCATGTGGCTCACATGGCCAAGCCATTTCAAGCGCTGCTGACTCAGTAGGGTGTATATGCTGGGGATATTGGGCGCCTCGAGGACTTCCACGTTGGAGATATGGTCCTGCCACCTGATGCCAAGGATTCTCCGGAGGCAGCGAAGATGGAATGAATTGAGACGTCGCTCTTGTAATATATATCAGGAAAATCAAGGGTGCCAACACTGACCCCTGGGGACCTCCAGCCTTTCCTCCAGCCCCCAAAAAACATTCACAAACTACAATTCTTTCTTTCCTGCCACTCAGCCAAAGCCGTATCCATGTTGTTACCGTCCCTTTTCATTCATGAACTATAAGTTTTCTCACAAGTCTGTTATGTGGCACAGTATCAAATGTATTTTGTAAATACAATACACCACATCAATAGCATTGCCCTCATCAACCCTCTCTGTTACCTTCTCAAAATCTCCAGGCTGTTAGTTAAATAGTATTTACCCTTCAGGAATCCATGCTGTTTTCCTTACTTAACCCGAATTTTTCCATGTGACTATTAATTTGCCCCGAATTATTATTACTAGAAGTTTCCTCACCACTGCAGTTAAATTGACTGGCCTGGAGTTCTTGGGATTATCTTTACACCCATTTTTGAACAAGGATGTAATATTTGCAATTCTCCAGTCCTCTGGCATCACCCCTAGTCGAAAGAAGATTGAGAATTTATGGCCAGTGCCTCTGCGATTTCCACCCTCACTTCCCTCATAATCCTTGGATACACCTCATTGGCCCTGGTGCTTTATTCACTTTACCTCTTGACAGCCTATCTAATATGTCCCCTTTATCAATTTTAAACCCTTCTTGTTTCTGAATTACCTGCTCTTTCACCATTGCCTGTGTTGTACCTTCTTCCTTGTGTTATGACCCGAGGCGAGAGGTGTGCACTGTTCATTCAGTCCAGCTTCTCCAGAGGTCACAACATTTTTTTCTCATTTTCCCACTTGCTGAAACAGTCCATCAGATACACTATTCTCATCACAATAGAACACACTTTACTGAACTAAACAATTAACAGTTTATCATAAATGAAGCAGGTGTAAGACCAGGAATCCTGCAGCGAGTAACTCACCTCCTGACTCCCCAAAGCCTGTCCACTATCTATAAGGCACAAGTCAAGAGAGTGATGGAATACTCTGCACTCGCCTGGATGGCTGCAGCTCCAACAACACTCAACAAGCTCGACATCATCCAGGACAAAGCAGCTTATTTGATTGGCACACCATCCACAAACATTGACTCCCTCCACCACCGATGCACAGTGGCAGCAGTGTGTACCGTCTACAAGATGCACTGCAGCAATGCAGCAAGGCACCTTAGACAGCACCTTCCAAACCCGCGACCTCTACCATCTTGGACAAGGGGATCAAATGCATGGGAACATCACCACCTGCAAGTTCCCCTCCAAGTCATACACCATTCTGACTTGGAAGTATATCGCCATTCCTTCACTGTCGCTGGGTCAAAATCCTGGAAGTCCATTCCTAACACAATTGTGAGTGTACCTACCTCCCATGGAAAGCAGCGATTCAAGAAGGCAGTTCACCACCACCTTCTCAAGGGTTATGGAGAGATGGGTAATAAATGCTGGCCTAGCCAGTGATGCCTATATCCCAGGATCGAATAAAAAAGTCGCAACGAGAAATGAAGTAAAACAATATCACACAGATCAAATTTTAAAAAATCCAACAATTAATTTTTAACTTCCCCTTCCCACCTTAACCAAAGTTCAAAGTCCCTTTTAACCTGAACCAAATTTTAAAGTTACTTTTTTTTATCTTAGTCCCTTAAAACTCAAACACAGACATATACACTGGTTAACCGAAAACAAGATCTAAAAAAAAAGATTTTTCGATCAGAGCTCTGTTACAAACAAAAAGCATTTGGGTTAACTAGTTGCCCATTTTGAAGGAAACAGCAGATGAGATATGTTGTTCCAAACCAGCATGCAGTCGAACTTCTGAGCACACACATCCAGGTTACCAGACAACAGTTCTCTTCAGGCCGCATTGAGAATTATTTTTAGCAGGCTTTCTTCAAACAGGAAACAAGATGACTCAACTCCGTTGACTTCACAAGGTCTGTTCTGGAATTTCTGGAAAATGAGCTGGGTTGTGGTCTTCTCTGCTTTCTTGACTTTTTCTTCAGACTTGACGTTATCTCCTTCCAGAAGGTAAAACCACACACACTGACCGACAACCATAAAGCTTGTCAGTTTTTCTGCCCATCCCAGGTGTTCTCTGCGACGACGGGGATTGTCTAATCAAAGGAGAACGTATCACTTTTCTGCCCGCTACCAGGGTTTGGGCTTCATCTCGAACCCGAGCCTTCTGATAACCAGTAACTCTGTTGCCAGTCCAGCTCCCTCTCAGTGACCTCTTGGTGGTTCAATTTTTAATAAAAAAAACGGTCTAACATTTATTCAGCTGAACCATAAATGCCTTTAGAAATATTCCTTTTTTTTACCAAAAAAGAATCACTTTTGTTACACTTGGTAAAGACAGATGCAACGTATTTATTTAATACTTCAACTATGCCCTCTGCATGCATGTGCAAATCCTCTGTGTTGCCCCTAATTGGTGCAACTCCTCCTTTTGCTACCTGTTTATACGTCTATAGAAAACTTCAGAACTCCATTTAATGCTGGCCGCCAGACTCTTCTCATATTCTATTTTACTTCTCTTACTTGCTTTTATGCTTCCGCTCTGCCTGGTTCTCAGTAGGATTGTCTACCTGGCGTCTGTCATAAGCACACTTTTTCTTCTTCATCTTAATCTCTACGTCACTCACCTCTTTTGTAATTCAGGGAGCTCTGGATTTGTTTACACTACCTTTCCCCTTCAAAGGAATATACCTTGGCTGAGCCCAAACTATCTCTTCTTTGAAGGTAGCCCATTGTTCAGCTATTGTTTTCCTGCCAAACGTTGACTCCAATTTATTTTCCCCAGCTGAATTCTTACCCCGCTGAAGTTGGCCTTCCCTCAGTTAATTATTCTTACCCTTTGTCCTTTTATGTAGTCAGCCTGAACCTTATGATGTAATGACCACTGTCCTTTAAGTGCTTCCCTACTGGTACTTGATCCACTTGGCCCACCTCATTCCCAAGTACCAGATCCAGCAGCGCCTCTTTTCTTGAATGAGGGTTTCAGCAGCAGATGAGCTGAGGCAGGGATTTAGTCAGGTGATGTTACAGAGATGGAAATAGGCGATTGTGGTGATGGCACCAGTATGAGGTAAGAAGCCTATTTTGTGGTCCAATGTGACGCCAAGGTTGTGAACAGACTATAGTAATCTCAGACAGTTACCAGGAAGAAGGAAGGAATTGCTAGCTCGGGAAGGGAGATTGGAGCGGGAAGCAAAAACAAGGGGCTGAATGTTATTCTCCCCAGCGGAGTGCGAAACATTGGTGGCCCATATGTGCAGTCTGTGTCTGCTGTGCCACAGTGATGTCGCAGGCGACGGCTCATTTTAATACAGTGAACGGACCGCCCACTCCACCCCCAATCACGTTACAGCGACGGCCTCAGCGACAACAGTAGTGCTGTCAGCTGTCTCTGAACAGACACTGTTGACATTTTTAAAGGGCAACCAGACCTGCCACAAAAAGTGCAAAGTTTAACCCCGTACACACACCCCCGCCAGTGCACTGCAAATAAAATGTTGCCCATTTCCCCCCAAAAACATAAATTGTATAGTTGCCTTCCCACCATCCCCTCCAAACACTTAAACTGCCGAGTACCCTCTCAACCCAACAACTGTCCAAAGTGCAGAGTTTGCCCCTTCTTCCCCTACACTATTAATGCAGAGTTGACCACGCCCGCCACAAGCACCAGCCACCACCCCCCACCCCATCAGTACTCTAAAAATCCTACTTTCCCCCCTTCCCCACCTCTGTGGCGTTGGCTTTCCCTGGACGGGAAAGCGACGGTGTGTGAGAAGAAGGGTCACTGACCCGAAACGTTAACTCTGCCTCTCTTTCCACAGATGCTGCCAGACCTGCTGAGTGGTTCCAGCATTTCTGGATTTTATTTCAGATTTCCAGCATCTGCAGTATTTTGCTTTTATTATGAAGGTGTGTGAGTGTCAGCCGCTGCATGGAAGATCCCGGGCTGTCAGTAAGATCAAAGGGAATTGGACTGAAATGTATACATTAAGTTTATTGAAATATTTAAACGAGGGTACCGCTGCCGAGCGGTTGGGGGGAGGGGGCAGGGAGCCACGAGCCTCTGCACAGCTGGAAAGATCAGGCCCAGCAATCCCGATGTGTGGCTCCATGGAGACCTACATCAGGAGCCCAACAGAGTCCAGCCCAATGGTTTCAGTCTTCCCAATATTTTATTGGAGGAAATTTCTGCTCATCCAGTACTGGATGTCGGATAAGCAGTCTGATAATTTAACAACAGTGGAGAAGTGGAGAGAGGTGGTGGTGAGGTAAACTTGATGGAGTTCTTTGATAAAACAATGGAGAGGGCTGATGAGGGTGGTGTGATTGAAGTTATATATATGGATGTTCAAAAGGTGGTTGATCAAATGACATTCAATAGACAGGTTAGGAAAACTGAACCCTATGGCTTAAAGGGACAGTGATATTGTGGATATAACATTGGCTAATGAAAAGTAAACAGAGAGAAATGGTGAAAGGTTGTTGGTCAGACTCCAGGTGAGTATACAGTGGTGTTCCCCAGGGCTCGATATTAGGACCACTGCTCTGTTTGCTCTTGGAGAACCCGGGGTGGGTAGGGCAGAGCCCCCTCCTCCTCCCACTTTACAGAGTTTCCCCTCTCTAGCCTCTGCTCCATTTGTAGGTCATGTAATTACAGTCCCCATAACTCGTCCAGAGTTCGGTCAGCAAATCCTCTGTCCTCCATGAATGTCTGCAGAAGCTCACAACGCAACCTCCAGAAAACCATCCACAGCACCTCCAGTAACTTTACAATAACAGAAGTAAGTCAAAAGCACCTCACATGTAAGCTGAGTAAAAAATACACGCATATGAACTAGGAGCAGACGTAGGCCATTCGGCCCCTCGAGTCTGCACCGCCATTCAATCAGATCATAGCTGATCGGTTTGTGTTTCGAATTCCACACTCCCATCTAACCTTGATAACCTTTCATTCCCTGGCCTGATAAGAATCTATCTATCGCCACCTTAAAAATATTCAATGACCCCGTCTCCACCACCTTCTGTGGCAGAGAATTCCAAAGTCACACAACCCTCCAGAGAAAAATGTTCTCCTCCTCTCTGTCCTAAAGCGGCGACCTCTAATTTCGAAACAGTGCCCCCTAGTACTGGACTCACCCACAAGAGGAAACATCCTTTCCTCATTCACCATGTCAAGGCCTTTCATGTCATCACATGCTGACTTTTATTTTCAATTCCTCTTGTAATAAAGGAGAGCATTCCATTAGCCTTCTTTGTTACTTGCTGTACCTACCTACTAACTGTTTGTGACTCATGCACTACAGAACCTAGATCCCTCAGCACCTCGGAATTTTGCAGTCCTCCTGCCAAAGTGAAAAACTTCACATTTTCCCACATTAGACTCCATCTGTCAGATGTTTTTCCCCACTCACTCAAACTATCTATATTGGACTACAACCTCCTTATGTATTCTTCACAACATACGTTCCTACCTATCTTTGAGTCATCTACAAATTTAGCTAACATGCCATCGCTTCCCTCATCTAAGTCTTTCATATAAATTGTAAAATGTTGAGGCCCCAGCACAGACCCATGATGGACTCAACTTGTCACATCCTGCCAATCTGAAAAGGACCCATTCATGCATACTCCCTCTTTTCGGCAACCGGCCAATAAAACTTCGATCCAAGCTAATATGTTACCCACTACACCATGAGCTCCTACTTTGCACAATAACCTTTTATGTGGCACCTTGTCTAATGCATTCTGGAAATCCAAGCGCAGTATGTCAAAGGGCTCCCCTTTACCCATATCGCATGTTACTCCTTCAAAGAACTCCAATAAATTGGTTAAAGATGACTTCCCTTTCATAAAACAATGCTGTCTATTCGCGATTACCTTGAGTTTTTCTAAGTTCCCAGCGAAAGCCTCCTTAATGATCGATTCAAACATCTTCCCCACGACAGTTGTCAAGCTAACTGGCCTATAGTTACCTGCTTTCTGCATCCCCCTCTTCTTGAATAGAGGGGTTATATTTATTACTTTCCAGTCTGATGGAACCGTTCCAAAATTAGTGAACTTTGAAAAATTAACAACAACACGACTACTACCTCATTAGCCACCTCTTTTAAGACACTAGGATGAAGCCCATCAGGACCCGGGGACTTTTCAGCCTGCAACTCCATAAGTTTGCTCAGTAAAGCTTCCCTGGCAATTGTATTTTCACCAAGTTTCTCTCTTACTTCCACCTCCTGATTTACAGCTACTACTGGAATGTTTCTTGTATCCTCTATAGTGAAGACAGAAACAAAATATTTGTTCATTGCATCCGTTTGTTCCCTTTTTATCCACTATTAACTCCACATTCTCACTGTCCAGAGGACCAACGCTCTTTTTACTTAATCTTCTCCTTTTTAAATACGCCGAGAAACTCTTGCAATCCATTTTTACATTTCTAGCTAGCTTCCTATTATACTCGAATGTCTTTCTCCTGATTAACCCGTTAGCCATTGTCTGCTGTTCTTTATATTCTGACCAATCATCTGAACTGCCACTCATCTTTGCACAATTATCTGCCTTTTCCTTAAGTGTGATGTTTTCCGTAATTTCTTACTAAACTGCTGGTGGGTCCTCCACCTTATAGTAGGAATATACTAATTATGGAGTATTCCTGAAATATCCCCTTAAATGTCTGCCACTGATTCTCTATTGATCTATCTCCAAGACGAGTAACCCAGTTCACTTCAACGAGCTCAACTTTCATGCCCAAATAGTTTCCCTTATTCACGTTTAAAATACTGATCTTAGATCCACTCTTCTCTCTTTCAAACTGGATGTGAAATTCAGTCATAATGTGGTCGCTGCTACCTAGAGGTGCCTTTACTCTGAGGTCATTAATTAATCCTGTCACATTACATTATACGAAGTCTAATATAACCTTATCTCTGGTTGTTTCCAGAACGTGCTGCTCCAAGAAACTACCTCGAAAGCATTCTATGAACTCTTCATCCGGGCTACTGTTCCCAATCTGATTTTTCCAGTTTATATGTAGATTAAAATCACCCATGATTATTGCCGTACGTCTATCACAAGTAAACAATATTTCTTCTTGTATACGATGTCCTACATTGTGATTACTGTTGGGAGGTCTGTAGACCACTCCTGATAGGGACTTCTTTCTCCTGGTATTCCTCACCTCCACCCAAATCGATTCTACATTTTGATCCCCTGAACCAAGGTCATCTCGAACTAATGCCCCAACACCATCCTTGATTAACAGTGTCACCCCTCCACATTTACCTAGCTTCCTATTCTTCTTGAATGTCAAATATCCCTCAATATTCAGGACCAGGAAGCCTGGTTCTTTTAAAAATACTAGAGGGGATTCCTGGTGCTGCTCAATGTATGCTCAGTTGTGAGTGACTAACACACGCGATCAGTGGACACGCACGGACCAAGTTTCAAAGATGTACATATTAGCTGCTGGAAAGGGACATTGACGTTACTCCAAACCCCTCCTCAGACTAACAGCAAATGCACAGTGCACCCAGGCTAGATCCATACACAGAATGGGGGACTGTGCTGGCCACACTAGAAGTGGTTGGCTGTTCCATTCACATCGTTTTTATAGATCCAGGTTTTTGTTACATTGGCACCAGTGGCACCTTAGTGTAAAAATCACAGCCGGAGGTGCTAGGGAGGGGAAAGAAATTCACTTTCAAAAGGGAATTTAAAAAAGTTTCAAAGGCATAAGATTTACAAGAATATGTGAAATCGAGAGGGGAATAGGGCTAATTGGAGTGGTGAGGCCATGGAGAGATCCAAAGACAAGAATGAGAATATTAAAATTAAGGTGTTGCCAGACCGGAAGACAATGTAGATCAGTGAGCACAGGGGTGATGGGTGATCGGGATTTGGTGTGAGTTAGAACACAGGCAGCAGATTTCTGGATGGGCTGTGGTTTATGGAGGTTAATAACTGGGAGGGTGACCAGGATAGAATTGGAAGGTGACCAGGATAGAATTGTAATAGTCAAGTGTGGATTTAACAAAGGCACAGATGAGGGTTTATGCAGTAGATGGGCTGAGGCAGAGGTGGAGACGGGACAATTTACAGAGGTGGTGATAGGCAGGGTTGGTGATGGAGAGAATATGGAGATGAACTCAGCTCAGTGTCAACTGGATGCAGAGGTCGCAAACAGTCTGTTTCAGCCCCAGACATTGGGCAGCGAGAGGAATGCAGACAGTGGATAGGGAATGGAGTTTGCGGCAGTGACTGAAGACAATGGCTTCAGACTTCCCAAGATTGACATGACAAGAACATTAAATCTGTAAAATATGTTTATAATTCTAAGCGTTGGATACAGAGACTCACCAGGGACACCAATAATAGCGAGGATGGGATAATAAATCGTTTGAATCATCTTCAGTGCATAATAGATCCGATCATCTAATGTTAGCCAAAAATAATCTACAGTAACTAGGCCAAGCCAATAGGAGAAACTCCTGCTTCCCATGGTTGTAACATCCCAAGCTATTTTTCTCATGTTCTGACCCAGTGTTGTAACATTCCAATCTATTGTTCTCAGATTCTGACCCAGTGTTGTAACATTCCAATCTATTGTTCTCAGATTCTGACCCATTGTTGCAACATTCCAATCTATTGTTCTCAGACTCTGACCCATTGTTGTAACATTCCAATCTATTGTTCTCAGATTCTGGGCTATCCTCTCTCTCGCTGGGGCTGCTGATCCTTGATAGCGCCGGAATGATGCTGTTGTTGACACTATGGGATAACACACTGAAAGGAGTCCTGTATTAATAGAAGAGGGAAACCCTCCAGCGACACAATTAGGGTCCGTGATGACTGACATTAATTACAATCACTGAACAAACAGGTTCAGTTAACCCCTTTCAATCCAACTCTTCTTGTGCCACAATAAAGTAGACCATTTACCCTGTCTGAATGGGATGTGTGGGGGATGCTGAGGGAAGGAATGTTGAAAATAGCAGAGGCAGCGACAGAATGTTCCAATCCTCCTTGGATATGGGCTTGATGCCAGAGATGGGAAGGGTTGTAAATGTTACACTTGGTTTAAAAAAGGAGAGATGGAGCAAACGGTGTAATTACTGACCAGTCAGTCTAACTTCGCTGGTGGGAAATTTCTAGCCTTCACAGCCCAGGACAAAAACATTCGTTGCTTGGAAAAAAACACGGGACAATAAATGGACGGCAGCAGGGATATGGTAATGACAAATCATATCTGGCAAAGCCCAACAACAACAACTTACATTTCTTGGTCAAAGCAGGAGGTATTAAGTAGTTTCTTAAGGGAGGAAAGTGAGGCAAAGAGGCAGTGACAGTGGTATAGCGGTAATGTCACTGAACTAGAAAACCAGAGGTTCAGGCTAATGCCATGGGTTCAATTCCCACATGGCAGTTGGTGGGAATTAAAATTCAATCAATTAATAATTTCAATTCATCAATAAAAATCTGGAAATGAAATTTAGTCTCAGTAATAGTGCCATGAATCTATCATCGATTGTTGTAAAAACCGATCTGATTTACTAATGTCCTTTCGGGAAGGAAATCTGCTGTCCTTACGTGATCTGGCCTCCATGTGACTCCAGACCCTCAACAATGTGGTTAACCCTTAACTGCCTGGTGAAATGTCCCAGCAAGTCACTCATTTGTCAAGGGCAATTAGGGATGGGAACAAATGCTGGCCTTGCCAGCGATGCACATATCCCACACACGAATAAAATAAAAGAGGTGTAGTTAGGGAATTCCAGAGCTTTGGGTCTAGGCAGCTGAAGACCTGGCTGGCAGTGGAGCAATGATGAAAATCAAGCATGCACAAGAGACCAGGATTGGAGGAGTGCAGATGTCTTGGAGGGTTGTGGGGCTGGCGAATATTACATAGATAAGGAGGTGTGAGGACATCGAGGGAGTTGCAAACACGGTTGATAATTTTAAAATCAAGACATTGCTTAACTGGCAGCCGATGTATGTCAGTGATCGGGGAACGGGACTTGGTGTGAGTTTACACAAGAGCAGCAGAGTTTGGATGACCTCAAGTTTACAGAGAGTAGAATGTGTGAGACAAGCCAGGAGTTTGTTAAAATCTGGAATAGAAAGCTAGTCTCAGTCATGGAGCCATGAAACTATCATCGTTTTTTGTTAAACACCATCTGATTCACTAATGTCCTTTAGGGAAAAAAATCTGCCTTCCTTTCCTGGTCCAGCCCCATATGACTCTAGACTCACAGCAATGTTATTGACTCTTAACTGCCCTCTGTAAAGGCCTAGCAAGCAACTCTGTTGAAGCATTTTAAAAGAAGGCTGAGAGTTTTTAAATTGATGTGTTGCTGACCAGGATCCAATGTCGGTCAGTGAGTTCAGGGGGTGATGGGTGAACAGGACTTGGTGTGAGTTAGGACATGGGCACCACTGTTTTTCATCACCTCAAATTTACGGCGGGTAGAATGTGGGAGACCAGCCAGGAGTGTGTTGGAATACTCAAGTCTACAGGTAACACAGGCAAGGTGGAGTGTTTCATCAGCAGAGGAACTGAGACAGGGATGAAGTCGTCCTATGTTAAGGGGGTGGAAATAGGCAGTTTTATTGATAGCGTGAATATTTAGTAGGAAGCTCATCGCAGGAGCAACTATGACACGAGGTTGCAAACACTTTGCTTTAGTCTCAGACAGTTGCCAAGGAGAGGGATGGAGTCTGTAGCTAAGAAATGTTTGATGTGGGGTTTGAAAACACTGGCTTTAGTTTTCCTAATATTTAATTGGCCTGGCAGATGTGTGAAGTGATACATTGTGGAAAGATTTTATAATATTATTTATTCATGGGTTGTGGGTGTCGCTGGCTGGGCCAGCAGTTATCACCCACCCCCAATAGCCTTTGAGAATGTGATAGCGAACTGCAGGTGGATGAATGAGGAGAGATAACACAACTTTAAAGGTGGTGAGAATAACAGAGAGACTGGGGTGTTTGTGTGCAATCTTTGAAGTGAGCTGGACAGGTTAACAAACAGTTAACAAAGAAAATAGATTCCTAGGTTTTATTAATAGAGACACAGAGTCGAATAGTCAGGATGTTATATTACACCTATAGAAAAGACTACATCGGCTCCGCCTGGAGCATTGTGTCCAATACAGGGAACCACATTTTAGGAAGGACATGAGTCCATTGGAGAGGGGATAAAAGAGTTTTACTGGAATTTTTCCAGGGATGAGGGATTACAGTTATGTAACTGGGATGGTTCAACTTAGAGCAGGGAAATGTAAAAGCAGATCTGATCGAGATGTGAAGCAGAAAGCAGAGAGTAGTGGAGAATATTTATTGTTCAGTCTGGAGGGAAGTACACAGTGGCGTTCCCCTGTTCTGAAGAAGGGTCACTGACCTGAAACATTAACTCTACTTCTCTCTCCACAGATGCTCCCAGACCTGCTGTGTATTTCCAGCATTCCTTGTACTTATTTCAGATTTCCATCATCCTCAGTATTTTGCTTTTATTATCCCCAGGGTCACTGTTGGGATCACTGTTGCAGTATGTTAATGCAATGGGCTTGTGTACAGAGGGGATAATGACAAGGTTTTGTGATGGGTGGAAACTCAGAAATGTTAATAAACAGTGAGAAGGATAGTAACAAACTTCAGGAGGACAGAGACTGACTGGTGAATTGGACAGGAACATGGCAGATGTAATTTAACACAGTGAAGTGTGAAGTGAGACATGGGTAGGAAGTATGAGGAGAAACAATATAAAATAAATGGTACCATTATAAAGCGGGTGCAGGATTAGAGAGACCTGCGGCGTCACACACAGATCTTTGATGGTAACATGTAGTGTCCTTGGTGTCAGAGAGAGAGGCACAGAGTAATTAAACCCATGAGGAAATGCTCATGTTTGTACATCATTGGTTAGGTCCCATTTGGAGAATTATGTCCAATTCTGGTCACCACACTTTGATAAGGATGTCAAGGACTTAGTGAAGATACAGAGGTGATTTACTAGAATGGTACCAGGGATCTGGGAATTCAGTTACGTGGAGAGATTGGAAAAGCTGGGATTGTTCTCCTTTGAGCAATGAAGGGTAAGGGTGATTTAATATATAATTCAAAATCATTAAGGGTTTTGATAGAGTAATTAATGTGAAACTGTTTCCAGTGTCAGGAAGTTCAGTATTAAGAAGACACAGATTGAAGGTAACTGACAAAGAACCAGAGGTGAAATGAGGAGAATTTTCTTGCACAGCGAGTTGTTGGGATGTGGGATTCACTGCCTGAAAACATGGTGGAAGCAGATTCAATAATATCTTTCAAAAGAGAATTCAGCAAATACTTGAATAGGAAAGAAAGGAGACTGCAGAAAGTTGGGGGGGGGGGCGGTGTTGGTGGTGGAATTCATTAAGTAGCTCATTCCAAGAGACAGCACTGAAACAATGGGCCGAATAGCCTCCTTTTGTACTGCATCAGTCTCTGATTCTATGAGAAATAGACAGAGAGTGTAGAGAGCGAGTGAGGACATGAAAGGAAGATTGATATAGCGAGAAAATCGGGGTTGCTTCGCTTTTCGGGTGTAAGGATTGTAATTCGTGATCTGCCCTTGCCTATTCATGTTCAGGCAGGTGACACACAAACTTCCTGCTGCCTCCTCATTTCCACGAATTCTATGTACCGCCTAGGGTTACACGCGGTGCTGTCTGTCTGCTGGGCCCTAAGGTTGTGTGAGGCTGGCTCGTGTTTCATCCAGGATTCAGCTCTTAAAGACAGTCTGTTCCTCTTAAAGGGAAGTTGCACTGAATCACAGGAGGCTGCTGCTGACTGTGAAATGCCGCAATTAGAGACAAGGTAAATGGAATACTAGGACAGAGAGAGGGTTCTGCGGTTCACGGATGTGGTGCTGGACGCCTTAGTCATGGAGGGTGAAAGGCGTAGACAGGCCATGTTCCCATGGGGTGGGGTGCAGACCCTCAAGAAATGCACTTCGAAGTGAATAGGAGCAGGTGGCCAGGGAGGTCAGTGCAAGAAGTCTGGCAGAAGAGCCAGAAGAAGTTAAATGAACTCACACGGGTGGTCAATGTCAGTGAATTCATCTCCACATGACATCTCCTGCCCTCAACACCAGTAACCTCTCACACTGCTCAATGAACCACACCCCCATCACTCACCCATCAGCTGTCCCTAACACTCAGGACCCACACCTAACATTCACATACTCCATCTCACCCTCACACACCTTCTACTGATACCAGCCTCACATCCACCTCTTCCTGCCTCCACATGCCTCCAGCTATTCAGCTATGGCAGGCACATCACCCAAACACAGTGCAACACAATTAGTGACATTCTGTCCTCTATCTTACAGGACAAGGTGGCTCATAAACACAGGGAGCAGCAGTGATGCGGTGGGGACCAGGCATAACTTGATCCCCTGAGACTGAGGGAGGAAATGATTCTCCACATCATGGGACCGGCTGTGAAAGAGCCCGGAGCATGCGGCATCACCGAGAGCATTCAGGATGATGTTATGTTGCTGCCTTATGTTCCTTCTTAACTCCCACCTCCTCCTCATCCTACTGTCTGGGAAGATGTACAAGCTGCAGATGGTGGGACCATGGACCTCCTGCTTTCCATCCCATTCCCAATCCCTCACCACAACCCTCCCCTTCTGATTTTATACTTTCCAATGATAACCCAAAACTGCCAGCTTCCCAGTCACAGCAGCTCCAGGTGACAGAGAGAGAGAGAAGCAGCACAGCACTGATGTTGAAGCTCCATCACTTGGTCTGAAACTCATAGTCACCAGATCAAATACTTTCGCTTTGTGTACCTTAGAAGTTGGTATAGAGTCGGAATCTGCACGTGGTGAGTCACCGAGCACGAGTGAGCTGCAGCCAGGCCAGGGGGAACGGATAGTTCATGTGTCAGATCACCGGAGGGCGAGGTCACAAAAAAGCTGGCTGATGGGTAACAGCAGCTCAGGCTGCTGCTGCCCATGTCGAGGTGTTGCAGTCCGAATCCGAGCCCTCAAAGCCCAGAGCTGCTCGAGGAGGTCCTGCAAGGCCATATGCAGTCTCCCCAGTGAAAGTCAGCAGCCTTCCACCAGCCATGCTGCAGACACTGGGGAAACACTGTGTAGGATCCCTAGCAAAGTCGAGGGAACCCACAAGACAGTCATTAAGGGAATCCACAAGCGTGAATAGTTGCGTTGTGTTTGCATAATTGGATGTGTTGTTGGATAAAGATGTTAATGAACAGGTTTTTATTGCAGGATGGTGACCAAGCGGATGCTGTGATGGGGCATCTCAGATGGGGACAATGGTGGAGAATGGGGAATCCGTGGTGGGAAAGTGAAGTTGTCCTACGGCAACCTGAATCTTAGCAGGCAATCGCCGGCAGCCTGTCCGGGTGGAAGGCATCCAGGAAATATTCTGGAAATATCCTGGTTGGTTGGCGATGGATGGTGGGGTTTGAATTCCTTGGGGGTGAATCATGAGCCATGTGAAGACAGGGTAGTGATTCTCTCCGAGGAGCTACATTCTGGTTCTCCACAGAGTTCTGAAGTTTGTGGGAACAGAGGAGGAGGTGTCGGGCATCTTGCAAAGCATTAAAGTAAATAAGTCCCCAGGGCCTGATGGGAACTAACGCAGAATACTGAGGGAGGCAAGGGAAGAAATAGCTGGGGCCTTGACAGAAATCTTTGCATCCTCATTGACGATAGGTGATGTCCCAGAGGACTGGAGAATAGCAAATGTTGTTCCTTTGTTAAAGAAGGATAGCAAGGATAATCCAGGAAATTACAGGCCGGTGAGCCTTTGGTCAGTGGCAGGGAAATTATTAGAGAGGATTCTTCGAGGCAGGATTTACTTCCATTTGGAAACAAATTAACTTATTAGTAGCGAGAGGCAGCATGGTTTTGTGAAGGGGAGGTCGTGTCTTACGAACTTGATTGAGATTTTTGAGGAAGTGACGAAGATGATTGATAAAGGAAGGGCAGTGGATGTTGTCCATACAGACTTCTGTAAAGCCTTTGACAAGGTCCCTCATGGCAGACTGGTGCAAAAGGTGAAGTCACACGCGATCAGAGGTGAGCTGGCAAGATGGATACAGAACTGGCTCGGTCATAGAAGACAGAGGGTATCAGTGGAAGGGAGCTTTTCTGAATGGAGGGCTGTGAATAGTGGTGTTCCACAGGGATCAGTGCTGGGACCTTTGCTGTTTGTAGTACATATAAATGATTTGGAGGAAAATGTAGCTGGTCTGATTAGTAAGTTTGTGGACAGCAAAAAGCTTGGTGGAGTTGCGGATTCTGATGAGGATTGTCAAGGGATACAGCAGGATATGGATCGGTTGGAGACTAGGGCGGAGAAATGGCAGATGGAGTTTTATCCAGACTCTCGCTGGCACGAGAGTGTCAATATAAATTTGCGTTTACATTCCCGGACAACTGTACACCTGGATGTGTCTCCCCCAGGGATTACATGATGGTCCGACAACATTCCACCAGTGGTTGGCGATAGATCCGGTGTTGCAGGTGCCGGACCCACCCCTACCCTTTGCCCTCGATGTCGCTACCACAGATACCACCTTATCAGCGGTATTCCTTCAGAAGAAACATGGCCGATTCTGCCGAGTGGAATACGCATCTCACTTGTTAACGTCAGTAGAAAGGGCCTTCACAATGTGTGAACAAGATTTGCTGGCCGTCTTCTGGGTGATTCAAAATGTTACTTATATTGTCAGCCTCAGCCCTGTTACTATCCTAACTGAACACACACCCTTCCAGTTGTGACTGGATGGAAGCTAAAGGACGGTAATGTTATATTGTCAGCCTCAGCCCCGTTACTATCCTAACTGAACACACACCCTTCCAGTTGTGACTGGATGGACGGCTGAAGGACGGTAATGTTATATTGTCAGCCTCAGCCCCGTTACTATCCTAACTGAACACACACCCTTCCAGTTGTTAGTGGATGGAAGCTAAAGGACGGTAATGTTATATTGTCAGCCTCAGCCCCGTTACTATCCTAACTGAACACACAACCTTCCAGTTGTTAGTGGATGGACGGTTAAGGACGGTAATGTTATATTGTCAGCTTCAGCCCCGTTACTATCCTAACTGAACACACACCCTTCCAGTTGTTAGTGCATGGACGGTTGAAGGACGGTAATGTTATGTTGTCAGCCTCAGCCCCGTTACTATCCTAACTGAACACACACCCTTCCAGTTGTTACTGGATGGACGGTTGAAGGACGGTAATGTTATATTGTCAGCCTCAGCCTGTTACTATCCTAACTGAACACACACCCTTCCAGTTGTTAGTGGATGGACGGCTGAAGGACGGTAATGTTATATTGTCAGCCTCAGCCTTGTTACTATCCTAACTGAACACACACCCTTCCAGTTGTTACTGGATGGACGGTTGAAGGACGGTAATGTTATATTGTCAGCCTCAGCCCCTTTACTATCCTAACTGAACACACACCCTTCCAGTTGTTACTGGATGGACGGTTGAAGGACGGTAATGTTATATTGTCAGCCTCAGCCCTGTTACTATCCAAACTGAACACACACCCTTCCAGTTGTTAGTGGATGGATGACTGAAGGACGGTAATGTTAGTCAGAATCACATTGCTCGGTGGGCCTTGCTCTTGCAAGGTAGATATATTTCAGTAAAAAAGGAAAATACTTTGACATACTTGGCATACAATTTAATCTACCAGGCTGAACCCCATGAGTGTCCGGTTTTGACAGAAAAGGCCGTCAAGGGACATTTTGTGTCAAAATCAGTGCGGGGCGGGAGTGTCCAACGGAAGAAATCAGAAATCAAACCAGCACTCAACATTTTTGTTGACGGTTCATCTGCAGTGGAGGATGGGATTAGGCAGGCAAAGTGCGGATTACAAATACAGGATCATAATGGAAAACCTATTAAAGACATTGCCTTACAGTTACTGGCGAGTTTAAGTGTGCAGTGTGCCGAACGAGCTGCAGTCACTTTGTGCTGACACAACCACATGTTTCACCCACTGGTTGATATAAATTCTGACAGTATGTACGTGTGTAACTGTTTGACCGAGTACCTACCTCTGTGGGAAGCGAGAGGTTTTGTGTCAGCAGATGGCAAACCTTTTCCATCTGTCCTATTACTGCAGAGAATAGTAGATGCAGCGAGGAGAGGATTACAGAAAATACTATGATATATTGACCTATGTTGTGAAAATTGGAAAGGAGATAATTGGGACAACTTTGTCTAAGTGTCGTCTGGAAAACCAGGTGGTCATATGTCCTTACCCTATATATATATATACATACATATAAAACAGCAGAATCAAAATGTGGATTTAATACCACTGTAAATTGCACCATGGAAACGAGGAAGGCATTATCAGGTTAACCCATGTGGCCTATAAGGCAAAGGGGAGATATTGCTTAACCACCACAATGAAGAAGTACCAGTATGGACATAACCGGATTTGTCTGGTGAGCAACAGTACGTCGCTTGTCAACCCACAAATACCAACTTGAGTAGAGAAGACGGAGTTGGTCGGCATACATAAAAGAAAGACAGAAACGATAATTGTTACAGAAAGTATTAAGGACGACGTGATAAATTACCTTCGGGAACATAAATATACTATTCAGCCATTGCCCATACGTTTGGGTCAAGAGAGGCAGCAACGAGAAACCATTGATGTAGTGTACTACAATCTGGAACAACAGTGGAAGATGATACAAGTTCAGATTGATGAGATAAATGATTCTACCTGGTGGGAGGACTTATGGAACTGGGGGTCAAACGTGAAGATACACCCTGGTTTAGAAATATCTCCCATGTCCTGATAGTCGTTTCGGGTGTCATGGTGATAGATGTGACATACTTAATTCGGAAACTTAAGAAATTGATTAAGGAATGTGAGAGGATGTATGAACACAGGTTGGACAGCTACCTGAAAGGCAATCAGTATTCGAAGTTGCTCCATTAAAATATAGACAATTAATAATGTAACACGAGGGTAGTTGTATAACTATTGGTAGATACTTAAAATGAATTAATGAATGACAAATGTATTCTAAAAGTTAATTTGCGACTGCGTTATGCTCGCACAAGTGATTAATTATTTAACAACGATGTTAACATTGTGCTTTCTTTAACATTACACTGCTTATGATCTTGCGTTAACAATGAAATTATAATTGCAGAAGTGTACTACCAAAGAGACATGAGAGTGTGATCCCTTGGGCATAGCCCTGCATGATCAGAGGGGGACGGGGGTTGTGGGGGTGTGTGTGGTGGTGGGTGTAGACTCAGTAAAAACACATAAGAACGTAATTGAAACAATGAGGCTCGTCACACAACAATACACAACGTTTTGAAACATCGAGGGGCTGGTTAGAAGGAGCACAGCAAACAGATGGTCAAGGAATTGTAGACCATACAGAAAAGCAGGCTGAAACAAGAGAGAGATTCTACCAGACAGTGTCCCTGCACAAACCAGATAAAGGAGTTTCTATTGGCATGAAGTCGGATGAGACTCACAGTAGACAATGGCTGAAAATGGTGACAGCACGAGAACCCCGAGGAAGAGCACTCAAGAAAATTCCCTGAGTCATGGACTCAGAGAATAGAAGGGCAGCTGCCATTCCGAGACTGATCACCTCGTGTCTTGGGGTAGTATAACATGCAAGTAGTGAGTGCTTGTACCTGATGATTTAATGTGTGTATAAACATTGATATACCTTCCACCAGTCCGATTCTGTGAATTCTTCAAGAGTAAGTGCAGATTAGGCACAGCGACAATCTGATAGCTCGATACAGGGTCTTCCCAGGAACATAAACACAAGCAACGCCAAGAGAGAAAAGTACACGACCAGTAACAAAATTAGCAATGCTTCGTAAAGTTTACAGCCTTTATCAAAGACTCACCAGGAGTAACAACAACAGCAAAGAGGGATGAGAAAATGAAAGGGACAGTAATTCAGTTAAACACGGTTTATAGAATTAATAGCTGGATAAAGAGTCTTACCAGGAACACCAATAATAGCGAGGATGGGATAGTAAATATATTGAATAACCTGAAGAGCTAAAAAGATCCGATAGTCTAATGAGAACCAGTCATAATATGTGGAAAGAGCGTCAAATTGCCAGTTTAAACTCCTGTCCATTGTTGTAACATTCCAATCTATTGTTTTCAGATTCTGACCCATTGTTGCAACATTCCAATCTATTGTTCTCAGATTCTCATCTATCCTCTCCCTCTGTCTGGAGCTGTTGGTCCCTCTTACTGCCGGGTTTGATGCTCCTGTTGACACTATGTGATAATACATTGAAATGACTCCCATATTAATAGAAGATGGAAACCCTCCAGTGAAACAATTAGGGTCCGTGGAGACTGACATTAATTCCAGTCACTGAACAAACATGTTCAGTTAACCCCTTTCAGTCCAGCACTGTTTGTACCACAATAAAGTAGAACATTTATCCGGTCTGGATGGGATGTATGAGAGATGCTGAGGGAAGGAAAGTTGGGAATAGCGGAGGCACTGGACAGAATCATTCAATCCTCCTTGGATATGGGAGTTGTGACAGAGGGCTGGAGGGTTGTAAATGTTACACCCTATTTGAAAAAAAGGAGAGATGGAGTAAACAATGCATTTACTGACCAGACAGTTTAATGTCACTGATGGGGAAATTTCATAACCCAGGACAAATATATTCATTGCTTTGAAAAACATGGAATAATAAATAGACAGCAGTAGGGATATGGTGATGACAAAGCATGACTGGCAAACCTCAACAACAACTTATATTTATATAGTGCTTTTAATGTTATAAAACATCCCAAAGTGCTTCTCAGGGTCATTATGAAGCAAAGTATGACACTGAGACACAACAGGAGATATTAGATCAGATGGCCAAGAGCTTGAACAAAGAGATAGGTTTTAAGGAGTACCTGAAAGGAGGAAAGCGAGACGTAAAGGCGGTGACCGTAGCGGAGTGGTAATATTACCAAAATTGTAATACCGAGGATCAGGCTGATTCTCTGAGGACATGGGTTCAAACCCCACCGTGGTAACTGGTGCAATTTAAAATTCAATATGTGCTAAAATTCAATTAATTAATACAAATCTGCATTTGAAAACTATTCTCAGCAACGGTGCCATGATGCTATCATTGATCGTCATAAAAAAAAAAACAGCCTGGCTTACTGATGTTCTTCAGCAATGGAAATCTGCCATCCTTATACGGTCTGGCCTCCATGTGACTCCAGACCCACAACAATGTGGTTGACTCTAAACTGAATTCTGAAAGGTCCAGCAAACCACTCAGTCATCAAGGGCAATTAGGGATGGGCAAAAAATGCTGGCTTGTCAGTGACACCCACATCCCATGAACGAATGAAAAAAAAAACAGTGCAGTGAGGATATTCCAGAACTTTGGGCCTAGGCAGCTGAAGACCTAGTCGCCAGTGGTGCAGTGATTAAAATCTGGGTGCACAAGAGGCCGGATTTAGAGGAGTGCATATATCTCGGTGGGTTGTGGAGGTGGAGGAGATTACAGAGATATGGGGCGGGGGGCGAGGCCATGGAGGGATCTGAAAACAAGGATAAGAATTTTTAAATCAAGACATTGCTTGACTGGGAGCCAATGTCGGTCAGTGATAGATGAACGGGACTTGGTGTGAGCTAAGACATGGGCAGCAGAGTTTTGGATGACCTCAATTTTACAGAGAGTAGAATGTGGGAGATCAGCCAGGAGTGAGTTGGAATAATCACATCGAGAGGTGCCGAAGGCATGAATGAGGTTTCAGCAGCAGATGGGCTGAGACAGGGGTGAAGTCGGGTGATGTTACTGAGGTGGAAACAGGCGGTTGTAATGATATCCTGAAAATGAGGTTAAAGATCATTTTGTGGTGAAATGCGACACCGAGGATGTAAACATATTGTCTGAATCTCAGACTGTCACCAGGAAGAGGGATGGAATCAATAGCAAGGGAACAGAGTTGGAGTGGGGAGTGAAAACAATGGCATCAGTCTTCCCAATATTTAATTGGAGGAAATTTCTGCTCATCCAGTACTGGATGTCGGATAAGCAGTCTGATAATTTAACAACAGTGGAGGAGTGGAGAGAGGTGGTGGTGAGTTAAACTTGATGGAGTTCTTTAATAAAACAATGGAGAGGGTTGATGAGGGTGGTGTGATTGAAGTTATAGATATGGACTTTCAAAAGGTGTTTCATTAAGTGACATTCAATAGACAGGTTAGGAAAACTGAACCCGATGGATTAAAGGTACAGTGACAGTGTGGATATAAGATTGACTAAGGAACAGTAAACAGAGAGAAGTGGTGAAAGGTTGTTGTTCAGACTCAATAGGAGTATACAGTGGTGTTCCCCAGGGCGCGGTATTAGGACCACTGCTCTTTTTGCCCTTGGAAAACCCGTGGTGGGTAGGGCAGAGACCCCTCCTCCTCTCTCTTTACAGAGCTTCCCCTCTCTGCAGCCTCCGCTCCATTTGTTGGTCATGTTACAGACACAGAGACACTGTAACTACAGTCCCATACCTCGTCCAGAGTTGTGTCACCAAACACTCTGCCCTCCCTGAATGTCTGCAGCAGCTCACAACACAACCTCCAGAAAACCATCCACAGCACCTCCACTAACTTTACAATAACAGAAGTACGTCAAAAGCCCCTCACCTGTAATTTGGATACCTGGTCATTTTAAATAACACCAGGGGGTTCTTCGTGCCGCTGAATGCATGTTCAGCTGAGAGCGACTAACACAGGCGGTCAGTGGACATGCACAGACCAAGTTTCACAGACGTACATCAAAGCTGCCGGAATGGATGATTGACATCGTATGCAGACCCCTCCTCACGCTGCAGACACACACATGTTACACCCACGCTATCACCCCGGCCAGCCTGGGTGTCCTGCACAATGTGATGGATGTGAACGGCAGTGCAGCTCACACCATTTTGTGGATCCAAATTTCCACAGCATCAGTGGAGCTGGAGAGATGAAATGTGTGGTCAGGGAGAGGCAGAGGGAATGAAACTCACTTTAAAAAGGGAATTAGAACATGACTTTCAGATGAACAAGTTTCAGGAATATTGGAAATGAACAGGGGATTGGGATAATCAGAGCGTTGACAGTTAACATTTCGGGTCAGTGACCCTTCTTCGGAAGGGTCCTACTTTTCCGAAGAAGGGTCACTGACCCGAAATGTTAACTCTGCTTCTCTTTCCACAGATGCTGCCAGACCTGCTGAGTGATTCCAGCATTTCTTGTTTTTGTTTCAGATTTCCAGCATCTGCAGTATTTTGCTTTTATGTCATGAGATCCATGCTTGCTGCCATGCAGGATCAGACTGCTGTCAACATGGCTGTGGATCTCAGTGTTCAAAGGGGTTTGCAGGATCTCACAACAGTCCAGCAATCTGTGATCCAGTAGATTACTCGGATTGCTGAGGTGTCGCCCCGTGGGACTGACAGTGTCTCCATGGAGCATGAACCTGCTGTCCTCTCTCAGGATGACAGTATTTGTTCTCCCTTCACTGCCACTCCACCAGTGTACTTGTTGTTGCCCTTCAGACATCCCAGGCTACTGCTGCCCATGTCGAGGTGGTGCAGTCCGACGCCCAGTCCTCAAAGCCCAGAGCTGCTCGAGGACGTCCTGCAAGGCCACCTGGAGTCTCCCCCAGGGAAAGTCAGCAGCCCTCCATCAGCCATGCTGCAGTCATTGGAGAAACACTGTGTAGGAGCACTAGTCAAGTCGACGGAACCCACAAGACAGGCACGAAGGGAATACACAGGGGTGCATAGTTCAGTTTTGTTTGTATAATTGGATGTGCTGTTGGATAAAGATGTCAAAGTAAATAATTTTGTTGGTGTTTTTTATTGCAGGATGGTGAGCAAGGGGACAATGTGATGGGGCGTCTCAGATTGGTGTAATGATGGAGAATGGGGGATCCATGGTGGGAAAGGGATGTTGTCCTATGGGAAACAGAATATTAGCAGGGTCTCTCAGACGGTCTTTCTGGGTCGAAGGCATCCAGGAAATATCCTCCCTGCCTCCTCCTCCTCCTCCTGAGGTAGCCTCCGGATTCCTGGTTCCCATGCCTGTGTCCTCATGATGGTGATGATATGAAGGGTGCAGCAGAACACCATGAACTTGGACACCTGCTCCAGTGTGGACTGGAGGGCTCCCTCTGGCGATTCCGACAGTGGATGCATTACTTCATCACACTGATGGTCTGTTCCACCATGTTCCTGGTGACTTCATTGTTCACATTATACATATGTTAATTGTGTGAGGTTGGGTGGTGGTGGAAGGAGGTTTGGGGAAGAAGAAACATGAGCTGTGTCTGGAGAGGGGGGGGTTACATTTGTCTCCGAGGAGCCACATTCTGGTTCTGCATGGGGGCCCGATGTGTCGGGACGGGCTGACTGCTTCAGAATTAAGGGATGGTGGCTGCTGCCAGGATGGTGGACACTCACCAACATGATGTACTGGGCATGCTCACACACCAACTGTACATTAATGAAGTGAGACTTCTTCCAGTTCCTGTACCTCTCCCCGTTGACATGGGGACACCGTAGAGACATCTCAAAAAACAGGAATGCAGCTATCCTCACAAAGCCAGGGGTCCCCTTATCCTGTTTCTCCCCGCTGAGGGAGAAAAAGGTGTATTAACATCACCCAACATAGATGGCCTCTCTCACTTAGCGGATACATCAATGGACAGCACACATTCCTCACAACTACAGGCCAGTTAGTGCAACATCAGTGCTGGGAAAGGTTTTAGAACAATATCAGGGATAAAACCACAAGCATTTGAGAGGTTTGAGTTACTTCAGGATAGCCAGCATAGATTTACAAAAGGAAAGTCATGCTTGACTAATCTAATTGCACTTTTGATGATGTAACAGAGAAGGTTGATGAAGGGAATGTGATGGATGTTGTCTAGATTGGTTTGAACAATGTGTTTGATAAAGTGCCACAGAAAAGGTTAATTACCAACATTGAGTCAAATGGAATGGGAGGGTCAGTGTCCAATTGGATAAAAAAATGGTTTACATAGAGAAAACAGTGTGTCATAGTAAATGGCAGTTTTTCAGACTGAAAGGTGTTTGACAGTGAGTGTTCCGCCAGGGTCAGTGCTCGGGCCACTGTTTAATTTTGCTGTGTATAAATGACTTGGATCTTGGAATACAGAGTAGAATTTCAAAATCCGCCTCTGATACCAAACATGGAGCTGTGACAAACAGTGAGTATGTTCAGAACCACCTGCAACAGGACATAGATACTGATTGGAATGAGCAGACGAGTGGCAGATGAAAGTGTGAGACAAGTGTGAGGTGATGCATTTTGTCAGAAAGGATAGGAAGGCAATATAGGCTTAATAACACTGTTCTAAACAGTGTGCAGGAACAGAGAGACCTGTGGGTGTATGAATATCCATCGTTGAAGGTGGCAGGACATATTGAGAGATTGGATAGTAAAATACATATAATCTTGGACTTCATACAGAGAGGTATTGAGTTCAAAAGCAGAGAAGTTATGATGAATGTTTATAAATCTCTGGTTAGGTCTCAGCTGGACGACTGTGTCCAATTCTGGTCACCACACTTCAGAAAGATTATGAAGGTCCTTGGTGCTGAGGAGATTTAACAGGATGGTTCCAGGGATGGAGGATTTTAGTTCCCAGATTAGGTTACACGATTATGACAGGTTTAGATAATTTAGACAATGAAAAAGTGTTCCCATTAACTGATGGAAGAAAGACTAGGGACACAGATTGAAGGTTCTGGACAAGAGATGCAGGAGGAATATGAGGAAGAAGTGTTTTCTTTATGCAGCGGGTGTTAATGATCTGGAACTCACTGCCCACAAGTGCGTTAGAAGCAGAGACAATCATTGATTTCAAATGAAAGCTGGTGGGGACCTGAAGGAAATGAATTTGCTACAGGGATTGAGTGGGGGAGTGGGACTGACAGGATTGCTCCATGGAGAGCCAGCATGGACATGATGGGATGAATGGCCTCCTTCTATGTCGTAAATGACTCTATCAGTCTCTGTGACTCGATGTTGGATACATCTCCTGCTCTTGTCTAGAAAGATCCAGGTACATAGAAGTTCAATTAAACTGTGACCTTAACCTCCACTGACAGCTCCGTCCTCACCCTGGTGTGAGGCTGTAGGTCGTGTTACAGGAGGTGACACAGCTCTGTGACCACCTCCGAATTGAATCAGAGTCACCTCACACACTGCTCCTGGGTTAGGTGTAGGGAGGAAAAGTGCTCTTGGAAAACCCGGGGTTGGGAGGGCAGAGCCCCTTCCTCATCCATCTTTTCAGAGCATCCCCTCTCTGCAGCATCTGCACCATTTGTTGGTCATGTTACAGACCCAGAGACACTGTAACTACAGTCCCTATACCTTGTCCAGAGTTATGGAACATAGAACATAGAACATTACAGCGCAGTACAGGCCCTTCAGCCCTCGATGTTGCGCTGACCTGTGAAACCATCTGACCTACACTATTCCATTTTCATCCATATGTCTATCCAATGACCACTTAAATGCCCTTAAAGTTGGCGAGTCTACTACTGTTGCAGGCAGGGCGTTCCACGCCCCTACTGTTGGGTCAACAAATACTCTGTCCTCCCTGAATGTCTGCAGCAGCTCACAACACAACCTCCAGAAAACCATCCACAGCACCTCCACTAAATTTACAATGGCAGAAGTCAGTCAAAAGCCCTAAAACTGTAAAATGGATACCTGGTCTGTTTAAATAACACTAGAGGGGGTTCCTCGTGCTGCTGAATGTATGTTCAGCTGAGAGTGACTGACATAGGCGGTCAGTGGACATGCACAGACCAAGTTTCAAAGTCGTACATCAAAGCTGCTGGAATGGCTGATTGACACCATATTCATACCCTCCTCATGCTACAGATGCAAACATGTTACACCCACGCTATCACCCCGGATAGCCTGGGTGTCCTGCACAATGTGCTGGATGTGACCGGCAGTGCAGTTCACACCATTTTATGGATCCGAACTTCCACAGCACCAGTGGAGCTGGAGAGATGAAATGTGTGGTCAGGGAGTGAGACAGAGGTAAAGAAACTCACTTTAAAAAGGGAATTAGAAAAAGACTTTAAGATGAACAAGCTTCAGGAATATTGGAAATGGACAGGGGATTGGGATAATCAGAGGGGTGAGGACATGAGGGATTTGATCATATGAGTGAGAATATTAAAACTGAGGTGTTACTGGACCAAGAGCTAATGTCGATCAGTGAGCACTGGGATGTTGGGTGAACAGAATTTAGTGTAAATTAGAAGGTGGCAGCAGAGTTTTGGATGACCACAGGTTTACAGAGAGTAGGTTATGGGAGAGCAGCCAGGAGTGAGTTAGAATAGTTAAATCTCAAGGTAACAGTCAAGTCTTCCAACCAAAATGGACAATTTGATCTTTTCCCATATTATACTCCATTTGCCAGTTCTTTGACCACTCATTTAACCTTTCCATATCCCTTTGTAGCCTCCTTATGTCCTCTTCAGAACTTACCTTCTTACCAATCTTGGAGTCATTAGCAAATTTCGAAAGCATACCTTCGGTCTATTAATCAAAGTTTTTTGTATCAATTGTAAAAAGTTGAGGCCCCAGCACTGATCATGGTGGCACACCACTTGCCGCAGCTTGCGAACCAGAAAGTAACCCATTTATGCCTACTCTGTTTCCTGTTAGCTAGCCTATCCTCTATCCATGCCAATTATGTTACCCCCTACACTATGGGATTTTATTTACCACAATGACGTTTGATGTGGTACGTTATCAAATGCCTTCTGTAAATCTAAGTGCAGTAAATCCACCAGTTCCCCTTTATCCATAGTACATGTTACTTCTTCAAAGAACTCCAGTATATTGGTTAAACATGATTTCCCTTTCACAAAACCATGTTGACTCTGCCTGATCACCTTGATTTTTTTTCTACGTGCCCTGCTATAACGTCTTTAATAATAGCTTCTAACATCTGATCCATAACTGAAAGCCATTCTCACCTGCCACAGGTCGTATGTACACAATGTCTCTTCTGATGTTGTGCTGCATTTGAACTGTTACTCCTCAATAGAGTCATAGAATTATAGAGATATCAGCATAGAAACAGGACCTTCAGCCCATTGTGTCTGTGCTGGCCATCAAGCACCGAACTATTCTAATCCCAATTCCCAGCACTTGACCTGTAGCCTTGTATGCTATGGCGTTTCATGTGCTCATCTAAATACTTCTGAAATGTTGTGAGGGTTCCTGCCCGGACCATCTCTTAAGGCAGTGTGTTCCAGATTCGAACCACCCTCTGGGTGAAAATTACTTTCCTCAAATCCCTTCTAAACCTCCTGCCTCTTACCTTAAATCTATTCCCCCTGGTTATTGACCCGTCCACTGATGGAAAAAAGATTCTTCATGTCTAACCTATCAATGCCCCTCATTATGTTGTATACCTCAAAAATGACACCCCTCATCCTTTTCTGCTCTAAGGAAAACAACCCTAGCCTTTTCTGTCACTCTTCACAGCTGAAATGCTCCAGCCCAGGCAACATCCTGGTGAATCTATTCTGCACCCTCTCCATTGCAATCACCTCCTTTCTATAGTGCGGCAACCACAACTATACACAGTACTCCAGTTGTGGCCTAACTGGCGTTTTATACTGCTCCATCATAACCTCCCTGCTCTTATATTCTACGCCTCGGCTAATAAAGGAAGGTGTCCCATACGTCTTCCTGACTGCATTGTCTACCTGTGCTGCTGCCTTCAGTGATCTATGGACAAGTACACCAAGCTCCCTCTGACCTTCAATACTTCCTCGGGTCCGACCATCCATTGTATATTTCCTTGTCTTGTTCGCCCCCCCCCCCCCCCGCAAAATGCATCACCTCACACTTCTCAGGATTACATTCCATTTGCCACTCCTCTGCCCATCTTGCCAGCCCATCTACATCGTCCTGTAATCGAAGGCTTTCCTCCTCACTATGTACAACACCACCAATTTTCGTGTCAGCTGCGAACTTAATGATCAGTCCTCATATATTCACGTCTAAATCATTAATGTACACTACAAACAGCAAGAGTCTCAGCACCGATCCCTGCAGTACACCACTGGTCACAGGCTTCCACTCGCAAAAACAACCCTTGACCATCACCCTCTGCCTCCCGCCGCTAAGCCAATTTTGGATCCAATTTGCCAAGTTGCCCTGGATCCCATGGGCTCTTACCTTCTTAACAAATCTCCCATGCGGGACCCCATCAAAAACCTTACTGAAGTCCATATAGACTACTGTTTTACCCTCCTTTACACCCCTAGTCACCGCCTCGAAAATAATCTATCAATTTAGTTAGACACGAACTCCCCTTGACAAAGCCATGCTGACTATTCCTGATTAATCCCTGCCTCTCCACGTGGAGATTAATCCTGTCCCTCCGAATTTTTTCCAATGGTTTCCCTGCAATAAATTGCTTGTGACCCTTCGACCTCCTTTCTGTTAAGCTGTGACACTCTATCAGATCTTACAGTGGTGTAGGTGTGGCAACAGAGTTCCTGCCTCCCTTTTATATGATTTTTCAGGGTGGAAGATGAAGAGATGAAATGTGTGGTCAGGGATAGAAACAGAGGGAAAGAAACTCACCTTTAAAAAGGGAATTAGCAAAATACTTTAAGATGAACAAGTTTCAGGAATATTGGAAATGGACAGGGGATTGGGATAATCAGAAGGACGAGTACATGGAGGGATTTGATCTCATGGTTGGAATATTAAAATTGAGGTGTTACTGAACCAAGAGCCAATGCAGGTCAGTGAGCACTGGGATGTTGGGTGAACAGAATTTGGTGTCAATTAGGAGATGGCAGCAGAGTTTTGGATGACCACAAGGGACAAGGTTACAAAGAGTAGAATGTGGGAAACAAGCCAGCAGTGTGCTGGAATAGTCAAATCTCGAGGTAACTAAGGCATGGATGAGGTTTTCAGCAGCCGATGAGCTCAGCTCTCTCTTTCTCTCTTTCTCTATCTCACCCTCTCTCTCTCTGTCGCCCTCACTTGCTCTATCCCACGCTCAGAATCTTCAATGTTTCAATCAAGTCGCCCCTTACTCTTCTAAACTCCAGCTGATATAAGCCTAGCCTGTCCGGCCTTTCCTCATAAGACAGTCCGCCCATGTTCATCTAATAAACCTTCTCTGAACTGTTTACAACGCATTTACATGCTTCCTTAAATAAGGAGACCAGTACTGAACACAGAATTCCAGATAATGTCTCACCAATGGCCTCCCTACCTTTGTATTCAATTCCACTCACAATAAATGATCACATTATATTAGCTTTCCTCATTACTTTCTGAACCGACATACTAACCTTATGCAATTCATGCACCAGGACACCCAGATACTCCTGCATCTCAGAGTTCTGCAATACCTCACCATTCAGATAATATGCTTAGTTTAATTTCATTATTACTACCAATATGGACAATTTCACATTTCCCCACATTCCACTCCATTTCCCAGATCTTTGCCTTCTCACTCAATCTATCTATGTCCGTTTGCAGCCGCCTGATGTCCTCTTCAGAACTTTGTTACGTCAACAGATTTAACAACCACACCTTCGGTCCTTGCATCTAATTCATTTAAACAAACTGTAAAAAGTTGAGGCCCCAGCACTGATACCTATGGCACACCTCTCGTTACATCCTGCCAACCAGAAAATTACCCATTTATGCCTGCTCTCTGTTTCCTGTTAGCTAACCAAACGTCTATCCATGGCAATGTGTTACCCCCTACACCATGAGCTTTTATTTTTCGCAATGACCTTTGATGTGGCACCTCATCAAATGTCTTCTGTAAATCTAGTACAGTACATCCACCAGTTCCCCTTTATCCACAGCACATGTTACTTCTTCAAAGAACTCCAGTTAATTCATTAAACGTAATTTCCCTTTCACAAAACCATGTTGACTTTGCCTAATCACCTTGAATTTTTCGACCTGCCCTGCTATAACATCTTTGATAATAGCTTCGAAAAAACTAATTCACTGCAAGAAAGCCTTTCTCATATGTCACAGATTGTTTCTCTACTGTGTTTATTCTGATTTTGTGCTGTATTTGAACTGTCACTCCTCAATAAACTGCTTGTGACCCTTTGACCTCCTTTTTGGGTGATCTCTGACCCTAGATCAGACCTTACAGTGGTGTAGGAGAGGGAAGACAGACATCAGGATGATAGGCTTGGTTTACTTGGTTTGTGAAAAATAGTAAACTCAGTTGAGTGATGAATGAGTAGGAGATTTGGCAACAAAAAGAGTTTACACACAATCAAACGTGTGTGTTCATCACTAACAGCGTGGGTGGGGGGTGGGGGGAGGACTTTCAGAGAGTTTTGAATAAGAAAAGCCAGAAATACAATCTCACTAGCATATCACAGGAAATAGTCAATTGATAACCTGGTAGAGAAGAAAAACAGGCACGCCTGGGGAGACGGACAGACTGAGGATTTTCGAGGTGTATGATGGGAATTACGATTTTATTCTCAATGGAATATCTAAGGATGTCCAGAAATGCAAATTTAAGCTAAAAAAAAAGGGCTGAGATAAGTTGGTCAATGGGGCACATCTGTGTACCTGAACAGAAAGTGCTGTAAATACTCAGTGGGTCTGGCAGCATCGGTGCAGAGAGAAACAGAGTTAATGTTTCAGATCTGTGACCCTTCATCAGAACTGGTAAACGTTAGAAATGTTGATGTACAAGCTGTAGATAGTTAGACCATGGACCTCCTGCTTTCCATACCACCCCCAATCCTTCACCTCAAACCTCCCCTTCTGATTTTATACTTTCCAATGATAACCCAATACTACCAACTTCCCAGTCACAGCAGCTCCAGGAGACAGAAAGAGAGCAGCAAAAGAGCACTAAAGCCCCATCACTTGGTCTGATGCTCACAGCCACCAGATCAAATACTTATAGTGCGTGTACCTTAGAGGCTGGTATGGAGTCAGAATCTGCACGTGGCGAGTCCCCGAGCATGAGTGAGCTTCAGCCAGGCCAGGGGGAAAGGATAGTTCATGTGTCAGATCACCGGAGGGCGAGGGTACAAACGAGTTATAATACACAGGACTCAGATGTGAACATTGCTGGAGCTGCTGCCCATGACGAGGTGGTGCAGTCTGAATCCGAGCCCTCAAGGCCTAGAGCAGCTCGAGGAAGTCCTGCAAGGCCATCTGCAGTCACCCCCAGTGAAAGTCAGCAGCCTTCCACCAGCCATGCTGCAGTCACTGGGAAACACTGTGTAGCAGCAGTAGGCAGGTTGAGGGAACCCACAGGACAGGGACTAAGGGAACACACAAGGGTGAATAGTTCAGTTTTGTTTGTATAATTGCATGTGTTGTTGTATAAAGACGATCATGAAAAACATTTTGTTGGTGTTTTTATTGCAGGATGGTTACCTAGGGGACGCTGTGATGGGGCATCTCAGATGGGTGCAATGGTGGAGAAGTGGTGGATCCATGTTGGGAAAGGGAAGTTGTCCTCTGGGAACTGGAATCTTAGCAGCGTCTCTACGACAGCCTTTCCGGTTTGAAATCATCCAGGAAATATCCTCCTTGCCTCCTCCTCCTCCTACTGAGGTAGCCTGCGGATCCCTGGTGCCAAAGCCTGTGTCCTCATGATGGTGATGGTGTGAAGGGTGCAGCAGAACACCATGAACTTGGACACCTGCTCCAGTATGTTCTGGAGGGCTCCCCACGAGCGGTTCAGACAACTTAAGCATTGCTTCACCTGGTGGTTTTGTGTGGGGGAGGGGTGTGTCTAGAGTTTAGAGGTCATGAGCCACATTCGGGTTCTGCATGGGGGCCCGATGTGTTGCGACCGGCTGACTGCTTCAGAATGAAGGTACAGTGGCTGCTGCCAGGACAGTGGACATTTACCAAGATGATGTACTGGGCATGCTCACACACCAACTGTACATTAATGGAGTGAGAGCTGTACCAGTTCCTGTACCTCTCCCCGTTGCCATGGGGACCCCGCAGAGACACCTAGACCATCAGGAATCCCGTTATCCTTACAAAGCCACGGGATCTCTCACCTGCTTCTCCCTGCTGAGGGAGCAGGCAGTATAATTCACCTCACCCGACATAGATGGCCTCCGTCACACAGCAGATACATGAATGGACAACAGAGAGAGAGATAATGGATACGACACCCGCTCTTGTCTGGAAAGATACAGATAAGAACATAATAACATAAGAACTAGGAGCTGGAGTAGGTAATTCAGGCCCTCGAACCTGCTTCGCCATTCAATATGATCATGGCTGACCTCATCTCGGCCTCAACTCCACTTTCCTGCCCGTTCTCCATAACTCTTCAACCCATTACTAATTAAAAATCTGTCTGTCGCCTCCTTAAATTTACTCAATGTCCCGGCATCTATTGCAATCCGGGTATTGAATCCCAAAGACACACGACCCTTTGAGAGAAGAAATTTCTCTTCATCTCTATTTTAAATCCTTAACCCTTATCCAAAAACAATGACCTCTCATTCTAGGTTGCCCCACAAGAGGAAACGTCTTCTCTATGTCTACTTTGTCAATCCACTTAATCATCTTCTATACCTCAATTAGATCGACTCTCATTCTTCTAAACTCTAGAGAGTAAAGGCATAAAGAGCTCAATCTCTCTTCAAAAGACAAACCCCTCATCCCTGGAATCATTCTAGTGACCCTCCTCTGATCTGCCTCCAATGCAACTACATCCATCCTCAAGTCAGGAGACTAAAACTATACACAATACTCCAGGTGCGGTCTCATTAATGCCTTGTACAGTTGCAGCAACACTTTCCTACTTTTATATTCTATTCCTTTAGCAAGAAATACCAAAATTCAATTTGCCTTCCTTTTCACCTGCTGTACCTGAAAACTAGCTTTCTGCGATTCATATACGAGGACACCCAGATCCTTCTGCACCGAAGCACTCTGAAGTTTCTCTCCAGTTAGGTAATAATTTGCCTTTCTATTCTTCCGACCAAAATGGATAACCTTACACTTATCCACGTTAAACCCCATCTGCCAAATTTTCGTTCATTCACCTAACCTATCCATATCAATTTGTAAATTTCGTATTTAATTATTGCAACATACTATCCCACCTATTTTAGTGTCATCTGGAAATTTGGCTATAGTACCTTCTATCCTTGCATCCAAATCATAAATATATATTGTAAATAGCAGGGGCCAAGGACCAAATCCTGTGGTACCCCACCAGTTACACATTGCTAACCAGAAAAAGATCCATTTATCCCGACTCTCTGTTTTCTGTTGGTTAGCCAATCCTCTATCAAAGTTAATAAATTGCCCCCGACCTCATGTGATCTTACCTTCTGTATTCATCTTTTGTGCGGCACTTTATCAAATGTCTTCTGGAAGTCCAGATATACTACATCTGAAGGATCACCATTTTCCACTTTTCTTGTCACAGCTTCGATGAACTCGAGCAAATTCGTCAAGTAGGATTTACCCTTCATAAAACCATGCTGACTCTGATGGATTGCGTTTTGGCTTTCTAAATATCCTGTTATTACTTCCTTAATAATGGGTTCTAACAATTTCCCAATGATAGATGTTAAACTAACTGGTCTATAGTTTCCTACTTTCTGCCTCCCTCCCTTTTTGAATAAGGACGTTATGTTAGCTTTTTTCCAATCCACTGGAACCTTTCCCGCATCCAGCGAATTTTAGAATATTGTAACCAATGGATCCATTATCTCTGCTGCCACTTACTTTAAGACACTCTGATGCAGGCCATCAGGCCCTGGGTACTTGTCTGCCTTCAATTCCAATAGTTTGCTCTGTACTTTTTACCTAGTAATGATGATTGTTCTAAATTCCTCTCTTTCTATAACCTCTGCATTACCTGTTACTATTTAGATGGTACTGGTGTCCTCCACCGTGAAAACTGAGGCAAAATACTGATTTAGTGTCTCCACCAGTTCTGTGTTCCCCTCTATCAACTTCCCAGTCTCATCCTCCAAGGAACCAACATTCACTTCAGCCACTCTCTTACCTTTGATATACTTAAAGAAGTTTTTGCTATCCGTTTTTATATTTTGCTCTAGTTTTCTTTCATAATTTATCTTTGCTCTTTTTATTACTTTTTTAGTAACCCTTTGTTGATCATTAAAAATTTCCCAATCTTCCAGCCTGCCACTGGCATTTGCAATATGGTATGCCTTACAGTTTGTCTTTATGTTATCCTTTACTTCCTTGCTTGGCCATGGATGTTTTTCCCCCTCCTAGAATATTTCTTCCTCTCTGGAATATATTGTAGTTGGGAGGAATTGAATATCTCCTAAAACATCTGCCACTGCTCATCAACTGTCCTACCTTTTAGTCTTCCTGCCCAGTCCACTCGGGCTAAATCTGTACTCATGCCGATGTAATTACCTTTGTTTATGGATCTAATAGTTGGATACAGAGACTTACCAGGGCCACCAACAATAGCGAGGATGGGGTAGTAAACCGTTTGAATCATCTTCAGAGCATAATAGATTCGCGCTTCTAATGTCATCCGAAAATACTCAGCAGTAACAAGGCGAAACCAATAGGACATACTCCTGCTGTCCATTGCTGTAACATTCCAATCTATTGTTCCCAGATTCTGACCCATTGTTGGAACATTGAAATCTATTGTCCTCAGATTCTGACCCATTGTTGTAACATTCCAATCTATTGTTCTCAGATTCTGACCCATTGCTGTAACATTTCAATCTATTGTCCTCAGATTCTGACCCATTGTTGTAACATTCCAATCCATTGTCCTCAGATTCTGACCAATTGTTGGAACATTCCAATCGATTGTCCTCAGATTCTGACCCATTGTTGTAACATTCCAATCTATTGTCCTCAGATTCTGACTCATTGTTGTAACATTCCAATCTATTGTCCTCAGATTCTGACCCATTGTTGTAACATTCCAATCTCAGCAGGGGAATGGGAACCTAAATTGTAGTGCCAGTGTACAGGATATTGAGAGTAGTGAGGTCAGGGATATGGTTACAAGGACGCAAGAGGGCACTAGCAAGCAAGAACCTGGTTTAAAGTGTGTCTACTTCAATGCCAGGAGCATCCGGAATAAGGTGGGTGAGCTTGCAGCATGGGTTGGTACCTGGGATCTCGATGTAGTGGCCATTTCGGAGACATGGGTAGAGCAGGGGCAGGAATGGATGTTGCAGGTTCCGGGATTTAGATGTTTCAGTAAGAACAGAGAAGATGGTTAAAGAGGGGGGCGGGGTGTGGCATTGTTAATCAAGGAGAGTATTACAGCGACAGAAAGGACGTTTGAGGACTCGTCTACTGAGGTAGTATGGGCCGAGGTTAGAAACGGGAGAGGTGAGGTTATCCTGTTGGGAGTCTTTTATAGACCTCCGAATAGTTCCAGAGATGTAGAGGAAAGGATAGCGAAGATGATTCTCGACAGGGGCGAGAGCAACAGGGTAGTTGGTATGGGGGACTTTAACTTTCCAAATATCGACTTGAAATACTAAAGTTCGAGTACTTTAGATGGGTCATTTTTTGTCCAGTGTGTGCAGGAAGGTTTTCTGACACAGTATGGAGACAGGCCAACCAGGGGCGATGCCATATTGGATTTGGTACTGGGAAATGAAACCGGCCAGGTGTTAGATTTAGATGTAGGTGAGCACTTTGGTGACAGTGATCACAATTCGGTTAGGTTTACCTTAGCGATGGGCAGGGACAGGTATATACCGCAGGGCAAAAATTATAGCTGGGGGAAAGGAAATTATGATGCGATTAGGCAAGATTTAGGATGCGTAGGATGGGGAAGGAAACTGCAGGGGATGGGAACAATCGAAATGTGGAGCTTATTCCAGGAGCAGCGACTGTGTGTCCTTGATAAGTATGTACCTGTGAGGCAGGGAGGAAGTTGTCGAGCGAGGGAGCCGTGGTTTACTAAAGAAGTTGAAGCGCTTGTCAAGAGGAAGAAGAAGGCTTATGTTAGAATGAGACGTGAAGGCTCAGTTAGGGTGCTTGAGAGCTACAAGCTAGCCAGGAAGGATCTAAAGGGAGAGCTAAGAAGAGCAAGGAGAGGACACGAGAAGTCATTGGCGGATAGGATCAGAGAAAACCCTAAGGCTTTCTATAGGTATATCAGGAATAAAAGAATGACTAGAGTTAGATTAGGGCCAATCAAGGATAGTAGTGGGAAGTTGTGTGTGGAATCAGAGGAGATAGGGGAAGTGATAAATGAATATTTGGCGTCAGTATTTACAGTCGAGAAAGAAAATGTTGTTGAGGAGAATACTGAGATTCAGGCTACTAGACTAGATGGGATTGAGGTTCACAAGGAGGAGGTGTTATCAATTTTGGAAAGTGTGAAAATAGATAAGTCCCCTGGGCCAGATGGGATTTATCCTAGGATTCTCTGGGAAGCTAGGGAGGAGATTGCAGAGCCTTTGTCCTTGATCTTTATGTCGTCATTGTCGACAGGAATAGTGCCGGAAGACTGGAGGATAGCAAATGTTGTCCCCTTGTTCAAGAAGGGGAGTAGAGACAGCCCTGGTAATTATAGACCTGTGAGCCTTACTTCGGTTGTGGGTAAAATGTTGGAAAAGGTTATAAGAGACAGGATTTATAATCATCTTGAAAAGAATAAGTTCATTAGAGATAGTCAGCACGGTTTTGTGACGGGTAGGTCGTGCCTCACAAACCTTATTGAGTTTTTCGAGAAAGTGACCAAACAGGTGGATGAGGGTAAAGCAGTGGATGTGGTGTATATGGATTTCAGTAAGGCGTTTGATAAGGTTCCCCACGGTAGGCTATTGCAGAAAATACGGAAGTATGGGGTTGAAGGTGATTTAGAGCTTTGGATCAGAAATTGGCTAGCTGAAAGAAGACAGAGGGTGGTGGTTGATGGCAAATGTTCATCCTGGAGTTTAGTTACTAGTGGTGTACCGCAAGGGTCTTTTTTGGGGCCATTCCTGTTTGTCATTTTCATAAATGACCTGGAAGAGGGTGTAGAAGGGTGGGTTAGTAAATTTGCAGATGACACGAGGGTCGGTGGAGTTGTGGATATTGCCGAAGGATGTTGGAGGGTACAGAGGGACATAGATAGGCTGCAGAGCTGGGCTGAGAGATGGCAAATGGTGTTTAATGCGGAGAAGTGTGAGGTGATTCACTTTGGAAGGAGTAACAGGAATGCAGAGTACTGGGCTAATGGGAACATTCTTGGTAGTGTAGATGAACAGAGAGATCTTGGTGTCCAGGTGCATAAATCCCTGAAAGTTGCTACCCAGGTTAATAGGGCTGTTAAGAAGGCATATGGTGTGTTAGCTTTTATTAGCAGGGGGATCGAGTTTCGGAGCCACGAGGTCATGATGCAGCTGTACAAAACTCTGGTGAGATCGCACCTGGAGTATTGCGTGCAGTTCTGGTCACCGCATTATAGGAAGGATGTGGAAGCTATGGAAAGGGTGCAGAGGAGATTTACTAGGATGTTGCCTGGTATGGAGGGAAGGTCTTGCGAGGAAAGGCTGAGGGACTTGGGGTTGTTTTCGTTGGAGAGAAGGAGGAGGAGAGGTGACTTAATAGAGACATATAAGATAATCAGAGGGTTAGATAGGGTGGATAGTGAGCGTCTTTTTCCTCGGATGGTGATGGCAAACACGAGGGGACATAGCTTCAAGTTGAGGGGTGATAGATATAGGACAGATGTGAGAGGTAGTTTCTTTACTCAGAGAGTAGTAAGGGCGTGGAACGCCCTGCCTGCAACAGTAGTAGATTCGCCAACTTTAAGGGCATTTAAGTGGTCATTGGATAGACATATGGATGAAAATGGAATAGTGTAGGTCAGATGGTTTCACAGGTCGGCGCAACATCGAGGGCCGAAGGGCCTGTACTGCGCTGTAATGTTCTAATTCTACTTCTAATTTTGATCGATCGTCTTTCTCTCTCTCTCTCTCTTTCTGCAGCCACGGATCCCTGTTAGTGCCGGGGTTGATGCTCCCACTGACACTATGAGTTAACACATTGAAAGGAGGCCCTTATTAATAGAGGAGGGAAACCCTCCAGTGACACAATTAGGGTCCGTAGTGACTGACATTAATTACAGTCAATGAACAAACAAGTTCAGTTAATCTCTTTCAATCCAATACTTTTTGTACCACAATAGTGTAGAAGTGTTCCTCAGTCTAGATGGGATATACGAGGTGAGTTGAGGGAATGAATGGCGGAAAAAGCAGAGGCATTGGCTGGAAGCTTTCAATCCTCCTTGGATCTGGGAGTGATGACAGGGGACTGCAGGGTTGTAAATGTTACACCCTGCGTATAAAATGAGACGTTAGATAAATCCTGTAGCTACTGACCAGTCAGTCTAATGTCGGTGGTTGGAAATTTCTAGAGGCCATAAGCCAGTACAAAATATATCTTTCTTGGAAAAACATGGGATAATAAATGACCAACAGCACGGGTCAGTAATGACCAATTACGTCCGATAATCTTGATCAAGTTCATTGATGACATAACTGTGAGTGTTGATGAGGATAGTGTGTTTCATGTTATGTATACGGACTTTCAAAAGGCCTGTGATCAAATGACCTTCCATAGACTTGTTATGAGAAATATAACACATGGAATATTTTGACAGTGATAGTGTGAATATGACACTGACTCAGGGACAGAAAGCAGAGAGACGTGGTGAACAGACTTTGTTCAAACTGGGGGAGGGGGAGTATAAATTGCTGTTTCTCAGGGGTCAGTATTCGTATCAGTGCTCTTCCTGACATGTAGATAGATATACAAGTAATAGAGACTTATATGCAAAAAAACATACTTTCAACGCTTGAAGATGACATGAAACTCATAAGTACGGGTGGCAAAGACGCAGACCACAGAATTATCCAACATCACAGACTTTGTTTATTTTTAATTTATTCTGGACTCCAATCCAAATACAAATTTATTTCTCACTGTCTACTTCATTTGTGTGATTTGCCTGTGAGTTTGTGCATGAATGTCTAACGTATATTTTTGTTATTTTATTTAGATTCATTTTAGATTTTAAATTACAATAAACTCACTTCTTGATTAAACTTAGGAAAACCTGTCTGATTGGTTCTTTCACGATCACAATAAAGGTAAAAGGTAAAATACTCACTGAGGTGGTCAGCATGTCCACTGCTAAAAAGGAATAAATCCCATTGTGATCAAAGAAACTATAGGACAAGAGGGGAGACTGAGACCCCTCCTCACCTGGCTGGATCAGAAATGTGGAGGTTCTAGTGATTGTAACGCAATGACAAACGAGAAATTGGAAGTGTCATAGAGTCACAGAGTTATCGAGCAAAGGAACAGGCCCTTTGGCCCACTGTGTCTGTGCCGGCCAACAAGCCTATCCATTCTAATCCCATTTTCCAGCACCTGGCCCGTAACTTTGTCCGCTATGGCGTTTCAAGTGCTCATCTAAATAATTCGTAAATGTTGTGGAGGGTTCCTGCCTCTGTCGCCCCTTCAGGCAGTGTGTTCCGGATTCCAACTACCCTCTGGGTGATTTTTCTTCCCCTCAAATCCCCTCTAAACCTCCTGCCCCTTAATTTAAATCAATGCCCCCCGGTTATTGACACCTCCGCTAAGGAAAAAGTTTTTTCCTATCTGCCCTATCCATACCCTCATAATTTTTCGTGCTTTCTGTCTCTCTCCCTTTTTTAAATAAAGAATTTACATTCCCAATAAAGGAATTACATACAGAGTGAAGTAACTCGATACAGGATAAAACCCCTCTCTGTTGAAAAGTTGTGTAATGTCGCTGGACAGTTAGGGATTATTCTCCGTCCAAAAGATTGGAAACCCGAAATCCTAAGACTTGTGGCCAAACATTTTTTGTTTGCAGCTGAAGACTCAAACAGGGTTAGAATCACTGACAGATCGAGTAATGTTAGCTAAGGTAAAACTAGAACAGAAGAGACTAGAATTAGAATTCCAGAGAGAGCGAGAAAGAGCAGAGCGTCAAGAAAGGGAAAAAGTAAGAGTGTTCCAGAAGGAGAAGGAGGAAAGGGAGTTAAGGTGGCTCAAACAACTAGAGGAAGTCCCAGTACACCCAGTGAAGGCACAGCTAGTGAAGGAGCAACCCATAGTTCAGGACCATGTGCTGAGCTCTTAATGTTCTCCCAGTTAGTTCCAAATTTCAATGAGCAGGATGTGTCAGAATTTTTCATCAGTTTTGAAATGCTTGCAGGCCGCTGAAATGACTGACAGAGAGCTGGACACTGTTTTTACCAAGTAGAATAACAGGAAAAGTCCATGAGGTTTATTCACTGTTGCCAGATGAAAGTTCATCACATTATGAGATGGATAAAAATGGTATCCTGGGTGCATATGAGATAGTATCAGAAGTGTACTGTAAAACATTCTGAACCCTGGGAAAGCAGCCTAACTAAACTGACCTCGAGTTTGAAAGAGTTAAGCAGCTTCCGAACATAGGAACATAGGAGCTGAAGTAAGCCATTCAGCCCATCGAGCCTGCTCCACCATTCAATATGATCATGGTTGATCATCCAATGCCTTTTCCCCCACACTATCCTCATATCCCTTTTTGTCAGTGGTATTTATAAAACTGTCAATCCCTACTTTAAACATACTCAATGACTGAGCTTCCACAGCTCTCTGGGGTAGAGAATTTCAAAGATTCAGAACCCTCTGAGTAAAGAAATTTCTCCTCATCTCTGTCCTAAGTGGCTTCTCTTTTATTTTGAAACTATGTCTGCTATTTCTGGACTCCCCAACCAGGGGAAACATCTTAGCTGCATCTACCCTGTCTATCCCTTTCAGTATTTTGTAGGTTACAATGAGATCACCTCTCATTCTTCGAAACTCTGGAGAATACAGGCCCAGCTTCCCCAATCTCTCTTCATAGGACAGTCCCAAAATCCCGGGAACAAGTCTGGTGAACCTTCTTTGCACTCCCTCTGTGGTCATAATATCCTTCCTCAGGTAAAGAGACCAGAACTGCGCACAGCACTCCATCTGTGGTCTAACAAAGTTTCTATACAATTGCAGCAAGACTTCACTACTCAAATCAACTCGTGATAAAGGCCAACATACCATTTGTCTTCTTAATTGCTTGCTGCACCTGCATGTTAGCTTTCAATTACTTATAATGAGGATACCCAGGTCCCTTTGTACATCTACACTTTCTAATCTCTCACCAATTGGAACACTCTGCACGTCCATTCATCCTACCACCGTGGCTAACCTCATATTTTTCCACATTATATTCCATCTGCCATGTTTTTGCCCACTCACTAAGTCTGTCCAAATTTCCTTGAAACCACTTTGCATCTTCCTCACAACGCACATTTCCACCTAGTTTTGTGTCATCTGCAAACTTGAAATATTACTTTGGTCCCAATATCCAAATCATTGATAGATATTGTGAACAGCTGGGGCCCAAGCACTGATCCCTGCGGTACTCCATTAGTCACAGCCTGCCAATGCAAGAATGGCCCATTTATTCCTACTCTCTGTTTCCTGCCTGTTTACCAATCCTTACTGCTAGTCAGTATATTACCTCCGATCCCATGTTCTTTAACTTTGCTGACCAACATACTGTGGGGAACTTTATCAAAAGCTTTCAGAAAATCCACCGACGCCCCTTCTCTATTTTGTTCGTGACATCCAAAAAATAAAAACCAACAGGTTCATCAAGCATGATTTCCCATTCATAAATCCATGTTGACTCTGCCCAATCAGATCCATTTATCACATAATTTAGAATAGATTCTAACATGTTCCCTGGTACTGATGAAATGCTAACCACGTGGGCTTTCGCCGGGTGCTCCAGTTTCCTCCCACAGCCAAAGACTTGCAGGTGATAGATAAATTAGCCATTGTAAATTACCCCTAGTGTAGGGAGGTGGTAGGGAATATGGTATTACTGTAGTGTTAGCATAAATGGGTGGTTGTTGTTCCCAATTTTCTCTTTCCCTCCCTTCTTAAACAGTGGGATGACATTTGCTACCTTCCAATCTGCAGGAAGCGTTCCAGAATTGATAGAATTTTGAAAGATGATCACCAATGCATGAACAATCTCCAGTACTACTTCCTTAAACACCCTGGGATATAGAATATCAGATCCTGGATAATTGTCAAACATCAGCCCTACTAATGTCTCCAATACAAACTACTCACTAATACTAATTTCCTTCAATTCTTCATTCTCCCAATCCCTTGGATCTCTAATTCAGGGAGATTTCTTGTATCTTCCTCAGTGAAGACAGACACAAAATATTTTTTGCTTAGTTTAGAGATACAGCACTGAAACAGGCCCTTCGGCCCACCGAGTCTGTGCCGACCATCAACCTCTCATTTTATACCACACTAATCCCATATTCCTACCACATCCCCACCTGTCCCAATATTTCCCTACCACCTACCTATACTAAGGGCAATTTATAATGGTCAACTAACCGACCAACCTGCAAGTCTTTTGGCTGTGGGAGGAAACCTGAGCACCCGGAGAAATCCCACGTAGACGCAGGAAGAACTTGCAAACTCCACACAGGCAGTAACCAGAATTGAACATGGGTCGCTGGAGCTCAGAGGCTGCGGTGCTGATCACATTTAACTTCTCTGTCATTTCTCAATTCCCCATTATAAATTCTCCTGACTCTGCCTGTAATGGCCCTACATTTGTCTAAGCTAAACATTACCATTTTATGAACCAATAGAAGATTTCCAGTCTGTTTTGGTGCTTACTTTTGACCAGTGGATACAGAAGATCAGATACAGCCCACATATATAAATCTCAGAGCAGTGATCCATCTCGAAGAGTTCACAAACTCGCTCTCCCTCCCATTAAAACACACACAGAGGAACAGAAGGTTCAAAGAGCCAGGCAGGTTGCAATTCTGGCTGATGAATTTTCCCTTGTATACAAGGCCTTAGCCCCAAAGGGAAACCCTTCCCTAGTAACCCCAAAGACCCGAGAATAAAAGGTGGGAGGCTGATCGGACCCTGAACAGCCATGGGCAAGAAGGAAAAGCTGGACACACGGTAGCCCTTCCTCAGGCCAAATAGGACGGTACTGAGAGCAGGAGTAACAGCCGAAGCCATGTGTGTTTCCATTGTAATGAGGAAGATCACCGTCATGCTGACTGGTGGAAGTGTCGGGAAAACCTGTAAGATTAATGAGAGTCCTGATTACCACCTACCGCCCTCCTCAGCTAATGACTCAGTACTCCTCCATGTTGAACACCACTTGTAAGAAGCACTGAGGGTGGCAAGGGCACAAAATGTACTCTGGGTGGGGGACTTCAATGTCCATCACCATGAGTGGCTCGGTCGCACCACTACTGACCAAGCTGGCCGAGTCCTAAAGGACACAGCTGCTAGACTGGGGCTGCGGCAGGAGGTGGGGGAACCAACACGAGGGATCAACATACTTGACCTCGTCCTCACCGATCCGCCTGCCACAGATGCATCTGTCCATGACAGTATTGGTAGGAGTGACCACTGCATAGTCCTTGTGGAGACGAAGTCCCGCCTTCAGATTGAGGATACCGTCCATTTTGTTGTGTGACACTATCACCGTGCTAAATGGGACAGATTTCCAACAGATCTAGCAATGCAAAACTGGGCATCCATGAGGCGCTGTGGGCTATCAGCAGCAGCAGAATTGTACTCAACCACAATATGTAACCTCATGGCCCGGCATATCCCCTACTCTACCATTACCATCAAGCCAGGATACCAACCCTAGTTCAATGAAGAGTGCAGGAGGGCATGCCAGGAGCAGCACCAGGCATACCTCAAAATGAGGTGTCAACCTGGTGAAGCTACAACCCAGGACAACTTGCATGCCAAACTGCGTCGAGCTAAGCGATCCCATAAACAACGGATCCGATCTCAGCTCTGCAGTCCTGCCACATCCAGCCGTGAATGGTGGAGGACAATTAAACAACTAACTGGAGGAGGTGGCTCCACAAATATCCCCATCCTCAATGATGGGGGAGCCCAGCACATCAGTGCAAAAGATAAGGCTGAAGCATTTGCAACAATCTTCAGCCAGAAGTGCCGAGTTGATGATCCATCTCGGCCTCCTCCTGAAGTCCCCAGCATCACAGATGCCAAACTTTAGCCAATTCGATTCACTCCACGTGATATCCAGAAACGACTGCAGCGAATGGATACTGAAAAAGCTATGGGGCCTGACAATATACCGGCAATAGTACTGAAGACCTGTGCTCCAGAACGTGCTGCGGCCCTAGCCAAGCTGTTCCAGTACAGCTACAACCATGGCATCTACCCGGCAATGTGGAAAATTGCCCAGGTATGTCCTGCACACAAAAAACAGGACCAATCCAACACGGCCAACTACCGCCCCATTAGCCTCCTCTCAATCATCAGTAAAGTGATGGAAGGTGTCATCACAGTGCCATCAAGCGGCACTTGCTTAGCAACAACCTGCTCAGTGATGCTCAGTTTGGGTTTCAACAGGGTCACTCATCCTGATCTCAATACAGCCTTGGTTCAAACATGGACAAAAGAGCTGAACTCAAGAGGTGAGGTGAGAGTGACTGCCCTTGACATCAATGCAGCATTTGTCCGAGTATGGCATCAAGGAGCCCTAGCAAAACTGAGGGCAATGGGAATCAGGGGGAAAACCCTCCGCTGGCTGGAGTCATACCTAGCGCAAAGGAAGATGATTGTGGTTGTTGGAGGTCAATCAGCTGAGCTTCAGGACATCACTGCAGGATTACCTCAGGGTACTGTTCTGGGCCCAACCATCTTCAGCTGCTTCATCAATGACCTTCCTTCAATCATGAGGTCAGAAGTGGGGATGTTCGTTGATGATTGCACAATGTTCAGCACCATTCGCGACTCCTCAGATACTGAAGCAGTCTGTGTAGAAATGCAGCAAGACCTGGAAAATATCCAGGCTCGGGCTGATAAGTGGAAAGGAACATTCGCACCACACAAGTGCCAGGCAATGAGCATCTCCAAGAAGAGAGAATCTAACCATCTGTCCTTGACATTCAATGGCATTACCATCGCTGAATCCCCCACTATCAACATCCTAGGGGCTGCCATTGACCAGGAGCCGAACTGGAGTAGCCATATAAATACCGTGGCTACAAGAGCAGGTCAGAGGCTAGGAATCCTGAGGCGAGTAACTCACCTCCTGACTCCCCAAACCCTGTCCACAATCGACAACGCACAAGTTAGGAGTGTGATGGAATACTCTCCACTTGCCTGGATGGGTGCAGCTCCAACAACACTCAAGAAGCTTAACACCATCCAGGACAAAGCAGCCCGCTTGATTGGTACCCCATCTACAAACATTCACTCCCTCCACAACCGACGCACAGTGGCAGCAATGTGTCCCATCTACAAGATGCACTGCAGCAATGCACCAAGGCTCCTTAGACAGCACCTTCCAAACCCGCGACCTCTACCAACTAGAAGGACAAGGGCAGCAAATACATGGGAACACCACCATCTGCAAGTTCCCCTCCAAGTCACACACCATCCTGACTTGGAACTTTATCGCCGTTCCTTCACTGTCGCTGGGACAAAATCCTGGAACTCCCTTCCTAACAGCACTGTGGGTATACCTACCCCATATGGACTACTGCGGTTCAAGCAGGCAGCTCACCACCACCTTGGCAAGGGCAATTAGGGTTGGGCAATAATTGCTGGCCTGGCCAGCCACGCCCACATTCTGTGAATGAATAATTTTTTTTTTAAATGTCCACCAGATCAGTGCAGGAAAACGGGCCCTGATGGAAATCACAGCAGATCAGGCTGTGCCTTTAACTGTGGCAGTCAGACCCAGTAACCCTACCACTGAGAGTGCAGGAAATCTTAACAAAATCCTGAGAGTTACCAGGAATTATAATCCCAAGGAAAAGTGACCCCATCCACCTTGAGTGAGGCAAGCAAGCCCATAGTCATACTAAGGGATACAGGGGCCACCCAATCCCTTCTGCTGGGAAAAGGAATGACCTTTCTTCGATAGTGCAGTGAATGCTAAACAGTTAGTGAATTGTATCGGAAGACAGTATATGTCCATACCTTTATAACGACTGCATTTGGAGTGTGACCCAGTTTCAGGACCGGTATCCAAGGGGATTGTACCTAGTTTACCGATGGATGGGTCGACCTGCTCCTGGGTAATGATCTGACAGGGGAAAAGGTGCCAGCTTCCCCGGTAGTTCTCGAGAGACTAAAATAACGCAGGGAGACAGAGCAGTTACAGGATAAGGCCCCTGACATTCTCCCTGATTGTGTGGTGACACGGTCCACGGCCAAACAATCCCTGAACTGACACTGTAGATGGATGACCCGACTGCCTGGCTGTCTGCAACCTTCTTTGGGAAGTTAGAGGACAGAAAGGATTTGCTAAACAGATCTTCCTTAGTTGAAGCTCAATCCCCCGACCCTGTGTTAAAAAATAGCACAGACTGTCCAAAGCAAAACTGAAGCAGAGGGAATTGCAGAGTGTTTACTATTTAAGGAACGAGGTGCTGATGAGGAAGTGGAGACCTCCTCACAGACCTGCGGATGAAGAGAGGACAGTGGTTCACCAGATAGTGGTGCCGCTGAGGTCCCTTCAAGAAATATTAAGAATGGCCGACGAACGTCCAATGACTGGACATGTCAGTGTATGAAAAATCGAAGCCCGCATAAGACAGCATTTTGACTGGCCACAACTCCACAAAGATGTGGTGGAGTTCTGTAAAACTAGTCACCTGCGTTAGCTGGTGGGGAAGCCCCAACCTGCAGTAAAATCTGCACCCTAATTCATCTACCAGCTTTTGGGGAACCCTTCAGCAGAATGCTGGTGGATTATGTGGGACACCTGCTGAAAACAAAACTGGATTACCAGTATCTTCTCACCATTATGGATGTGGTGACCTGATTCCCAGAGGCCATTCTCCCGAAGAGCTATCTCTGCCAAGGTAGTGGTGGAGGGATTAACCCAATTCTTTACCCGATAATGGGCTGCCTGCTGAGATCCAGTTGGATCAGTGCACGCATTTTATGTCCAGTATTTTTGAAAAGGTCATGGGCAATCTGGACATAACCCAGCTAAGGTCCTTAGCCTACCACCCACAGTCACAAGGGGCTTTGGAGCGTTACCACCAGACCCTAAAGACAATGAACAGGCCATACTGCTATGAGTAACCCCATGACTGGGACAAAGGGCTAGGATTTCACCTGTTGGTTACCAGGGACTTATTCAATGCTTCCACTGGCTTTAGCCTCTTTGAATTAATTTATGGACACGAGGTGAGAGCTCTGCTTAAACGATTCAAGAAGTTTTTCGGACACAGGGATGAGTCTTCCATGTTAGAATACATTTCCATGCTCTGGGACCGGCTCACGGGAGCCTGTGCAATGACTCAGGAACAACCAAAGACCCCCCAGGCAGCCATGAGAAGGTAAGCAGGAAAAAATGCCAAGGCGAGAACATTTCCGCCCAGAGACCATGTTTTGTTATTACTCCCAATGGAGGGTCTACACCTGAAAGCCCGTTTCAGTGGTCCATTTCGAGTGACAAAAAGAATAGCGGGTAAATCATATAATTGACTCCCCAGAGCAAAGGCAAAAAATCAAGTCTGTGGAGAGGACAGACAAGTACAGATCTGTCAGACAGTCAGGAGGGAAGGATTCAAAAGGACAGTGAGGACAGGTTGGAGGAGGGCCAGGAGATTACCAATTGGAACCCCCTACTCTCCGATTAGCCAACCCTGAAATGTTAGAGAAATTAGACCACTCACTCTCCTCCTTAAATGCAGGTCAAACAGGGACCAAAAAAAGGCTGCTAATAACATTTACAGAAACGTGGAGGGACAAAGAAAGTTCCCAAAAAGGCATGCCAATGGTAAGGGAGATGTCTGAACTAGTCAAAGTGCCGCTGGAAAGTTCAGTGAAAGCTGGACAGACACTAGCGAACTCTACCGTCCCAGAGGAAATAGGGCAGATTAGGAAAAATATCCTCCTCATAGTGAAGAGAAAAGGGAAGGGAAATTGCCCTAAAGTGAACAGCACTTGCGTACCTCAGCAGAAAGTTAAAAGTAAGGTCAGTGTGGATCTACCCACTGAAGAACCCAATGATCAGATCCCAAACCCAAAGCTAATCAAACCCTGCAACTTGGGGCTGCAAAGTTGTGCAGTGATTAGCGCTACAACCTCATAGCTCCTGTGACCCAGGTTCGATTCTCGGTATTGCCTGTGTAGAGTTTGCAAGTTCTCCCTTTGACCACGTGGGTTTTTGTCGGGTGCTCCGGTTTCCTCACACAGCCAAAGACTTGCAGGTTGATAGGTAAATTGGCCATTATAAATTGCCCCTAGTATAGGTAGGTGGCAGGGGAAGGTGGGGATGTGGTAGGAATATGGGATTCATGTAGGATTAGTATAAATGGGTGGTTGATGGTCGGCAGAGACTTGGTGGGCCGAAAGGCCTGTTTCAGTCCTGTACCTCTAAATAAATAAATTTCAAAGCCGTGCTCAGCAAGAACAAAGGTCCACAGGAAATCTCAGACACCTCACAGGGAGAAAGATCATCAAGGTGCAGGAACCTGAATAGTTAAAGCTTCATTGCAAGAGAGAAAAAAACCTATGTAATCGCTGATGCATTGTCCAGGGTCGAACCCGACACATAACCATCCCAGACAAAACTCCAAAACAATTAAATCAGCACAACTGTAACAGACAATGACAGCTGCAGTAATTCCAAGATTCATGTGTGAATTTGAGAAGTGATTATTGAGAATGAATGTGTATTTCCTTCTATTTCTTCCCACAATTCTGTAATGAAATGTTCCTATTATCACATTTATTTCAGTGTGCTGTGGTGGTGTCAAGATAACACCATCTGCCCAATGAGGTATTTTAATTCACCGATTTGAAACTTGCAATAAACCTTTAATGAAAAAAGAAATCCCACAGTTAACCTTGACAAAACTGGCAGCCAAGATGCCCACCGCAATTGGCATCTGAAACACCTTTTCACATTCATAGGCCACCAACGGGAGACACATGTCTGCTGAGTCTAGACCTGTATCATTGGCTTGCTCTAGTGATTGAATTACCTTAAATTACTTTCATTAACACGGCATACAAGGGCATCCTGACATATTGACTTTGAAAGAGCAAACTCCTACAATTATAAATACTGGCATCCTGAGCCCTGGGGTGACAGAAGTTTCTAACCTTGAATCTCATTATAAGGTTCCAGCGAATGCACTGAGACAGTCATGAGGCCTTCTGTCCATCTATGTGAAAGTTGGGAGTTTCCCCTGGACAAAGACAGACAAGCCAGTGATTCAAACTGTGCAGAATCAGAAGGGCTGTGTCCCCCCGTCTCTCTCTCTCCAGATAACGTCACAAGTTTGAATACCACATGCGACTGTGGTCCCTCCAAGCCGACAGATTACTACAGACAGAGACAGCAGGGAAAGAAAGCCACCTACAAGTCTGCCTCAAAGAAATCCCTGAGCCACGTGGGCCAGTCACAAAGGGTGCTTCGACCAGCCAAAGACTTCAAGAATACAACTGCAGCCGGAAGACCGCCGTGTCATCCAACATCACAGAATGAGTATTTTATTTTTCTATTTATGCCAGACTCCCATCTTCTCACTCTGTAATCTATTTCTGTGTAATTCTCGTACGAATGTGTGCGTAAATGTGTGGTGTATTTTTTATGATTTTATTGAGATCGGGTTGACATTGTTAAGTATAATAAACTTACCTCTTTCCTGTTTAAACTCAAGAGAACCTGCCCGATCAGGTCCTTCACAATCACTCCAAAGGTAAAGGGTCAAATACTCAATGAGAGGGTTAGCACACCCACTGGTTAAAAAGAACAAACAGAGTTGTGGTCAAATAAGACGAGCGACTGTGACCCATCCTCACCTGGCCGTAACAATAGGCAGGGTTGGGGATTGCGAGAATATGGGGATGAACTCAGCTCAGCATTAAACAGGTACCAGAGATTGTAAACTTCCTGGTTCAGCCTCAGACAACGGTCAGTGAGGGGGATGCAGTCCGTGGATAGGGAAGAGAGTATGTGACAAAAACTGAAGACAATGACTTCAGTCTTCTCATGATTTTAATGACAAGATCATTAAATCAGTGAAATATGTTTTCTGAATCCAATAGTTGCAGATGCAGACTTACCAGGGACATCAATAATAGCGAGTATGGGATAGTAAATAAATTGAATCATCCTCAGTGCATAATAGATCCGCAATTCTAATGTAACATTCCAATGTATTGTTCTCAGATTCTGACCCATTGTTGGAACATTCCAATCTATTATTCTCAGATTCTGATCTATCCTCTCCCTCTGTCTGAAGCCGCTGATCTCTGTTAGTACCGGAGGCGATGCTGCTGCTGATACCATGGAAGAGCACATTGAAAGGAGCCTCTTATTAATAGAAGTTGAAAACACTCCAGTGACACAATTTGGGTCCATGGAGACTAACATTAAATACAGTCACTGAACAAAGAGGTTCTGTTAATCCCTTTCAATTCAACTCTTTTTGTACAATAACAAAGTTGAACATTTGCATGGTCTGGATGGGATGCATGAGGGTTGCTGAGGGAAGGTATGGTGGAAGCAGTAGAGGCACTGGCCAGAATCTTTCAGTCATCCTTGGATATGAGAGTGATAGAAGATGGAAACTCTCCAGTGAAACATAAGGTTCACTAATGTTCTTTAGGGAAGGAAATCTGCTGCCCTTACCTGGTGGCCTACATATGACTCCAGACCAAATCAATGTGGTTGGCTTTCACATGCCTTCTGAAATGGGCTAGCAAGCCACTCAGTTGTATCTAACTACTATGAAGTCAATAAAAAGGAATGACACCGGATGGACTACCCAGCATCGACCTCGGCACCGGAAACGACACGGACAAACCCAGCCCTGTCGACCCTCCAAAGTCCTCCATACTAACACCTGGGGGCTTGTGCCAAAGTTGGGAGAGCTGTCCCACAGACTAGTCAAGCAGCAGCCTGACATAAAAATATATCTTGCTTGTAAAATCATGGGATAATAAATGACAAGCAGCACGGATAGGTTAATGGAAAATCGTTTCTGATAATCTTGATAGGGCTTGTTGATATAACTGTGAGTGTTAATGAGGATAGCGTGTTTCATGTTATAGAATGATAGACTCGTAGAAACCTTAAGGGACAGAAAGAGGCCACTTGGCCCATCGTGTCTGTACCAGCCGAAAAATGATCCACCTATTCGAATCCCACCTTCCAGCATTTGATCCATAGCCCTACAGATTATGACACTTGAGGTGCACATTCAGACCGCTTTTCAATGAGTAGAGGGTTTCTGCCTCAAACATCCTTGCCAGCAGTGGGTTCCAGACCGTCACTAAAAGCGGGGACCCAGCACTGAGCCCTCTGGAACACCACGGGAAACAGTGCTCCAGTCACTAAAATACCCTTCAACAATTACCCTTTGTTTACTGCCACTGAGCCAATTTTGCATTTCTGGTTGTACAAGTTTTTCCTCATCTCCCCTCTGATCTTTCTACCAATCACTTACCTCTCTGCTCAGGTGAATAGACCCTTCACCTCCAGTCTATCCAGGCCTCTCACAATTGTGTACATTTCAATCAGAACTCCTCTCAGCCTTCTCTGTTCCAAGCAGAACAACCCCAGACTCTCCAATCTTTCCTCATAACTGCATTATTTCAGTTCTGGCAACTTCCTCGTAAATCTCCTCTGTACCCTCACTAGTGCAATTACATCCGTTCTGTAATGTTGTTGCCAGAACTGAACACAGTACTCAAGTAGTTGTCCAACTAATGATTTATACAGTTCCAGCATATCTTCCCTGCACTTATATTCTGTACCTCGGCTAATAAGGGCAAGGATTCACATGCCTTCTTAACCACCTTATTGACCTGTCCTGCTATCTTCAGGGATCTGTGGACATTGACTCCAAGGTCCCTTACTTCCTCCCCACTTCTCAGTATTTTCCCAGTAATCGTGTATTCCTTTGTCTTATTTGAGCTCCCCAATTGCATCACCTCACACTTCTCCAAGTTGAATTCCATTTGCCATTTTTCTGCCCATCTGTCCAGACCGCCAATATCTTACTGCAGTCTACAGCTATCCTTCTCGCTATCTACCACACGGCCGATCTTTGTGTCATCCGTAGATTTCTTGATCATGCCCCCTACATTTACGTCGAAATCGTTAATATACAGCACAAAAAGCAGGCGACCCAGTACTCAGTCCTGTGGAATACCACTGGAAACAGCCCTCCAGTTGCAAAAACGCCCGTCAACAATTACCCTTTGTTTCCTGCCACTGAACCAATTTTTTATCCACCTCGCTGCATTTCCCTGGATTACATGGAATTTTCTTTTTGAACCAGTCTGTCATGTGGGATCTTGTCAAAAGCCTTGCTGAAATCCAGGTAGACCACATCAACTGGACTATTTTCATCGATATCCCTTGTTACATCTTCGAAAAATTCGATCAAGTTGGTCAAACAAGCTCTTCCCTTAACAAATCCATGTTGACTATACTTTATTAACCTGTGCCTCTCTAAGTGACAGTTTACACCGTCTCTCAGAATAGATTCCAATCATTTTCCCACTACTGAGGTTAGACTGACTGGCCTGTAATTATTCAGACTATCCTTCACTCCCTTTTTAAACAGAGGTCCAACGTTAGCAATTCTCCAATACTCCGGCACCACAACTGTATCCAGTGAGGTCTGGAAAATGATGGTCAGACTCTTTGCTATTTCCTCTGTTGCTTCTTGTAGCAACCTGGGGCACATTTCAATTGGATCAGGTGATTTATCAACTTTCAAGGATACTAATCCCATTAACGCTTCCTCTCTCAGTATGTTGATCACATCCAATAATTCACACTCTTCCTCCTTAACTACAATATCTGCATCCCCCCTCTTTTCTGAAGACACTAAAAGTATTCAATAAAACCATACCAAAATCTTCCACCCCTACGCATAGGTTACCTTTTTGGTCTATTATGGGCCCTACTCTCCCCTTAGTTAACCTCTTACACTTAATGCATTGAGAAAACATCTTTGGGTTCACCTTGACTTTGCTTGCCAATATTCTTTCATGCTCTCTCTTTGCTGTCCTAATTTCCTTTTTGATTTAACCCTTCCACTTTCTAAACTCCTCTCAACTTTCTGTAGTATTGAGTTCTCAGTGTCGGATATATGCTTCCCTTTTCTATCTTATCTTACCATATAGGCTCCTTGACATCCATGGGACTCGAGATTTGGCCGCCTCACCCTTTTTCTTTGTGGGAACATGTTTACCCTGAACCCCTTGAATCTCCACTTTGAATGCCTCCCAGTGCACTGAGGCTGATTTACCTTCAAGTCGCTGTTTCCAGTCCACTTTCACTCCTCGGTTTAGTAAAATTGGCCTTGCACCAATTGAGAACTCTAAATCCTATTCTATATCTGTACGTTTCCATAGTTATGTTATAACTGACTGAATTATGATCACTCCCACCAAAATGCTCTCCCCTGACACTCCATCCACCTGCCCATCGTCATTTCCTACAACAAAGTCTAAAACTGCACCCTCTCCTGTTGGACTTTCTGCATGCTGGACAAAAATGTTGTCCTGAATGCACCTCAAGAATTCTGCTCCCTCAATTCTTTTCATACTAAAACTCACCTCGTTAACATCGGGGTGATTAAAATACCCTACTATTACTGCCCTATTGTTCTTGCACTTCTCAGAGACTTGCCTACTTATCTGCTCCTCTATCTCCCTCTGACTATTTGGCTGTCGAGATCACTCTCCCAGCAGTGAGATTGCCCCTTTATGGTCCCTTAGCTGAATCCATATCGCCTCACTTGATGAACCTTCCAACATATCATCCCTCCTCACAGCTGCAAAAGATTCCTTGACCAGAATTGCCATTCCCGTCCTTTCTTAACCCCCTCCCTATCGCATCTGAAAACCTGGTAACCAGGAACGTTGAGCTGCCATTCCTGTCCCTCCTTAAGCCATGTTTCTGTAATAACTATGATATCATACTGCCACATGTCTATCTTTGCCCTCCGCTCATCTGCTTTATTTGCAGCACTCCATACATTGAAACAGATACCCTTGAACACTGCCAAACCTTTTTTTTCATTTTCTCACCCTCATTTCCTCTGTCTTCCAGACTCATCCATTAATTTGCCACCTTCCATTTTCATTTCTGATTTTGTCCCAGCTGAGTCTACCCTCAGGTCCCCCACCTCCCTGCCAAACTAGTTTAAACCCACCCCAACAGTACTAGCAAAACGTTCCGCAAGGAACCCAGTCCTGGCTCTGTTCACGTGCAACCCGTCCGGCCTGTCAAGGTCCCATCTCCCCCAGAGCCGTTCCCAGTGTCCCAGGAATATGAATCCCTCCCTCCTAAACCATCTTTCCAGCTACACATTCGTCTGCCTTATATTTCTATTTCTATTCTAAGTTGCACCTGGCACTGGGAGTAATCTGGAGAATTCTGCTTTTTGACTATGTTTGTGGTCCTGCTTGCTAATTTTTTCCCTAGCTCCCTAAACTCTGACTGCAATACCACATCCCGCTTTCTACCTCTGTCGTTGGACCTTGCTCTTGCAGGGTAGATATATTTCAGTAAAAAAGGAAAATACTTTGACATACTTGGCATACAATTTAATCTACCAGGCTGAACACCATGAGTGTCAGGTTTTGACAGAAAAGGCCGTCAAGGGACATTTTGTGTCAAAATCAGTGCGGGGCGGGGATGTACAAAGGAAGAAAACAGAAATCAAACCAGCACTCAACATTTTTGTTGACGGTTCATCTGCAGTGGAGGATGGGATTAGGCAGGGAAAGTGCGGATTACATATACAGGATCATAATGGAAAACCTATTAAAGACATTGCCTTACAGTTACTGGCGAGTTTAAGTGTGCAGCGTGCCGAACTAGCTGCAGTCACTTTGTGGTGACACAACCACATGTTTCCCCCACTGATTGATATAAATTCTGACAGTATGTACGTGTGTAACTGTTTGACCGAGTACCTACCTCTGTGGGAAGCGAGAGGTTTTGTGTCAGCAGATGGCAAACCTTTTCCATCTGTCCTATTACTGCAGAGAATAGTAGATGCAGCGAGGAGAGGATTACAGAAAATACTATGATATATTGACCTATGTTGTGAAAATTGGAAAGGAGATAATTGGGACAACTTTGTCTAAGTGCAGTCTGGAAAACCAGGTGGTCATATGTCCTTACCCTATATATATATACATACATATAAAACAGCAGAATCAAAATGTGGATTTAATACCACTGTAAATTGCACCATGGAAACTAGGAAGGCATTGCCAGGGTTAACCCATGTGGCCTATAAGGCAAAGGGGAAATATTGCTTAACCACCACAATGAAGAAGTACCAGTATGGACATAACCGGACTTGTCTGGTGAGCAACAGTACGTCGCTTGTCAACCCACAAATACCAACTGGAGTAGCAAAGACGGAGTTGGTCGACATACATAAAAGAAAGACAGAAACGATAATTGTTACAGAAAGTATTAAGGACGACTTGATAAATTACCTTCGGGAACATGAATATACTATTCAGCCATTGCCCATACGTTTGGGTCAAGAGAGGCAGCAACGAGAAACCATTGCTGTAGTGTACTACAATCTGGAACAACAGTGGAAGATGATACTTTTGGGCCTCCTTATCTTGAGAGACAATGGATACGCGCCTGGAGGTGGTCAGTGGTTTATGAAGCAGCGCCTGGAGTGGCTATAAACGCCGATTCTAGAGTGACAGGCTCTTCCACAGGTGCTGCAGAGAAATTTGTTTGTCGGGGCTGTTGCACAGTTGGCTCTCCCCTTGCGCCTCTGTCTTTTTTCCTGCCAACTACTAAGTCTCTTCGACTCACCACAATTTAGCCCTGTCTTTATGGCTGCCCGCCAGCTCTGGCGAACGCTGGCAACTGACTCCCACGACTTGTGATCAATGTCACAGGATTTCATGTCGCGTTTGCAGACGTCTTTATAGCGGAGACATAGCCGGCCGGTGGGTCTGATACCAGTGGCGAGCTCGCTGTACAATGTGTCTTTGGGGATCCTGCCATCTTCCATGCGGCTCACATGGCCAAGCCATCTCAAGCGCCGCTGACTCAGTAGTGTGTATAAGCTGGGGGTGTTGGCCGCTTCAAGGACTTCTGTGTTGGAGATATAGTCCTGCCACCTGATGCCAAGTATTCTCCGAAGGCAGTGAAGATGGAATGAATTGAGACGTCGCTCTTGGCTGGCATACGTTGTCCAGGCCTCGCTGCGGTAGAGCAAGGTACTGAGGACACAGGCCTGACACACTCGGACTTTTGTGTTCATTGTCAGTGCGCCATTTTCCCACACTCTCTTGGCCAGTCTGGACATAGCAGTGGAAGCCTTACCCATGCGCTTGTTGATTTCTGCATCGAGAGACAGGTTACTGGTGATAGTTGAGCCTAGGTAGGTGAACTCTTGAACCACTTCCAGAGCGTGGTCGCCAATATTGATGGATGGAGCATTTCTGACATCCTGCCCCATGATGTTCGTTTTCTTGAGGCTGATGGTTAGGCCAAATTCATTGCAGGCAGACATAAACCTGTCGATGAGACTCTGCAGGCACTCTTCAGTGTGAGATGTTCAAGCAGCATCGTCAGCAAAGAGGAGTTCTCTGATGAGGACTTTGGACTTCGCTCTTAGACGGGCAAGGTTGAACAACCTGCCCCCTGATCTTGTGTGGAGGAAAATTCCTTCTTCAGAGGATTTGAACGCATGTGAAAGCAGCAGGGAGAAGAAAATCCCAAACGGTGTGGGTGCGAGAACACAGCCCGGTTTCACACCACTCAGGATAGGAAAGGGCTCTGATGAGGAGCCACCATGTTGAATTGTGCCTTTCATCTTGTCATGGAATGAGGTGATGATACTTAGTAGCTTTGGTGGGCATCCAATCTTTTCTAGTAGTCTGAAGAGACCACGTCTGCTGACGAGGTCAAAGGCTTTGGTGATATCAATGAAAGCAATGTAGAGGGGCATCTGTTGTTCACGGCATTTCTCCTGTATCTGACGAAGGGAGAACAGCATGTCAATGGTCGATCTCTCTGCACGAAAGCCACACTGTGCCTCAGGGTAGACACGCTCGACCAGCTTCTGGAGCCTGTTCAGAGCGACTCGAGCAAAGACATTCCCCACTATGCTGAGCAGGGAGATTCCACGGTAGTTGTTGCAGTGGTGACTCAGGACAAACACATAAGAACGTAATTGAAACAATGAGGCTCGTCACACAACAATACACAACGTTTTAGTAGAAGATGGAAACCCTCCAGTGAAAAAACGTTTTGAAACATAGAGGGGCTGGTTAGAAGGAGCACAGCAAACAGATGGTCAAGGAATTGTAAACCATACAGAAAAGCAGGCTGAAACAAGAGAGAGATTCTACCAGACAGTGTCGCTGCACAAACCAGATAAAGGAGTTTCTATTGGCATGAGGTATGATTAGACTCACAGTAGACAATGGCTGAAAATGGTGACAGCACGAGAACCCCGAGGAAGAGCACTCAAGAAAATTCCCTGAGTTATGGGCTCAGAGAATAGAAGGGCAGCTGCCATTCCAAGACTGATCACCTCGTGTCTTGGGGTAGTATAACATGCAAGTAGTGAGTGCTTGTACCTGATGATTTAATGTGTGTATAAACATTGATATACCTTCCACCAGTCCGATTCTGTGAATTCTTCAAGAGTAAGTGCAGATCAGGCACAGCAACAATCTGATAGCTCTATACAGGGTCTTACCAGGAACATAAACACAAGCAACGCCAAGAGATAAAAGTACACGACCAGTAACAAAATTAGCAATGCTTCGTAAAGTTTACAGCCTTTATCAAAGACTCACCGGGAGTAACAACAACAGCAAAGAGGGATGAGAAAATGAAAGGGGCAGTAATTCAGTTAAACAATGTTTATAGAATTAATAGCTGGATAAAGAGTCTTACCAGGAACACCAATAATAGCGAGGATGGGATAGTAAATATATTGAATAACCTGAAGAGCTAAAACGATCCGATAGTCTAATGAGAACCAGTCATAATATGTGGAAAGATCGTCAAATTGCCAGTTTAAACCCCTGTCCATTGTTGTAACATTCCAATCTATTGTTTTCAGATTCTGACCCATTGTTGTAACATTCCAATCTATTGTTCTCAGATTCTGATCTATCCTCTCCCTCTGTCTGGAGCTGTTGGTCCCTCTTACTGCCGGGTTTGATGCTCCTGTTGACACTATGTGATAATACATTGAAATGACTCCCATATTAATAGAAGATGGAAACCCTCCAGTGAAACAATTAGGGTCCGTGGAGACTGACATTAATTCCAGTACCTGAACAAACAGGTTCAGTTAACCCCTTTCAGTCCAACACTGTTTGTACCACAATAAAGTAGAACATTTATCTGGTCTGGATGGGATGTATGAGAGATGCTGAGGGAAGGAAAGTTGGGAATAGCGGAGGCACTGGACAGAATCATTCAATCCTCCTTGGATATGGGAGTTGTGACAGAGGGCTGGAGGGTTGTAAATGTTACACCCTATTTGAAAAAAGGAGAGATGGAGTAAACAATGCATTTACTGACCAGACAGTTTAATGTCACTGATGGGGAAATTTCATAACCCAGGACAAATATATTCATTGCTTTGAAAAACATGGAATAATAAATAGACAGCAGTTGGGATATGGTGATGTCAAAGCATGACTGGCAAACCTCAACAACAACTTATATTTATATAGTGCTTTTAATGTTATAAAACATCCCAAAATGCTTCTCAGGATCATTATGAAGCAAAGTATGACACTGAGACACAACAGGAGATATTAGATCAGATGGCCAACAGCTTGAACAAAGAGATAGGTTTTAAGGAGTACCTGAATGGAGGAAAGCGAGACGTAAAGGCGGTGACCGTAGCGGAGTGGTAATATTACCAAAATTGTAATACCGAGGATCAGGCTGATTCTCTGAGGACATGGATTCAAACCCCACCGTGGTAACTGGTGCAATTTAAAATTCAATATGTGCTAACATTCAATTAATTAATACAAATCTGCATTTGAAAACTATTCTCAGCAATGGTGCCATGATGCTATCATTGATCGTCATTAAAAAAAACAGCCTGGCTTACTGATGTTCTTCAGCAATGGAAATCTGCCATCCTTATACGGTCTGGCCTCCATGTGACTCCAGACCCACAACAATGTGGTTGACTCTAAACTGAATTCTGAAAGGTCCAGCAAACCACTCAGTCATCAAGGGCAATTAGGGATGGGCAAAAAATGCTGGCCTTGTCAGTGCGACCCACATCCCATGAACGAATGAAAAAAAAAAACAGTGCAGTGAGGATATTCCAGAACTTTGGGCCGAGGCAGCTGAAGACCTAGTCGCCAGTGGTGCAGTGATTAAAATCTGGGTACACAAGAGGCCGAAATTAGAGGAGTGCATATATCTCGGTGGGTTGTGGAGGTGGAGGAGATTACAGAGATATGGGGCGGGGGGCGAGGCCATGGAGGGATCTGAAAACAAGGATAAGAATTTTTAAATCAAGACATTGCTTGACTGGGAGCCAATGTCGGTCAGTGATAGATGAACGGAACTTGGTGTGAGCTAAGACATGGGCAGCAGAGTTTTGGATGACCTCAAGTTTACAGAGAGTAGAATGTGGGAGATCAGCCAGGAGTGAGTTGAAATAATCACATCGAGAGGTGCCGAAGGCATGAATGAGGTTTCAGCAGCAGATGGGCTGAGACAGAGGTGAAGTCGGGTGATGTTACTGAGATGGAAATAGGCGGTTGTAATGATATCCTGAAAATGAGGTTCAAGATCAGTTTGTGGTGAAATGTGACACCAAGGATGTAAACATATTGTCTGAATCTCCGACTGTCACCAGGAAGAGGGATGGAATCAATAGCAAGGGAACAGAGTTGGAGTGGAGAGTGAAAACAATGGCATCAGTCTTCCCAATATTTAATTGGAGGAACTTTCTGCTCATCCAGTACTGGATGTCGGATAAGCAGTCTGATAATTTAACAACAGTGGAGGAGTGGAGAGAGGTGGTGGTGAGTTGAACTTGATGGAGTTCTTTAATAAAACAATGGAGAGGGTTGATGAGGGTGGTGTGATTGAAGTTACAGATATGGACTTTCAAAAGGTGTTTCATTAAGTGACATTCAATAGACAGGTTAGGAAAACTGAACCCGATGGATTAAAGGTACAGTGACAGTGTGGATATAACATTGACTAAGGAACAGTAAACAGAGAGAAGTGGTGAAAGGTTGTTGTTCAGACTCAATAGGAGTATACAGTGGTGTTCCCCAGGGCGCGGTATTAGGACCACTGCTCTTTTTGCCCTTGGAAAACCCGTGGTGGTAGGGCAGAGACCCCTCCTCCTCTCTCTTTACAGAGCTTCACCTCTCTGCAGCCTCCGCTCCATTTGTTGGTCATGTTACAGACACAGAGACACTGTAACTACAGTCCCATACCTCGTCTAGAGTTGTGTCACCAAATACTCTGCCCTCCCTGAATGTCTGCAGCAGCTCACAACACAACCTCCAGAAAACCATCCACAGCACCTCCACTAACTTTACAATAACAGAAGTACGTCAAAAGCCCCTCACCTGTAATTTGGATGCCTGGTCATTTTAAATAACACCAGGGGGTTCTTCGTGCCGCTGAATGCATGTTCAGCTGAGAGCGACTAACACAGGCGGACAGTGGACATGCACAGACCAAGTTTCACAGACGTACATCAAAGCTGCGGGAATGGATGATTGATATCGTATGCAGACCCCTCCTCACGCTGCAGACACACACATGTTACACCCACGCTATCACCCCGGCCAGCCTGGGTGTCCTGCACAATGTGATGGATGTGACCGGCAGTGCAGCTCACACCATTTTGCGGATCCAAAGTTCCACAGCATCAGTGGAGCTGGAGAGATGAAATGTGTGGTCAGGGAGAGGCAGAGGGAATGAAACTCACTTTAAAAAGGGAATTAGAACAAGACTTTCAGATGAACAAGTTTCAGGAATATTGGAAATGAACAGGGGATTGGGATAATCAGAGCGTTGACAGTTAACATTTCGGGTCAGTGACCCTTCTTCGGAAGGGTCCTACTTTTCCGAAGAAGGGTCACTGACCCGAAATGTTAACTCTGCTTCTCTTTCCACAGATGCTGCCAGACCTGCTGAGTGATTCCAGCATTTCTTGTTTTTGTTTCAGATTTCCAGCATCTGCAGTATTTTGCTTTTATGTCATGAGATCCATGCTTGCTGCCATGCAGGATCAGACTGCTGTCAACATGGCTGTGGATCTCAGTGTTCAAAGGGGTTTGCAGGATCTCACAGCAGTCCAGCAATCTGTGATCCAGTAGATTACTCGGATTGCTGAGGTGTCGCCCCGTGGGACTGACAGTGTCTCCATGGAGCATGAACCTGCTGTCCTCTCTCAGGATGACAGTATTTGTTCTCCCTTCACTGCCACTCCACCAGTGTACTTGCTTTTACCCTTCAGACATCCTAGGCTACTGCTGCCCGTGTCGAGGTGGTGCAGTCCGACGCCCAGTCCTCAAAGCCCAGAGCTGCTCGAGGACGTCCTGCAAGGCCACCTGGAGTCTCCCCCAGGGAAAGTCAGCAGCCCTCCATCAGCCATGCTGCAGTCATTGGAGAAACACTGTGTAGGAGCACTAGTCAAGTCGAGGGAACCCACAAGACAGGCACTAAGAGAATACACAGGGGTGCATAGTTCAGTTTTGTTTGTATAATTGGATGTGCTGTTGGATAAAGATGTCAAAGTAAATAATTTTGTTGGTGTTTTTTATTGCAGGATGGTGAGCAAGGGGACAATGTGATGGGGCGTCTCAGATTGGTGTAATGATGGAGAATGGGGGATCCATGGTGGGAAAGGGATGTTGTCCTATGGGAAACAGAATATTAGCAGGGTCTCTCAGACGGTCTTTCTGGGTCGAAGGCATCCAGGAAATATCCTCCCTGCCTCCTCCTCCTCCTCCTGAGGTAGCCTCCGGATTCCTGGTTCCCATGCCTGTGTCCTCATGATGGTGATGATATGAAGGGTGCAGCAGAACACCATGAACTTGGACACCTGCTCCAGTGTGGACTGGAGGGCTCCCTCTGGCGATTCGGACAGTGGATGCATTACTTCATCACACTGATGGTCTGTTCCACCATGTTCCTGGTGACTTCATTGTTCACATTATACACATGTTAATTGTGTGAGGTTGGGTGGTGGTGGGAGGAGGTTTGGGGGAGTAGAAACATGAGCTCTGTCTGGAGGGGGGTTACATTTGTCTCTGAGGAGCCACATTCTGGTTCTGCATGGGGGCCCGATGTGTCGGGACGGGCTGACTGCTTCAGAATTAAGGGATGGTGGCTACTGCCAGGATGGTGGACATTCACCAACATGATGTACTGGGCATGCTCGCACACCAACTGTACATTAATGAAGTGAGAGTTCTTCCAGTTCCTGTACCTCTCCCCGTTGACATGGGGACACCGTAGAGACATCTCAAAAAACAGGAATGCAGCTATCCTCACAAAGCCAGGGGTCCCCTTATCCTGTTTCTCCCCGCTGAGGGAGAAAAAGGTGTATTAACATCACCCAACATAGATGGCCTCTCTCACCTAGCGGATACATCAATGGACAGCACACATTCCTCACAACTGCAGGCCAGTTAGTGCAACATCAGTGGTGGGAAAGGTTTTAGAACAATATCAGGGATACAACCACAAGCATTTGAGAGGTTTGAGTTACTTGAGGATAGCCAGCATAGATTTACAAAAGGAAAGTCATGCTTGACTAATCTAATTGCACTTTTGATGATGTAACAGAGAAGGTTGATGAAGGGAATGTGATGGATGTTGTCTAGATTGGTTTGAACAATGTGTTTGATAAAGTGCCACAGAAAAGGTTAATTACCAACATTGAGTCAAATGGAATGGGAGGGTCAGTGTCCAATTGGATAAAAAAATGGTTTACATAGAGAAAACAGTGTGTCATAGTAAATGGCAGTTTTTCAGACTGAAAGGTGTTAGACAGTGAGTGTTCCGCCAGGGTCAGTGCTCGGGCCACTGTTTAATTTTGCTGTGTATAAGTGACTTGGATCCAGGAATACAGAGTAGAATTTCAAAATCTGCCTCTGATACCAAACATGGAGCTGTGATAAACAGTGAGTATGTTCAGAACCACCTGCAACAGGACATAGATACTGATTGGAATGAGCAGACGAGTGGCAGATGAAAGTGTGAGACAAGTGTGAGGTGATGCATTTTGTCAGAAAGGATAGGAAGGCAATATAGGCTTAATAACACTGTTCTAAACAGTGTGCAGGAACAGAGAGACCTGTGGGTGTATGAATATCCATCGTTGAAGGTGGCAGGACATATTGAGAGATTGGATAGTAAAATACATATAATCTTGGACTTCATACAGAGAGGTATTGAGTTCAAAAGCAGAGAAGTTATGATGAATGTTTATAAATCTCTGGTTAGGTCTCAGCTGGACTATTGTGTCCAATTCTGGTCACCACACTTCAGAAAGATTATGAAGGTCCTTGGTGCTGAGGAGATTTAACAGGATGGTTCCAGGGATGGAGGATTCTAGTTCCAAGGTTAGGTTACACGATTATGACAGGTTTAGATAATTTAGACAATGAAAAAGTGTTCCCATTAACTGATGGAAGAAAGACTAGGGACACAGATTGAAGGTTCTGGACAAGAGATGCAGGAGGAATATGAGGAAGAAGTGTTTTCTTTATGCAGCGGGTGTTAATGATCTGGAACTCACTGCCCACAAGTGCGTTAGAAGCAGAGACAATCATTGATTTCAAATGAAAGCTGGTGGGGACCTGAAGGAAATGAATTTGCTACAGGGATTGAGTGGGGGAGTGGGACTGACAGGATTGCTCCATGGAGAGCCAGCATGGACATGATGGGATGAATGGCCTCCTTCTATGTCGTAAATGACTCTATCAGTCTCTGTGACTCGATGTTGGATACATCTCCTGCTCTTGTCTAGAAAGATCCAGGTACATAGAAGTTCAATTAAACTGTGACCTTAACATCCACTGACAGCTCCGTCCTCACCCTGGTGTGAGGCTGTAGGTCGTGTTACAGGAGGTGACACAGCTCTGTGACCACCTCCGAATTGAATCAGAGTCACCTCACACACTGCTCCTGGGTTACGTGTAGGGAGGAAAAGTGCTCTTGGAAAACCCGGGGTTGGGAGGGCAGAGCCCCTTCCTCATCCATCTTTTCAGAGCATTCCCTCTCTGCAGCATCTGCACCATTTGTTGGTCATGTTGCAGACCCAGAGACACTGTAACTACAGTCCCTATACCTTGTTCAGAGTTATGGAACATAGAACATAGAACATTACAGCGCAGTACAGGCCCTTCAGCCCTCGATGTTGCGCTGACCTGTGAAACCATCTGACCTACACTATTCCATTTTCATCCATATGTCTATCCAATGACCACTTAAATGCCCTTAAAGTTGGCGAGTCTACTACTGTTGCAGGAAGGGCGTTCCACGCCCCTACTGTTGGGTCAACAAATACTCTGTCCTCCCTGAATGTCTGCAGCAGCTCACAACACAACCTCCAGAAAACCATCCACAGCACCTCCACTAAATTTACAATGGCAGAAGTCAGTCAAAAGCCCTAAAACTGTAAGATGGATACCTGGTCTGTTTAAATAACACTAGAGGGGGTTCCTCGTGCTGCTGAATGTATGTTCAGCTGAGAGTGACTGACATAGGGGGTCAGTGGACATGCACAGACCAAGTTTCAAAGTCGTACATCAAAGCTGCTGGAATGGCTGATTGACACCATATTCATACCCTCCTCATGCTACAGACGCAAACATGTTACACCCACGCTATCACCCCGGATAGCCTGGGTGTCCTGCACAATGTGCTGGATGTGACCGGCAGTGCAGTTCACACCATTTTATGGATCCGAACTTCCACAGCACCAGTGGAGCTGGAGAGATGAAATGTGTGGTCAGGGAGTGAGACAGAGGGAAAGAAACTCACTTTAAAAAGGGAATTAGAAAAAGACTTTAAGATGAACAAGCTTCAGGAATGTTGGAAATGGACAGGGGATTGGGATAATCAGAGGGGTGAGGACATGAGGGATTTGATCATACGAGTGAGAATATTAAAATTGAGGTGTTACTGGACCAAGAGCTAATGTCGATCAGTGAGCACTGGGATGTTGGGTGAACAGAATTTAGTGTAAATTAGAAGGTGGCAGCAGAGTTTTGGATGACCACAGGTTTACAGAGAGTAGGTTATGGGAGAGCAGCCAGGAGTGAGTTAGAATAGTTAAATCTCGAGGTAACAGTCAAGTCTTCCAACCAAAATGGACAATTTGATGTTTTCCCACATGATACTCCATTTGCCAGTTCTTTGACCACTCATTTAACCTTTCCTAATCCCTTTGTAGCCTCCTTATGTCCTCTTCAGAACTTACCTTCTTACCAATCTTGGAGTCATTAGCAAATTTCGAAAGCATACCTTCGGTCTATTAATCAAAGTTTTTTGTATCAATTGTAAAAAGTTGAGGCCCCAGCACTGATCATGGTGGCACACCACTTGCCGCAGCTTGCGAACCAGAAAGTAACCCATTTATGCCTACTCTGTTTCCTGTTAGCTAGCCTATCCTCTATCCATGCCAATTATGTTACCCCCTACACGATGGGATTTTATTTACCACAATGACGTTTGATGTGGTACGTTATCAAATGCCTTCTGTAAATCTAAGTACAGTAAATCCACCAGTTCCCCTTTATCCATAGTACATGTTACTTCTTCAAAGAACTCCAGTATATTGGTTAAACATGATTTCCCTTTCACAAAACCATGTTGACTCTGCCTGATCACCTTGATTTTTTTCTACGTGCCCTGCTATAACGTCTTTAATAATAGCTTCTAACATCTGATCCATAACTGAAAGCCATTCTCACCTGCCACAGGTCGTATGTACACAATGTCTCTTCTGATGTTGTGCTGCATTTGAACTGTTACTCCTCAATAGAGTCATAGAATTATAGAGATATACAGCACAGAAACAGGACCTTCAGCCCATTGTGTCTGTGCTGGCCATCAAGCACCGAACTATTCTAATCCCAATTCCCAGCACTTGACCTGTAGCCTTGTATGCTATGGCGTTTCATGTGCTCATCTAAATACTTCTGAAATGTTGTGAGGGTTCCTGCCCGGACCATCTCTTAAGGCAGTGTGTTCCAGATTCGAACCACCCTCTGGGTGAAAATTACTTTCCTCAAATCCCTTCTAAACCTCCTGCCTCTTACCTTAAATCTATTCCCCCTGGTTATTGACCCGTCCACTGATGGAAAAAAGATTCTTCATGTCTAACCTATCAATGCCCCTCATTATGTTGTATACCTCAAAAATGACACCCCTCATCCTTTTCTGCTCTAAGGAAAACAACCCTAGCCTTTTCTGTCACTCTTCACAGCTGAAATGCTCCAGCCCAGGCAACATCCTGGTGAATCTATTCTGCACCCTCTCCATTGCAATCACCTCCTTTCTATAGTGCGGCAACCACAACTATACACAGTACTCCAGTTGTGGCCTAACTGGCGTTTTATACTGCTCCATCATAACCTCCCTGCTCTTATATTCTACGCCTCGGCTAATAAAGGAAGGTGTCCCATACGTCTTCCTGACTGCATTGTCTACCTGTGCTGCTGCCTTCAGTGATCTATGGACAAGTACACCAAGCTCCCTCTGACCTTCAATACTTCCTCGGGTCCGACCATCCATTGTATATTTCCTTGTCTTGTTCGCCCCCCCCCCCCCGCAAAATGCATCACCTCACACTTCTCAGGATTACATTCCATTTGCCACTCCTCTGCCCATCTTGCCAGCCCATCTACATCGTCCTGTCATCTAAGGCTTTCCTCCTCACTATGTACAACACCACCAATTTTCGTGTCAGCTGCGAACTTACTGATCAGTCCTCATATATTCACGTCTAAATCATTAATGTACACTACAAACAGCAAGAGTCTCAGCACCGATCCCTGCAGTACACCACTGGTCACAGGCTTCCACTCGCAAAAACAACCCTTGACCATCACCCTCTGCCTCCCGCCGCTAAGCCAATTTTGGATCCAATTTGCCAAGTTGCCCTGGATCCCATGGGCTCTTACCTTCTTAACAAATCTCCCATGCGGGATCCCATCAAAAACCTTACTGAAGTCCATATAGACTACTGCTTTACCCTCCTTTACACCCCTAGTCACCGCCTCGAAAATAATCTATCAATTTAGTTAGACACGAACTCCCCTTGACAAAGCCATGCTGACTATTCCTGATTAATCCCTGCCTCTCCACGTGGAGATTAATCCTGTCCCTCCGAATTTTTTCCAATGGTTTCCCTGCAATAAATTGCTTGTGACCCTTCGACCTCCTTTCTGTTAATCTGTGACCCTCGATCAGATCTCACAGTGGTGTCGGAGTGGCAACAGAGTTCCTGCCTCCCTTTTATATGATTTTTCAGGGTGGAAGATGAAGAGATGAAATGTGTGGTCAGGGATAGAAACAGAGGGAAAGAAACTCACCTTTATAAAGGGAATTAGCAAAAGACTTTAAGATGAACAAGTTTCAGGAATATTGGAAATGGACAGGGGATTGGGATAATCAGAAGGACGAGTACATGGAGGGATTTGATCTCATGGTTGGAATATTAAAATTGAGGTGTTACTGGACCAAGAGCCAATGCAGGTCAGTGAGCACAGGGATGTTGGGTGAACAGAATTTGGTGTAAATTAGGAGATGGCAGCAGAGTTTTGGATGACCACAAGGGACAAGGTTACAGAGAGTAGAATGTGGGAAACAAGCCAGCAGTGTGCTGGAATAGTCAAATCTCGAGGTAACTAAGGCATGGATGAGGTTTTCAGCAGCCGATGAGCTCAGCTCTCTCTTTCTCTCTTTCTCTATCTCTCCCTCTCTCTCTCTGTCGCCCTCACTTGCTCTATCCCACGCTCAGAATCTTCAATGTTTCAATCAAGTCGCCCCTTACTCTTCTAAACTCCAGCTGATATAAGCCTAGCCTGTCCGGCCTTTCCTCATAAGACAGTCCGCCCATATTCATCTAATAAACCTTCTCTGAACTGTTTACAACGCATTTACATGTTTCCTTCAATAAGGAGACCAGTACTGAACACAGAATTCCCGATAATGTCTCACCAATGCCCTCCCTACCTTTGTATTCAATTCCACTCACAATAAATGATAACATTATATTAGCTTTCCTAACTACTTTCTGAACCGACATACTAACCTTATGCAATTCATACACCAGGACACCCAGATACTCCTGCATCTCAGAGTTCTGCAATCCCTCACCATTCAGATAATATGCTTAGTTTAATTTCATTATTACTACCAATATGGACAATTTCACATTTCCCCACATTCCACTCCATTTCCCAGATCTTTGCCTCCTCACTCAATCTATCTATGTCCGTTTGCAGCCGCCTTATGTCCTCTTCAGAACTTTGTTTCATTAACAGATTTACCAACCACACCTTCGGTCCTTGCATCTAATTCATTTAAACAAACTGTAAAAAGTTGAGGCCCCAGCACTGATACCTATGGCACACCTCTCGTTACATCCTGCCAATCAGAAAATTACCCATTTATGCCTGCTCTCTGTTTCCTGTTAGCTAACCAAACGTCTATCCATGGCAATGTGTTACCCCCTATACCATGAGCTTCTATTTTTCGCAATGACCTTTGATGTGGCACCTCATCAAATGCCTTCTGGAAATCTAGTACAGTACATCCACCAGTTCCCCTCTATCCACAGCACATGTTACTTCTTCAAAGAACTCCAGTTAATTGTTTAAACGTAATTTCCCTTTCACAAAACCATGTTGACTTTGCCTAATCACCTTGAATTTTTCGACCTGCCCTGCTATAACATCTTTGATAATAGCTTCTAAAAAACTAATTCACATCCAGAAAGCCTTTCTCATATGTCACAGATTGTTTCTCTACTGTGTTTATTCTGATTTTGTGCTGTATTTGAACTGTCACTCCTCAATAAACTGCTTGTGACCCTTTGACCTCCTTTTTGGGTGATCTCTGACCCTAGATCAGACCTTACAGTGGTGTAGGAGATGGAACACAGACATCAGGATGATAGGCTTGGTTTACTTGGTTTGTGAAAAATAGTGAACTCAGTTGAGTGATGAATGAGTAGGAGATTTGGCAACAAAAAGAGTTTACACACAATCAAACGTGTGTGTTCATCACTAACAGCGTGGGTGGGGGGTGGGGGGAGGACTTTCAGAGAGTTTTGAATAAGAAAAGCCAGAAATACAATCTCACTAGCATATCACAGGAAATAGTCAATTGATAACCTGGTAGAGAAGAAAAACAGGCACGCCTGGGGAGACGGACAGACTGAGGATTTTCGAGGTGTATGATGGGAATTACGATTTTATTCTCAATGGAATATCTAAGGATGTCCAGAAATGCAAATTTAAGTTAAAAAAAAAACGGGCTGAGATAAGTTGGTCAATGGGGCACATCTTTGCACCTGAACAGAAAGTGCTGGAAATACTCAGTGGGTCTGGCAGCATCGGTGCAGAGAGAAACAGAGTTAATGTTTCAGATCTGTGACCCTTCATCAGAACTGGTAAACGTTAGAAATGTTGATGTACAAGCTGGAGATAGTTAGACCATGGACCTCCTGCTTTCCATACCACCCCCAATCCTTCACCTCAAACCTCCCCTTCTGATTTTATACTTTCCAATGATAACCCAATACTACCAACTTCCCAGTCACAGCAGCTCCAGGAGACAGAAAGAGAGCAGCAAAAGAGCACTAAAGCCCCATCACTTGGTCTGATGCTCACAGCCACCAGATCAAATACTTACAGTGCGTGTACCTTAGAGGCTGGTATAGAGTCAGAATCTGCACGTGGCGAGTCACCGAGCATGAGTGAGCTTCAGCCAGGCCAGGGGAAAAGGATAGTTCATGTGTCAGATCACCGGAGGGCGAGGTCACAAACGAGTTATAATACAAAGGACTCAGATGTGAACATTGCTGGAGCTGCTGCCCATGTCGAGGTGGTGCAGTCTGAATCCGAGCCCTCAAGGCCCAGAGCAGCTCGAGGAAGTCCTGCAAGGCCATCTGCAGTCACCCCCAGTGAATGTCAGCAGCCTTCCAACAGCCATGCTGCAGTCACTGGGAAACACTGTGTAGGAGCAGTAGGCAGGTTGAGGGAACCCACAGGACAGGGACTAAGGGAACACACAAGGGTGAATAGTTCAGTTTTGTTTGTATAATTGCATGTGTTGTTGTATAAAGACGATCATGAAAAACATTTTGTTGGTGTTTTTATTGCAGGATGGTTACCTAGGGGACGCTGTGATGGGGCATCTCAGATGGGTGCAATGGTGGAGAAGTGGTGGATCCATGGTGGGAAAGGGAAGTTGTCCTCTGGGAACTGGAATCTTAGCAGCGTCTCTACGACAGCCTTTCCGGTTTGAAATCATCCAGGAAATATCCTCCTTGCCTCCTCCTCCTCCTACTGAGGTAGCCTGCGGATCCCTGGTGCCAAAGCCTGTGTCCTCATGATGGTGATGGTGTGAAGGGTGCAGCAGAACACCATGAACTTCGACACCTGCTCCAGTATGTTCTGGAGGGCTCCCCACGAGCGGTTCAGACATCTGAAGCATTGCTTCACCTGGTGGTTTTGTGTGGGGGAGGGGAGTGTCTAGAGTTTAGAGGTCATGAGCCACATTCGGGTTCTGCATGGGGGCCCGATGTGTTGCGACCGGCTGACTGCTTCAGAATGAAGGTGCAGTGGCTGCTGCCAGGACAGTGGACATTTACCAAGATGATGTACAGGGCATGCTCACACACCAACTGTACATTAATGGAGTGAGAGCTGTACCAGTTCCTGTATCTCTCCCCGTTGCCATGGGGACCCCGCAGAGACACCTAGACCATCAGGAATCCCGTTATCCTGACAAAGCCACGGGTTCTCTCACCTGCTTCTCCCTGCTGAGGGAGCAGGCAGTATAATTCACCTCACCCGACATAGATGGCCTCCGTCACACAGCAGATACATGAATGGACAACAGAGAGAGAGATAACGGATACGTCACCCGCTCTTGTCTGGAAAGATACAGATAAGAACATAATAACATAAGAACTAGGAGCTGGAGTAGACAATTCAGGCCCTCGAACCTGCTTCGCCATTCAATATGATCATGGCTGACCTCATCTCGGCCTCAACTCCACTTTCCTGCCCGTTCTCCATAACTCTTCAACCCATTACTAATTAAAAATCTGTCTATCGCCTCCTTAAATTTACTCAATGTCCCGGCATCTATTGCAATCCGGGTATTGAATCCCAAAGACACACGACCCTTTGAGAGAAGAAATTTCTCTTCATCTCTATTTTAAATCTTAACCCTTATCCAAAAACAATGACCTCTCATTCTAGGTTGCCCCACAAGAGGAAACGTCTTCTCTATGTCGACTTTGTCAATCCACTTAATCATCTTATATACCTCAATTAGATCGACTCTCATTCTTCTAAACTCGAGAGAGTAAAGGCATAAAGAGCTCAATCTCTCTTCATAAGACAAACCCCTCATCCCTGGAATCAATCTAGTGACCCTCCTCTGATCTGCCTCCAATGCAACTACATCCATCCTCAAGTCAGGAGACTAAAACTATACACAATACTCCAGGTGCGATCTCAATAATGCCTTGTACAGTTGCAGCAACACTTTCCTACTTTTATATTCTATTCCTTTAGCAAGAAATACCAAAATTCAATTTGCCTTCCTTTTTACCTGCTGTACCTGAAAACTAGCTTTCTGCGATTCATACACGAGGACACCCAGATCCTTCTGCACCGAAGCACTCTGAAGTTTCTCTCCAGTTAGGTAATAATTTGCCTTTCTATTCTTCCGACCAAAATGGATAACCTTACACTTATCCACGTTAAACTCCATCTGCCAAATTTTCGATCATTCACCTAACCTATCCATATCAATTTGTAAATTTCTTATTTAATTATTGCAACATACTATCCCACCTATTTTAGTGTCATCTGGAAATTTGGCTATAGTACCTTCTATCCTTGCATCCAAATCATAAATATATATTGTAAATAGCAGGGGCCAAGGACCAAACCCTGTGGTACCCCACCAGTTACATATTGCCAACCAGAAAAAGATCCATTTATCCCGACTCTCTGTTTTCTGTAGGTTAGCCAATCCTCTATCAAAGTTAATAAATTGCCCCTGACCTCATGTGATCTTACCTTCTGTATTCATCTTTTGTGCGGCACTTTATCAAATGTCTTCTGGAAGTCCAGATATACTACATCTGAAGGATCACCATTTTCCACTTTTCTTGTCACAGCTTCGATGAACTCTAAAAAATTCGTCAAGTAGGATTTACCCTTCATAAAACCATGCTGACTCTGATGGATTGCGTTTTGACTTTCTAAATATCCTTTTATTACTTCCTTAATAATGGGTTCTAACAATTTCCCAACGATAGATGTTAAACTAACTGGTCTATAGTTTCCTACTTTCTGCCTCCCTCCCTTTTTGAATAAGGGCGTTATATTAGCTTTTTTCCAATCCACTGGAACCTTTCCCGCATCCAGCGAATTTTAGAATATTGTAACCAATGGATCCAGTATCTCTGCTGCCACTTACTTTAAGACACTCTGATGCAGGCCATCAGGCCCTGGGTACTTGTCTGCCTTCAATTCCAATAGTTTGCTCTGTACTTTTTACCTAGTAATGATGATTGTTCTAAATTCCTCTCTTTCTGTAACCTCTGCATTACCTGTTACTATTTAGATGGTACTGGTGTCATCCACCGTGAAAACTGAGGCAAAATACTGATTTCGTGTCTCCACCATTTCTGTGTTCCCCTCTATCAACTTCCCAGTCTCATCCTCCAAGGAACCAACATTCACTTTAGCCACTCTCTTACCTTTTATATACTTAAAGAAGTTTTTTCTATCCGTTTTTATATTTTGCTCTAGTTTTCTTTCATAATTTATCTTTGCTCTTTTTATTACTTTTTTAGTAACCCTTTGTTGATCATTAAAAATTTCCCTATCTTCCAGCCTGCCACTGGCACTTGCAATATGGTATGCCTTACATTTTGTCTTTATGTTATCTTTAACTTCCTTGCTTGGCCATGGATGTTTTTCCCCCTCCTAGAATATTTCTTCCTCTCTGGAATATATTGTAGTTGGGAGGAATTGAATATCTCCTAAAACATCTGCCACTGCTCTTCAACTGTCCTACCTTTTAGTCTTCCTGCCCAGTCCACTAGGGCTAAATCTGTACTCATGCCGATGTAATTACCTTTGTTTATGGATCTAATAGTTGGATACAGAGACTTACCAGGGCCACCAACAATAGCGAGGAAGGGGTAGTAAACCGTTTGAATCATCTTCAGAGCATAATAGATTTGTGCTTCTAATGTCATCCGAAAATACTCAGCAGTAACAAGGCGAAACCAATAGGACATGCTCCTGCTGTCCATTGCTGTAATATTCCAATCTATTGTTCCCAGATTCTGACCCATTGTTGGAACATTGAAATCTATTGTCCTCAGATTCTGACCCATTGTTGTAACATTCCAATCTATTGTTCTCAGATTCTGACCCATTGTTGTAACATTTCAATCTATTGTCCTCAGATTCTGACCCATTGTTGTAACATTCCAATCTATTGTCCTCAGATTCTGACCCATTGTTGGAACATTCCAATCGATTGTCCTCAGATTCTGACCCATTGTTGTAACATTCCAATCTAGTGTCCTCAGATTCTGACCCATTGTTGTAACATTCCAATCTCAGCAGGGGAATAGGAACCTAAATTGTAGTGCCAGTGTACAGGATATTGAGAGTAGTGAGGTCAGGGATATTGTTACAAGGACGCAAGAGGGCACTAGCAAGCAAGAACCTGGTTTAAAGTGCGTCTACTTCAACGCCAGGAGCATCCGGAATAAGGTGGGTGAGCTTGCAGCATGGGTTGGTACCTGGGATCTCGATGTAGTGGCCATTTCGGAGACATGGGTAGAGCAGGGGCAGGAATGGATGTTGCAGGTTCCGGGATTTAGATGTTTCAGTAAGAACAGAGAAGATGGTTAAAGAGGGGGGCGGGGTGTGGCATTGTTAATCAAGGAGAGTATTACAGCGACAGAAAGGACGTTTGAGGACTCGTCTACTGAGGTAGTATGGGCCGAGGTTAGAAACGGGAGAGGTGAGGTTACACTGTTGGGAGTCTTTTATAGACCTCCGAATAGTTCCAGAGATGTAGAGGAAAGGATAGCGAAGATGATTCTCGACAGGGGCGAGAGCAACAGGGTAGTTGGTATGGGGGACTTTAACTTTCCAAATATCGACTTGAAATACGAAAGTTCGAGTATTTTAGATGGGTCATTTTTTGTCCAGTGTGTGCAGGAAGGTTTTCTGACACAGTATGGAGACAGGCCAACCAGGGGCGATGCCATATTGGATTTGGTACTGGGAAATGAACCCGGCCAGGTGTTAGATTTAGATGTAGGTGAGCACTTTGGTGATAGTGATCACAATTCGGTTAGGTTTACCTTAGCGATGGGCAGGGACAGGTATATACCGCAGGGCAAAAATTATAGCTGGGGGAAAGGAAATTATGATGCGATTAGGCAAGATTTAGGATGCGGAGGATGGGGAAGGAAACTGCAGGGGATGGGAACAATCGAAATGTGGAGCTTATTCCAGGAGCAGCGACTGTGTGTCCTTGATAAGTATGTACCTGTGAGGCAGGGAGGAAGTTGTCGAGCGAGGGAGCCGTGGTTTACTAAAGAATTTGAAGCACTTATCAAGAGGAAGAAGAAGGCTTATGTTAGAATGAGACGTGAAGGCTCAGTTAGGGTGCTTGAGAGCTACAAGCTAGCCAGCAAGGATCTAAAGGGAGAGCTAAGAAGAGCAAGGAGAGGACACGAGAAGTCATTGGCGGATAGGATCAGAGAAAACCCTAAGGCTTTCTATAGGTATATCAGGAATAAAAGAATGACTAGAGTTAGATTAGGGCCAATCAAGGATAGTCGTGGGAAGTTGTGTGTGGAATCAGAGGAGATAGGGGAAGTGATAAATGAATATTTTGCGTCAGTATTTACAGTCGAGAAAGAAAATGTTGTTGAGGAGAATACTGAGATTCAGGCTACTAGACAAGATGGGATTGAGGTTCACAAGGAGGAGGTGTTATCAATTTTGGAAAGTGTGAAAATAGATAAGTCCCCTGTGCCAGATGGGATTTATCCTAGGATTCTCTGGGAAGCTAGGGAGGAGATTGCAGAGCCTTTGTCCTTGATCTTTATGTCGTCATTGTCGACAGGAATAGTGCCGGAAGACTGGAGGATAGCAAATGTTGTCCCCTTGTTCAAGAAGGGGAGTAGAGACAGCCCTGGTAATTATAGACCTGTGAGCCTTACTTCGGTTGTGGGTAAAATGTTGGAAAAGGTTATAAGAGACAGGATTTATAATCATCTTGAAAAGAATAAGTTCATTTGCGATAGTCAGCACGGTTTTGTGAAAGGTAGGTCGTGCCTCACACACCTTATTGAGTTTTTCGAGAAGGTGACCAAACAGGTGGATGAGGGTAAAGCCGTGGATGTGATGTATATGGATTTCAGTAAGGCGTTTGATAAGGTTCCCCACGGTAGGCTATTGCAGAAAATACGGAAGTATGGGGTTGAAGGTGATTTAGAGCTTTGGATCAGAAATTGGCTAGCTGAAAGAAGACAGAGGGTGGTGGTTGATGGCAAATGTTCATCCTGGAGTTTAGTTACTAGTGGTGCACCGCAAGGTTCTGTTTTGGGGCCACTGCTGTTTGTCATTTTTATAAACGACCTGGATGAGGGTGTAGAAGGGTGGGTTAGTAAATTTGCGGATGACACGAAGGTCGGTGGAGTTGTGGATAGTGTCGAAGGGTGTTGTAGGGTACAGAGGGACATAGATAGGCTGCAGAGCTGGGATGAGAGATGGCAAATGGCGTTTAATGCGGAGAAGTGTGAGGTGATTCACTTTGGATGAAGTAACAGCAATGCAGAGTACTGGGCGAATGGGAAGATTCTTGGTAGTGTAGATGAGCAGAGAGATCTTGGTATCCAGGTACATAAATCCCTGAAAGTTGCTACCCAGGTTAACAGGGCTGTTAAGAAGGCATATGGTGTGTTAGCCTTTATTAGTAGGGGGATCGAGTTTTGGAGCCACGAGGTCATGCTGCAGCTGTACAAAACTCTGGTGAGGCCGCACCTGGAGTATTGCGTGCAGTTCTGGTCACCGCATTATAGGAAGGATGTCGAAGCTTTGGAAAGGGTGCAGAGGAGATTTACTAGGATGTTGCCTGGTATGGAAGGAAGGTCTTACAAGGAAAGGCTGAGGGACTTGGGGTTGTTTTCGTTGGAGAGAAGGAGGAGGAGAGGTGACTTAATAGAGACATACAAGATAATCAGAGGGTTAGATAGGGTGGATAGTGAGAGTCTTTTTCCTCGGATGAGGATGGCAAACACGAGGGGACATAGCTTTAAGTTGAGGGGTGAAAGATATAGGACAGATGTCAGAGGTAGTTTCTTTACGCAGAGAGTAGTAGGGGCGTGGAACGCCCTGCCTGCAACTGTAGTAGACTCGCCAACTTTAAGGGCATTTAAGTGGTCATTGGATAGACATATGGATGTAAATGGAATAGTGTAGGTCAGATGATCGGCGCAACATCGAGGGCCGAAGGGCCTGTACTGCGCTGTAATATTCTAATTCTAATTCTAATTCTCACCTGGCTGGATCAGAAATGTGGAGGTTCTAGTGATTGTAACGCAATGACAAACGAGAAATTGGAAGTGTCATAGAGTCACAGAGTTATCGAGAAAAGGGACAGGCCCTTCGGCCCACTGTGTCTGTGCTGGCCAACAAGCCTATCCATTCTAATCCCATTTTCCAGCACCTGGCCCGTAGTTTTGTCCGCTGTGGCGTTTCAAGTGCTCATCTACATAATTCGTAAATGTTGTGGAGGGTTCCTGCCTCTGTAGCCGCTTCAGGCAGTGTGTTCCGGATTCCAACTACCTTCTGGGTAATTGTTCTTCCCCTCAAATCCCCTCTAAACCTCCTGCCCCTTAATTTAAATCAATGCCCCCCGGTTATTGACACCTCCGCTAAGGAAAAAGTTTTTTCCTATCTTCCCTATCCATACCCTCATAATTTTTCGTGCTTTCTGTCGCTCTCCCTTTTTGAAATAAAGAATTTACATTCCCAATAAAGGAATTGCACACAGAGTGAAGTAACTCGATACAGGTTAAAACCCCTCTCTGTTGAAAAGTTGTGTAATGTAGCTGGACAGTAAGGGATTATTCTCCGTCCAAAAGATTGGAAACCCGAAATTCTAAGACTTGTTTCCAACCATTTTTTATTTGCAGCAGAAAATTCAAACAGGGTTAGAATCACTGACAGATAGAGTAATGTTAGCTAATGTAAAACTAGAACAGAAGAGACTAGAATTAGAATTCTATTGAGAGCGAGAAAGAGCAGAGCGTCAAGAAAGAGAAAAAGTAAGAGTGTTCCAGAAGGAGAAGGAGGAAAGGGAGTTAAGGTGGCTCAAACAACTAGAGGAAGTCCCAGTACACCCAGTGAAGGCACAGCTAGTGAAGGAGCAACCCATAGCTCAGGACCATGTGATGAGCTCTTAATGTTCTCCCAGTTAGTTCCAAATTTCAATGAGCAGGATGTGTCAGAATTTTTCATCAGTTTTGAAATGCTTGCAAAGCCGCTGAAATGACTGACAGAGAGCTGGACACTGTTTTTACCAAGTAGAATAACAGGAAAAGTCCATGAGGTTTATTCATTGTTGCCAGATGAAAGTTCATCACATTATGAGATGGCTAAAAATGGTATCCTGGGTGCATATGAGATAGTATCAGAAGTGTACTGTAAAACATTCTGAACCCTGGGAAAGCAGCCTGACTAAACTTACCTCGATTTTGAAAGAGTTAAGCAGCTTCCGAACATAGGAACATAGGAGCTGAAGTAAGCCATTCAGCCCATCGAGCCTGCTCCACCATTCAATATGATCATGGTTGATCATCCAATGCCTTTTCCCCCACACTATCCTCATATCCCTTTTTGTCAGTGGTATTTATAAAACTGTCACTCCCTACTTTAAACATACTCAATGACTGAGCTTCCACAGCTCTCTGGGGTAGAGAATTTCAAAGATTCAGAACCCTCTGAGTAAAGAAATTTCTCCTCATCTCTGTCCTAAGTGGCTTCTCTTTTATTTTGAAACTATGTCTGCTATTTCTGGACTCCCCAACCAGGGGAAACATCTTAGCTGCATCTACCCTGTCTATCCCTTTAAGTATTTTGTAGGTTTCAATGAGATCACCTCTCATTCTTCGAAACTCTGGAGAATACAGGCCCAGCTTCCCCAATCTCTCTTCATAGGACAGTCCCAAAATCCCGGGAAGAAGTCTGGTGAACCTTCTTTGCACTCCCTCTGTGGTCATAATATCCTTCCTTAGGTAAAGAGACCAGAACTGCGCACAGCACTCCATCTGCGGTCTAACAAAGTTTCTATACAATTGCAGCAAGACTTCACTACTCAAATCAACTCGTGATAAAGGCCAACATACCATTTGCCTTCCTAATTGCTTGCTGCACCTGCATGTTAGCTTTCAATTACTTATAATGAGGATACCCAGGTCCCTTTGTACATCTACACTTTCTAATCTCTCACCAATTGGAACACTCTGCACGTCCATTCATCCTACCACCGTGGCTAACCTCATATATTTCCACATTATATTCCATCTGCCATGTTTTTGCCCACTCACTAAGTCTGTCCAACTTTCCTTGAAACCACTTTGTATCTTCCTCACAACGCACATTTCCACCTAGTTTTGTGTCATCTGCAAACTTGAAATGTTACTTTGGACCCAATATCCAAATCATTGATAGATATTGTGAACAGCTGGGGCCCAAGCACCGATCCCTGCGGGACTCCATTAGTCACAGCCTGCCAATGCAAGAATGGCCCATTTATTCCTACTCTCTGTTTCCTGCCTGTTTACCAATCCTTACTGCTAGTCAGTATATTACCTCCTATCCCATGTTCTTTAACTTTGCTGACCAACATACTGTGGGGCACTTTATCAAAAGCTTTCTGAAAATCCACTGACTCCCCTTCTCTATTTTGTTCGTGACATCCAAAAAATAAAAACCAACAGGTTCATCAAGCATGATTTCCCATTCATAAATCCATGTTGACTCTGCCCAATCAGATCCATTTATCACATAATTTAGAATAGATTCTAACATGTTCCCTGGTACTGATGAAATGCTAACCACGTGGGCTTTCGCCGGGTGCTCCGGTTTCCTCCCACAGCCAAAGACATGCAGGTGATAGATAAATTAGCCATTATAAATTACCCCTAGTGTAGGGAGGTGGTAGGGAATATGGGATTACTGTAGTGTTAGCATAAATGGGTGGTTGTTGTTCCCAATTTTCTCTTTCCCTCCCTTCTTAAACAGTGGGATGACATTTGCTACCTTCCAATCTGCAGGAAGCGTTCCAGAATTGATAGAATTTTGAAAGATGATCACCAATGCATGAACAATCTCCATTACTACTTCCTTCAACACTCTGGGATATAGAATATCAGATCCTGGATAATTGTCAAACATCAGCCCTACTAATGTCTCCAATACAAACTTCTCACTAATACTAATTTCCTTCAATTCTTCATTCTCCCAATCCCTAGGATCTCTAATTCTGGGAGATTTATTGTATCTTCCTCAGTGAAGACAGACACAAAATATGTTTTTGTTTAGTTTAGAGATACAGCACTGAAACAGGCCCTTCGGCCCACCGAGTCTGTGCCGACCATCAACCTCTCATTTTCTACTACACTAATCCCATATTCCTACCACATCCCCACCTGTCCCTATATTTCCCTGCCACCGACCTATACTAAGGGCAATTTATAATGGTCAACTAACCTACCAACCTGCAAGTCTTTTGGCTGTGGGAGGAAACCTGAGCACCCGGAGAAATCCCACGTAGACGCAGGAAGAATCTGCAAACTCCACACAGGCAGTACCCAGAATTGAACCTGGGTCGCTGCAGCTCAGAGGCTGCGGTGCTAATCACATTTCACTTCTCTGTCATTTCTCAATTCCCCATTATAAATTCTCCTGACTCTGCCTGGAATGGCCCTACATTTGTCTAAGCTAAACATTACCATTTTATGAACCAATGGAAGATTTCCAGTCTGTTTTGGTGCTTACTTTTGACCAGTGGATACAGAAGATCAGGATACAGCCCACATATATAAATCTCAGAGCAGTGATCCATCTCGAAGAGTTCACAAACTCGCTCTCCCTTACATTAAAACACACATAGAGGAACAGAAGTTTCAAAGAGCCAGGCAGGTTGCAATTCTGGCTGATGAATTTTCCCTTGTATACAAGGCCTTAGCCCCAAAGGGAAACCCTTCCCTAGTAACCCCAAAGACCCGAAAATAAAAGGTGGGAGGCTGATCGGACCCTGAACAGCCATGGGCAAGAAGGAAAAGCTGGACACACGGTAGCCCTTCCTCAGGCCAAATAGGATGGTACTGAGAGCAGGAGTAACAGCCGAAGCCATGTGTGTTTCCATTGTGATGAGGAAGATCACCGTCATGCTGACTGGTGGAAGTGTCGGGAAAACCTGTAAGATTAATGAGAGTCCTGATTACCCCCTACCGCCCTCCTCAGCTAATGACTCAGTACTCCTCCATGTTGAACACCACTTGTAAGAAGCACTGAGGGTGGCAAGGGCACAAAATGTACTCTGGGTGGGGGACTTCAATGTCCATCACCATGAGTGGCTCGGTCGCACCACTACTGACCAAGCTGGCCGAGTCCTAAAGGACACAGCTGCTAGACTGGGGCTGCGGCAGGTGGTGGGGGAACCAACACGAGGGAACAACATACTTGACCTCGTCCTCACCGATCCGCCTGCCACAGATGCATCTGTCCATGACAGTATTGGTAGGAGTGACCACTGCATGGTCCTTGTGGAGACGAAGTCCCCCGTTCGGATTGAGGATACCGTCCATTGTGTTGTGTGGCACGATCACCGTGCTAAATGGGACAGATTTCCAACAGATCTAGCAATGCAAAACTGGGCATCCATGAGGCGCTGTGGGCTATCAGCAGCAGCAGAATTGTACTCAACCACAATATGTAACCTCATGGCCCGGCATATCCCCTACTCTACCATTACCATCAAGCCAGGATACCAACCCTAGTTCAATGAAGAGTGCAGGAGGGCATGCCAGGAGCAGCACCAGGCATACCTCAAAATGAGGTGTCAACCTGGTGAAGCTACAACCCAGGACAACTTGCATGCCAAACTGCGTAGAGCTAAGCGATCCCATAAACAACGGATCCGATCTCAGCTCTGCAGTCCTGCCACATCCAGCCGTGAATGGTGGAGGACAATTAAACAACTAACTGGAGGAGGTGGCTCCACAAATATCCCCATCCTCAATGATGGGGGAGCCCAGCACATCAGTGCAAAAGATAAGGCTGAAGCATTTGCAACAATCTTCAGCCAGGAGTGCCGAGTTGATGATCCATCTCGGCCTCCTCCTGAAGTCCCCAGCATCACAGATGCCAAACTTTAGCCAATTCGATTCACTCCGCGTGATATCCAGAAACGACTGCAGCGAATGGATACTGAAAAAGCTATGGGGCCTGACAATATTCCGGCAATAGTACTGAAGACCTGTGCTCCAGAACTTGCTGCGGCCCTAGCCAAGCTGTTCCAGTACAGCTACAACACTGGCATCTACCCTGCAATGTGGAAAATTACCCAGGTATGTCCTGCACACAAAAAACAGGACCAGTCCAACCCGGCCAACTACCGCCCCATCAGCCGACTCTCAATCATCAGTAAAGTGATGGAAGGTGTCATCACAGTGCCATCAAGCGGCACTTGCTTAGCAACAACCTGCTCAGTGATGCTCAGTTTGGGTTTCAACAGGGCCACTCATCCTGATCTCAATACAGCCTTGGTTCAAACATGGACAAAAGAGCTGAACTCAAGAGGTGAGGTGAGAGTGACTGCCCTTGACATCAATGCAGCATTTGTCCGAGTATGGCATCAAGGAGCCCTAGCAAAACTGAGGGCAATGGGAATCAGGGGGAAAACCCTCCGCTGGCTGGAGTTATACCTAGCGCAAAGGAAGATGATTGTGGTTGTTGGAGGTCAATCAGCTGAGCTTCAGGACATCACTGCAGGAGGAACTCAGGGTAGTGTCCTCGGCCCAACCATCTTCAGCTGCTTCATCAATGACCTTCCTTCAATCATGAGGTCAGAAGTGGGGATGTTCGTTGATGATTGCACAATGTTCAGCACCATTCGCGACTCCTCAGATACTGAAGCAGTCTGTGTAGAAATGCAGCAAGACCTGGAAAATATCCAGGCTCGGGCTGATAAGTGGAAAGTAACATTCGCGCCACACAAGTGCCAGGCAATGAGCATCTCCAAGAAGAGAGAATCTAACCATCTGTCCTTGACATTCAATGGCATTACCATCGCTGAATCCCCCACTATCAACATCCTAGGGGCTGCCATTGACCAGGAGCCGAACTTGTGTAGCCATATAAATACCGTGGCTACAAGAGCAGGTCAGAGGCTAGGAATCCTGAAGCGAGTAACTCACCTCCTGACTCCCCAAACCCTGTTCACAATCGACAAGGCACAAGTTAGGAGTGTGATGGAATACTCTCCACTTGCCTGGATGGGTGCAGCTCCAACAACACTCAAGAAGCTTAACACCATCCAGGACAAAGCAGCCCGCTTGATTGGCACCCCATCTACAAACATTCACTCCCTCCACAACCGACGCACAGTGGCAGCAATGTGTACCATCTACAAGATGCACTGCAGCAATGCACCAAGGCTCCTTAGACAGCACCTTCCAAACCCGCGACCTCTACCAACTAGAAGGACAAGGGCAGCAAATACATGGGAACACCACCATCTGCAAGTTCCCCTCCAAGTCACACACCATCCTGACTTGGAACTTTATCGCCGTTCCTTCACTGTCGCTGGGTCAAAATCCTGGAACTCCCTTCCCAATAGCACTGTGGGTATACCTACCCCATATGGACTACTGCGGTTCAAGCAGGCAGCTCACCACCACCTTGGCAAGGGCGATTAGGGTTGGGCAATAAATGATGGCCTGGCCAGCCACGCCCACATTCTGTGAATGAATATTTTTTTTTTTAAATGTCCACCAGATCAGTGCAGGAAAACGGGCCCTGATGGAAATCACAGCAGATCAGGCTGTGCCTTTAACTGTGGCAGTCAGACCCAGTAAACCTACCACTAAGAGTGCAAGATATCTTAACAAAATCCCTGAGAGTTACCAGGAATTATAATCCCAAGGAAAAGTGACCCCATCCACCTTGAGTGAGGCAAGCAAGCCCATAGTCATACTAAGGGATCCAGGGGCCACCCAATCCCTTCTGCTGGGAAAAGGAATGACCTTTCTTCGATAGTGCAGTGAATGTTAAACAGTTAGTGAATTGTATCGGAAGACAGTATATGTCCATACCTTTATAACGACTGCATTTGGAGTGTGACCCAGTTTCAGGACCGGTATCCAAGGGGATTGTACCTAGTTTACCGATGGATGGGTCGACCTGCTCCTGGGTAATGATCTGACAGGGGAAAAGGTGCCAGCTTCCCCGGTAGTTCTCGAGAGACTAAAATAACGCAGGGAGACAGAGCAGTTACAGGATAAGGCCCCTGACATTCTCCCTGATTGTGTGGTGACACGGTCCACGGCCAAACAATCCCTGAACTGACACTGTAGATGGATGACCCGACTGCCTGGCTGTCTGCAACCTTCTTTGGGAAGTTAGAGAACAGAAAGGATTTGCTAAACAGATCTTCCTTAGTTGAGGCTCAATCCCCCGACCCTGTGTTAAAAAATAGCACAGACTGTCCAAACCAAAACTGAAGCAGAGGGAATTGCAGAGTGCTACTATTTAAGGAACGAGGTGCTGATGAGGAAGTGGAGACCTCCTCACAGACCTGCGGATGAAGAGAGGACAGTGGTTCACCAGATAGTGGTGCCGCTGAGGTCCCTTCAAGAAATATTAAGAATGGCCGACGAACTTCCAATGACTGGACATGTCAGTGTATGAAAAATCGAAGCCGCATAAGACAGCATTTTGACTGGCCACAACTCCACAAAGATGTGGTGGAGTTCTGTAAAACAAGTCACATGCGCTAGGTGGTGGGGAAGCCCCAACCTGCAAAACAATCTGCACCCTAATTCATCTAACAGCTTTTGGGGAACCCTTCAGCAGAGTGCTGGTGGATTGTGTGGGACACCTGCTGAAAACAAAACGGGATTACCAGTATCTTCTCACCATTATGGATGTGGTGACCTGATTCCCAGAGGCCATTCTCCCGAAGAGCTATCTCTGCCAAGGTAGTGGTGGAGGGGCTAACCCAATTCTTTACCCGATAATGGGCTGCCTGCTGAGATCCAGTTGGATCAGGGCACACATTTTATGTCCAGTATTTTTGAAAAGGTCATGGGCAATCTGGACATAACCCAGCTAAGGTCCTTAGCCTACCACCCACAGTCACAAGGGGCTTTGGAGCGTTACCACCAGACCCGAAAGACAATGAACAGGCCATACTGCTATGAGTAACCCCATGACTGGGACAAAGGGCTAGGATTTCACCTGTTGGTTACCAGGGACTTATTCAATGCTTCCACTGGCTTTAGCCTCTTTGAATTAATTTATGGACACGAGGTGAGAGCTCTGCTTAAATGATTCAAGAAGTTTTTCGGACACAGGGATGAGTCTTCCATGTTAGAATACATTTCCATGCTCTGGGATCTTCTCACGGGAGCCTGTGCAATGACTCAGGAACAACCAAAGACCCCCCAGGCAGCCATGAGAAGGTAAGCAGGAAAAAATGCCAAGGCGAGAACATTTCCGCCCAGAGACCATGTATTGTTATTACTCCCAATAGAGGGTCTCCCCCTGAAAGCCCGTTTCAGTGGTCCATATCGAGTGACAAAAAGAATAGCGGGTAAATTATATAATTGACTCCCCAGAGCAAAGGCAAAAAATCAAGTCTCTGGAGGGGACAGACAAGTACAGATCTGTCAGACAGTCAGGAGGGAAGGATTCAAAAGGACAGTGAGGACAGGTTGGAGGAGGGCCAGGAGGATTACCAATTGGAACCCCCTATTCTCCGATTAGCCAACCCTGAAATGTTAGAGAAATTAGACCACTCACTCTCCTCCTTAAATGCAGGTCAAACAGGGACCATAAAAAGGCTGCTAACAACATTTACAGAAACGTGGACGGACAAAGAAAGTTCCCAAAAAGGCATGCCAATGGTATGGGAGATGTCTGAACTAGTCAAAGTGCCGCTGGAAAGTTCAGTGAAAGCTGGACAGACACTGGCGAACACTACTGTCCCAGAGGAAATAGGGCAGATTAGGAAAAATATCATCCTCATAGTGAAGAGAAAAGGGACGGGAAATTGCCCGAAAGTGAACAGCACTTGCATACCTCAGCAGAAAGTTAAAAGTAAGGTCAGTGTGGATCTACCCACTGAAGAACCCAATGATCAGATCCCAAACCCAAAGCTAATCAAACCCTGCAACTTGGGGCTGCAAAGTTGTGCAGTGATTAGCGCTACAACCTCATAGCTCCTGTGACCCAGGTTCGATTCTCGGTATTGCACGTGCAGAGCTTGCAAGTTCTCCCTTTGACCACGTGGGTTTTTGTCGGGTGCTCCGGTTTCCTCACACAGCCAAAGACTTGCAGGTTGATAGGTAAATTGGCCATTATAAATTGCCCCTAGTATAGGTAGGTGGCAGGGGAAGGTGGGGATGTGGTAGGAATATGGGATTCATGTAGGATTAGTATAAATGGGTGGTTGATGGTCGGCAGAGACTTGGTGGGCCGAAAGGCCTGTTTCAGTCCTGTACCTCTAAATAAATAAATTTCAAAGCCGTGCTCAGCAAGAACAAAGGTCCACAGGAAATCTCAGACACCTCACAGGGAGAAAGATCATCAAGGTGCAGGAACCTGAATAGTTAAAGCTTCATTGCAAGAGAGAAAAAAAACCTATGTAATCGCTGATGCAATGTCCAGGGTCGAACCCGACACATAACCATCCCAGACAAAACTCCAAAACAATTAAATCAGCACAACTGTAACAGACAATGACAGCTGCAGTAATTCCAAGATTCATGTGTGAATTTGAGAAGTGATTATTGAGAGTGAATGTGTATTTCCTTCTATTTCTTCCCACAATTCTGTAATGAAATGTTCCTATTATCAAATTTCTTTCAGTGTGCTGTGGTGGTGTCAAGATAACACCATATGCACAATGAGGAATTTTAATTCACCGATTTGAAACTTGCAATAAACCTTTAATGAAAAAAGAAATCCCACAGTTAACCTTGACTAAACTGGCAGCCAAGATGCCCACCGCAATTGTCATCTGAAACACTTTTTCACATTCATAGGCCACCAACGGGAGACACATGTCTGCTGAGTCTAGACCTGTATCATTGGCTTGCTCTAGTGATTGAATTACCTTAAATTACTTTCATTAACACGGCATACAAGGGCATCCTGACATATTGACTTTGAAAGAGCAAACTCCTACAATTATAAATACTGGCATCCTGAGCCCTGGGGTGACAGAAGTTTCTAACCTTGAATCTCATTATCAGGTTCCAGCGAATGCACTGAGACAGTCATGAGGCCTTCTGTCCATCTATGTGAAAGTTGGGAGTTTCCCCTGGACAAAGACAGACAAGCCAGTGATTCAAACTGTGCAGAATCAGAAGGGCTGTGTCCCCCCGTCTCTCTCTCTCCAGATAACGTCACAAGTTTGAATACCACATGCGACTGTGGTCCCTCCAAGCCGACAGATTACTACAGACAGAGACAGCAGGGAAAGAAAGCCACCTACAAGTCTGCCTCAAAGAAATCCCTGAGCCACGTGGGCCAGCCACAAAGGGTGCTTCGACCAGCCAAAGACTTCAAGAATACAACTGCAGCCGGAAGACCGCCGTGTCATCCAACATCACAGAATGAGTATTTTATTTTTCTATTTATGCCGGACTCCCATCTTCTCACTCTGTAATCTATTTCTATGTAATTCTCGTACGAATGTGTGCGTAAATGTGTGGTGTATTTTTTATGATTTTATTGAGATAGGGTTGACATTGTTAAGTATAATAAACTTACCTCTTTCCTGGTAAAAGGTCAAATACTCAATGAGAGGGTTAGCACACCCACTGTTTAAAAAGAACAAACAGAGTTGTGGTCAAATAAGACGAGCGACTGTGACCCATCCTCACCTGGCCGTAACAATAGGCAGGGTTGGGGATCGCGAGAATATGGGGATGAACTCAGCTCAGCATTAAACAGGTACCAGAGATTGTAAACTTCCTGCTTCAGCCTCAGACAACGGTCAGTGAGGGGGATGCAGACCGTGGAAAGGGAATAGAGTATGTGACAAAAACTGAAGACAATGACTTCAGTCTTCTCATGATTTAAATGACAAGAACATTAAATCAGTGAAATATGTTTTCTGAATCCAATAGTTGCAGATGGAGACTAACCAGGGACACCAATAATAGCGAGTATGGGATATTAAATAAATTGAATCATCCTCAGTGCATAATAGATCCGCAATTCTAATGTCATCCAATAATAATCGGCAGTAACCAGGTCAAACAAAGAGGAGAAACTCCTGCTGTCCATTGTTGTAACATTCCAATCTGTTATTCTCAGATTCTGATCTATCCTCTCTCTCTGTCTGAAGCCGCTGATCTCTGTTAGTGCCGGAGGCGATGCTGCTGCTGATACCATGGAATAGCACATTGAAAGGAGCCCCTTATTAATAGAAGTTGAAAACACTCCAGTGACACAATTTGGGTCCATGGAGACTAACATTAAATACAGTCACTGAACAAACAGGTTCTGTTAACCCCTTTCAATTCAACACTTTTTGTACAATAACAAAGTTGAACATTTGCCTGGTCTGGATGGGGTGTATGAGGGTTGCTGAGGGAAGGTATCGTGGAAGCAGCAGAGACACTGGCCAGAATCTTTCAGTCATCCTTGGATATGAGAGTGATAGAAGATGGAAACTCTCCAGTGAAACATAAGGTTCACTAATGTTCTTTAGGGAAGGAAATCTGCTGCCCTTACCTGGTGGCCTACATATGACTCCAGACCAAATCAATGTGGTTGGCTTTCACATGCCTTCTGAAATGGGCTAGCAAGCCACTCAGTTGTATCTAACTACTATGAAGTCAATAAAAAGGAATGACACCGGATGGACTACCCAGCATCGACCTCGGCACCGGAAACGACACGGACAAACCCAGCCCTGTCGACCCTCCAATGTCCTCCTTACTAACATCTGGGGGCTTGTGCCAAAGTTGGGAGAGCTGTCCCACAGACGAGTCAAGCAGCAGCCTGACATAAAAATATATCTTGCTTGTAAAATCATGGGATAATAAATGACAAGCAGCCCGGATAGGTTAATGGAAAATCATTTCTGATGATCTTGATAGGGCTTGTTGATATAACTGTGAGTGTTAATGAGGATAGCGTGTTTCATGTTATAGAATGATAGACTCGTAGAAACCTTAAGGGACAGAAAGAGGCCACTTGGCCCATCGTGTCTGTACCAGCCGAAAAATGATCCACCTATTCGAATCCCACCTTCCAGCATTTGATCCATAGCCCTACAGATTATGACACTTGAGTTGCACATTCAGGCCGCTTTTTAATGAGTAGAGGGTTTCTGCCTCAAACATCCTTGCCGACAGTGGGTTTCAGACCGTCACTAAAAGCCGGGGACCCAGTACTGAGCCCTCTGGAACACCACGGGAAACAGTGCTCCAGTCACTAAAATACCCTTCAACAATTACCCTTTGTTTACTGCCACTGAGCCAATTTTGTATTTCTGGTTGTACAAGTTCTTCCTCATCTCCCCTCTGATCTTTCTACCAATCACTTACCTCTCTGCTCAGGTGAATAGACCCTTCACCTCCAGTCAATCCAGGCCACTCATAATTTTGTACATTTCAATCAGATCTCCTCTCAGCCTTCTCTGTTCCAAGCAGAACAACCCCAGACTCTCCAATCTTTCCTCATAACTGCATTATTTCAGTCCTGGCAACATCCTCGTAAATCTCCTCTTACCCTCACTAGTGCAATTACATCCTTTCTGTAATGTTGTTGCCAGAACTGAACACAGTACTCAAGTAGTGGTCCAACCAATGATTTATACAGTTCCAGCATAACTTCCCTGCTCTTATATTCTGTCCCTCGGCTAATAAGGGCAAGGATTCATATGCCTTCTTAACCACCTTATTGACCTGTCCTGCTATCTTCAGGGATCTGTGGACATTGACTCCAAGGTCCCTTACTTCCTCCCCACTTCTCAGTATTTTCCCAGTAATCGTGTATTCCTTTGTCTTATTTGAGCTCCCCAATTGCATCACCTCACACTTCTCCAAGTTGAATTCCATTTGCCATTTTTCTGCCCATCTGTCCAGACCGCCAATAACTTACTGCAGTCTACAGCTATCCTTCTCGCTATCTACCACACGGCCGATCTTTGTGTCATCCGTAGATTTCTTGATCATGCCCCCTACATTTATGTCGAAATAGTTAATATACACCACAAAAAGCAGGAGATTCAGTACTCAGCCCTCTGGAATACCACTGGAAACAGCCCTCCAGTTGCAAAAACGCCCGTCAACAATTACCCTTTGTTTCCTGCCACTGAACCAATTTTTTATCCACCTTGCTGCATTTCCCTGGATTACATGGAATTTTCTTTTTGAACCAGTCTGTCATGTGGGATCTTGTCAAAAGCCTTGCTAAAAGCCATGTAGACCACATCAATGGAACTATCCTCATCTATATTCCTTGCTACATCTTCAAAACATTCGATCAAGTTGGTCAAACAAGCTCTTCCCTTAACAAATCCATGCTGACTATCCTTGATTAACCTGTGCCTGTCTCAGTGACAGTTTACCCCGTCTCTCAGAATAGATTCCAATCATTTTCCCACTACTGAGGTTAGACTGACTGGCCTGTAATTATTCAGACTATCCTTCACTCCCTTTTTAAACAGAGGTCCAACGTTAGCAATTATCCAATACTCCGGCACCACAACTGTATCCAGTGAGGACTGGAAACTGATAGACAGACCCTTTGCTATTTCCTCTGTTGCTTCTTGTAGCAAACTGGGGCACATTCCATTTGGATCAGGTGATTTATCAACTTTCAAGGATACTAATCCCATGAACGCTTCCTCTCTCAGTATGTTGATCACATTCAATAATTCACACTCTTCCTCCTTAACTACAATATCTGCATCCCCCCTCTTTTCTGAAGACACTAAAAGTATTCAATAAAACCATACCAATATCTTCCACCCCTACGCATAGGTTACCTTTTTGGTCTATTATGGGCCCTACTCTCCCCTTAGTTAACCTCTTGCTCTTAATGCATTGAGAAAACATCTTTGGGTTCACCTTGACTTTGCTTGCCAATATTATTTCATGCTCTCTCTTTGCTGTCCTAATTTCCTTTTTGATTTAATCCTTCCACTTTCTAAAGTCCTCTCAACTTTCTGTAGTATTGAGTTCTCAGTGTCGGATGTATGCTTCCCTTTTCTGTTTTATCTTACAATATAGGCTCCTTGACATCCATGGGACTCTAGATTTGGCCGCCTCACCCTTTTTCTTTGTGGGAACATGTTTACACTGAACCCCTTGAATCTCCACTTTGAATGCCTCCCAGTGCTCTGAGACTGATTTACCTTCAAGTCGCTGTTTCCTGTCCACTTTCGCTCCTCGGTTTAGTAAAATTGGCCTTGCACCAATTGAGAACTCTAAATCCTATTCTATGTCTGTACGTTTCCATAGTTATGTTATAACTGACTGAATTATGATCACTCCCACCAAAATGCTCTCCCCTGACACTCCATCCACCTGCCCGTCGTCATTTCCTACAACAAAGTCTAAAACTGCACCCTCTCCTGTTGGACTTTCTGCATGCTGGACAAAAATGTTGTCCTGAATGCACCTCAAGAATTCTGCTCCCTCAATTCTTTTCATACTAAAATTATCCTCGTTAACATCGGGGTGATTAAAATACCCTACTATTACTGCCCTATTGTTCTTGCACTTCTCAGAGACTTGCCTACTTATCTGCTCCTCTATCAACCTCTGACTATTTGGCTGTCGAGATCACTCTCCCAGCAGTGAGATTGCCCCTTTATGGTCCCTTCGCTGAATCGATATGGCCTCACTTGATGAACCTTCCAACATATCATCCCTCCTCACAGCTGCAAAAGATTCCTTGACCAGAATTGCCATTCCCCTCCTTTCTTAACCCCCTCTCTATCGCATCTAAAAACCTGATAACCAGGAACGTTGAGCTGCCATTCCTGTCCCTCCTTAAGCCAAGTTTCTGTAACAACTATGATATCATACTGCCACATGTCTATCTTTGCCCTCCGCTCATCTGCTTTATTTGTTGCACTCCATACATTGAAACAGATAGCCTTGAGCACTGCCAAACCCTTTTTTCATTTTCTCACCCTCATTTCCTCTGTCTTCTAGACTCATCCATTAATTTGCCACCTTCCATTTTCATTTCTGATTTTGTCCCAGCTAAGTCTACCCTCAGGTCCCCCACCTCCCTGCTAAACTACTTTAAACCCTCCCCAACAGTACTCGCAAAACGTTCCGCAAGGAACCCAGTCCTGGCTCTGTTCACGTGCAACCCGTCTGGCCTGTAAAGGTTCCATCTCCCCCAGAGCCGGTTTCAGTGTCCCAGGAATATGAATCCCTCCCTCCTGCACCATCTTTCCAGCCACAGATTCGTCTGCCTTATCTTTCTATTTATATACTACGTTGCACCTGGCACTGGGAGTAATCTTGCGAATTCTACTTTTTGACTGTGTTTGTGGTCCTGCTTGCTAATTTCTTCCCTAGCTCCCTAAATTCTGACTGCAAGACCACATCCCGCTTTCTACCTCTGTCGTTGGTTCCCATGTGGACCACGACTTCTGGCTGTTCCCCTCCTGCTTCAAGATGCTCTACAGTCGCTGAGTGACATCCTTGACCCTGGCACCTGGGAGACAACACCCCATCCTGGATTCACGTCTGTGGCCACAGAAACGCCTGTCTGTTGCCCTGACTATTGACTCACCTATCACTATGGCTCTTCCAGTCATCCCTGTATCCCGCTCTGCAGCTGAGCCACCCGTGGTGCCATGGACTTGCTGTGGCTGCTCTCCTCAGGTGAAGCATCACTTCCCTCAGTATTCAGAACTGAATACCTGTTGGAGACTGAGATGCACTCAGGGGTCTCCGGCACTACCTGCCTGTTTCTTTTTGACTGTCTGCTGATCACCCATTCCCTCTCTCCCTGCATGCTCTTCAGCAGTGTGGTGACCACATCTATGAACATGCTAAAGCTGAATAAACTGGTATATGAGAAGGAAGAATGTGCCGGGTTCCGGGAAGAAGGCAGGGAATGGGATTAGGTGAATTGTGCATTCGGAGAGCCGGTGCAGACACTATGAGCTGAATAGTTCCTTCTGTGCTGTAATAACACTGTGATGGGGCATCTCAGATGGGTGTAATGGTGGAGAATGGGGGATCCATGGCGGGAAAGAGAAGTTGTCCTATGGGAACCGGTATCTTAGCAGGGACTCTCCGACAACCTGTCCGGCTGGAAGGCATCCAGGAAATATCCTCCCTGCCTCCTCCTCCTCCTGAGGTATCCTCCAGATTCCTGGTGCCAATGCCTGTGTCCTCATGATGGTGATGATATGAAGGATGCAGCAGAACACCATGAACCTGGACACCTGCTCCAGTGTGTACTGGAGGGCACCCCCGAGCGGTTCAGACATCGGAAGCAATGCTTCATCACACCGATGGTCTGTTCCACCATGTTCCTGGTGATTCCATTGCTCACATTATACACATGGTAATTTTGTGAGGTTGGTTGGTGTGGGATGTGATTTGGGGGTGATGTGGGGTTTCCTTCGCCTCCGAGAAGCCGCATTCTGGTTCTGCAAGGAGCCCCGGAGTATTGGGACCGGCTGACTGATTCAGAATGAAGGTATCCTTGCTGCTGCCAGGATAGTGGACATTCACCAACATGATGTACTGGGCATGCTCACACACCAACTGTACATTAATGGAGTGAGAGTGCTTCCAGTTCCTGTACCTCTCCCCGTTGACATGGGGGCCCCGCAGAGCCACCTGTGTCATCAGGAATCCCGCTATCCTGACAAAGCTACGGGATCACTCATCCTGCTTCTCCCTGCTGAGGGAGAAATTGATGACATAGATGGTCACCCTCACCTCCCTGAATTATCAATGGACAACAGAGAGGCCTCGCAACTACTGGTCAGTTAGTTTAACATCATTGGTGAGTCAGGTTTTAGAAGCAATAATCAGGGAAAAAATCAACACACACTTGGAGAGGTTTGAGTTATTTAAGGATTGTCAGCACGGATTTCTAAAAAGGCAGATCATGCTTGACTGAACTAATTGAATTTATTTCGATGATCTGAGAAGGTTGATGAAGGGAATGTGGTGGATGTTGTATGCATGGATTTTATGAAATTGTTTGATGAACAACCACACAAAAGCTTGGTTAAAAAAATTGAATCTCAGGAATAGCATCCAGTTGAATCAAAAATTGTCCAAATGACAGAAAAAAGAGAAATGTGTTAAATGGTTGTTTTTCAGACTGGAGGATGGTAGACAGTGAAGTTCCCCAATGGTCAGTGCGAGGAACACTGCTTTTTTTTTTTGCTGCATATAAATGACATGGATCTTGGAATAATGAGTAGAATTTACATTTTTTCTGATGATTGCAATCTTGGAGGAGTAGTAAGCAGTGAGGATGTCACAAACCACCTACAACATGATACAGATCGGCTAGCAGAATGGACAGAGAAGTGACAGGTAGAATTTAATACAGAGGAGTGTGAGGTGATGTATTTTATCAGATGGACGAGGAAGGCAATATAAACATAATGACACAGTTCTAAAGATTGTGCAGGAACAGAGGGACCTGGGGCTCCATATGCATTGATCTTTGAAGGTGCCAGAACATATTAGGAGGGTGCTTAGCAAATCATATCAGATCTTGGGCTTCATCATTGGATGCAAAGATAGAAAATAAGGGAAGTTATGCAGAACATTCATAAAGCTTTGGTTAGACCCCAACTCGAGAACTGTGTACAGTTCTGGTCACCACACTGTCGGAAGGATGTGAAAGTCCCTGAAAGGGTGCAGAGGAGATTTACCAGAATGATTCCAGGGATGGGAGTTTAGTTACAAAGTGAGTTCGGAGAAGATGGAGTTGTTCTCCCTGGTGTAAAGAAGATTGAGAGAGATTTGATAGAGGTGCACATGATTATGATAGACTTAGATAAGATAGACAAGGAAAAACTGTTCCCATTAACTGATGAAGCAAGGACTAGGGGACACAGATGGAAGGTTTTGGGTAAGAGATACAGGGGGAATATGAGGAGAAACATTTTTACATAGTGGATGGTAATGAGCTGGAACTCACTACCCATGAGGGTGGTGGAAGCCAAGACAATCAATGATTTCAAAAGGAAACTGGATGGACACCTGAAGGAAATGAACTTGCAGGGATGTGGGAATTGAGCGGGGGAGTGGAACTGACTGGATTGTTCCACAGAGAGCCGGCATAGAGTGGCTGAATGGCCTCCTTCAGTGTTGTAAATGACTCCATCGATTTCTACCACTCTATGTTGGATATGTCACCTGCTCCTGCCTGGAACCATCCAGATACATAGAAGTTCAATTAAACTGTGACCTGAACGGCCACTGACAGCTCCGTCTTCACCCTGGTGTGAGGCTCCAGGTTGTGTTACAGGAGGTGACACAGCTCTGTGACCACCTCCTTATTGAATCAGAGTCACCTCACACACTGCTCCTGGGTTAAGTGTAGGTAGGAAAAGAGCTCTTGGAACACCCGGGGTGGGTAGGGCAGAGCCCCCTGCTCCTCTATATTTACAGAGCTTCCCTGTCTGCAGCCTCTGCTCCATTTGTTGGTCATGTGACAGACCCAGGGACACTGTAACTACAGTCCCAATACCTCTTCCAGAGTTGGGTCACCAAATCTTCTGTCCTCCCTGAATGTCTGCAGCAGCTCCCAACACAACCTCCAGAAAACCATCCACAGCACCTCCATTAACTTTACAATAGCAGAAGTAAGTCAAAAGCCCCTCACCTGTATGTTGGATGCCTGCTCCTTTTAAATAACACTAGAGGGGGTTCCTCCTGCTGCTGAATGTATTTTCAGCTGTGAGTGACTAACACAGGCGGTCAGTGGACATGCACAGACCAAGTTTCAGAGAAGTACATCAGAGCTGCTGCTATGGTACATTGACATCACTTTCAAATCCACCCTCAAAGGAACAACACATACAAGGTACAATTGAGCTAGAGCTCTGCCCAGCTTGGGACAGTGTGCAGGCCACAGTAGAAGTGGCCGGCTGTGAAGACCACGCGAACAGCACATAGATGATACGACTGGGCTGGAGCCCCGTCCAGCATGGGATATTGTGCAGACCGCACTGGAAGTGGCCGGCTGTGCGATTTACATCTCTTTATGGATAACCAGCTTCTGTACCGTCAGCAGCTGTCTTGCTGCGGAGTCTATAATCCTGTCTCGGGACACATACAGATAAAGAAATTCACTTTGCAAGGAGAACTGAAAAAAGAGTGAAGTCGAAAGATTTGCAGGAATATATGAATTGGAGAGAGGAAAGTGAATAAATGGAGGGCTGAGGCCATGGAGAGATTCAAACATAAGAATGAGAATATTAAAATTAAGGTGCTGCCAGACCGGTAGCCAATGTAGATCAGTGAGCACAGGGGTGATGGGTGATCGGGATTTGGAATGAGTTAAAATACAGGCAGCAGAGTTCTGGATGGGCTGTGGTTTATGGAGGTTTATAACGAGAAGGGTGACCAAGATGGAATTGGAATAGTCAAGTGTGGATTTATCAGTGATGCGGATGAGGGTTTACGCAGCAGATGGGCTGAGGCAGAGGTGGAGATGGGTGAAATCACAGAGGTGGTATTAGGCAGGGTTGGTGATGGAGAGAATATGAAGATGAACTCAGCTCAGGTTTAAATATAACTCAGAAGTTGTAAACTGTCCGGTTGAGCCTCAGATATTGGGCAGGGTGGAGTATGTGCTTCCCAGATAGGGGATGGAGTTTGTGATGGAGACCAATGACACTGGCTTCAGTCTTCCCAAAACTTACATAACAGAACAGTATTTCAGTGAAACAGGGTTTACAGATCTCCGAGCCTGAAATAGAGACAGCAACAGCAGCAAAGAACAAGAACAAAGAACAAAGAAAAGTACAGCACAGGAACAGGCCATTCGGCCCTCCAAGCCTGCGCCGATCTTGATGCCTGCCTAACCTAACACCGTCTGCACTTCCGGGGTCCGTATCCCTCTATTCCCATCCTATTCATGTATTTGTCAAGATGCCTCTTAAACATCTCCATGGTATCCGCTTCCACCACCTCCCCCGGCAACACGTTCCAGGCACTCACCACCCTCTGTGTAAAGAGCTTGCCTCTCACATCCCCTCTAAACTTTGCCCCTCTCTCCTTAAACCTATGTCCCCTAGTAACTGACTCTTCCACCCTGGGAAAAAGCTTCTGACTATCCACTCTGTCCATGCCGCTTATAACTTTGTAAACCTCTATCATGTCGCCCCTCCACCTCCGTCGTTCCTGTGAAAACAATCCGAGTTTATCCAACCTCTGCTTCTAGCTAATGCCCTCCAGACGAGGCAACATTCTGGTAAACCTCCTCTGTACCCTCTCCAAAGCCTCCACATCCTTCTGGTAGTGTGGCGACCAGAATTGCAGGCAATATTCTAAGTGTGGCCTAACTAAAGTTCCGTATAGCTGCAGCATGACTTGCCAATTTTTATACTCTACGCCCCGACCCATGAAGATAAGCATGCCGTATGCCTTCTTGACTACCTTATCCACCTGCGTTGCCACTTTCAATGATCTGTGGACCTGGACGCCCAGATCTCTCTGCCTGTCAGTACTCCTAAGGGTTCTGCCATTTACTGCAAACCTCCCACCTGGATTAGACCTTCCAAAATGCATTACCTCACATTTGTCCGAATTAAACTCCATCTGTCATTTCTCCTCCCAAGTCTCCAACTGATCTATATCTTGCTGTATCCTCTCACAATCCTCATGACTATCCGCAACGCCACCAAACATTGTGTCGTCCGCAAACTTACTAATCAGACCAGCTACATTTTCCTCCAAATCATTTATATATACTACAAACAGCAAAGGCCCCAGCACTGATCCCTGCGGAACACCATTAGTCACATCCCTCCATTCAGAAAAGCACCATTCCACTGCTACCCTCTGTCTTCTATGACCGAGCCAGTTCTGCATCCATCTTGCAAGCTCCCCTCTGTTCCCATGTGACTTCACCTTTTGTACCAATCTGCCATGAGGGACCTTGTCAAAGGCTTTACTGAAGTCCATATAGATAACATCCACTGCCCTTCCTTCATCAATCATCTTTGTCACTTCCTCAAAAAACTCAATCAAATTAGTGACACACGACCTCCCCATCACAGAACCATGCTGCCTGTCGCTAATAAGTTCATTTGTTTCCAAATGGGAGTAAATCCTGTCCCGAAGAATCCTCTCTAATAATTTCCCTACCACTAACGTAAGGCTCACTGGCCTATAATTTCCTGGATTATCCTTGCTAACCTTCTTAAACAAAGGAACAACATTGGCTATTCTCCAGTCCTGTGGGACCGCACCTGGAGCCAATGAGGATGCAAATATTTCTGTCAAGGCCCCAGCAATTTCTTCCCTTGCCTCTCTCAGTATTCTGGGGTAGATCTCATTTGGCCCTGGGGACTTATCTACCTTAAAGTTTTGCAAGACACCCAACACCTCCTCCTTTTTGATAATGGGATGACTGAGGCTATCTCCACTCCCTTCCCTAGGCTCATCATGTACCATGTCCTTCTCTTTGGTGAATACTGATGCAACATACTCATTTAGTACCATTTCCTCTGGCTCCACACATAGATTCCCTTCTCGGTCCTTGAGTGGGCCAACCCTTTCCCCGGTTACCCTCTTGCTCTTTATATACGTATAAAAAGCTATGGGATTTTCCTTAATCCTGTTTGCCAATGACTTTTCATGACCCCTTTTAGCCCTCCTGACTCCTTGCTTAAGTTCCTTCCGACTATCTTTATATTCCTCAAGGGATTCGTCTGTTCCTAGCCTTCCAGCCCTTATGAATGCTTCCTTTTTCTTTTTGACGAGGCTCACAATATCCCGCGTTATCCAAAGTTCCCGAAACTTGCCAAACTTATCCTTCTTCCTCACAGGAACATGCTGGTCCTGGATTCTAATCAACTGACGTTTGAAAGACTCCCACATGTCAGATATTGATTTACCATCAAACAGCCGCCCCCAATCTAAATTCTTCAGTTCCTGCCTAATATTGTGATAATTAGCCTTCTCCCAATTTAGCACTGTCACCCGAGGACTACTCTTATCCTTATCCACAAGTACCTTAAAACTCATGGAATTATGGTCAATGTTCGCGAAATGCTCCCCTACTGAAACGTAGACCACCTGGCCAGGCTCATTCCCCAATACCAGGTCCAGTACGGCCCCATCCCTTGTTGGACTATCTCCGTATTGTTTCAAGAAGCCCTCCTGGATGCTCCTTACAAATACTGCCCCATCCAAACCCCGAACACTAAGTGAGTCCCAGTCAATACAGGGGAAGTTAAAATCACCCACCACTACAACCCTGTTACCTGTACACCTTTCCAAAATGTGTCCACATTTCTGCTCCTCTACCTCCCACCAGCTGTTGGGAGGCCTGTAGTAAAGCCCCAACATCGTGACTGTACCCTTCCTATTCCTGAGCTCCACCCATATTGACTCGCTGTATGACCCCTCCGAGGTGTCCTCCCGCAGTCCAGCTGTGATATTCTCCTTCACCAGTAATGCAACTACCCCACCCCTTTTATATCCCCCTCTATCCCTTCTGAAGCTTCCGAAGCCTGGGACATTTAGCTGCCAATCCTGTCCTTCCCTCAACCAAGTCTCTGTAATAGCAAAAACATCATAGTTCCAAGTACTAATCCAAGCTCTCAGTTCATCTGCCTTACCCGTTATACTTCTCGCATTGAAACAAATGCACTTCACACCACCAGTCCCGCTGTTCTCCGCAACATCTCCCTGCCTGCTCTTCCTCTTAGTCTTACTGGCCTTATTTACTCGTTCCCCTTCATTTATTTCACTTGCTGTCCTACTGCTCTGGTTCCCACCCCCCTGCCACATTAGTTTAACCCCTCCCGAGTGACGCTAGCAAACCTCGCAGCCAGGATATTTGTGCCCCTCCAGTTTAGATGCAACCCGTCCTTCTTGTACAGGTCCCATCTGTTCCTGAAGAGATCCCAATGCTCCAGATATCTGAAACCCTCCCTTCTACACCAGTTGCTCAGCCACGTGTTTAGCTGCACTGTCTTCCTATTTCTAGCCTCACTGGCACGTGGCACAGGGAGTAATCCGGAGATTACAACCCTCGAGGTCCTGTTTTTTAACTTTCTACCTAACTCCCTAAACTCCCCCTGAAGGACCTCATCACTCTTCCTGCCTATGTCGTTGATACCGATGTGTATCACAACCTCTGGCTGTTCACCCTCCCCCTTCAGAATTCCCCCTGTCCATTCAGAGACATCCTTGACCCTGGCACCAGGAAGGCAACATACCATCCTGGAGTCTCTTTCACGTCCACAGAAGCGCCGATCTGTGCCCCTGACTATAGAGTCCCCTATAACTATTGCTCTTCTGTGTTTTGTCCCTCCATGCTGAACAACAGTGCCAGCCGTGGTGCCACTGCTCTGGCTGCTTCTGTTTTCCCCTGATAGACCATCCCCCCCAACAGTATCCAAAACGGTATACTTGTTAGAGAGGGGGATAGCCACAGGGGATTCCTGCACTGACTCCTGCCCCTTCTCGCGGTCACCCATCTATCCCCTGCACCTTGGGTGTAACCACTTCTCTAAAACTCCTGACTATGACGTTTTCCGCCACTTGCATGCTCCTAACTGCATCCAGTTGCCGCTCCAACCGATCCATGCGGTCTATGAGGAGCTGCAACTGGGTACACGTCCTGCAGATGTAGTCCTCCAGAACGCTGGAAGCGTCACGGGCTTCCCACATCTCACAGGTGAAGCACTTCACCCCTCCAACTGACATTTCTAACACTAATTAGTTAATTATTATTAACTAAATAAAATTAGAGAGTAAATGACAAGAACTGTAATACAGTTGGCAATGGTTTATAGAGCTAATATCTGGAGATATTCACCAGGCAGACAACGGCAGCAAGAAGGGCAGAGTAAATTACAGGAGTAGTAATGCAGTCAAACATGGTTTAAAGGATTTATAGCTAGATAGAGAGACTTACCAGGGACACCAATAATAGCCAGGATGGGATAGTAAATATATTGAATAATCTTCAGTGCGAGATAGATTCGAGAGTTTAATGAGTGCCGATCATAATATGTAGAAAGAGAGTAAAGATCCGAGGATAAACTCCTGTCCATTGTTGTAACATTCCAATCTATTGTTCTCAGATTCTGACCCATTGTTGTAACATTCCAGTCTTTTGTTCTCAGATTCTAACCTATCCTCTCTCGATCTCTCTGGAGCAGCTGATCTCTGTAAGTGCCGGGGCTGATGTTCCCACTGACATTATGGAATAACACATTGAAAGAAGCCCCTTATTAATAGAAGATGGAAAACACAATTAGGGTCCATGGAGACTGACATTATGTACAGTCACGGAATTAACAGATTCAGTTAACTCTTTTCAATCCAACACTTTTTGTACCGCAATAAAGTTGAACATTTATCCAGTCTGGATGGGATGTATGAGGGTTGCTGAGGGAAGGAATGGTGGAAATAGCCGAGGCACTGGCCAGAATCTTCCAATCCCCCTTGGATATGGGCGTGATGACAGATTTTCACAGGCTCGCCACTCTCTGGGTGAAGAAATTTCTCCTCATGTCAGTCCTGAAAGTTTTACCCCGTATCCTTAGACTATGACCCCTGGTTCTGGACTCCCCACCATCGGGAACATCCTTCCTGCATCTACCGTGTCAAGTCCTGCTTGAATTTTATTGGTTTCGTGTTATTTTGTGTCATGCACAAACTTGGAAATATTACATTTGGTCCCCACATCCAAATCATCGATACATATTGTGAACAGCTGAGGCCAAGCTCTGACCCTTGCAGTACCCCACTAGTCACAGCATGCCAACGTGAAAATGCCAGTATACTACCTCCTATCCCATTTATTTTAATTTTGCGAAGCAAGCTCCTTCTGGTGGACTTCATCAAAAACCCTCTGAAAATACAAGTATACCATGTCCACCAACTCCCCTTTATCAATTCTGTTAGTAACATCCTCAAAATCTCCAACAGGTTCGTCAAACATCATTTCCCATTCATAAATCCATGTTAACTGTGCCCAATCAGATCATTGTTATCCAAGTCCATTTATCACATCCTTTAGAAATGATTCTCGCAGGTTCCCAACGATTAATGAAAGGCTAACAGCTTTGTAATTCCCTGTTTTCTCTCTCCCTCCCTCTTAAATAGTGGGTGACATTTGCGACCTTCCAAGCTGCAGGAACCGCTCCGGAATCTGCAGATTCTTTGAAGATGATCAGCAATGCATTTCCATAGCTATCTCGTCAACACTCTGGCAAGTAGAATATCAGGTCCTGGGGACATACCAACATTCAGCCCAATTAATTTCTTCAATTTCTTCTTAGTAATACTAATTTCCTTCAATTCATTGCAGTTCTGAAGAAGGGTCACGTTATCTCTGCTTCTCTCTACACAGATGCTATCAGACCTGCTGAGTGTTTTCAGCATTTCCTGTTTTTATTTCAGATTTCTAGCATTCATAGTATTATGCTTTTAATTTCCTTCAATTTTTTATTCCTACAATCCCTTGGATCTCTCATTCTGGGAGATTTCTTATATATTCCACTGACACAAAGTAATCATTTAGCTTCTCTGCCATTTCTCTGTTCCCCATTATAAATTCTACTGACACTGCCTGTGATGGACCCACATTTGTCTTCGACAAACGTTTCCTTTTTATGTACCTGTGGAAGCTTTTACAGTCCGTTTTCATATTTTTTCCAACAAACTTTCATATTCTATTCTCCCTTTCTTTATCAGTTTCTTCTTCCTCCTTTGATCTATTCTAAAGTCCTCCCAATTCTCAGGTTTACTCCGATTTATGGCAACTTTATAGGCCTTTTATAGAGACATAGAGAGATACAGCACTGGAACAGGCCCTTCAGCCCACCGAGTCTGTGGCGAACAACAACCACCCATTTATACCAATCCGACATTAATCCCATATTCCCCACCACATTCCCACCATTCTTCTACCACCTACCTACACTAGGAGCAATTTACAATGGCCAATTTACCTATCAACCTGCAAGTCTTTGGCTGTGGGAGGAAACTGAAGCACCCGGCTGAAACCCACGCAGTCACAGGTAGAACTTGCAAACTCCACATAGGCAATACCCAGGACTGAACCCGGGTTGCTGGAGCTGTGAAGCTGCGGTGCGAACCGCAGTTTTAATCTTATACAATCCTTAACTTTCTTTGTTATCCACAGTGACTGCCTTTACGGTTGGGGTTTATGTGCCTGGAATGGATGTATAGTTGCTGTAAACTATATAATCTTTCTTTAAAGACTATCGATTGCCGATGTACTATCATACCTTTCAATGTAGTTTCCCAATCCACCTCGGGCAATTTGCTCCTCATATCTTCATAATTTCCTTTGTGCAAATTTAACACCCTGGCTTAAGATTGAACGAACGTACTTTCAAGCATAATGTAAAATTCTATCACATTATGGTAATTCATCCCGAAAGGTAACTTTACAATAAAAATATTATTTATCCCTGACTCATTACATAATACTAGATCTAAAATAGCCTGTTTTCTAGTCGGTTCCTGAACATACTGCTCTAGAAAACCATCCGTAACACACTCCAGAAACTCGCTATCCATGAAATTTGTTCTCATTAGGTTACCCAGTCTATATGAAGATCTAACTCACCCCTGATTATTGCATTACCCATCCTGTATGATTCTCCCATCTGCATTAATGCTGTGCCCCACACTAACAATGCTGTTTGGTGGCCTATAAACAGCTCTCCTACCAATGTTTTCTGCCCTTTCAGTTTCTTCGCTCCACCCAAACAGATTCCATATTTTGTTCTGCAGACCTGAGATCCTCCCTTACTAATGTACTGATCCCATCCCTTATTATCAGCGCAACATTACGTCGTTTCCCTTGTTGCCTGTCCTTCCAAAAGGTCGAATATGCCTGCATATTCAGTTCTCAGTCTTGGTCACTCTGTAGCCACGTTTCCGTTATGACTATTAGATCATACCCATGTACCTCTATTTGGGCCTTTAAATCATCTACCCTGTTCCAAATACTGCGCACATTCAGGTACAGTGCCCATAACCGTGCTTTATTGACATTCTGCATTCTAGTTGAAGCTCACCTTTGTTTCGCCTCCCTTCGAATGTCACCTTCTACTTTTCTACCTCCTGTTACCAGCTTTACTTCCTTCCAATTTGATCCTTCCTTCCAATTTCAAAAGGAAACTGGATGGGTGATTGAAGGAACTGGACTTGCAGGGCTACGGGAATTGGGCGGGGGAGTAAGACTGACTTGATTGATCCACAGAGAACCAGCATGGTCTCGATGGGACGAATGGACTCCTTATGTGTAGTAAGTGACTTTGACTCTGTCACTGTCTATGACTGAATGTTGGATATGTCTCCTGCTCCTGCCTGGAAAGATCCAGACACATAGACGTTCAATGAAACTGTGACCTTAACAGCCACTGACAGCTCCGTCCTCACCCTGGTGTGAGGCTCCAGGTTATGTGACAGGAGGTGACACAGCTCTGTGACCACATCCGTATTGAATCAGAGTCACCTCACACACTACTCCTGGGTTAGATGTAGGTAGGAAAAGTGTTCTTGGAAAACCAGGGGTGGGTAGAGCAGAGTCCCCTCCTCCTCCATCGTTACAGAGCTTCCCCTCTCTGCAGCCTCTGCTCCATTTGTTGGTCATGTTACAGACCCAGAGACACTGTAACTACAGTCCCCATACCTCGTCCAGAGTTGGGACACCAAATCCTCTGCCCTCCCTGAATGTCTGCAGCAGCTCACAACACAACCTCCAGAAAACCATCCACAGCACCTCGTCCAACTTTACAAAAGCAGAAGTAAGTCAAAAGCCTCTCACCTGTAAGTTGGATGTCTGGTCCTTTTAAATAACACTAGAGGGAGTTCCTCGTGCTGCTGAATGTATGTTCAGCTGAGAGTGACTAACACAGGCGGTCAGTGGACATGCACAGATCACGTTTCAAAGACGTGCATCAAAGCTGCCGGAATAGCAGTTTGACATGACATTCCACAACTCCTCATGCTACTAGTGCACACAATGTACACCCGGGCTAGAGTACTGCACAGCATGGGACAGTGTGCAGGCCACACCAGAAGTGGCTGGGCGCTCAGTTCAGACCCTTTTCTGGATCCAGGCTTCCACAGTGTGGGCAACAATGCTGCTGTAAGAGCTGAAAATCACCACCAGGGAGAGATAGTGAGGGAAGGAAATTCACTTTAAAAGGGGACATGGAAATAGACTTGATGGTGGAAGAAATGCTGGAATATGGGAATGGGCAGGGGAATGGGGCTAATTGGAGGGGCGAGGCCATGGAGGGATTCAAACACAAGAATGAGATTATTAAAATTAAGTGCTTTCAGACCGGGAGCCAATGTAGATCAGTGAGCACAGGGGTGATGGGTGATCGGGATTTGGTGTGAGTTAGAATACAGGCAGCAGATTTCTGGATGGGCTGTGGTTTATAGAAGTTTATAACCTGCAGGGGGACCAGGATAGAATTGGAAAAATCAAGTGAATAAAGGCACAGATGAGGGTTTATGCAGCAGAAGGGCTGAGGCAGAGGTGGAGATGGATGATATTACAAAGGTGGTAATAGGCAGGATTGGTGATGTAGGGAATATGGAGATGAACTCAGCTCAGGTATAAATAGAATACAGAGGTTGTGAACAGTCTGGTTCAGCCTCAGATATCGGGCAGGGTGGAGTATATATTTCACAGATAGGGGATGGAATTTGTGATGAAGACCAATGACACTGGCTTCAGTCTTCCCAATATTTGCATTACAGAACAGTATTTCAGTGAAACAGGGTTTGCAGATCTCCTAGCGGAAAATAGAGACTTACAAGGAGCACAGACAGGACCGAAGATGAGTGATGAACTTACAAGAACTGCAATACAATTAGCAATGGATTTACAGCTAATAGCTGGAGGTAGAGATTCACCAGCAACAGTCGCAGCAGCAAGAAGGGCAGAGTAAATTACAGGAGCAGTATTGCAATTAAACATGGTTTGTAGAAATAATAGCTGTATAGAGAGACCTACCAGGGACACCAACAATAGCCAGGATGGGATAGTAAATATATTGAAATATCACAAGTGCATACAGGATCCGATCTTCTAATGAGTACCAATCCCAATATGTAGAAAGATAGTAAAGATCCGAGGATAAACTCCTGTCCATTGTTGTAACATTCAAATCTATTGTTCTCAGATTCTGATCTATCCCTTCCCTCTCTCTGGAGCCACTGATCCCTGTCAGTGCTGAGCGTGATGTTCCCTTTGATGCTATGTGATAACACATTGAAAGAGTCCCTTATTAATAGAAAAGGAAAACCCTCCAGTGACACAGTTAGGGTCCATGGAGACTGACATTAATTGCAGTTACTGAACAAACAGGTTCAGTTAACCCTTTTCATTTGGACACCTTTTGTACCACAATAAACGATAACATTTGCCCAGTCTGAATGGGATGTATGAGGATTGCTGAGGGAGGGAAAGATGAGAATAGCAGATGCACAGGCCAGAATCTTCCAATACACCTTCGATATGGGAGTCGTGGCAGAGGACTGGAGGGTTGCCAATGTTGCACTCTGATTAAAAAAGGAGAAGTGGAGTAAACACTGTATTTACTGTCACTGATGGGGAAATTTCTAGAGTTCACATCCCAGGACAAAAGTATTTGCTGCTTGAGAAAAGAAAAAAACCATGGACAACAAATGGCCAGCAGCCAAGGATATGGTAAGACAAGTCATGTCTAGTAAATGCCAACAACAACAACGTATATTTATATCGTGCCTTTTATGCAATAAAACATCGCAAGAGCTCCACAGGAGCATTATGAAGCAAAGTATGACACAGAGCCACAACAGGAGATATGAGGTCAGATGACCAACAGCTTGGTCAAAGAGGAAGGTTTTATGTAGTGTCTTAAGGGAGGAATGTGATGCAGAGAGGCAGTGACAGTGGGATAGTGGTAATGTCACTGAACTAGTAATCCAGAGGCTCAGGCTAATGCCCTGGGTTCAAATCCCACCATAGCAGCTGGCGGAATTTAAAATTCAATGATTTAATATATTCAATTGATAAATACAAATTTGGAATTGAAAGTTGGACTTAAGAATGTTGCCATGAAAGTATCATCGATTTTTATAACAATCTATCTGGTTCACTAATGTCCTTTAGGGAAGGTAATCTACCATCCTTATCTGTTCTGGTCGCCATGTAACTCAATGTGGTTCACTTTTAACTGTCCTCTGAAATAGTCTAGAAAGCCAATCAGTGTCAAGCATTATTATGGATGGACAACAAAGATGCAGGAATGGTATTCCAGAGATTTTCATAAGGGTCGTTAACTAGTCTCGGTCGTAACTCTGGACACAGGTCTTTGGGTCGACATTCCTGGGAATGATAATGTGAAGCCTCATGTCCACATTTCGAAACAATTGTTGTTTATAAATCGTCATCTTTTTGATTGGTTACTCTATAGTTCAATCATGAGTATTACAAGAAATAATGAGACAGCACTCAAAGCTCAAATTCAACACCAATGACTCTACTAGATTCAGTAGGAATACTACTAGTTTACAATAATACAAAATACCCATTCACAATGTACCGGTGAACAATACACCCATTAGTCACAAATATGTTGCAAAGAGTCATGCATACATGATAACCCAGTGAGAATTTCCCTCCCTGCTAATCGTTCTGTCGCTGACCAATCTCCTCGACCTTATCATTGAATCACTATTTCCAATGATTTTGCACCTTTCATATCAAGGTGGGCTGAATGTTTCACTGACAAGATCACACTGTCCTATCAAAATCCACCGTAAGCTACAATTGTCCAATGAGATGCCTAATTCTTTGTTCAGATGATGATATGAGAGACTGCCTTGATGGTGAGCATGTGTTTACATTTCCTTCAGTATTTTCATCACCACTTGTGGATGTTACAGATGCCTCAGGATTGTTCTCAGCACAAACAATAGCAGCTTTTCTTCCTGGTCACATACACATTTGAAACCACAGGACAATTAAACAATCCAAATCCCTTACATTCCTGACTTCTTGCAAACTGTTGCTTAGAGAATTTCTGGTTTATTTGCATTTCAAAACAAGACATACTCTGACATCATGAATCATCTTGAATAAAACTCTAGAATTAAAATATCTATTCTCATGGTGTTCATTGTCAATTGTTGTAAAAACACATCTGGTTCACCAATGTCCATTAGGGAAGGAAATCTGCCATCCTAACCTGGTCTGGCCTACATGTGATTCCAGACTCACAGCAATGTGGTTGATTCTGAAATGGCCCAGCAAGCTGCTCAGTTGTACGAAACGGCTACAAAATCTAAGAAAAGCAATGAAACCAGACAGACCACCCAGCATCGACCTAGGCACCAGAAACAACAAAGACAAACCCAGCCCTGTCGACCCTGTAAGGTCCTCCATACTAACATCTGGGGGCTTGTGCCAACGTTGGGAGAGCTGTCCCACAGGCTAGTCAAGCAGCAGAAAACATAGTCATACTCATCGAATCACACCTTACAGTGTCCCAGACAATGCCATCACCATCCCCAGGTATGGACTACAGGGGTTCAAGAACACAGCTCAGCACCACTTTCTCAAGGGCAATTAGGGATGGCAATAAATGCTGGCAGAGCCAGCGACACCCACATCCCATGAATGAGCGAATAAAAGAAATGCCCTGTGTTTAGCTAAAACCCAACAGCTTCAGACACAATCAGTCAACAGTGGGCAGTAGTGGCTGCTGTCTCCAAACACAAAGCTGGATATCTGCGGCCTTGTTGGGACAAAACTGTACGATTGAGTTTATTTTATGATCGGACTGTTAGAACTTAGTTGGCATTTCCTTCAGTATAACGGTTAAAATAGTATTCTGTATGTAACATAACCACAACGCATGATGTTAGCTAAATATCTGGACAAGTCCTGACCTGTTGAGACCCTTTATTTTAAAGTCGTTGGACTGTGGATTATCCCAGGGAGACTGTTAGCTTTTTAACTGGTATAAAACTGTAAACAATGCCCGTGTGGCCAGGAAGCTGCGAAATGAGATATGTACAATTCAATGCAATTAAGTGGTCACTGTGGTTGAATAGGCACAGCAGGGTGGCACCGGGTCAAGATATGACCTTTTGAAAAGGAATTCGGAGAGTTAAGGCAGCTGGAATCTGGAGGCCCCTCCCCTCCCCCCGCCACTCCCCACTGAACGACAATGACAATGACTTAAACCAGGCTCAAGGTACTATCATGGAAGGGTAGTTAGTTAATGACTGACCAATCAAATGAGCAGAAATGGCCTTTTACCCCTAATATGGAACAGAACCAAGCTGGAAAATGTGTATAAATTAAGAGCTTGTAAGACCCCAAAAGGGCACATCATCATCAAGAAGAAGACAGAAGATAGACTCCAATGAAGAGACAAGGTTCCACAGATAACTGGAGGTTGAGGACCGGGTGTTCCATTGAGAACACAACTGCTGACCACTTCCCTTTGCTCAATATTACCATGTTCTGCTTATTGTGCAGAACTTCATTCAGTCTGTGAAACTTGTGAAAGCAGCCTCGTACACATGTAGTTTTATAGCTAGTCTGAGCTGCAAGTCCCTTTTAGATCTGATCTCCCAACATCGACTGTCATTGTAATTGACCTAAGTCTGACAATTACATTAAATCAAACCCCAGATCTTACAAGTGGTGCTGAAACCCGGGACTTTGACTGGAATGCAAACCGAGGGTGTTGTAGCAAAGTTTCGCAAACATATCAATATTCGTTTGACCAGTGAAAACTCTTGCAGGGATAAACTCTTTTGAGGGGCAGACGATTATACTGACCCAGTGATGTCTCTTTAAATACACATTATGTCACAAAAAATACAATGGGAAGAAGGGTCTCTGGGAAACATATGAGGAAGAGTTAAGCACTAAGTGTAATATGGACAATATCCAGTCCCTGTTCGGAGACTGTCGATGGAAGCATGCACACGTTCATTTTAAAATATAGTGAAGTTTATCCAGGCACACGTCTTGGCTAAACATCAGAAGGGTGAAAAGGCTTTAAATCTGACTCCATGTGCAGCATCGTGCACAGTGCGATGAGGAAGTGATCGAGTCACAGGTGAGAGAAATGGTAGCTCAAAGTGAACAGACCCAGCAGCAGCAGCAGACACAGCTACATAAGTTACACAATAAGCTAGTGTCCTTTACTGTCACTATACAACAACAGCCACTTAATGCAGGACAAGCTTGTGCAGTTCAGCAGCAGTTAGAGTTTGCAGAGAAACATATTGTTACTGTCACACAGGATAATGTCCAGTTGACCCAGAAGTTTTTGGGATCCTTAATGGGGAGGGGGAGCAGCCCCAAGTCGTGGTCCACATAGGCACCAACGACATAGGTAGGAAGAGAGATGGGGATTTAAGACAGAAATTTAGGGAGCTAGGGTGGAAGCTAAGAGCGAGAACAAACAGAGTTGTTATCTCTGGGTTGTTGCCCGTGCCACGTGATAGCGAAGCGAGGAATAGGGAGAGAGAGGAGTTGAACACGTGGCTGCAGGGATGGTGCAGGAGGGAGGGTTTTGGTTTCCTGGATAATTGGGGCTCTTTCTGGGGTAGGTGGGACCTCTACAAACAGGATGGTCTTCACCTGAACCAGAGGGGTACCAATATCCTGGGGGGGAGGTTTGCTAGTGCTCTTCGGGGGGGTTTAAACTAATTCAGCAGGGGAATGGGAACCTAAATTGTAGTGCCAGTGTACAGAATGTTGAGAGTAGTGAGGTCAGGGATATGGTTACAAGGACGCAAGAGGGCACTGGCAAGCAAGAACCTGGTTTAAAGTTTGTCTATTTCAACGCCAGGAGCATCCGGAATAAGGTGGGTGAGCTTGCAGCATGGGTTGGTACCTGGGATCTCGATGTAGTGGCCATTTCGGAGACATGGGTAGAGCAGGGGCAGGAATGGATGTTGCAGATTCCGGGATTTAGATGTTTCAGTAAGAACAGAGAAGATGGTAAAAGAGGGGGGGGGGTGTGGCATTGTTAATCAAGGAGAGTATTACAGCGACAGAAAGGACGTTTGAGGACTCGTCTACTGAGGTAGTATGGGCTGAGGTTAGAAACAGGAGAGGTGAGGTTACCCTGTTGGGAGTCTTTTATAGACCTCCGAATAGTTCCAGAGATGTAGAGGAAAGGATAGCGAAGATGATTCTCGACAGGGGCGAGAGTAACAGGGTAGTTGTTATGGGGGACTTTAACTTTCCAAATATCGACTGGAAATACTATAGTTCGAGTACTTTAGATGGGTCAGTTTTTGTCCAGTGTGTGCAGGAGGGTTTTCTGACACAGTATGTAGACAGGCCAACCAGGGGCGATGCCACATTGGATTTGGTACTGGGAAATGAACCCGGCCAGGTGTTAGATTTAGATGTAGGTGAGCACTTTGGTGATAGTGATCACAATTCGGTTAGGTTTACCTTAGCGATGGGCAGGGACAGGTATATACCGCAGGGCAAGAATTATAACTGGGGGAAAGGAAATTATGATGCGATTAGGCAAGATTTCGGATGCGTAGGATGGGGAAGGAAACTGCAGGGGATGGGAACAATCGAAATGTGGAGCTTATTCAAGGAGCAGCTACTGCGTGTCCTTGATAAGTATGTACCTGTGAGGCAGGGAGGAAGTTGTCGTGCGAGGGAGACATGGTTTACTAAAGAAGTTGAAGCGCTTGTCAAGAGGAAGAAGAAGGCTTATGTTAGGATGAGACGTGAAGGCTCAGTTAGGGCGCTTGAGAGCTACAAGCTAGCCAGGAAGGATCTAAAGGGAGAGGTAAGAAGAGCAAGGAGAGGACACGAGAAGTCATTGGTGGATCGGATCAGGGAAAACCCTAAGGCTTTCTATAGGTATATCAGGAATAAAAGAATGACTAGAGTTAGATTAGGGCCAATCAAGGATAGTAGTGGGAAGTTGTGTGTGGAATCAGAGGAGATAGGGGAAGTGTTAAATGAATATTTTGCGTCAGTATTTACAGTAGAGAAAGAAAATGTTGTTGAGAATACTGAGATTCAGGCTACGAGGCTAGATGGGATTGAGGTTCACAAGGAGGAGGTGTTAGCAATTTTGGAAGGTGTGAAAATAGATAAGTCCCCTGGGCCAGATGGGATTTATCCTAGGATTCTCTGGGAAGCGAGGGAGGAGATTGCAGAGCCTTTGTCCTTGATCTTTATGTCGTCATTGTCGACAGGAATAGTGCCGGAAGACTGGAGGATTGCAAATGTTGTCCCCTTGTTCATGATGTTGTGCCGAAACTTTAACCTACTCTAAGATCAAACTAACTACCTACCCTTCATTCTACTATCATCCATGTACCTATCGAAGAGTCGCTTAAATGCCCCTAATGTATCTGCTTCTACTACCACCGCTGCCAGCGCATTCCACGCATCCACCACTCTCTGTGTAAAGAACCTACCTCTGACATCTCCCCGAAACCTTCCTCCAATCACCTTAAAATTATGCTCCCTGGTGATAGCCCTTTCCACCCTGGGAAAAAGTCTCTGGCTATCCACTGTATCTATGCCTCTCATCATCTTGTACCCCTCTATCAAGTCACCTCGCATTCTTTTTCGCTCCAATGTGAAAAGCCCTAGCTCCCTCAATCTTTCTTCATAGGACATGCCCTCCAGTCCAGGCAGCATCCTGGTAAATCTCCTCTGCACCCTCTCGAAAGCTTCCACATCCTTCCTATAATGAGGCGACCAGAACTGAACACAATATTCCAAGTGTGGTTGAACCAGGGCCTTATAGAGCTGCAGCAAAACCTCGCGGCTCTTAAACTCAATCCCCCTGTTAATGAAAGCCAACACACCATACGCCTTCTTAACAACCCTATCAACTTGGGTGGCAACTTTGAGCGATCTATGGACATGGACCCCAAGATCCCTCTGTTCCTCTACACTAACAAGAATCCTGTCTTTAAGCCTGTATGCTGCATTCAAATTCAGCCTTCCAAAATCAATCACTTCACACTTTTCCAGGATGAACTCCATCTGCCACTTCTCAGCCCAGCTCTGCATCCTGTCAATGTCCCGTTGCAACCTACAACAGCCTTCCACACTATCCACAACTCCAGCAACCTTCGTGTCATCAGCAAACTTGCTAACCCAGCCTTCCACTTCCTCATCCAAGTCATTTATAAAAATCACAAAGAGCAGAGGTCCTAGAACAGATCCTTGTGAACACCACTGGTCACCGAGCTCCATGCTGAACACTTTCCATCTACTACCACCCTCTGACTTCTATGGGCCAGCCAATTTTGTATCCAGACAGCCAACTTTCCCTGAATCCCATGCCGCCTTACTTTCTGAATAAGCCTACCATGTGGAACCTTATCAAACGCCTTGCTAAAATCCACATACACCACATCCAGTGCTCTTCCTTCATCAATGTGTTTTGTCACATCTTCAAAGAATTCAATAAGGCTTGTGAGGCATGACCTGCCCCTCACAAAGCCATGCTGACTGTCTCTAATCAAACCATGCATTTCCAAATAATCATAAATCCTGTCTTTCAGAATCCTCTCCAATTATTTGCCCACTACCGACGTAAGATTGACTGGTCTATAATTCTCAGGGTTATCCCTATTCCCTTTCTTGAACAAGGGAACAACATTTGCCACCCTCCAATCATCCGGTACTACTCCAGTGGACAGTGAAGATGCAAAGATCATCGCCAAAGGCACAGCAATCTCTTCCCTCGCTTCCCGTAATATCCTTGGGTATATCCCGTCTGGCCCCGGGGACGTATCTGTCCTCATATCATTCAAAATTTCCAGCACATCCTCCCTCTTAACCTCAACCTGTTCGAGCATATCAACCTGTTCCACGCTGTCCTCACAAACGACCAGGTCCCTCTCACGATTGAATACTGAAGCAAAGTATTCATTTAGGACCTCCCCTACCTCCTCTGACTCCAGGCACAAGTTCCCTCCACTATCCCTGATCGGCCCTACCCTCACTCTGGCCATCCTCTTGTTCCTCACATCAGTGTAGAACGTCTTGGGATTTTCCTTAATCCTACCCGCCAAGACTTTTTCATTTCCCCTTCTAGCTCTCCTAAGTCCGTTCTTCAGTTCCTTCCTGGCTACCTTGTAACCCTCTGGAGCCCGGTATGATCCTTGCTTCCTCAACCTTAAGTAAGCTTCCTTCTTCCTCTTGACTGGCTGTTCCACATCTCTTGTCATCCAAGGTTCCTTCACCCTACCATCCCTTCCCTGCCTCATCGGGACAAACCTATCCAGCAGTCGCAGCAAGTGCTCCCTAAACAACCTCTACATTTCTGTCGTCCATTTCCCTGAGAACATCTGTTCCCAATTTATGCTCCCCAGTTCCTGCCTAATAGCATTGTAATTCCCCCTCCCCCAATTAAATATTTTCCCATCCCGTCTGCTCCTGTCCCTCTCCATGACTATAGTAAAGGTCAGGGAGTTGTGATCACTATCACCGAAATGCTCTCCCACCGAGAGATCTGCCACCTGGCCTGGTTCGTTGCCAAGCACCAAGTCCAACATAGTCTCCCCTCTAGTCGGCCTATCTACATATTGAGTCAGGAAACCTTCCTAGACACACCTGACAAAAACTGCTCCATCCAAACTATTTGCACTAAGGAGGTTCCAATCAATATTAGGGAAGTTGAAGTCACCCATGACAACAACCCTGTTACTTCTGCACCTTTCCAAAATCTGCCTCCCATTCTGTTCCTCCATGTCTCTGTTGCTATTGGGGGGTCTATAGAAAACTCCCAACAGAGTGACTGCTCCTTTCCTGTTTCTGACTTCCAGCCATAATGACTCAGTAGATAAACCCTCCTCGACGACCTCCCTTTCTGCAGCTGTGATACTATCCCTGATTAGCAATGCCACTCCCCCACCTCTTTTACCTCCCTCCCTATTCCTTTTGAAACATCTAAACCCCGGAACATCCAACATCCATTCCTGTCCCTGTGATATCCACGTCTCTGTAATGGCCACAACATCGTAGCTCCAAGTACTGATCCATGTTCTAAGTTCATCAGCCTTATTCCTGACACTTCTTGCGTTAAAATAGACACACTTCAACCCATCATACTGGCTGCAACTTTGCCCTGTCAACTGTCTAACCTTCCTCACAGACTCTCTGCACTCGGTATCTGCCTGTTCAACAGCTACCCCACCCACTGATCCGTAGCTCTGGTTCCCATCCCACTGCCAAACTAGTTTAAACCCTTTTGTTTTGTTGGCTGTATGTCCAGCTCATCCATGACTGGCAGAGACTGGGCTGCATTGAGCGCAGTCTCAGTGACAACGTTTTCCCTGGAGTACAGTTCTAGGTATTGTTCCACCCAGCGGTCCATTTGCTTGTGTTGGTCAGTGATTATGTCCCCTGATCTAGATTTGAGGGGGGCAATCTTCATGATGGTTGGCCCAAAAGCCCTCTTAATGCCATCATACATTCCTCTGATATTTCTGGTGTCAGAGGCCAGCTGAATATGACTGCATTGATGTTGCCAGTAGTCATTTGCGCAGCGCCTGGCTGTTCTTTGTGCAGTGCTTCTGGCTGCTTTAAGTGTTATGGATGTTAACTCACTGGGGGCTTTCTTGTAGTTCAGCAGTGCAATGCGCTTCGCAGCTATGACAGATTCCAGCTCTTCGATGTGAGATTGAAACCAGTCTGCATTCCGCTTCACATGTTTGCTTTTGGTGGTCATTGCTGAGTCAACGATGACATCTCTGATGTGGGCCCACTTGGTCTCTGCATCCCCTGTGGGAGTGTTTTGAAGGGCTTTTTCGAGTGAATTTAGAAACTTACGTAACAGCTGTGGATGAGAAATTCTGCTCGTGTTGATGCACGATCGGCCCTTTTGCTTGGAGTGATGCAGCTTCTTTGGTTTGAGGCTAACCTTGCTGCACACCAGGGAGTGGCCGGTGTCGCAGTCCACACTGTGGAAGCTGCGTGTGATTTGAACGCTGTTTAGAGAGGCTCGCCATGTGACGATGAGGTCCAGCTGGTGCCAATGGCGTGACTTACTGATCATACCTCCTATATCCATGTCTAAATCATTAATATACACTACAAACAGAAAGGGTCCCAGCACTGATCCCTGTGGTACACCACTGCTCACAGGCTTCCACTTGCAAAAACAGCCCTCGACCATTACCATCTGCTCCTGCCAGTCAGCCAATTTTGGATCTAATTTGCCAAATTGCCCTGACTCCCATGGGCTCTTTCCATCATAACCAATCTCCCATGTGGGACCTTATCAAAATCTTTACTGAAGTCCATGTCGACTACATCAACTGCTTTACCCTCATCTACACATCTCGTCACTGCCTCAAAAAATGCAATCAAGTTATTTAGATGCAATCTCCCCCTGGCAAAGCCATGCTGACTATCTCTGATTAATCCCTGCCTCTCCAAGTTGGGATTAATCCTGTCCCTCAGGATGTTTTCCAATAGTTTCCCAACCACTGATGTTAGACTCACCAGCCTGTAATTACCTGGTTTATCCCTGCTACCCTTCTTGAATAATGGTACTACATTCGCTGTCCTCCAGTCCTCTGGTACCTCTCCTGTGGACAGAGAGGATTTGTAAATTTGTGTCAAAGCCCCTCCTATCTCCTCCCTTGTCTCACATAATAGCCTGGGATGCATCTCATCTGGGCCTGGGGACTTATCTACTTTTAAGCCCACTAAGACAACTAATGCTTCCTCCCTTTCAATGCTAATATGTTCAAGTATATCACAATCCCCCTCCCTGATCTCCACACCTACATCATCCTTCTCCATAGTGAATACCGATGAAAAATAATCATTTAAAACCTTACCTATGTCCTACGGCTCCACACACAGTTTGCCACTTTGGTCCCGAATGAGCCCTCCTCATTCCCTGGTTATCCTCTTACCCTTAATATACTTATAAAATGCCTTTGGATTTTCCTTTACCATGCCCACCAATGTTTTTCATGTCCCGTCTTCGCTCTCCTAATTACTTTTTTAAGTACCCCCCTGCACTTTCTATACTCCTCTAAATGCCTCTGCTGTTGACAGCGCTCCGAATCTGCCAGAAGCCTCCTTTTCTTCCTGATCCAATCCTCTATATCCCCTGACATCCAGGGTTCCCTGGACTTGTTGGTCCTACCTTTCACCTTATCGGGTACATGTTGGTTCTGAACTCTCACTATTTCCTCTTTGAATGACTCCCACTGATCTGATGTAGACTTTCCTACAAGTAGCTGATCCCAGTCCACTTTGGCCAGATCCTGTTTTATCATATTGAAATCGGCCTTCCCCCAATTCATTACCTTTATTTCTGGCCCGTCTTTGTGCTTTTCCATAACTACCTTAAATCTTACAGTGTTATGGTCACTTTCGCCAAAATGCTCTCCCATTGACACTTCTACCACTTGTCCGGCTTCATTCCCTTGGATTACGTCCAGTACTGCCCCTTCTCTTGTAGGAATTTCTATGTACTGGCTCAAAAAGCTTTCCTGTATGCATTTTAAGAATTCCGCCCCCTTTAAACCTTTTGCACTAAGACTATCCCAGTTTATAGTGGGGAAGTTGAAATCCCCTACTATTATTACCCTATTATTTTTACGCCTCTCTGAGATTTACCTACACATCTGCTCCTCTATCTCTTCCTGACTGTTTGGAGGCCTGTAGTACACACCCAGCCAAGTGATTGCCCCCTTTTTTGTTTTTAAGTTCTTCCCATATGACCTCATTTGAGGAACCATCTAAGATATCATCCCTCCTTACTGCAGTATTGACTCCTTGATCAACAGTGCAATACCACCTCCTCTTTTACCCCTCGCCTGTCATGCCTGAAGATTCTATACCCTGGATTTATTGAGCTGCCAGTCCTGTCCCTCCCTCAACCATGCCTCTGTGATAGCAATAATATCATAATCCCATGTGCTAATCAACACCCTCAATTCATCTGCCTTCCTAGTAAGACTCTGCATTAAAATAGATGCAATCTAGCCTTGCATTTTTCACTTGTGCCTTAACAGGTCTATATTTGCTCTGCCTTCCAGACTGACTCAGCTTCTCTTCTATATGGGGTACCGAGTCAGAGCCACATGGATACAGAATCAGGCACACTGGAATACAGAGTCACACATACAGAGATTAAAGAATCACAGAGATGCAGGGTCAAACACACAGAGGTACAGAGTCACTAAGAGATAGGTTGAGACACACAGAGCCAGAGAGATACAGGATCAGACACAGAGGGATACTGAATCGGGGGAGTCGTTGATGTCGTGGTAATGTCACTGAACCTGTAATTTGGTGGTCCAGGCAAATGCCCTGAGGAGACGGGTTCAAATTCCACTATGGCAGCTCGTGCAACTTAAATTAAGTTAATCAATAAAATCTTGAATTATGTCACAATCAGTTGTTGTAAAAACTAATCTCCTTTAGGGAAGGAAATCTGCTGTCCTTACCTGGTCTGGCCTACATGTGACTCCAGACCTACAGCAATGTGGATGACTCTTAACTCTGCTCTGAAATGGCCAAACAGGCCACTCCCTTGTCAGGAACAGTTAAGAGTGGGAAGTAAATGCTGACCTTGCTAGTGAAGCCCACATCCCAGGAAAGAATTAAAGGAGATACAGAGTTGCATTGATACAGTGTCATGCATCCAGGAATACACCGTCAGATGCATTTGGATACAGAGTCTGAGATACTCAGATAGACAGTCAAGCCCACTGAAATACAGAGGCAAACACACTGATATACTTTGTCAGGCTCACAGGGATACAGAATCAGACACAAGAAGATACAGAGACTGGAACAGAGAGACACTCAAATCCACAGGGCTACAGTGTCAGAAACAGAGACACTTTCCGACACACAGTTTCGCACTGTTATATGCTATACATACAAAGTCAGACAAGATACAGTCAGACACTCCAAGACACAGTCAGCAACATGGCCTAGGGGATATGGAAACAGAAATACAAAAATGCAGTCAGGCACACAGGTAATTCAGTCATACACACAGAGATGCAGGGTCAGACACACAAGGTTACAGAGTCAGTAAATATGGGATAAAGCAGGGTTGTCCAACCTTTTCGGATGGAATGCCACATTATGATTTTCGCTCGGCCCAGTGTGAGGGCCCGAGGGCAGGGGTGGGGGCAGTGAACACATTTTAAAAGATAACGGCATTAAAATTTATCTTGCTAATAAAAACAAAAACAAATATGCATTTTTGTGAAGAAACTTTAAATGAGAAGACTAATTTATTGACGTACTTTCTCATCACGATATTGAAAACTGATTTACTGATATAGCTGGCATTGTTTTTGCTTGAAAAAGTAATTAATCTCTGCCTGCACACTTGATGAAGTAATGCAGAGTATTCTGGATAGATGTCTATCTTTCAGGAGAGACCTTGATCTCTCTCCCCTCACCCCCTCGCTGCCCTGCCCCCACCCCCCTCCATGACCCCCTAGGACTAGGGGACACAGATTGAAAGTTTTGTTAAAAGGTGCAGGGGGAATATGAGGAAACACTTGTTTTTTTACAAAGTGGGTGGTAATGACCTGGAACTCACTGCCCACAAGGGTGCTGGAAGTGGAGACGATCAATGACATCAACAGCAGGTCGGATGGCCATCTGAGAGAAATAGACTTGCAGGGATACAGGGATCGAGCTGGAGAGTGGGACTGACAGCACAGATCTGACGTGAGCCGGCATGGACTCAATGGGCTGAATGGCCTCCTTCTGTGCCGTTAATGACTCTATGACTGTATGACTCTGAAGAAGCACCGCACAGCTCATTAATGGAAAACAACAGCAATGAGACTATCCATAAAACACCTCTGGAGAAATCTTCTCCAAAGTTAAGAGGGATTGTCCGTAAAGCCTGTTTAGTTAAATCATGATTTATATAAAGGGTATCAAACATCAAATAGAACATTTTTTCCCAATGTCATAAGGAAATATCCATACAATTCCCTTGGAGAAATCTTCACCTGAATAATGAATGAGTGTCCCTAAAACACCTCTGGTGAAGTCTGCATCTAAAAATAAGGGGCACTGTATAAATTACCTTCGGAGCAATCCACATGCATATACTAAGGCAATTTCCATAAAACTGATGTGGAACAACATCCATTTAGATAACAGTGGTTTGTACATAAAACTCCATAAATCACCTACAGGGAACTTAGCAATCTAAGCAACAGGAGAGAGTACACAAATCAACTTCAGAGAAATCATTAATCCAACCAATGGGGACTGTCCATAAAATATCTTCAATGAAATTGCGGACCAAAATAATAAGGGACCATCCATCAATCATCTTCCGGCAGCTCATCAATATAGATAATAGGGTTCCGTCCTTAAATCAGTTTCAATGAAGTCACCACTGAAAATAATAAGGCACCATCCGAAAATCACCTGACAGGGAACTTAACAAACCAAATAATAAGGGGCCGTCCATCAATCAATGTCTCCATCCTTCCTATTTAGTGTTCGCCCGTGCATCCCATTTGGGGGAATCCCTAACCCTCCTGTTAAGGAAACATCCTTACATCACCTTTCATGGAATATCTAACTTTCCTAATAAGGGGCCTCCAAACATCATCTTGAGGGAAAGCAGAGCTGCTTAAAGAGAGTGGAAAAGCGAAACAATTTAAAAGGTTCAGAAAACACGGAGCAGCAGAGCAGGGGTAACAAACTCAGGGGAACATGTGAAAATGTGACTTGATAGGCAGGAAATAAATCTTGGTGTTTAACTTAACTTCACCAATCGTTATCAACAGTATGTAGGGAGTTAAATAAATAGATTCATCGTAATTTAATATTAATTATTCTGAATTCAAGATAAATCAATCCACTAAATATCATCTAGCCCTCAAGTGACTTTAGTTAGTTCTAGAAATAAACTACTACTAACTAATAAATAAATGAATATTAGTAATAGCAGTGAGAGGCAATGTATGAGAATTTGTGGACAGTGCGACTGTCCTGCATTGCCACATCTGTAGAAAGTACGTGACCATCACTTAATGCAACAAGGGTAGACTGACCCATCATCCAGAAAATGACCACAATACCAGCACCTAAACAAGCACACATAAACTGACCTAGTAATGGGAAACAGAACAAGTGATTTTCACTTACCCCAGCAACAGTAAAGGGACCATCACACAAAAGAACGACTATTCCCTAACCCAACACAACAAAACTGCTCAAGGACCAAGGAACAGAACATATAGGGACTTGTGAAATAGCCAAGTCACTGGAAAATGACCAAATGATCTTCGTTTAACACAGCACACGTAAAGTAAACCAGAACCTTTTGCTTGGTTTCCTTCCATCGTGGGAAGGTGATGAATATGCAGCAAAAAATCCATTTAGGTGGGGTGTATTCTCTTGGTGCACCTTTGCTGATGGCTGTGAAGGCCAATCCTTGAGAGGCAGGTTCTGCCACAAGACCCATATGTAAAGCTGTGAAGTGACACCGTGAGTTGTTGTTTTTGATGTTGGCGCTTGTTGCCAAGCTGCTGTAGCCACTGGTCATCGTGATAGGACATTCTTGTCCACACGATGTATCGCCATCTCTCTCTTTCGCCAGCTCGTGACTCCCAGATGTGACAGTCGACATTTAGGGCATTCATGTCACGCTTTCAAGCATCCTTGAAGCTGAGCTTTGGACATCCCACTGGTCATCAGGCTTCAGCTACCTCACCATAGAGAAGCTCTTTCTGTATGTGACTATTTTCCATCCTGCAGACATGTCTGATCCACTGAAGCTGCCCCTGTTTCATTAGTGCCAACACACTTGGGAGCTCTACCTTTGAGAGGACTACCACATTTGTGATTTTGTTTTGCCAGGATATACCCATAACGCACTGTAGACAGCAAAGATGAAAATGATTGAGCTTCTTTTCCTGTAACTGTAAGTTGCCCATGTTTCACAGCCATACAGCAAGGTGATGAGAATACAGGCCTAATAAACCATCAATTTGGTCCTAAGGATCAGCTTGGTGTTATCACATGCACGTTTCACAAGTCATACAAACATGGTAGTTGCTGTCCCTTTGGGTGTACCGAGCTGTGCATCAAGGGACAGATTGTATGTCACCGTGGACCCAATGTAGCAGATTGTGCTAACCACTTCCAGTGTGGTGTTATTTAGTGTGCTCAGGGGCGGAGATAAAACACCTTGTTCCCCAACCACGGTTTTCTAGACACATAGTCAAGGAAAACAAGTTACAGGTGTGGGAGAGACAGTCCATGAGTCTTTGTAACTGAGATTCCGTGTGAGCGATTAATGCAACATCATCAATATAAAGGATATCTCTGATCGGCACATGATGTGTTTTTGTCTTCACTTTCATGGATTGTACTGATGGATTGTAAAGCCTGCCATCTAACCAGTACCTGGACATTGCACAATTGACCATCATCTAACCCAACACACATTCATGGAGCCAGCACTCGGAAGCTGCTCTTGGAACAATTGACTGATCCAGAAGTCTTAAATCGATTCATTGCCTGAAAATGATGACGCTGCTCAGTCATAGTCAGAATTGTTAAATGTTCGATGAAAACATTACTGATGTTGGGGATTCAAAGAACATTCTAGTTTGCATTAAGTGATCATGTGGCATAAATGATAAAGATCAAACACAGACATCACTACACAGGCACCTGTATATAAAACAGCTCAGAATGATGTGGCTAAATTGCCAGCAGACTGGAAAGCTGCTTTGCTGCTGTGGGATGTATATTTACACTGTTGGAGACAGTGGTTGATGAAATAGTGCAGAAATCATCCTCAGTCCCAAGATCTGTCGTAGGTGGCCGGATTGTCTGTGAGAAGGGATGATTTTGGTTCAGTTTAGAGAAGCAGATTTTGCGTTCACTGCAGGGCTGATTTTCACACAAAGGAAACCTGGACTCAGACTCTAAGGATTCATTATCCTATTAGTACTAGTCAATTGCACAGAGCAGCATGAGTCTCAATCCTACAGGAGAATAGGATATTGTCACGGACTTGTATTATTTTCTCCTTGGATTAAAGAAGTGTGCCTTTAATAGTCGGTTAAAAACAGTGTGCCTTTAAGACAAAGATGAGAAGTTTTGGATTTTCTGAGACACAGCATGGTAGCTGCATTTTGCTATCTAGGTGACAGCAGGAGAGAGAGAGGTCACGTGGTATAATGTTTCGCGTTGACTGTGTGCAAACCTGGCAAAAAAACAGTCTGAACCAGACTCACCAGTGAAGCATACTGAAGAGAAAAGAGCTGTCCTTTCTCTCTCAACAGAAATTCTACAAGGAGTTATGGGCCATATTGATTGCCTAATGAGGAAATAACCCTTTTAAGAGTCCATTTGGTATTGCTGAAGGAACTGTTGATGCCTTCTGCAGCCGAAGAGATTGAATGCCTATCAAAAAAACAGACTGCTTCATCAAATCCATGCAAAGACATCGAGTGGCATTTGATTATTTCCACATTGGAATACCCCATCCATCAGGAACATAACCAACAAAGACTTACTTATTTATTATTAAGAAACAGCTAATTTTTAAAAACACCACTTTTAAAACCGATTATCTACTGTCATTTCCAAGTGCATGTGTGTGAATGGGGGAGTTAGATTAAAATAAGAAGTTATAAGGTCTTTAGACATAGTTTTATCTTAATAGTGTTAAGATTTAGTTTTTTAAAATAAATGTTAACTTGTTGTTGTCTAAAGATACCTGATTTGGTCTGTTATATTCTTGGGGTTAATAGAGTGCTTAATTTGGCTGTTTTCTGGTTGGATGGGAAAGTATTAATAATATGCTGCGCCCTGCGGAGTGACAGGACTGAACTGACAGTGCATTGCCCCCATCGCAGTCGTAACAATATCTTTAAAAAGAGATGTTAAACAGAGGCACGGAGAGAAATATGATAATGCCATCCTCATCACTTCAATACAACTGCCTGACTGGACAAACTCAACAGAGGTACAATGCAGTGAGACAGGTAAACTAGCCTGTTGAACTCCAGAGTCCTGCTCAATGTTGAAGATACGATTCCTTGCAGTGAAGAGTAAATTCCAGTCTGTCAACCAATGCTCTTTTTATAAAAGGTAATACCTCGGGGAACTGGGACTTCTTCCAACAACAACAACAACATTATGTAGGCATAGCGCCATTAACGTAATAAAATATCCTAAGGCCACTCGCAGGGAGAATTATTTAAAATAAATGACAGCGAGACACATAAGGAGATTGTCAGGGAGAAAAACAAAAGTTTGATCAAAGAGGTGGCTTTTAGTTTCAGGGAATGCTTTAAAGGCGAAAACATACAGGTGGAGTGTTGGAGAGACTCAGGAAGAGAATTCCAGAGATCAGATACAGCAGCAACGCTCGTATCTACCCAGCAATTTGGAAAATTGCCCAGGTGTGTCCAGTGCACAAAAAGCAGGAAAGATCTAACGCGGCCAATTACTGCCCTCTCAGTCTACTCTCAATCATCAGCAAAGTGATGGAAGGGATTGTTGACAGTGCTGTTAAGCGGCACTTGCTCAGCAATAACCTGCTCAGTGACGCTCAGTTTGGGTTCTGCCAGGGCCACTCAGCTCCTGACCTCATTACAGCCTGGGCCCGAACATGGACAAACAAGCTGAACTCCAGAGGTGAGGTGAGAGTGATCGCCCTTGACATCAAGGCAGTGTTTGACCAAATATGGCATTAGGAGCCCGAGCAATGGGAATGGGTGGACAGCTCTCTGCTGGTTGGAGTCATACCTAGCAGAAAGGAAGATTGTTGTGGTTGTTGGAGGTCAATCATTTCAGTCCCAGGGCATCACTGCAGGAGTTCCTCAGGGTAGTATCCAAGGCCCAACCATCTTGAGCTGCTTCATCAATGACCTTCCCTCCATCATGGGGTCAGGAGTGGGGATGTTTGTTGATGATTGCACAATGTTCAGCATCATTCAACAACTCCTCAGATACTGAAGCAGTACATGTAGAAATGCTGCAAGACCTGGATCCAGGCTTGGACTGATAAGTGGCAAGTAACATTCATGCCACATAAGTGCCAGGCAATGACCATCTCAAACAAGACAAAATCTAACCGCCTCCCCTTGACGTTCAATGGCATTACCATCACTGAATTCCCCACTATCAACATCCTGGGAGTCACCATTGACCAGAAACTGAACTGAACCAGCCACATAAATGATGTGGCTACAAGAGCAGATAAGAGGCTGGGAATGCTACGGCGTGTAACTCACCTCCTGATTCCCCAAAGCCTGTCCACCATCTACAAGGCACAATTCAGGAATGTGATGGAATACTCTCCACTTGCCTGTTTGGGTGCAGCTCCAACAACACTAAAGAAGCTCAACACCATCTATGACAAAGCAGCCTGCTTGATTGGCACCCCATCCATCAGCTTCAACATTTAGTCGCTTCACCATTGATACACAGCGGCAGCAGTGTGTACCAACCACAAGATGCACTGCAGCAATGCACCAAGGCTCCTTAGACAGCACCTTCCAAACCAGCGACTTCTACCACCTCGAAGGACGAGGGCAGCAGATGCATGGGAACATCACCACCTGCAAGCTCCCCTCCAAGTCACACACCATCCTGACTTGGAACTTTATCGCCGTTCCTTCACTGTTGCTGGATTAAATCTCTGGAACTCCCTTCCTAACAGCACAGTGGGTGTACAGACACCCCAAGGACTGCAGCGGTTCAAGAAGACAGCTCACCAGAAAGGCCTGCTACCCAGCCCGAACCTGACAGGACCTGACGACATGTGTCAGGCTTGGGTCGGGACGGACACACACGGTAAGTGCTCTGCCGGTAAGTATTGAATTTAAAAAAAACTTACTTGAGCTGGGAGTCCGGGACGAAACTGAGTCTGCGCAGTGAGCGAGTGGTCACTGTGACAGCATGTGCTGTAGCTTCCCGGAGGTTCTGAGTCAGGAAGGTAAGTAAAGGGACGGTCGGGGTGGGTTCGGGTCGGGCGGGCTCCAGTCCACTGTGGTTCGGTCGGGTTTTTTTCCCGACCTGAGCAGGCCTTTAACTCGGGCAATATTATTAAGAATAATATTCTTATTCAAGCATATGAAGTTTAAAATGAGCAGTTTCTTGACCGGGAGCCATTACAGGTCAGGCTGCGATGTGTGAACAAACTTGGTGTCAATAATGTGAGAAACGTAGCCCACTTAATAATAATTTACACCAAGTCAAACTCTGAAGAAGTAAGTTTATTTAACGTTCTTGCAAGATGGGGTGTCCTACAAGCAGGCACACCGATCAACATATTCAGTTCATGTTTCTACAATACAAATCCATTTGTCCACGCCTTTATTTTACATTATTGGTTATAACGTATTATGACACTAACCTATCCGATGGTTGCTACAGTCTCCTCCTCTGTTTACTTCTCCCCCTACTCTAACTTTCTAGCCCCTAACTCTTGTTTTTGTTTTACCTTATTTGGCTCTCCATTATGTGTTTTAACTTGCAGCTGTCAGCCTTTATCTTAGTGGGGCAGTTTCTTATTCACTACATCCTTTGTTCTAACTCTTGCTGTTTCTCTTTTATCTGCCTAAGCACAATTTTTAAGTGATGTACTGTCTTAAGGTCTCCACTGACATACTCTTATCAGTTCTCTTTGTCAGTGATGTACTGTCTTAAGGTCTCCACTGACATACCCTTATCAGTTCTCTTTTTCAGTGATTTCATAATGCTGTGCACAAATGACTTCTTGGTAACTGTCCACAAGCTGTAGAAACAACATTTCAGTATTTCTTATTCTCACAATTCCCCCTTTTCTTTTACTTAATCCTTGTTGTTTTCTACATACTGCGGAGGGTTCTCATATGTCCTCTCAAATCCTCTGAGCATTATTTCAGCCGCCTTTTCAATGTCTGTATTTCCGTTGATACTATCCACTTTGTCATTACCTAACAGGTACATACTCTCTTCCTGGCCTCTTTGTATTGACATCTGCTTCGTCAAAGCTGTCTCAATCAATCGCTGTGTCAGCCCTCTTACACAAGGAATAATACAACACCCGATGACTATTAATATTCCGCCAACCATGATCAAGGAGGTAAAAACCGAGATTATCATGCCTTTCCATTTTCCAAACCAGGATTCAAGCCACCCCGTCAGGGAAGTGTCTGCTCCTGAATTTTCGACCATCTCCTCTGCTAAAGTTGTTAACCCTTGCAGTGCTCGGGTGATTGAACCATCGGGTGCTGTGTTATTTGGGATAAATGTGCAACATTTCCCTCCTAACATTACACACACCTCCTTTTTCTGCTAAGATCATATCTAGAGCCAGTTGATTTTCCCAAGCCATTCTACTAGTGGCATCTAATTGTTCAGCTATACCTTTTACCGCATCTCTAGTATAATTTATAAATCTTTGTTGGTTGTAATAAATATAATTTATCCAATCTACATTTTTGTTAATAGTGACCCACCAAAACAAAGACTCGAAACCGGCGGTTATTTGGTTTCGGGCCTTGAATTCATCAGGTACCCCTCTTGGGACCCCTATGGAATCCAAGTATACCTGGTCGTCAAAAGAGTTCGCTATCGCTTCCCTTTTACCCCTTTCCCTCGTTATTATCTTTTGTTTCTCAAATGCCAAGGTGAATGGTATTGCCAATTGAACAATTGCGCACGTCCCCTTCCATTGGGAGGGTAGGGTCTGTCTCAGGATTTTTCCTCCGCAATACCACCATAAATCCGCTCTGGGAACATTCAATGATGAGTAGTTCCCTCCCCTGACTCTTCCAGTTACATCCTCAGTCTCTATGCATGACTTCAACTCTCCCATATTTCTGGTTAGCTCCGCACCGTGTCGACGTACGCATGATGTGTGATTCACACTGGTGGCTAAAAATGAAGGGGGAGTCCTTGAATCTTCTTTCTCTAGGGGAGGGAACATTATTGACAAGGATATGCAAGTTTGAATACCCCAAGCCGTCTTATCCTGATATAGGGCTAACATGCATTCCATGCCCTTTCGGTCACGCTCCCACCCCAGCGGGAAAGGTACTACTTGAGCTATCGGTCTACCAGATGCACAAGCATAGCAATTGTTTTTGTTCAAACTTTTTACAGTATATTTTATCCATTCTACCCAGGCATTTGTGTCCCCGTAACCGGTTTCTATCTCAATTGTCTTTCTCAAGTCTTTTACTCATTATTTTTACTATGTTAGGATCATTATGAGAGGTCCCTTTTAGTTTGTTAGATGGTTTACCAGTCTTATCTATTGTTACCTGAAAACAACATTTTAATTCACCTTTCTTTTTCCCTTCTCTAACTGTTACTCCAAACACCTTGTTGTCTAATTGGAAGTGGGTATTTTTGATTTGTCGTTCTTCTGTTATTGAGCCATTCCAATGGCGTTGGATGGATATTCCACCAGTCGTTTCTGTCCACTCGGTTCTTTTTATTGTCAAATATATAGGGTTGCATTCCTTATCTGGACAATCTGGGCCTGGTTTTATGGGGCTCTGGTGAATGGATATAATCGGTGGGAGTGGGTCTCCTGTTAGTAGTCCATCCCCATAATAATGGAGGGACTCCACATAATAATTTATTTGGTTATGTATGCCCCCACATGGGATTAGGAAACATAAATCTACTTCTATCACCTGAGGGTCCTGGCTCTTGGGGATTTCAATTTGGGTAACCCATGGAATCTGTGTACCGTTGTCCCCGTCAGTTCCGTCCCACATTGTTATTTTTCCCATTACTGGGATGACTAATGCTACATACAAAAACATCCAACCCATTTTAATCTGGTTCTGTTTTCCTGGCTGCTTTCGAAAAGAAAGAGAGAGAGAAAAGGCACACAATATTACAGACAGTATTTCCGCGCTCGCGCCGCTATATAAAAAAAAGTTTGTTACTCAAAGTCTTTTTAGCTTTATTTTCAATGGTTCTTCGGTAAATTCGGTTGTCCAAGTTCCATCCTCGGCCGGGGGTTGTACCGGCCCCTTGATTCTCGTGTAGTGGGTCCAACCTCTTTCTGCTGTTCTTATGGCTGTTTCAGTGGTTAGGAGAGTCTGGTATGGTCCCTCCCAGTTCGGTTGTAGTTTAGTCTCTTTCCACGATTTCACCAGAACCCAATCTCCTGGTTGGATCTTGTGCACTGCAAATTCGAGAGGTGGGGTCTGTGCTAACAGGCCTTGCTTCCTGAGGAATGACAATGAGGAAGACAACGCCAGTATATAGTTCTTGAGAAACAAATCTTTAGTTTCTAAGGTTGGCATCTTGCCCCTGGTTCCCATATCGGGTAATCCGAATAGCATTTCATAGGGGGACAGTCCCACATCTTTTCTAGGGGCTGTCCGAATTCTGAGTATCGCTATAGGTAAACATTTTGTCCAAGGTAACTTTGTTTCAAGTACCAGTTTGGACAGGTGTTTCTTTAAGGTCTGATTCATTCTTTCCACCCGCCCCGAAGAGGGAGGGTGCCAAGGGGTATGGAAGTCCCATTGGATTCCCAATCCCCTAACTATTTCTTGTAATAGCTTCGAGGTAAAATGACTTCCTTGGTCCAAATCTATGTTTTCTACAATTCCGTATCGGGGAATTATTTGTTCCAATATTACTTTAGAAGCTCCTCCGGATGTAGCTGCAGTCATGGGATAAGCTTCCACCCACCCTGTCAAATGGTCTACTAAAACTAGAATGTATTTTAGTTTCCCTACTGGGGTTAATTCGGTAAAATCTACCTGTATACTTTGGAATGGTCTCAGACTCGGTTGTCTCCCTCCCAACACTCTTTTTCTCAAAGACTGTTTGTTTATCTTTTTGCAAATTAAACATCCTTCGCAAACCTGTTTGGCAATAGTATAAATCCCTTTACATCCATATTTTCTTAAAACCAAATCGCACATTGCTTGGGTTCCCCAACGACTTCCTTGGTGTAGATTAGTCATTATTTCCCTCATGATGGGTTTATTCACTACTTCCCTACCATCAGGTAGGATCCATTTCTCGCTAGGTATTTCGTGGACCCCCCACTTCACTAATTCCTCTTTCTGAGCTTCTGTAAAAATAGGGTTTACTGAGGGTCCGATTAAAGCTGGGGTTAGGATGTTTATTGGTATTGGCTGAGGGTTCAAAGCTGCTTCCTTTGCTATTTCATCTGCCAGTCGGTTCCCTTTTGCTTCACATGTTTCATTTTTCTGGTGCCCATTTATATGGACCACTGCAATTTCTTTTGGCAATAATAAGTTACTCAAGACTTGTTCTACCAGCTCCTCATGGGCCAATTCTTTTCCTCTACTGTTTATCAGACCCCTTTCCTGCCAGATTTTTCCAAACGTATGTACCACTCCAAACGCATATTTGGAATCAGTATATATCGTTCCTTTTCTCCTTTCCAGATTTTTAAGAGCCTGATTTAGAGCATATAGTTCACAAGTTTGGGCAGACCAGGTATTGGGCAATCTGTCTGCTTCAATTACACTATTTTCTTTCCCGTCGATTAGAGCGTACCCATTATGTTTCTTTCCGTGTATTAGTCGGGAGGATCCGTCTATGAACAAACGATATCCTGTATGAAGGGGAATGTCTCTCAAGTCCTCTCTAACCTTTGTCTGGTATTCTATAATATCTAAACATTGATGCTCAATGTCTTGGCATCCCCCTTCTTCTCTCCATAAGAAGGTGGCTGGATTTAGACAGGAGTCTGTTACAATTGTCAAGTCATCTTTTTCCAACAGGATTGCCTCATATTTTAGGATCCTTGAGTCGGTCAGCCAACGTCCCGCTTTCTGACTCAGTATCGTTCTCACCTGGTGAGGAGTACTCACTACCAGGGCTCCTCCAAAGGTCAATTTTCTACTTTCTTCGACCAACAGTGCTGTGGCTGCCACAGCTTGCACACACTCTGGCCATCCCCTACAGACGGGATCTAAAATCTTTGATAGGAAAGCTATGGGCTGTCTCTTTCCTCCTTTCTGTTGAGTCAACACCCCCAAAGCCGTTCCTTTATTTGCCGTCGCGAATAAATGGAACGGTTTGTCTAATGACGGAAGGGCTAATACAGGTGCTTTTATCAAAATTTGTTTTAGGTTCTCAACTAATTTTTCTTCCTCTTCTGTCCATTTTAACACATTCGGTTCTTCCTCCAGTAATTTAAAATATAGCCCTTTTGTGTGTTGGGCATATTGATCCATCCATAATCTACAGTATCCTATGAGTCCCAATAACTTTCTCAATTCTTTTTTCGTCCTTGGGAGGGCTAATTCTACAATGCCCCGTATTCTCTCGGGACTTATTCTCCTTTTTCCTTTGCTCACTAGATGTCCCAAATATTTTACTTCTTTTTCTACATACTGGAGTTTACTCCTTGAGACTCTCAATCCTTGTTTTCCTAAAAAGTTTAGTCAGTCATTTGTTCCTTCTTCTACGATATTCTTATTTTCTCCCGACACTAGAAGGTCGTCTACATATTGTAATAAGGAAATCCCCGGAGGGGGCTGAAATTTTTCTAATACTTGTTCTAAGACTTGGCCAAATAAGTTAGGTGACTCCGTAAACCCTTGCGGGAGTACTGTCCACCTAAACTGTTGTTTCAGTCCTGTGTTTCGATTTTCCCATTCGAAGGCGAACAAATCTCTACTTTTCTGGTCCAAAGGGCAGGCCCAGAAAGCATCTTTTAGATCGACTACGCTAAACCATCCATAGTCATGGGGTATTTTACTTAACAATGCATATGGATTTAGAACCACCGGGTGCCTTATTTGGACGATTTTATTAAGGGCTCGTAAATCTTGTACTAATCGGTATGTCCCGTCTGGTTTCTTCACGGGAAGTATGGGGGTATTAAAGGGAGACATGCATGGTTCTAGAAGTCCATCTTTTATTAACCCCTCTATTACTGGCCTTAATCCTTTCCTTCCCTCGAGAGGTATGGGATACTGTCTTATGCATACTGTCTCTCTTTCATTTTTAAGACTGATCTGAAGGGGTGGTATGTTTAATCCTCCTGTTTCCCTCTTTTACCCATACAATAGGATCTATTTGCTGTTCTTGTTCTTCTGTAAGTATTGCCATGGTGATTACTAATTGTTTGTCCATTACTCCAATCTCTAACCCCAATTGTATTATCAAATCCCTTCCCAATAAGTTACTCCCAATTTCGGGTATGTATAATAACTGTCCCTTGATTTCCTCGGAGCCCAATTTAAGAGTGGTAGGTTCAAATATGGGAACTGCGAATCCCTCACCCTTCACCCCTGAGACTGTCATTTCTTTCCCTGAAAAAGGTACATCCTGGGGTTTAAAGTTTAAGGATGACCTTGTTGCCCCAGTATCTACCAAAAATACTGTTTCTTCCTGATGGGGACCCACCTGTAGGTTTATCAAGGGTTCCCGGTGGCTCCCCGGGGGTAGAAACCCCTGACCCCCCTATTGTTCATCAAAAGACATTTGTTCTACTACCCTTTGTTCTCTCCTTAGTCCCGGACAGTTCTTTTTAAAATGTCCCAGTTGTCCGCAATGGTAACAGCCTGCCTGTCGGGCTCTTTCCCACTGTTCCTGTCGGGGTCCCCTTTGAGTCCCTTTTCCCCTTTTTTCCCCATTTTGCCACTCCGGTCCTTGTCCTCTATTGACTGGTTCTATTCTTTTCTTCACAATCTCATCTACTGTCGCTACCATTATTTTTGCTTTTTGTTTTTCTCTGGCTTCATCTCTATTAACGAAAACTTTCTGCGCTTCTCTGAGCAGTTCGTCCAATTGTTTTTCACTCCATCCCTCTATCTTTTGAATTTTCTTTTGGATGTCCGGCCATGATTTTGTTACAAAATGGACTCGAAGGAGTCCTTGGGCAACCGGGTCTTCTGGATTTAAACCTGAATATTTCCTCATTGTGTCCCGTAATCTCTGTAAGAAATTTGAGGGAGTCTCATCCTTTTCCTGTCTTACTTCGAAGCCTTTATTCAAATTTTGTGATTTCGGGACAGATTCCCTAATGCCTTTTACTATCAGATTTCTAAGGTCTTTCATCTGGCCCCTATGGCCGACGTTATTGTTCTGCCACTGCGGTTCTTGATTAGGGTATTTTTGTTCGGCTGGTTCGTTTCCCCCTACCCCGGGAGGGTTTTCTCTTTCCCAAATTTGCATTGCAGACCGTCGAATCATTCCCCTTTCTTCACTCATAAATAATATGCTCATAATGGACATTAATTCCGTCCAAGTATATATACTTGGACCGAGAAAATGATCTACTTGGTCTGCCAATCCTAAGGGGTCTTCCACAAGGACTTTCATTTCCTTTTTAAGCGCTCTTACCTCTCCTGACGTTAATGGTACACTAACAAATCCAATTTCATTATTTCCTATTGGTACCTCTCTCAAGGGCATCATTGTCTTAGGAGACTCTCTGTCTCTATCGTCGTCATTATCGTCGGGTTTAGGGGTGGTCCTTCTTGCCGTCCTTAGATCATATTTGGGTCTTGTCCCTGTTTCTAATGAGGAATGTGCTGAAGATGCTCCTGAGGCATCTTGTTCCTGGTCCGAACGGGGGTCTGAGCCCTGTGCCCCTCTACCTACTCCGGTTGGTTGTTGATTATTCCCCTGTGGTGTGATATAGGGAGGCGGGAGATGATCTAACACTTCCCACCTTTGGGACTGGGGCGCCGTTGGGTCCCGTTCCTTAGTTTGTAATGGATACAATTTGCAACCCTGTACACCCAACCAACAGGCAGCATAATCCGCCTCTTGTTGACTATATGGGACCTTTTCATTAATCCAAATGTTTAAGGTCTGACAGACCCAATTTTCATCCGATCCGTACTTTGGCCAGAAGACGGAGGGATTTTGGATTGGTTTCTGTGTCCAAATGAAACAACAATATTTGATCATAACTTTCTTATCTTTCTCCTTGGTTTTTGACTCTAAATCCCAATACTCCAACATCCGTCCCAATGGACTTTCTGGAGGTATGTTGCCGGCAGACCCTCCTTGTCTCCCATCGTCTTCCTTTTTAGACGACTTATTTCCCATGGTTAACTGAAGGGTCTTGTACCCTACGGTATTCACCTCCTAGCTGAAGGGTCTTATACCTTACGGTATTCACCTCCTAACTGAAGGGTCTTATACCATACAGTACTCACCTCCCAGCTGAAGGGTCTTATACCCCACAGTATTCACCTCCTAACTGAAGGGTCTTATACCCGGCAGTATTCACCTCCTAGCTGAAGGGTCTTATACTGCCCCATAGTATTCACCTCCTAACTGAAGGGTCTTGTACCCTGCAGTACTCACCTCCTAGCTGAAGGGTCTTATACTGCAGTACTTAGAAGGTCTTATCCTATAGTTAACCAGTATTCAACTCCTAACTGAAGGGTCTTATACCTTACGGTATTCACCTCCTCGCTGAAGGGTCTTATACTGCCCCACAGTATTCACCTCCTAACTGAAGGGTCTTGTACCCTACGGTATTCACCTCCTAGCTGAAGGGTCTTATACCTTACGGTATTCACCTCCTAACTGAAGGGTCTTATACCATACAGTACTCACCTCCTAGCTGAAGGGTCTTATACTGCCCCACAGTATTCACCTCCTAGCTGAAGGGTCTTGTACCCCACGGTATTCACCTCCTAGCTGAAGGGTCTTATACCTTACGGTATTCACCTCCTAACTGAAGGGTCTTATACCATACAGTACTCACCTCCTAGCTGAAGGGTCTTATACTGCAGGACTGTAAAATTCACTCCTCAAGGACATTTGGTACTTAGAAGGTCTTATCCTACAGTTAACCATAAGTCACCAAGATAATACTTAAAAGTCGTTTTTCTTACCTTGGTCCGTGCACGGAGTTGCCTGACTTCACATGTGTACCTGCCGCACTAAATACTCGTTCAGAGTGACTTCCCTAGGATCTTTTTCAGTCAATTACTCGGGTCCGCTACCGATGAGAGAAACGAGACCGTTTTAAAATTAACGGGACGCGTCTTCTCGTCTGTCGTCGGCCGCGGTCCCGGCAATGATGAATAGATCCCGGACGAGCCCCCACTTATGAGAAACGTAGCCCACTTGATAATAATTTACACCAAGTCAAACTCTGAAGAAGTAAGTTTATTTAACATTCTTGCAAGATCGGGTGTCCTACAAGCAGGCACACCGATCAACATATTCAGTTCATGTTTATACAATACAAATTCATTTGTCCACGCCTTTATTTTACATTATTGGTTATAACGTATTATGACACTAACCTATCCGATGGTTGCTACAGTCTCCTCCTCTGTTTACTTCTCCCCCTACTCTAACTTTCTAGCCCCTAACTCTTGTTTTTGTTTTACCTTATTTGGCTCTCCATTGTGTGATTTAACTTGCAGCTGTCAGCCTTTATCTTAGTGGGGCAGTTTCTTATTCACTACATCCTTTGTTCTAACTCTTGCTGTTTCTCTTTTATCTGCCTAAGCACAATTTTTAAGTGATGTACTGTCCCAAGGTCTGTACTTACACACCCTTATCAATTCTCTTTTTCAGTGATGTACTGTCTTAAGGTCTCCACTTACATACCCTTATCAGTTCTCTTTGTCAGTGATGTACTGTCTTAAGGTCTCCACTTACATATCCTTATCAGTTCTCTTTTTCAGTGATTTCATTATGTTGTGCACAAATGACTTCTTGGTAACTTTCCACAAGCTGTAGAAACAACATTTCAATATTTCTTATTCTCACAATATGATAAAACAGGATCTGGCCAAAGTGGACTGGTATCAGCTACTTGTAGGAAAGTCTACATCAGATCAGTGGGAGTCATTCAAAGAGGAAATAGTGAGAGTTCAGAACCAACATGTACCCGATAAGGTGAAAGGTATGACCAACAAGTCCAGGGAACCCTGGATGTCAGGGGATATGGAGGAGTGGATCAGGAAGAAAAGGAGGCTTATGGCAGATTCGGAGCGCTGTAAACAGCAGACGCATTTAGAGGAGTATAGAAAGTGCAGGGGGGGTACATAAAAAAGTAATTAGGAGAGCGAAGACGGGACATGAAAAACATTGGTGGGCAAGGTGAAGGAAAATCCAAAGGCATTTTATAAGTATATTAAGGGTTAGAGGATAACCAGGGAATGAGGAGGGCTCATTAGGGACCAAAGTGGCAAACTGTGTGTGGAGCCGTAGGACATAGGTAAGGTTTTAAATGATTATTTTTCATTGGTGTTCACTATGGAGAAGGATGATGTAGGTGTGGAGATCAGGGAGGGGGATTGTGATATACTTGAACATATTAGCATTGAAAGGGAGGAGACATTAGTTGTCTTAGTGGGCTTAAAAGTGGATAAGTCCCCAGGCCCAGATGAGATGCATCCCAGGCTGTTATGTGAGACAAGGGAGGAGATAGGAGGGGCTTTGACACTAATTTACAAATCCTCTCTGTCCACAGGATAGGTACCAGAGAACTGGAGGACAGCGAATGTAGTACCATTATTCAAGAAGGGTAGCAGGGATAAACCAGGTAATTACAGGCTGGTGAGTCCAACATCAGTGGTTGGGAAACTATTGGAAAACATCCTGAGGGACAGGATTGATCTCCACTTGGAGAGGCAGGGAATAATCAGAGATAGTCAGCATGGCTTTGTCAGGGGGAGATTGCATCTAAATAACTTGATTGTATTTTTTGAGGCAGTGACAAGATGTGTAGATGAGGGTAAAGCAGTTGATGTAGTCTACATGGACTTCAGTAAAGATTTTGATAAGGTCACACATGGGAGATTGGTTAAGATGGAAAGAGCCCATGGGAGCCAGGGCAATTTGGCAAATTAGATCCAAAATTGGCTGACTGGCAGGAGGCAGATGGTAATGGTCGAGGGCTGTTTTTGCGAGTGGAAGCCTGTGAGCAGTGGTGTACCACAGGGATCAGTGCTGGGACCCTTTCTGTTTGTAGTGTATATTAATGATTTAGACATGGATATAGGAGGTATGATCAGGAAGTCACGCCATTGGCACCAGCTGGACCTCATCGTCACACGGCGAGCCTCTCTAAACAGCGTTCAAATCACACGCAGCTTCCACAGTGCGGACTGCGACACCGGCCACTCCCTGGTGTGCAGCAAGGTTAGCCTCAAACCAAAGAAGCTGCATCTCTCCAAGCAAAAGGGCCACCCGTGCATCAACACGAGCAGAATTTCTCATCCACAGCTGTTACGTAAGTTTCTAAATTCACTCGAAAAAGCCCTTCAAAACACTCCCGCAGGGGATGCAGAGACCAAGTGGGCCCACATCAGAGATGTCATCTTTGACTCAGCAATGACCACCAAAAGCAAACATGTGAAGCGGAATGCAGACTGGTTTCAATCTCACATCGAAGAGCTGGAACCTGTCATAGCTGCGAAGCGCATTGCACTGCTGAACTACAAGAAAGCCCCCAGCGAGTTAACATCCATAGCACTGAAAGCAGCCAGAAGCACTGCACAAAGAACAGCCAGGCGCTGCGCAAATGACTACTGGCAACATCAATGCAGTCATATTCAGCTGGCCTCTGACACCAGAAATATCAGAGGAATGTATGATGGCATTAAGAGGGCTTTTGGGCCAACCATCATGAAGATTGCCCCCCTCAAATCTAGATCAGGGGACATAATCACTGACCAACACAAGCAAATGGACCACTGGGTGTAACACTCCCTAGAACTGTACTCCAGGGAAAATGTTGTCACATAGACTGCGCTCAATGCAGCCCAGTCTCTGCCAGTCATGGATGAGCTGGACATACAGCCAACAAAACAAAAGGGTTTAAACTAGTTTGGCAGTGGGATGGGAACCGGAGCTACGGATCAGTGGATGGGGTAGCTGTTGAACAGGCAGATACCGAGTGCAGAGAGTCTGTGAGGAAGGTTAGACAGTTGACAGGGCAAAGTTGCAGCCAGTATGATGGGTTGAAGTGTGTCTATTTTAACGCAAGAAGTGTCAGGAATAAGGCTGATGAACTTAGAACATGGATCAGTACTTGGAGCTACGATGTTGTGGCCATTACAGAGATGTGGATATCACAGGGGCAGGAATGGATGTTGGATGTTCCAGGGTTTAGATGTTTCAAAAGGAATAGGGAGGGAGGTAAAAGAGGTGGGGGAGTGGCATTGCTAATCAGGGATAGTATCACAGCTGCAGAAAGGGAGGTCGTCGAGGAGGGTTTGTCTACTGAGTCATTATGGGTGGAAGTCAGAAACAGGAAAGGAGCAGTCACTTTGTTGGGAGTTTTCTATAGACCCACTAATAGCAACAGAGACATGGAGGAACAGATTGGGAGGCAGATTTTGGAAAGGTGCAGAAGTAACAGGGTTGTTGTCATGGGTGACTTCAACTTCCCTAATATTGATTGGCACCTCCTTAGTGCAAATAGTTTGGATGGAGCAGTTTTTGTCAGGTGTGTCCAGGAAGGTTTCCTGACTCAATATGTAGATAGGCCGACTAGAGGGGAGACTATGTTGGACTTGGTGCTTAGCAACAAACCAGGCCAGGTGGCAGATCTCTCGGTGGGAGAGCATTTCGGTGATAGTGATCACAACTCCCTGACCTTTACTATAGTCATGGAGAGGGACAGGAGCAGACGGGATGGGAAAATATTTAATTGGGGGAGGGGGAATTACAATGCTATTAGGCAGGAACTGGGGAGCATAAATTGGGAACAAATGTTCTCAGGGAAATGCACGACAGAAATGTGGAGGTTGTTTAGGGAGCACTTGCTGCGACTGCTGGATAGGTTTGTCCCGATGAGGCTGGGAAGGGATGGTAGGGTGAAGGAACCTTGGATGACAAGAGATGTGGAATAGCCAGTCAAGAGGAAGAAGGAAGCTTACTTAAGGTTGAGGAAGCAAGGATCATACAGGGCTCTAGAGGGTTACAAGGTAGCCAGGAAGGAACTGAAGAACGGACTTAGGAGAGCTAGAAGGGGAAATGAAAAAGTCTTGGCGGGTAGGATTAAGGAAAATCCCAAGACGTTCTACACTGATGTGAGGAACAAGAGGATGGCCAGAGTGAGGGTAGGGCCGATCAGGGATAGTGGAGGGAACTTGTGCCTGGAGTCAGAGGAGGTAGGGGAGGTCCTAAATGAATACTTTGCTTCAGTATTCATTAGTGAGAGGGACCTGGTCGTTTGTGAGGACAACGTGGAACAGGCTAATATGCTCGAACAGGTTGAGGTTAAGAGGGAGGATGTGCTGGAAATTTTGAATGATATGAGGACAGATAAGTCCCCGGGGCCAGACGGGATATACCCAAGGATATTACGGGAATCGAGGGAAGAGATTGCTGTGCCTTTGGCGATGATCTTTGCATCTTCACTGTCCACTGGAGTAGTACCGGATGATTGGAGGGTGGCAAATGTTGTTCCCTTGTTCAAGAAAGGGAATAGGGATAACCCTGAGAATTATAGACCAGTCAGTCTTAAGTCAGTAGTGGGCAAATTATTGCAGAGGATTCTGAGAGACAGGATTTATGATTATTTGGAAAAGCATGGTTTGATTAGAGACAGTCAGCATGGCTTTGTGAGGGGCAGGTCATGCCTCACAAGCCTTATTGAATTCTTTGAAGATGCGACAAAACACATTGATGAAGGAAGAGCACTGGATGTGGTGTATGTGGATTTTAGCAAGGCGTTTGATAAGGTTCCCCATGGTAGGCTCATTCAGAAAGTAAGGAGGCATGGGATTCAGGGAAAGTTGGCTGTCTGGATACAAAATTGGCTGGCCCATAGAAGTCAGTGGGTGGTAGTAGATGGAAAGTGTTCAGCGTGGAGCTCGGTGACCAGTGGTGTTCCACAAGGATCTGTTCTGGGACCTCTGCTCTTTGTGATTTTTATAAATGACTTGGATGAGGAAGTGGAAGACTGGGTTAGCAAGTTTGCTGATGACACGAAGGTTGCTGGAGTTGTGGATAGTGTGGAAGGCTGTTGTCGGTTGCAACGGGACATTGACAGGATGCAGAGCTGGGCTGAGAAGTGGCAGATGGAGTTCATCCTGGAAAAGTGTGAAGTGATTGATTTTGGAAGGTTGAATTTGAATGTGCAATACAGGCTTAAAGACAGGATTCTTGGTAGTGTGGAGGAACAGAGGGATCTTGGGGTCCATGTCCATAGATCACTCAAAGTTGCCACCCAAGTTGATAGGGTTGTTAAGAAGGCGTATGGTGTGTTGGCTTTCATTAACAGGAGGATTGAGTTTAAGAGCCGCGATGTTTTGCTGCAGCTCTATAAGGCCCTGGTTCAACCACACTTGGAATATTGTGTTCAGTTCTGTTCGCCTCATTATAGGAAGGATGTGGAAGCTTTAGAGAGGGTGCAGAGGAGATTTACCAGGATGCTGCCTGGACTGGAGGGCATGTCCTACGAAGAAAGAGTGAGGGAGCTAGGGCTTTTCACATTGGAGCGAAGAAGGACGTGAGGTGACTTGATAGAGGGGTACAAGATGATGAGAGGCACAGATAGAGTGGATAGCCAGAGACTTTTTCCCAGGGTGGAAAGGGCTATCACCAGGGGGCATAATTTTAAGGTGATTGGAGGAAGGTTTCAGGGAGATGTCAGAGGTCGGTTCTTTACACAGAGAGTGGTGGGTGCGTGGAATGCGCTGCCAGCGGTGGTAGTAGAAGCAGATACATTAGGGGCATTTAAGCGACTCTTCGATAGGTACATGGATGATAGTAGAATGAAGGGTAGGTAGTTAGTTTGATCTTAGAGTAGGTTAAAGGTTCGGTACAACATCGTGGGCTGAAGGGCCTGTACTGTGCTATGTTCTATGTTCTAAAATCGGAACTCAATGATGCCATTGATTTTCTAGCCAGTGGAAAAGCCCCTGAGAAGCACGGTATTACCCCTGAAATCATCAAGGGTGCGAAGCCTGCTATACTTTCAGCACTCCATGAACTGCTTTGCCTGTGCTAGGACGAGGTAGCAGTACCACAGGACATGCGCGATGCCAATATCATCACCCTCTATAAAAACAAGGGTGACCGCGGTGACTGCAACAACTACCGTGGAATCTCCCTGCTCAGCATAGTGGGGAAAGTCTTTGCTCAAGTCGCTTTAAACAGACTCCAGAAGCTGGCTGAGTGTGTCTACCCTGAGGCACAGTGTGGTTTCAAGCAGAGGGATCCACCATTGTCATGCTGTTCTCCCTTCGACAGCTACAGGAGAAATGCCGTGAGCAACAGATGCCCCTCCACATTGCTTTCATTGATCTCACCAAAACCTTTGACCTTGTCAGCAGACATGGTCTCTTCAGACAACTGGAAAAGTTTGGATGCCCACCAAAGCTACTAGGCATCATCACCTCATACCAGGACAATATGAAAGGCACAATTCAGCATAGCGGCGCCTCATCAGACCCCTTTCCAATCCTGAGTGGTGAAACAGGGCTGTGTTCTCGCACCGACACTCTTTGGGATTTTCTTCTGCCTGCTGCTCTCTCATGCGTTCAAGTCTTCAGAAGAAGGAATTTTCCTCCACACAAGATCAGGTGGCAGGTTGTTCAACCTTGCCCGTCTTGGAGCGAAGACCAAAGTACGGAAAGTCCTCATCAGGGAACTCCTCTTTGCTGACGATGCTGCTTTAACATCTCACACTGAAGAGTGCCTGCAGAGCCTCATCGACAGGTTTGCGGCTGCCTGCACCGAATTTGGCCTAACCATCAGCCTCAAGAAAATGAACATTACGGGACAGGATGTCAGAAATGCTCCATCCATCAATATTGGCGACCACCCTCTGGAAATGGTTCAAGAGTTCACCTACCTAGGCTCAACTATCACCAGTAACCTGTCTCTCGATGCAGAAATCAACAAGCGCATGGGAAAGGCTTCCACTGCTATGTCCAGACTGGCCAAGAGAGTGTGGGAAAATGGTGCACTGACACAGAACACAAAAGTCCAAGTGTATCAAGCCTGTGTCCTCAGTACCTTGCTCTCTGGCAGCGAGGCCTGGACAACGTATATCAGCCAAGAGCGACGTCTCAATTCATTCCATCTTCGCTGCCTCCGGAGAATCCTTGGCATCAGGTGGCAGGACCGGATCTCCAATGCAGAGGTCCTCGAGGTGGCCAACATCCCCAGCATATACACCCTACTAGGCTAGCGGCGCCTGAGCTGGCTTGGCGATGTGAGCTGCATGGAAGATGGCAGGATCCCCAAGGACACATTGTACAGCGAGCTCGTCACTGGTACCAGACCGACCGGCCGTCCATGTCTCCACTTTAAAGACGTCTGCAAACGTGACATGAAGTCCTGTGACATTGATCACAAGTCGTGGGAGTCAGTTGCCAGCGATCGCCAGAGCTGGCGGGCAGCTGTAAAGGAGGGGCTAAAGTGTGGCGAGTCGAGGAGACTCAGCAGTTGGCAGGAAAAAAGACAGAAGCGCAAGGAGAGAGCCAACTGTGTAACACTCCCAACAACCAATTTTATCTGCAGCACCTGTGGAAGAGTCTGCCACTCTAGAATTGGCCTTTATAGCCATTCCAGGCGCTGCTTCACAAACCACTGACCACCTCCAGGTGCTTACCCATTGTCTCTCGAGACAAGGAGGCCAAAGAAGAAGAAGAGGAAGAAGATCAGTAAGTTCGCAGATGACACGAAAATTGGTGGTGTTCTAAATAGTGAGGAGGAAAGCATTAGATTACAGGACGATATAAGTGAGCTGGTAAGATGGGTGGAGCAGTGGCAAATGGAATTTAATCCTGAGAAGTGTGTGGTGATGCATTTTGGGGGGACTAACAAGGCAAGGGAATATACAATGGATGGTCGGACCCTTGGAAGTACAGAAGGTCAGAGGGATCTTGGCGTACTTGTCCATAGATCACTGAAGGCAGCAGCACTGATAGATAAGGTGGTTAGGAAGGTATAAGGGATACTTGCCTTTCTTAGCTGTGGCATAGAATATAAGAGCAGGGAGGTTATGATGGAGCTGTATAAAACGCTAGTTCGGCCACAGCTGGAGTACTGTGTACAGTTCTGGTCACCACACTATAGGAAGGATGTGATTGCACTGGAGAGGGTGCAGAGGAGATTCACCAGGATGTTGCCTGGGCTGGAGCTTTTCAGCTATGAAGAGAGACTGAAAAGGCTAGGGTTATTTTCCTTAGAGCAGAGAAGGCTGAGGGGAGACCTGATTGAGGTGCACAAAATTATGAGGAGCATTGATAGGTTAGATATGAAGAAACTTTTTCCCTTAGCATAGGATATGGGGCATAGAATTAGGGTAAGAGGCAGGAGGTTTAGAGGGGATTTGAGGAAAAACATTTTCACCCAGAGGATGGTTGGAATCTGGAATGCACTGCCTGAAGAGCTGGTAGAGGTAGAAACCCTCACAACATTTAAGAAGTATTTAGATGAGCATTTGATATGCCGTCGCATAGAAGGCTATGAGCCAAGTGCTGGAAAATGGGATTAGAATAGTTCGGTGCTTGATGGCTGGTTCAGACACGATGGGCCGAAGGGCCTGTTTCTGTGCTGTATAACTCTTTGACTCTGTGACAATGTTTCTGAATTTCTGTCTCTGCGTCTTCAGCTCCATATTACTGTGTGTCTTACTTTCTTTTTGACTGGCTCTGTGTCTCTGACTCTGAGACGCTGTGTGTATGACTCCATATCCCCACGTGTCTCTTTATATTCTTATATATCTGACCCTGCGTCCAATTTTTTCTCTCTCTCTGTACCTTTGTGTGAGCCTGACCCCGTTTCTCTATGCGTTATGACTCTGTATCCGAGCGTCTGATTCTGTGTTCCAGTGCATCTGCCTTTGCCCCTTCATGTCTGACTTTTTATATTTGTCTGTCTAACACTCCATACCTTTCTATGTGACTCTGTGCCCCAGTATAGCTGACTAAGAATAGTCGTGTGTCTGAATGTGTATCCATGAGTCAATGAAACTGTATCTCGGTGTGTCTGACTTATTTAGCGCTGTGTGTCTGAGTTTGTCACCTTATGGGTCTGGATGTGTACCTCAGTGTGCCTGACACTGTATCCCTGTAGATGAATCTTTATAATCTGTGTACGAATCGTTCTGTGTTTTTGACCTTATACCCTCAGTGTCTGATTGTATTCTTGTATTTCTATCTATATAGACCTGAGCACCTGACTTTCTGAACTGTGCCTGACTGTATCTGTGTGCCTGACTCTCTCTACCTGTCAGTATGACTCTGTTTCTCTGTATGTATGTTTCTGTATTCCTGTGTATGGCTCTGTATCTCTGTGCATCTGTATCTATACCTTGTGTATGTCTGTATTCTTGTGTGTCTATATTTATAACCTTGAGTGTCTGACTCCATACGCTGTGTGCCTGACTGTATCTCTGTGTGCCTGTCTCTGTAGACCTGTGGATGTGACTCTGTATTACATATTGACTGACTCAGTGACTTTGTGCATCTAACGGTGTGAAAATATGTCTGAAATATCTGCGTGTTTCTGACACGGTATGACATTGTAGCCCTGTGCATCTGACTGTATTGCAGTGTGTTTGTTATGTATCAGTGCCAGTCTCTGTATCTCTGCCCCTCTGATAATGTAAGTCTGCGTGTCTGACACTGCATGTCTCTTTATTGCGTGTCTCCTGACAACGCAGCCAAGCACCACATCATCACTGCAGTCCAAACTGTGCACATGCATGGAACACATTCATCCTTACCCACATGCAAAATGCACCTGAACTTTTCCAGCTTGCTGGTACAAATGTGCACATGCGTGCAAAACGTCATCACACAAAGGGACGCAGCCTCCAGTGTGAGTTTTGTAAAGTGGACTCAATTGGCGCTTATCTTCTCCACTCCCTCCCACAATCGGCACCTCAATCACTGCTTCTCTTCCACAAGAACACAAGAAATAGGAGCAGAAGTAGACCATATGGCCCATCGAGGCTGCTCCACCTGCGAGACCAAAAATCTATCTATCCCAGCCTTAAATGTATTCAGTGATGTCAGTCATGTAAGACATCCACAACCCTCTGGGGTAGAGAATTCCAAAGATTCACAACTCTTTGAGTGAAGTAATTTCTCCTCATCTCAGTCCTGAATGATTGACCCCTTATCCTGAGACTGTGTTCCCGTGTTCTAGATTCACTGATCAATGGGAACTATTTCTCAGTTTCTACCCTATCAAGCCCTTTTAGAATCTTGTATGTCTCACTAAATCACTTCTCATTCTTCTAAACTCCAGAGAATATCGGCCCAATTTACTCAGCTTCTCACCATAGGACAACATGCTCATCCCAGGGACAAATCTAGTAAATCTTCACTGCACTGTCTCCAGTGCAAGTATATCCTTTCTTAAATGTGGAGACCACAACTGCACACAGTATTCCAGGTGCAGCCTCACCAAAGCCATGTACAATTTTAGTAAGACTTATTTATTCCTGTCCTCCAATCCCCTTGCAATAAAGGCCAACATGCCATTTGCCTTCCTGGTAGCTCACTGCACCTGCATGTTAACTTTGTGTGTTCCTTGTACAAGTACCCCCAAGTCTCTATGAACAACAACACTTAGCAGTGTCACACCTTTTAAAAGAATATTCTGTTTTTCTATTTTTACGACCAAAGTGAACAACTTCACGCTTCCTTACATTATACTCCATTTCCTATCTTGTTGCCCACTCACTTAACTTGTTTATATCTCTTTGCAGCCTCTCTACATCCTCCTCGCAGTTTACCTTTCCACCAAGCTTTCTATCATCAGCAAACTTAAATACCTTACTCTCTGTCTCTTCATCCAAATCATTAATATAGAGTGTAAATAGCTGAGGTCCGAGCATTGATCCTTGCAGCATTCCACTGTTCACTGTCTGCCAACTTGAAAATGCCCCATCTATGCTCACTCACTGCTTCCTGTCAGTTAACCAATCCTCTATCATTGCTAATATATTACCCGCGACACCATGAGCCCTTATCTTGCCTATTAAACTTTTATGTGGCACCTTATTGAATGCCCTTTGAAAATCCAGGTATATTACATCTACTGGTTTCCCTTTATCTACCCTCCTAGTTAGATCCTCCAAAACTCTAATAAATTTGTCAAACTGGATTTCCCATGCTGACTTGTTCTAATTATACTATGATTTGCCAAGTGCAATGTTAAGACGTCCCGAATAATAGTTTTCAGCATCTTCCTTATGGCTGATGTAAGGCTAACTGGCCTGTAGTACCCTGTTATCTCTTTACCTGCTTTCATGAAAAGCGGCGTGACATTTGCCAATTTCCAATCTGATGGGACTATTCTTGAAACTAAGGAATTCTCGAAAATCATAGCCAGTGCATCTTCTATCTCTGCAGCTATCTCTTTTAGAACCTTCGGATGTAGGCCATCTGATCCAGGGGACATGTCAGATTTTAGTACCTCAAGTTTCTCCAATACGTTTTATTGACTAATATAGATTTCCTTAATTTCCTCACTTGTTTTAGCCCCGAGGTTACTGTTTATTTCTGGTATGGAACCTGTGCCTTCCACTGTGAAGACAGACACAAAATATTTGTTCAGTGCCTCTTCCATTTCCTCATTCCCCATGATGATTTCTCCTGTTTCTGCCTCTAAGGGGCCAATGTCTACTTTCGCTATTCTCTTCCTTTTTATGTACTTATAAAAGCTCTTATAATCTGTTTTTATATTGCTGGCTAGTTTACTCTCATATTCTATTTTTTCCCTTTTTATCAACTTTTTGGTGGCCCTTTGCTGGTTTCTAAAACACTCCCAATCCTCAGACTTGCTACTGTTTTTTGCAACATTGTAAGCCATTTCTTTTAGTTTAATACTCTCCTTAACTTCCTGAGTGAGCCACGGATGGGTCTTTCTGGACGAGTTTCTGTTTTTGGACGGAATGTACTTTTGTTGAACCCTTTGAAGTCTTCTTTAAAATGTTTCTCACTGCTCATTTACCACAAAACCTGCCAGTCTATTTACCCAATTAGCCTTTGCCAATTCTTCCTTCATACCTTCGTAATTGGCTTTATTTAAGTTTAAGATTCTTGTTTGTGATTGACATATGTCACTTTCAAACTTAACGTGCAATTCAATGGTATTATGATCACTATTTCCCAGTGGATCTTTTACTATGGCATTGCTTATTAACCCTGCTACATTACACAATACGAGATCTAAAATAGCTTTATCCCTGGTCAGTTCTACAATGTATTGCTCCAAGAAAATGTCATGAAAGCATTCCACAAATTCATCTTCTAGACCACAGTTGCCAAGCTGATTGTTCCATTCCATATGCAGATTAAAGTTCCCCACAATTAATACATTACTTTTTTACATGCTCCAATAATTTCCCATTTAATGTTCTGTCCAGTAGTATGACTACTGTTAGGGGGCCTGTAAATTACTCCCACAAATGTTTTATGACTCCTGCTATTCCTAATTTCCACCCAAACTGATTCTGCTTCCTGATCTTCTGAGGCCACATTCCTTCTTACTAATGTTTTTATGCCAATCTTTACTATCAGGGCTACCCCTCCTCCTTTGCCATTCTGTCTGTCTGTCCAAAATATTGTGTACCCTGGAATATTTATTTCCCAACCTTGATCTCCTTGTAACCATGGCAATTAGATCTGGATCACTTGCCTCTGTTCGTGCCACTAGTTCATCTATCTTATTACAGATGCTTCATGCTTTCAGATAAAAGCACTTTAATTTCACTTTATTTTCCTCTATTCCCTGCAATGACCTTATTTGCCAATGTACAATTTTTGTTAAACTCTCTGTTCCTGCCTGTCCCATTCTGTTGTGAGTTACCAACATCACTATCCTGCTCCGATACCCTGACCTCTCGCTTTGGATTTCTAAATTCCCCTTCACCCAAACCCTCACCCCTGTTAGTTTAAAGCCCTGTCCACAGCTCTAGTTATTGTTTAGTTTAGTTTAGAGATACAGCACTGAAACAGGCCCTTCGGCCCACCGAGTCTGTGCCGACCATCAACCACCCATTTATACTAATCCTACACTAATCCCATATTCCTATCACATCCCCACCTGTCCCTATATATTTCCCTACCACCTACCTATCCTAGGGGCAATTTATAATGGCCAATTAACTTATCAACCTGCAAGCCTTTTGGCATGTGGGAGGAAACCCATGCAGACACAGGGAGAACTTGCAAACTCCACACAGGCAGTACCCAGAATTGAACCCGGGTCCCTGGAGCTGTGAGGCTGCGGTGCTAACCACTGCGCCGCCTGATTGGCCAGGACACTGGTTCCAGCCTGGTTCAAGTGAAGCCCATCCCAATGGAATAGCTCCCTCTTCCCCGAGTACTGATGCAAGTGCCCCAAGAATCGAAACCCCTTCTTCACACCACTCTTTGAGCCACGCACTCTGATCTCTGATCTGATTGACCCTGTGCCAATTTGTGCGTGGCTCAGGTAGCAATCCAGAGATGATTACCTTTGATGATCTCCGTTGTAGTTTGGACCCGAACTCCTCAAATTCTCTGAGCAGAACATAATTTCCCGTTCTACCTTTGTCATTGGTTCCCACATGGATCACGTCAACTGGATCCTCCCCCTCCCACTCCAGGTACCTCTCCAGCCATGAAGAGATATCCTTAACCCTGGCACCGGGCAGGCAACACAGCCGTTGGAGCTCCCAGTTGCGACTACAGAGAACAGTATCTATCCCCCGGACTATACTGTCTCTGATCACGACCACATTTCTCTTCTCTCTCCCCAATGGAATGGCATCTTTCACCATGTTGCCATGGTCAGTCCGTCCATCCAGCTTACAGTCCTACTCTTCATCCACACAGGTATCAAGGACCTCATACCTGCTGGACAACAGGTGTACAAAATTATGAGGGTGCCATATGGAGCAAACAGGAAGGACCTGTTGCCCCTAGTGAAGAGATCAATTTCCAAGGGGCAGATTTAAAGTGATTAGAGGGGCACTGAATGAAAGCCCAGAGGGTTGAGGGTGTTGGAATTCATTGCCTGGATCAATGGTGGAGGCAAAAACTCTCAACTCATTTGCAAGGTACTTGGACATGCATCTGAAGTGCAGTAACCTGCAAGGCTATAGACCAGATGCTGGAAAGTGAGATTGGATTGGGAGGCTATTTTTTTTCAGCCAGTGCAGACACGATGGGCTGAATGGCCGCTTTCTGTGCCTTAATCTTTCTATGGTTGTATGGTTTTATGGGAGTATTCAGACTGTAGGAGGTGAGAAAGGAAGGAAAACATTAGAAGTTAGGACCATAATAGGTAGACAACCCTGGAAGAAGTAACACTGAGACAGAGGGAAGGGAATTAGACATGGGGGAGTCAGGAGAAATATAATTTTAAATAAGAAATAATTTTTCAAAATCCTTGAAACTCTGAATAGATTTATCTGTCAGATTTAAAAAAAAATTTAATTAAATTTATAAACTTACAGTCACACCAATAATAGGGAATTAGTCAATGTTACAGTTGTTTCACTTATTTATGATGCACATTTGCTGATTCAGTTCCAGTAAGTGAGACTTGGAGTATAATATTCATGGGTGTGAACATCCTGATCAAGGCTGATCAATAAACTGAAGACTGTCTGATGAATTTTATAATCATTGCTCCATTGCTAATAAATTACAATGATTTGTTGGCTGTGCATTTTATTCTGGTGTTTGATTCTAAGAATCATGATTTTTGTCCCTTGCTGTCTGTGCCCTGTTATAGTCTGATAATAAGCAGGTTCTGTACTGAACCATGAAATTGAATTGAGGATACCGAACTCCAGGCAGCTACAGAAAACCCTCTTTCCCTGGGGCTTTCTGAACCACAGATTACAAAATTGTTAGAGCAGAAGGAGGTCATTCGGCCCTTCATGTCTACACCATCTCTCCGAATGTGCAATTCACCTAATACCATTCCTATGCCTTCTCCCTGTAACCCTGTACATTCTTCCTGTTCAGATAACAGTCTAATTCCCTTGTGAATACCTTGATTGAATCATCTTCCACCACACTCTCTGATATAAGAGTAGAGGTGGAATTTAGTAATTGTTACCATACACAGAATCCATGACATTGGGTAAAAGCTCAGTTATTCAGTTTGAATTTGACTGAGACCGTGTAGGATTCAGATTCTCCTTGTTCCAAAGAACAGGCCATGTATGCAATGAAAAGTCTGAAGGTCATCTGTATGACTGGAATGTGGAATTAATCTTTAACTAGGGTGTGTGCAGAACACACAACTCTAACCCACCAGACACACTGGAACCGGAATCAGGAGACACAGCACAAGGAAAGGACCGTGAATTTACTGAGCACAATTATAGTCTTTTTATGTACTCGAATGGACTCGTCGCCTTTTCTCTGCATAGTTGTTCAATATTATTGGTTAGTTGTAATATCCACAATGGATCGAGTTAGAAAGAATTGTTTTATTAGGAAATTAACTTACTGGAAGCAGCACCATGTAACAAAATAAAACTTCCAAATATAGTCTCGCTCGCTAACATTGTACCGTTGTAAATAATGTTTAAATATATTTCTACTGTATGAAATGGTCATGACAACAAAGTTAGAGTCCGGGACTCTTCAACATAACCCCTAACTATCACCGAAATCCAAAGTTTCCAGCCCTGAGTTTGGGGGAGAGGGTATGGGGTAATGGGAGTGGAGAGGTGGGTGGTTCGGGATTGCGGGTGGGGGCACTCTTTAATCGTATTGAGTTCAGGATGTTCGGGTTCTTCAGTACCAAAGTGAGTCAAATACTGCCTTGTTAAGGGGAAATTGCAATCACCATTTCTCTGGAATTTAACTCTTGCATTTGTGAATAAGTCTGAAGATTTCAGGTACAATATGAACTGAACACCCATAAACAGGGTTATTGTTGGGTCAATGCTGACATTTAAAGGCACTATTGATGAGTTCATCTATCACTTTGCTGATCATTGTGAGGTGGCTGATTGGGTGATAAGTTTAGACTTTGTGGATAAGATACAGCCGGTTAATGTTTTATATTGTCCAATATGTCAGTGTCAGTTGCTTTGGAATTGCTTTGCTCAGACAGCTTGTTATGATGTTCAGCTCTTCAGCTGCTATTGGTGGAATGTAGTCACAACCCAGAGTATTCACTGTGTTCCACTATTTCAGCGTCATGTTAACACCAAGTACAGTAAACTGAATTGGCGGGACAGTGACTCTGTGAGGGTGACAATCTCTCAAGGAGTCCAAAGAAAATTACTCACTTGGCAGTTTGCATTCTCTTTTAAACTCGTGCTAAATAATCCTCAGTGTGCTAAGAATTACACTGACAACCAATTTAAGATTGTAAGATTTAGGCTTGCAGTGTGGTGCATTTGTGCATACTGGAAGCTACATATATTAATACACAGGGCTCTGTTCTTTGCAGAAAGAAAGAACATGTACACACATTGTGCCTGTTTCAGCTAAACAAAATAAGCGACAGCCATTTGCTGGTTCATCCGTCGGAGCAACGCCTTGACCAATCAGAGTGAAGCTGCCTGGTTTAAATTTCAAACAAAGCTTGTCCGTTAACTGTCAGTCACCCTAAACATGTGCTTTCTCCATGGCAATGCCACTAAGAATCAGAGTTCACTTGCCAACCAATCAGCACTTTCTTCTCATACAATATAAAGTTGTTGCTTCCCCTTACATTGGTATTCTCTCAGATTGTCCTGATGAGTACAAGACGAAAAGCTTCTGCAACATGTCTCTATTTTCAGCAATAAATATAAATTATAATTCTGAAATTCATTAACATTTCAGTTTTTCAGTCTCATAATTAATTGAATCTGCTGCCAAATCTTTATTTAAATGAAATGAAAGGTAAATTTGCAATACCACCAATAAAAGTTAGCCAGCCAATGGTACAAAGGATTTGTTCATTTACCACTCATATTTGCAGATTAATTTCCAGTAAGTGAAACCTGGAACCTGATAATGGTGGGTGTGAACATCCTGTTCAGGGCCAAGACTATTACTTATTAACTGGAGATTGTCTCTCTGATTTTATGATCATTGCTCTCTTGCTAATAACTGACCAGCTTTATAAACTAACTGTAATGATGGAGAAGGGGATTGAAGTACTCCATGGCAATCCAGATCAGGGGAACATTGTAAAAAGCCTGATACTGAGATTAATACAGCTGGGATTCGAAAGATTTGCATTTATGGTGAATTAGAATCGACTCCAAGAAACTGCTCAAGATCTAAAGGGAAGATAATTCCGAATAAATAAACGTGTTCAATCAGATGGTTCACTTTACCCTTCTCTATGAAGTGTTATCCCAATAAACTAACCACAATCTTTGTCCATTGCTATCTCTGCCCATTTATAGTTTGATAATAGAGGATTTATGGTGAACAATGAAACCGAATTCAGGATAAAGATTTGATTCCAGCTACCAAACATGGTTTCAATGTGGGGTCTTCCGAACAGTTTGGGGGCAGTTTAGTCATTGTTGCCACAATTACTTTTAATGACTTTGGTTAAAGGATCAGGACAATCCAATCTGAATGAGACAGTGTCCGATTCAGATTCAGCCCTGTGCCAGGAAATAAGGTGGGGAAGGATTGAACTGATCAGGATGAAAGTTGTGTTTATGACTTCATTGTGCAACTGATCTTTACCCAGGGTGTGTTCATTACCTGCAGAACCCATAACACTGACTTACCCGGCGACTCTTGGGCTAGAATCAGGATCGTGACCAGACCAGCAATATGTTGAGAACAATCATTGTCCTTTACTGTAGAGAAATGAACACATCACGTTTTATGTAGTTTCCCCCCATATTTTCCATCTGGGATTCAGATCAGGCTACAAGCCTGCAGCTACTTCTGTAATTATTTAAATACTTCGCCCATTATTTTTAAATAACCACCCCATTCCCTTCCTAGTCCCCATGTTAGTTGACATTGTTAATGTCAAGGGTTCCGAAGAAGGGTCACTGACCCGAAACGTTAACTCTGCTTCTCTTTCCACAGATGCTGCCAGACCTGCTGAGTGAATCCAGCATTTCTTGTTTTTGTTAATGTCTTCCTCTCTTCAGGAACTGTCCTCCTCTGTTTCTGTTGTCATTACCCTCTCATCAACAGAAACACCCTTGAACCCTCTGTCGTTACAAACTACCATCCTATCTCCAAACTCTCTTTCCTGTCAAACTCATGAACGTGTTGTCACATCCACAATGCCTGCCCATCTTTCCAGGAATGCCATGTTTGAGTGACTGCCAATCAGGTTTCTGCCCAAACCACAGCACTGATGCAGGCACTTATCAAAGTTACAAATGATATCCTTTGTGACTGTGTTTGTTTGAAGTTCCTTCACGACCAGTCTGCAGATTTTGACATGGTTGATGACACCATCCTCCTACAACGCCTCTCCTCTGTTGTCTAACTGGGTGGGATGATCCTCTCCTGGTTCCAATGCTCTCAAAACAATAGTAGCCAGAGAATCATCTTCACTCACTGTCAAAGGTTTCTCTTCTCACTCCAGTCACAGATTTTTCACATGGCTTGTCATACATATGGTATTTGATGAGCATAAATTTACTTGAATGAAATAAATATTGGGGAGACCTAAACCATTGTCTTCAGCCACTGATGTAAATTCTGTTCTCTAACTACTGGCAACATCCCTCTCCCTGGGAGCTGTCTGAGGCCGAGTCGAACTGTTTCCAACCTCGGGGTCCATTTTGACCCTGAATTGAGTTTCAGACCACACATACTCTGCATCACCATGACAGCTTATTTTCACCTCCTTAACATCGGCGACCTCTGCTCCTGCTTTAGCTCATCTGCTGCTGAGACATTCATCCTTATCATTGTTACCTCTCGACTCAAGTATTTCAGTGGTCTCCTGGTCAGAATCCCAGCTTGACCCTCCATAATCTTCAGCTCATCCAAAACTCTGCTCTCTGTATTTTAATGCACAGCTTGTCCCGTTCACCAATCAACCCTGCGCTCACTGACTGACAGTGGCTCCCTGTCCAGCAAAGCTGTGATTTAAAAATTATCTATTTCATTCAAATCCCTCAGTGGTCTCACCTCTCTCTATCACTGTAATCTCCTCCAGCTGAGATGCCTGCACTCCTCAAATTATGTCGCATGGCAGATTTTCACCATTGGGGCAATGTCTTCAGTTGCCGAAGTCCTAAACTCTGGAATTACCTCTCTAAATCTTTCCTCCTCTCTACCCCTCTTCTTTCCGTGGACACTCCTTAACACCTACATCTTTTACCAAGTCTTTGCGGGATTTAGTTTATTGGATTCTGATGAAAGATCATTGACCTGAAACACTAACACTGCTGTTCTCTCCACAGATGTTGTCTGACCTGCTGAGAATTTTCAACATTTTCTGTTTTTGTTTATCTCACTGGAAATGCCTGGATTACCAGCAGGGAGGAGCAGTGTGTGTGCAGGAAATCCCGGGTGTTCGAGGAAACCAGACTGTGTTTGAGCCTGGCCACTCTGCTAGTGATTATTTAAACAAAATAATAATCAGAAAATGTTGGAAAGAATCAGCAGGTCCTACAGCATCTATAGAGAGTGAAACAGAGTTAACCTCTCAGTATTGTGACCCTCGAGTTGAACTATGGGCATAATGGTTGAACCTGCGCAGGTGTTCTGTCAGCAGCAGAAAGAGCTGGACATCATTCAGGCTTGGGCTGGTAAGTGGAAAGTAAAGACCTGCTCGGGTATGCAAATGAAAGCTGACCCGGGCTCGACAGAACCACATCCGACCCAGGCCCGAGTCCTTTCATTCTTTCCCGTGCCCGACCCCACCTGACCTAACCACCAGAATGTTCAGTTAACCTAGCTTCCGTTTTTTCACTTTTTAAGCTTGTGCTAATAAGCAACAAAAACTATAACTGGACTCGAAAGGTTGTTTTAAAAAGTACATTAAGATTGGAGCCACGTGCCGGAGGTAGTGAGTCAAAGATTGTTACCAGAGAAGTTAGTGATTGTTTGGTCACTAGTTAAACAGAAACCCATGGAGTTGTGTCCAGACAGGTTGTCCCACATGGTGCCAGTATCTGTATGGCTGAAAATAAACACTGCATTGCCCGAAGGCTCAGAAAATATTATACATTACCTAGACTCCTGCTTTACAGGGTGAAATACTTGCTGCAAGTTTATCCAGTGAGCAGCTGAGATACAGAGACCAGGAAGGTCCTGAATGATTAATTATTATAAAATATACATTCCTATATTAAAGATGCTGTGCTCTACCTTCGATGGAATCACTCACTGCAGACTAGTGCAGAGTGTTTCCCACGTTGACGTCCTGGCTGTCACTGGATCATGAGTCCAGGCCTCTGGATTACTAGTCCAGTAATCTTTGAAATATCTCTCCTTGATTTAATATTGTCATCCTGTAGGTTAGATTTTGCAAACAAAAATATTAACTGATTTACGGCTGCTTCGTATTTCGTGGTGTCACATGAATTAAGTAATTACAATATATTCAAAATTAGATATCAATTGTTAAGTACCAATGCCCAGCTTTGTATATGAAAAATGCCTCTTAATTTCATTAATTATCCATAAACACTGAGGCCACATTAAACTAAAAGCAGCGATTTATCAGGTCTCACAATTAATTAAATATATTTCAAATTCAGAGCACAATTCTTTGTATTTCCCCAACAATCTCTTAATTTACCTCACAAGACTCCTTTACTTTTTTTATTCAATACAATATGTTTTGAGACAGGCACGAGAAGTCTTTCCAACCCCTAACGAGACGCAGTCAATTCATTTGAAAACTGTGCAATTAAAGAAAATGGCCAAGTTCCTATTAATGCAGATTGAAGCTGTTAAACTGCTTTTGTCACCAAGAATACAAAGTGCGAAGGAAAACCAAGAGATAAACCAAAACACAAAAAGGTTACATTTGTGTCAATGAAAATAGAACTCATTAAAAACATCCTATTACATAACAGTGCAGCAACTAATTACATTGTAAATATTTCATTCAGGTTAAAATGGCAAAGACTTTCAACACCCCTAAAATCAGGAAAAGGGCAAGAAAGGGCTAACCGGATAATTATGAGCCTGGGCTGAGTTCTGCTACAATGTACGCACAAACCGTTTATTGATTAGTACACAGTAAGTTGAAATACCAAGCAGAGTAGGAAGCACACTTCAAAAGATATGCGGTTTCTAGTGTTTCACAAACATTTGTTACGCAAGGCTGTGACAGTGTTAGAGTGTGTCCAACCCGGTGTGACCCGACCCAAGCCCAAATGCCAGACCTGGAAGAGCAACCCGACCCGACCCCGGCACGTCATCGGGTCCTGTCTGGTTTGGGTCAGGTAGCCATACTCTAGTGGCAAGTAACATTCACGCCACATAAGTGCCAGGCAAAGAGCATCTCCAGGAAGAGAGAAACTAACCATCTCCCCTTGGCATTACCATTGCTGCATCCCCCACTGAGATAAACGTACAAACATATGAAATAAGAGGAGGAGTAGGTCACTCAGCCCCTCGAACCTGCTCTGCCATTCAACAAGATCATGGCTGATCTGATTGTAACCTCAACTCCACATTCCCATCTACCACCGATAACCTTTCACTCCTTCGCTTATCAAGAATCTATCTACCTCTGTCTTAAACATATTCAAAGACACAGCTTCCACTGCCTTTTGAGGAAGAGAGTTCCAAAGATTCGCAACCCTCTCCTTATCTCTGTCTTAAATGGGTGACCTCTTATTTCTAACAGTGACCCTTAGTTCTAGATTCTTCCAGAAGAGGAAACATCCTTCCTACATCCACCCTGTCAAGACCCCTCAGAATCTTATATGTTTGAATTAAGACACCTTTACTCTTCTAAACTCCAGCCTAGCCTGTTCACTCTTTTCTCAAAAGACAAGCCGCCCATTCCAGGTATTAGTCTAGTAAACTTTCTGTGAAATGCTTCCAATGCATTTCCATCCTTCCTTAAATAAGGAGACCAATGCTCTACACAGTACTCCAGATGTGGTCTCAGCAATGCCCTGGATAACTGAAGTGCAACCTCCCTACTTTTGTATTCCAATCCCCTCGAAATAAATGATAACATTCTATTAGCTTTCCTAATTATGTGCTGTACCTGCATACTAACCTTTTGCGATTCATGCACTAGGACACCCAGATCCCAATGCACCTCAGAGTTCTGCAATCTCTCACCATCGAGATAATATGCTTTTTTATTCTTCCTGCCAAAATGGACAATTTCACATTTTCCTGCATTATACTCCATTTGTCAGATCTTTGCCCACTCATGTAATCTATCTATATCCCTTTGTAGCCTCCTTATGTTCTCTTCACAACTTATTTTCCTACCTATCTTTGTCATCAGCAAATTTGATAACCATACCTTCAGTCCCTTCATCCAAGTCATTTATATAAATTGTAAAAAGTTGAGGCCCCAGCACTGATCCCTGTGGCACACTGCTCATCACATCTTGACAACCAGAAAATGACCCATTTCTGCCTACTCCCTGTTTCCTGTTAGCAAACCAATCTTCTATCAATGCCAAAACGTTACCCCCTGCACCATGACTTTTTATTTTCTGCAATAATCTTTGATGTAGCATCTTATCAAATGCCTTCTGGAAATCTAAGTACAGTACATCCACCAGTTCCCCTTTATCCACAACACATGTTACTTCTCCAAAGAACTCCAGTAAACTGGTTAAACATGATTTCCTTTTCACAAAATCATGTTGACTCTGCTTGATCACCTTGAATGTTTCTAAATGCTCTGCTATAACATTTTTAATTATAGCTTCTAACATTTTCCCTATGGCAGATGTTATTCTCAGCTGAGTGCAGCTCCAACAACACCCAATAAGCTCAACACTATACAGGACAAAGCAGTCTGATTCATCAGCACCCCATCCATCACCTGAAGCATTCACTCCCTCCACCACCGGCACGCAGTAGAAGCAGTGTATACCATCTACAAGATGCAGTGCAGCAGCTTGCGAAGGCTCCTTTGACAGTACCTTCCTGACCCATTACCTCTGCCACCTACAAGGCCAAGGGCAGCAGATGCATGAGAACACCACCATCTGCAAGTGTCCCTCCAAGTCACACATCATTATGACTTGGACTTCGATCTCCAATTCTTCACTGTCTCTGGGTCAACATCCTGGAACTCCCTGCCTCACAGCACTGTGGTTGTACTTACACCACATGGTCTGCAGGGGTTTATGAAGGCGGCTCAACACCACCCTCTCAATGGCAAATAGGTATGTGAAATAAATGCTGGCCATGACTGCGATGACCACATCCCATGAAAGAATAAAATTAGCTACATAACGCGGTGTTGGTCAAAAGTGTGAGCGGAGCTTTGTGCTTCATGTTTGTGGATTTATAGGGAGGAGCTGTCAATCTCCTGATCATAGGCAATAGGAGGAGCGGACTAACTGAGGATCATTAATTGATGCAGAGTTCTGGCTCAGTAGTGGCAGTGAGCATGCTCCACCTCGGCCACCAATTGTATACAGCTCTTTATGTAAATGAAATGTCCAAGAATTTGATATCCAATAATTCATCATGGATCAGTAAAGAAGGTTTCTGTAGATAAAAATCGGTCAGTAACTTATTGATCGATACTGAACCATTTATGTAAACATCCAAAAATTGAAGAGATTCTATCCTTCTTAAATAATTTATTACACTATTGAATCATCAATCTCCAATTCCCCAATCACATCTATTGTATCTCGAGAGTGATCCTGATAAATCCTCAATCTCCAATTCCCCAATCACATCTATTGTATCTCGAGAGTGATCCTGATAAATCCTCAAACTCCAATTCCTCAATCACATCTATTGTATCTCGAGAGTGATCCCGATAAATCCTCAAACTCCAATTCCCCAATCACTTCTATTGTATCTCGAGAGTGATCCTGATAAATCCTCAAACTCCAATTCCTCAATCACATCTATTGTATCTCGAGAGTGATCCTGATAAATCCTCAAACTCCAATTCCTCAATCACATCTATTGTATCTCGAGAGTGATCCTGATAAATCCACAAACTCCAATTCCCCAAATAATGTTCATATTTCTAGAGATAGTGGTTTGATTTCTCTTCAAACAAAGAGTAGGCTGTATTTAATTACACACTCTACTGGAAATCATTCAGTTACTGATTCTAATTTTCACTCAGATATTTTATTATAATCATGTAAAGGTATATTGTCCACTTGTGCATGTAAATTATGATTCATAGTAAAAGAAAAGCAAGTTCATTGCTTGTGGCATCTAATTTTACTCATTCACTGCATGCAGTATCTCTAATTGGGAACTGAAGACAGAGACATGTGGAATGAACTGTATCGAACCAGGGACTGAAGATCAAGTCATGGGAAATGAACTGTTACTAACTGGGGACTGAACCTTGAGACATGGGGAATGAACTGTTACTAACTGGGGACTGAACCTTGAGACATGGGGAATGAACTGTTACTAACTGGGGACTGAACCTTGAGACATAGGGAATGAACTGTTACTAACTGGGGACTGAACCTTGAGACATGGGGAATGAACTGTTACTAACTGGGGACTGAACCTCGAGAGACAGGAAGTGAACTGTTACTAACTGGGGACTGAACCTCGAGACATGGGGAATGAACTGTTACTAACTGGGGAGTGAACCTTGAGTCATGGGGAATGAACTGTTACTAACTGGGGACTGAACCTTGAGTCATGGGGAATGAACTGTTACTAACTGGGGACTGAACCTTGAATCATGGGGAATGAACTGTTACTAACTGGGGACTGAACCTTGAGACATGGGGAATGAACTGTTTCTAACTGGGGAGTGAACCTTGAGTCATGGGGAATGAACTGTTACTAACTGGGGAGTGAACCTTGAATCATGGGGAATGAACTGTTACTAACTGGGGACAGAACCTTGAGACATGGGGAATGAACTGTTTCTAACTGGGGAGTGAACCTTGAGACATGGGGAATGAACTGTTACTAACTGGGGACTGAACCTTGAGACATGGGGAATGAACTGTTACTAACTGGGGAGTGAACCTTGAGTCATGGGGAATGAACAGTTTCTAACTGGGGAGTGAACCTTGAGACATGGGGAATGAACTGTTACTAACTGGGGACTGAACCTTGAGACATGGGGAATGAACTGTTACTAACTGGGGACTGAACCTTGAGACATGGGGAATGAACTGTTACTAACTGGGGAGTGAACCTTGAGTCATGGGGAATGAACTGTTTCTAACTGGGGAGTGAACCTTGAGACATGGGGAATGAACTGTTACTAACTGGGGACTGAACCTTGAGACATGGGGAATGAACTGTTACTAACTGGGGACAGAACCTTGAGACATGGGGAATGAACTGTTTCTAACTGGGGAGTGAACCTTGAGTCATGGGGAACGAACTGTTTCTAACTGGGGACTGAACCTTGAGACATGGGGAATGAACTGTTACTAACTGGGGACTGAACCTTGAGACATGGGGAATGAACTGTTACTAACTGGGGACAGAACCTTGAGACATGGGGAATGAACTGTTACTAACTGGGGACAGAACCTTGAGTCATGGGGAATGAACTGTTACTAACTGGGGACTGAACCTTGAGACATGGGGAATGAACTGTTACTAACTGGGGACTGAACCTTGAGTCATGGGGAATGAACTGTTACTAACTGGGGACAGAACCTTGAGACATGGGGAATGGACTGTTACTAACTGGGGACTGAACCTTGAGGCATGGGGAATGAACTGTTACTAACTGGGGACTGAACCTTGAATCATGGGGAATGAACTGTTACTAACTGGGGACAGAAACTTGAGACATGGTGAATGAACTGTTACTAACTGGGGACAGAAACTTGAGACATGGGGAATGAACTGTTACTAACTGGGGACTGAACCTTGAGACATGGGGAATGAACTGTTACTAACTGGGAACTGAACCTTGAGTCATGGGGAATGAACTGTTACTAACTGGGGACTGAACCTTGAGACATGGGGAATGAACTGTTACTAACTGGGGACTGAACCTTGAGACATGGGGAATGAACTGTTACTAACTGGGAACTGAACCTTGAGTCATGGGGAATGAACTGTTACTAACTGGGGACTGAACCTTGAGACATGGGGAATGAACTGTTACTAACTGGGGACTGAACCTTGAGTCATGGGGAATGAACTGTCACTAACTGGGGACTGAACCTTGAGTCATGGGGAATGAACTGTTACTAACTGGGGACTGAACCTTGAGTCATGGGGAATGAACTGTTACTAACTGGGGACTGAACCTTGAGACATGGGGAATGAACTGTTACTAACTGGGGACTGAACCTTGAGACATGAGGAATGAACTGTTACTAACTGGGGACTGAACCTTGAGACATGGTGAATGAACTGTTACTAACTGGGGACTGAACCTTGAGACATGGGGAATGAACTGTTACTAACTGGGGACTGAACCTTGAGACATGGTGAATGAACTGTTACTAACTGGGGACTGAACCTTGAGACATGAGGAATGAACTGTTACTAACTGGGGACTGAACCTTCAGACATGGTGAATGAACTGTTACTAACTGGGGACTGAACCTTGAGTCATGGGGAATGAACTGTTACTAACTGGGGACTGAACCTTGAGTCATGGGGAATGAACTGTTACTAACTGGGGACTGAACCTTGTGACATGGGGAATGAACTGTTACTAACTGGGGACTGAACCTTGAGTCATGGGGAATGAACTGTTACTAACTGGGGACTGAACCTTGAGTCATGGGGAATGAACTGTTACTAACTGGGGACTGAGCCTTGAGACATGGGGAATGAACTGTTACTAACTGGGGACTGAACCTTGAGACATGAGGAATGAACTGTTACTAACTGGGGACTGAACCTTGAGACATGGTGAATGAACTGTTACTAACTGGGGACTGAACCTTGAGACATGGGGAATGAACTGTTACTAACTGGGGACTGAACCTTGAGACATGGTGAATGAACTGTTACTAACTGGGGACTGAACCTTGAGACATGAGGAATGAACTGTTACTAAGTGGGGACTGAACCTTGAGACATGGTGAATGAACTGTTACTAACTGGGGACTGAACCTTGAGACATGGGGAATGAACTGTTACTAACTGGGGACTGAACCTTGAGACATGGTGAATGAACTTTTACTAACTGGGGACTGAACCTTGAGACATGGGGAATGAAGTGTTACTAACTGGGGACTGAACCTTGAGACATGGGGAATGAACTGTTACTAACTGGGGACTGAACCTTGAGACATGGGGAATGAACTGTTACTAACTGGGGACTGAACCTCGAGACATGGGGAATGAACTGTTACTAACTGGGGAGTGAACCTTGAGACATGGGGAATGAACTGTTACTAACTGGGGACTGAACCTTGAGACATGGTGAATGAACTGTTACTAACTGGGGACTGAACCTTGAGACATGGGGAATGAACTGTTACTAACTGGGGACTGAACCTTGAGACATGGTGAATGAACTGTTACTAACTGGGGACTGAACCTTGAGACATGAGGAATGAACTGTTACTAACTGGGGACTGAACCTTGAGACATGGTGAATGAACTGTTACTAACTGGGGACTGAACCTTGAGACATGGGGAATGAACTGTTACTAACTGGGGACTGAACCTTGAGACATGGTGAATGAACTGTTACTAACTGGGGACTGAACCTTGAGACATGAGGAATGAACTGTTACTAACTGGGGACTGAACCTTGAGACATGGTGAATGAACTGTTACTAACTGGGGACTGATCCTTGAGACATGGGGAATGAACTGTTACTAACTGGGGACTGAACCTTGAGACATGGTGAATGAACTGTTACTAACTGGGGACTGAACCTTGAGACATGGGGAATGAAGTGTTACTAACTGAGGACTGAACCTTGAGACATGGGGAATGAACTGTTACTAACTGGGGACTGAACCTTGAGACATGGGGAATGAACTGTTACTAACTGGGGACTGAACCTTGAGACATGGGGAATGAACTGTTACTAACTGGGGACTGAACCTTGAGACATGGGGAATGAACTGTTACTAACTGGGGACTGAACCTTGAGACATGGGGAATGAACTGTTACTAACTGGGGACTGAACCTTGAGACATGGGGAATGAACTGTTACTAACTGGGGACTGAACCTTGAGACATGGGGAATGAACTGTTACTAACTGGGGACTGAACCTTGAGACATGGTGAATGAACTGTTACTAACTGGGGACTGAACCTTGAGACATGAGGAATGAACTGTTACTAACTGGGGACTGAACCTTGAGACATGGTGAATGAACTGTTACTAACTGGGGACTGAACCTTGAGACATGGGGAATGAACTGTTACTAACTGGGGACTGAACCTTGAGACATGGTGAATGAACTGTTACTAACTGGGGACTGAACCTTGAGACATGGGGAATGAACTGTTACTAACTGGGGACTGAACCTTGAGACATGGGGAATGAACTGTTACTAACTGGGGACTGAACCTTGAGACATGGGGAATGAACTGTTACTAACTGGGGACTGAACCTTGAGACATGGGGAATGAACTGTTACTAACTGGGGACTGAACCTTGAGACATGGGGAATGAACTGTTACTAACTGGGGACTGAACCTTGAGACATGGGGAATGAACTGTTACTAACTGGGGACTGAACCTTGAGACATGGGGAATGAACTGTTACTAACTGGGGACTGAACCTTGAGACATGGGGAATGAACTGTTACTAACTGGGGACTGAACCTTGAGACATGGGGAATGAACTGTTACTAACTGGGGACTGAACCTTGAGACATGGGGAATGAACTGTTACTAACTGGGGACTGAACCTTGAGACATGGGGAATGAACTGTTACTAACTGGGGACTGAACCTTGAGACATGGTGAATGAACTGTTACTAACTGGGGACTGAACCTTGAGACATGAGGAATGAACTGTTACTAACTGGGGACTGAACCTTGAGACATGGTGAATGAACTGTTACTAACTGGGGACTGAACCTTGAGACATGGGGAATGAACTGTTACTAACTGGGGACTGAACCTTGAGACATGGTGAATGAACTGTTACTAACTGGGGACTGAACCTTGAGACATGGGGAATGAACTGTTACTAACTGGGGACTGAACCTTGAGACATGGGGAATGAACTGTTACTAACTGGGGACTGAACCTTGAGACATGGGGAATGAACTGTTACTAACTGGGGACTGAACCTTGAGACATGGGGAATGAACTGTTACTAACTGGGGACTGAACCTTGAGACATGGGGAATGAACTGTTACTAACTGGGGACTGAACCTTGAGACATGGTGAATGAACTGTTACTAACTGGGGACTGAACCTTGAGACATGAGGAATGAACTGTTACTAACTGGGGACTGAACCTTGAGACATGGTGAATGAACTGTTACTAACTGGGGACTGAACCTTGAGACATGGGGAATGAACTGTTACTAACTGGGGACTGAACCTTGAGACATGGTGAATGAACTGTTACTAACTGGGGACTGAACCTTGAGACATGGGGAATGAACTGTTACTAACTGGGGACTGAACCTTGAGACATGGTGAATGAACTGTTACTAACTGGGGACTGAACCTTGAGACATGAGGAATGAACTGTTACTAACTGGGGACTGAACCTTGAGACATGGTGAATGAACTGTTACTAACTGGGGACTGAACCTTGAGACATGGGGAATGAACTGTTACTAACTGGGGACTGAACCTTGAGACATGGTGAATGAACTGTTACTAACTGGGGACTGAACCTTGAGACATGGGGAATGAAGTGTTACTAACTGAGGACTGAACCTTGAGACATGGGGAATGAACTGTTACTAACTGGGGACTGAACCTTGAGACATGGGGAATGAACTGTTACTAACTGGGGACTGAACCTTGAGACATGGGGAATGAACTGTTACTAACTGGGGACTGAACCTTGAGACATGGGGAATGAACTGTTACTAACTGGGGACTGAACCTTGAGACATGGGGAATGAACTGTTACTAACTGGGGACTGAACCTCGAGACATGGGGAATGAACTGTTACTAACTGGGGAGTGAACCTTGAGACATGGGGAATGAACTGTTACTAACTGGGGACTGAACCTTGAGTCATGGGGAATGAACTGTTACTAACTGGGGACTGAACCTTGAATCATGGGGAATGAACTGTTACTAACTGGGGACTGAACCTTGAGACATGGGGAATGAACTGTTTCTAACTGGGGAGTGAACCTTGAGTCATGGGGAATGAACTGTTACTAACTGGGGAGTGAACCTTGAATCATGGGGAATGAACTGTTACTAACTGGGGACAGAACCTTGAGACATGGGGAATGAACTGTTTCTAACTGGGGAGTGAACCTTGAGACATGGGGAATGAACTGTTACTAACTGGGGACTGAACCTTGAGACATGGGGAATGAACTGTTACTAACTGGGGAGTGAACCTTGAGTCATGGGGAATGAACAGTTTCTAACTGGGGAGTGAACCTTGAGACATGGGGAATGAACTGTTACTAACTGGGGACTGAACCTTGAGACATGGGGAATGAACTGTTACTAACTGGGGACTGAACCTTGAGACATGGGGAATGAACTGTTACTAACTGGGGACTGAACCTTGAGTCATGGGGAATGAACTGTTTCTAACTGGGGAGTGAACGTTGAGACATGGGGAATGAACTGTTACTAACTGGGGACTGAACCTTGAGACATGGGGAATGAACTGTTACTAACTGGGGACAGAACCTTGAGACATGGGGAATGAACTGTTTCTAACTGGGGAGTGAACCTTGAGTCATGGGGAACGAACTGTTTCTAACTGGGGACTGAACCTTGAGACATGGGGAATGAACTGTTACTAACTGGGGAATGAACCTTGAGACATGGGGAATGAACTGTTACTAACTGGGGACAGAACCTTGAGACATGGGGAATGAACTGTTACTAACTGGGGACAGAACCTTGAGTCATGGGGAATGAACTGTTACTAACTGGGGACTGAACCTTGAGTCATGGGGAATGAACTGTTACTAACTGGGGACAGAATATTGAGACATGGGGAATGGACTGTTACTAACTGGGGACTGAACCTTGAATCATGGGGAATGAACTGTTACTAACTGGGGACAGAAACTTGAGACATGGTGAATGAACTGTTACTAACTGGGGACAGAAACTTGAGACATGGGGAATGAACTGTTACTAACTGGGGACTGAACCTTGAGACATGGGGAATGAACTGTTACTAACTGGGAACTGAACCTTGAGTCATGGGGAATGAACTGTTACTAACTGGGGACTGAACCTTGAGACATGGGGAATGAACTGTTACTAACTGGGGACTGAACCTTGAGTCATGGGGAATGAACTGTCACTAACTGGGGACTGAACCTTGAGTCATGGGGAATGAACTGTTACTAACTGGGGACTGAACCTTGAGTCATGGGGAATGAACTGTTACTAACTGGGGACTGAACCTTGAGACATGGGGAATGAACTGTTACTAACTGGGGACTGAACCTTGAGACATGAGGAATGAACTGTTACTAACTGGGGACTGAACCTTGAGACATGGTGAATGAACTGTTACTAACTGGGGACTGAACCTTGAGACATGGGGAATGAACTGTTACTAACTGGGGACTGAACCTTGAGACATGGTGAATGAACTGTTACTAACTGGGGACTGAACCTTGAGACATGAGGAATGAACTGTTACTAACTGGGGACTGAACCTTCAGACATGGTGAATGAACTGTTACTAACTGGGGACTGAACCTTGAGTCATGGGGAATGAACTGTTACTAACTGGGGACTGAACCTTGAGTCATGGGGAATGAACTGTTACTAACTGGGGACTGAACCTTGAGACATGGGGAATGAACTGTTACTAACTGGGGACTGAACCTTGAGTCATGGGGAATGAACTGTTACTAACTGGGGACTGAACCTTGAGTCATGGGGAATGAACTGTTACTAACTGGGGACTGAGCCTTGAGACATGGGGAATGAACTGTTACTAACTGGGGACTGAACCTTGAGACATGAGGAATGAACTGTTACTAACTGGGGACTGAACCTTGAGACATGGTGAATGAACTGTTACTAACTGGGGACTGAACCTTGAGACATGGGGAATGAACTGTTACTAACTGGGGACTGAACCTTGAGACATGGTGAATGAACTGTTACTAACTGGGGACTGAACCTTGAGACATGAGGAATGAACTGTTACTAACTGGGGACTGAACCTTGAGACATGGGGAATGAACTGTTACGAACTGGGGACTGAACCTTGAGACATGGGGAATGAACTGTTACTAACTGGGGACTGAACCTTGAGACATGGTGAATGAACTGTTACTAACTGGGGACTGAACCTTGAGACATGGGGAATGAAGTGTTACTAACTGAGGACTGAACCTTGAGACATGGGGAATGAACTGTTACTAACTGGGGACTGAACCTTGAGACATGGGGAATGAACTGTTACTAACTGGGGACTGAACCTTGAGACATGGGGAATGAACTGTTACTAACTGGGGACTGAACCTTGAGACATGGGGAATGAACTGTTACTAACTGGGGACTGAACCTTGAGACATGGGGAATGGATTGGTACTAACTGGGGACTGAACCTTGAGTCATGGGGAATGAACTGTTACTAACTGGGGACTGAACCTTGAGACATGGGGAATGAACTGTTACTAACTGGGGACTGAACCTTGAGACATGGGGAATGAACTGTTACTAACTGGGGACTGAACCTTGAGACATGGGGAATGGACTGTTACTAACTGGGGACTGAACCTTGAGTCATGGGGGAATGAACTGTTACTAACTGGGGACTGAACCTTGAGACATGGGGAATGAACTGTTACTAACTGGGGACTGAACCTTGAGACATGGGGAATGGACTGTTACTAACTGGGGACTGAACCTTGAGTCATGGGGAATGAACTGTTACTAACTGGGGACTGAACCTCGAGACATAGGAAATGAACTGTTACTAACTGGGGACAGAACCTTGAATCATGAGGAATGAACTGTTACTAACTGGGGACTGAACCTTGAATCATGGGGAATGAACTGTTACTAACTGGGGACAGGACCTTGAGACATGGGGAATGAACTGTTACTAACTGGGGACTGAACCTTGAGTCATGAGGAATGAACTGTTACTAACTGGGGACTGAACCTTGAATCATGGGGAATGAACTGTTACTAACTGGGGACTGAAACTTGAGTCATGAGGAATGAACTGTTACTAACTGGGATTGAACCTTGAGTCAAGGGAAACGAACTGTTCCTAACTGGGGACTGAAACTTGAGACATGGTGAATGAACTGTTAGTAACTGGGGACTGAACCTGGAGTCAAGAGGAATGAACTGTTACTATCTGGGGACTAAAGATTGAGACATGTGGAATGTACGATCTTCTCGAACCAGAGACTGAAGAATTAATTTCTCACATGTCGTGGCTGTGGCATTAAAGAGACATGGAATGTCGGAGCACAGCTAGATTTTTTTTTTAGATTTAGATTTAGAGATACAGCACTGAAACAGGCCCTTCGGCCCACCAAGTCTGTGCCAACCATTAACCACCCATTTATACTAATCCTACACTAATTCCATATTCCTACCACATCCCCAACTGTCCCTATATTCTCCTACCACCTACCTATACTAGTGGCAATTTATAAAGGCCAATTTACCCATCAACCTGCAAGTCTTTTGGCTGTGGGAGGAAACCGGAGCACCCGGAGGAAACCCACGCAGACACAGGGAGAACTTGCAAACTCCACACAGGCAGTACCCAGAATTGAACCCGGGTACTGGAGCTGTGAGCGGTGCTAACCACTGCGCCACTGTGCCTTGAGGCTGTTTATTCAATTCAATATTTATTGTAGTTAAGTTTGTTCCCGTTATTATTAAACGTTAGAGAACAAATGAACGTTACATTTATCTTGAGACTATCAGTAATATTCTCATTTTCTGCCCTGCTATAATTAGATCTCCTGGTGAATGACGGAGTGATGAGAAAGGTCCACAGCTGGAAGTAAACAGGGATTGTCGACTGAAGAACAACAGCAGGTGAACCAGCACAGGATTGTGAGAACACCAACCAGAGAGAATAGTTTCTACAGATTGGAAAGTAGCTAATATAACCGCACTATCTAAAAAGGGATGTAGAGAGAAAACAGAATTGTAGATCAGTCAGCCCGACGTCGGTAGTGGGAAAAATTCTAGAGTCCATTATCAAACATTTTATAGCAGAACACTTAGAGAACAGTGGTAGAATCGGATAGAATCAGCATGGATTTACGAAAGGAAAATCATGCTTGACAAATCTACTGGAATTCTTTGTGGATATAACTAGTAGAGTTGATGTGGGGGGCAGTGGGGAGTGGATGTGGTTTATTTGGACTTTCAGAAGGCTTTCGACAAAGTCCCACATAAGAGATTAGCATGTAAAATTAAAGCGCATGGGATTGGGGATAATGTATTGCGATGGATAGAAAATTGGTTGGCAGACAGGAAACAAAGAGTCGGAATAAACAGGTCTTTATCCGAATGGCAGGCAGTGACTAGTGGGGTACCACAGGGATCAGTGCTGGGACCCCAGCTATTCACAATATATATTAATGATTTAGATGAGGGAACTAAATGTATTATTCTCCAAATTTGCAGATGACACAAAAGTGGGCGGGAGGGTGAGTTGTGAGGAGGATACAGAGAGGCTTCAGGGTGATTTGGACAAGTTGAGTGAGTGGGCTAATGCATGGCAGATGTAGTATAATGTGGATAAATGTGAGTTTATCCACTTTGGTAGCAAAAATAGGAAGGCAGATTATCTGAATGGCTATAAACTGAGAGAGGGGAATATGCAGCGAGACCTATGTATTCTCGTACACCAGTCGCTGAAGGTAAGCATGCAGGTACATCAGGTGGTATAAAAGTCAAATGGTATGTTCGCCTTCATAGCGAGAGAACTCGAGTCCATGTCTTTCTGCAATTATACAGGGTCTTGGTGAGGCCACACCGGAAATATTGTGTTCAGTTTTGGTCTCCTTATCTGAGGAAGGATGTTCTTGCTATAGAGGGAGTGCAGCGAAGGTTTACCGGACTGATTCCTGGGATGGTGGGACTGACGTATCGGGAGAGATTGAGTTGGTTAGGATTATATTTGCTGGAGTTCAGAAGAGTGAGTGGGGATCTCATAGAAACTTATAAAATTCGAACAGGACTTGACAGGGTAGATGCAGGAAGGATGTTCCCGATGGTGGGGGAGTCCAGAACCAGGGTCATAATCTAAGGGTACGGGGTAAACCTTTCAGAACTGAGATGAGGAGAAATTTCTTCACCCAGAGGGTGGTGAGCCTGTGGAATTCACTACCACAAAAAGCAGTTGAGGCCAAAAAATTGTATGTCTTGAAGAAGGAGTTAGATATCGCTATTGGAGTGAAAGGAATCAAAGGATATGGGGGGAAAGCGAGAACAGGTTACTGAGTTGGATGATCAGCCATGATCATAATGAATGGCAGAGCAGGCTTGAAGGGCTGAATGGCCTACTCCTGCTCCTATTTGCTATGTTTCTATATTTCCGATTCAAAGAGCTTTCATAGATCAACTGGGGAGAAAGGTGAAAGAAAGTCCCATTTACTTGGAAAAACACTGGTCCTGCAGACAGTACACAAAGGTTACAGGGTGAGGCAGGAAATGGTGGGAGAATGAGACTGACTGAGTCTGACCAAGGGGAACAATTCTCCAGCATGAGGCTGAGCAATGGATTGTGAGATCAATTTTTGTCTCAAAACACACAGGATTGAGTGAATTTTGTGTGTATTTTAGAGTTAAGATGTTTCCCATCTTATGGTATCTAGAACTGGGCGGCACAGTTTGAAAATAAGGGGTTTCCCATTTAAGACGGAGATGAGCAATTTCTTCTCTCTGAGGGTTGTTCATCTTTAGAATTCTCTACTCCAGAGAGCAGTGGAAGCTGGGTCATTGAATATATTCATGGCTGAGTTAGTCTGATTTTTGATCTACAAGTGAGTCGAGAGTTATGGATGACCAGCAGGAAAGTGAAGTTAATGTCACAATCAGATCAGCTCTGATCTTACTGATTGGTGAAACAGGCACCAGGGGTCAAATGACCTACTCCTACTCCTGCTCCTGTTTCTTATGTTCTTATGTTCAGGGATTGTTTAATTCAGCAGTTAAATGGTTAATGTGCTCATGTACAGAAACAGCCTTTCCCTCAGCTCACAGACAAGACACTAGTCCCTGGCTCAAACTGTAAACCTCAGGAATTCAATAGGGATTTTAACAAACAATCTCCCAGATGGAAATGTAACAATTTATTTCTCATTATTTGTCTGTTAAATTGCATTTCCCTGGAAGAAGAGATAAAATAAATTATAACTGACGTTGTTCACAGCTGAATTGGCCAAAAGTTGTCAAACTGGTTGAATTCGGTTTCACTAGAAAGGCCTTTCCCTGTTCTGAACCAAATGAGGAATAGTTGAGTTGAAATCCATCCTGAGGGCAGGAAGCATCTTTCACACAGAGGCTGGAACTCGGAATCTCACAGAATAAGGATCAGATCAAATTCCCAACTTGTAATTTGTTAAAATCAAACAAGGAACTTCTGCCTGATTGGTTATTTCAGTATAACTAGGACAGAGCTTTCAACATCCACATGTAAATAAAGAGATATAAACTCCCTGCTTCATCAAGGTGAGGTTCATGTAGCAGCAAAGCCTCATTTGTGTGTTTACTCTTTCATTTCTCTCGTTTCTTCCTCTCTGAAGCCTGTTGCATTGCCCGGCTGCCGGGGGTGCAGTTACTCTGCAGCTGTGGGCTCACACTGTGACTGAAACGGTGCATTTTAAACCAGGGATATCAGGGTTAAACCCTACTGGGCTCCAGCAGTCACAGGCACATTTGAAGAGAGGTTGTGAATCAGAAAGCAGGAAAAAGAACTCTGGGGATTTACCCCATTCTGGTCCAGAGGCACCTCATTCCTACTGTTGGTATTCATAGTTCAGACAGACTGTGTTGGGAACCTTGTCCTTCCAACTTGGTACATTTTCTTTTATCTTTTTGACTTACTGAACTGTTCATTACCCAGTACATTTTAATTTAACTGATCAAAGGTGGGATCAGAAGTTCAGACCAAACACAAAGTTCAGCTCAGTAAACTATTAACACATTTGCACTGGCAAATTATCCCTCTCTGCCAAGCACCTGGAAAATCAGCCTATAGTTACTTGAGGCCGGAATGAACACAATCCAGTCACAGAATAGGAGTAACTTCCGAGAGAGAACTTGTTCCCGATTCATTATTACAATGAATTATTGTTTAATGCAGCAATGTCAGTTTGTCAGTTTCAGACAGTTAGGAATGGATGTGAATGAGCTGAGAATGGAGCAGGGACTTGTGTTTTTACTGAAATAAGTTCATGTTAATGAGATCATTTGTCAAACTTACTGAATAAAAACAGACGCCAGAGAGAAACAAACTTCGGGAATGTTTTAGATGCCAAGTGGTTCAGGGCTGAAAACCACTTTTCACACAGAAAGGAGGATCCTGATGATTAAGCTTAACATAATTAACTGCTCAAATTACTAACAGGTAGGAGGTCTCATCACTAATCATTATATACAAAAACAGAAATTTCTGGAAATACTCAGCAGGTCAGGCAGCATCTGTGGAGACAAAAACAAAGGAGTCACAGAGCTGAAAAGTTAACTGATTTTTTCTTCAGAAATGCTGCCTGACCTGCTGAGCATTTCCAGCATTTTATGCTTTTATTTCAGATTTCCAGCATCTGCACTATTTTGCTTTTATGCCAATTGTTACAGAACAAGTTTTCATCCTTCTGATTAGCTCCATTCATGGTCTCCTTCCTCCTCCAGCCCAACAAGATACCATATGCCTTTCTAACCACCTTATCTACCTGTGCTGCTGCCTTCAGTCATCTATGGACAAGTACACCAATGTCCCTCTGACCTTTTGTACTTCCCAGGGTCCTACCATCTATTGAATATTCCCTTGCCTATTTAGTCCTCCCAAAATGCATCACCTCACACTTCTCAGGATTAAATTCCATTTTCCACTGCTCCGCCCATCTTACCAGCCCATCAATGTCATCCTGTAATCTAAGGCTTTCCTCCTCACTATTTACGACACCACCAATTTTCATGTCATCTGCGAACTTACTGATCATGTCTCCTATTTTCATATCTAAATCATTAATGAACACGACAAACAGCAAGGGTCCCAGCACCGATCCCTGTGGTACATCACTGGTCACAGGCTTCTAATCGCAAAAACAACCCTTGACCACCACCCTCTGCCTCCTTCCACTAAGACAATTTTGGATCCAATTTGCCCAGCTTGCCCTGGATCCCATGGGCTCTTACCTTCTTGACCAATCTCCCATGTGGGACCTTATCAAAAGCCTATGTGGGATATCTTGTTTTCTACCCTGTTTTTTATTATTGCAGGGTTTTTAGACAAGCATCCTAATGGTGGAGTAATTGCTTTTAATACATCGAATCGACACCACCATCTAAATGTCAACCCAATCCTGTGGCTACAAAGAAAGCCAGAATTGTGTCCATCCCTTTCATTTAAATAAAATAAGTGGATTATCAGCATCACTTGTGCTGCTCATTGGAGGGTCGCAGAATGATAGAAATTATCTTCACCATTGCTGATGCTGAATAATAATAACCAGGACCTCTAAACTTGGAGGAGCATTTTGACTGTGAGCAACTGTAAGTGAAGTTTGTGGACTATGGCAGACACAGTGGACATCTCAAGGGTCGCCCAATGTCCGCAGGGTGCTTTCGAGGTTTTGCAGGAGAATTGCTGCAGGAATAGGAACATCATCGATCCACCAGACCGCAGGAGGATATCCAGGCAAACTGTGAATGGGTAGAGGTGGTGGAAATACATCCCACTGCTGCAGTGTAGGAAGAAGTTCAGTGTCTTCATATGGATACTAACTCACTTATACCATTACTCTTTCCTTAGCCTTATGTTACCATGTTTCCTTCTTTCACGAGATGTGGGCAGAGTTGGCTGAGCTGAGGGTTCTTGTGAGGGTGCAGAGGAAATTTGCCAGAATGGTCCCAGGGATGAGGGATTTTAGTTACAAGGTTATGTTGGAAAAGCTGGGTTTGTTCTTCCTAGAACTAAGGAGATTGATAGGAGATTTACTAGAAGTGTCCAAGGTTATGATAGGCTTAGATAAGTTAGACAAGGAATATTTGTTCCCATTAACTGATGGTACAAGGACTAGGGAACACAGATTGAAGATTTTGGGCAAGAAATTCAGGGAGAATATGAAGAACTTTTTTCCACAGTGGATGGTAATGACCTGGAACTCGCTGCTCACAAGGGAGGTGGAAGTGGAGACAATCAATGATTTCAAGAGGAAGTTGAATGGCCACTTGTGGGAAATGGACTTTGAGGACTATGGGGATTGAGTGGGGGAGTGACTGGATAGTTCCATGGAGAGCTGGCATGAACTTGATGGGCTGAATGACCGCCTTCTGTGCCATAAATAATTCAGTGATTCACTGGGCAGCTGTCTGTGTCATACCTGATGTGGAGAGTGGACCAGAAAGCTTGTGAAATGCTTGATCCCAGAGCTAACAGCTATTGTACTAATGGGGGAGGAGGGACTGATATCATGTCTAACAAGGCAACGTTCCACCTCTCATTTTCATATTTGTGTAACCTTCCTATTAATATTGTACTTATTACAGAATATCAGAATCTGGGAATGCCTGTCACCACCATGGCTGAAGGTTCAAACAGGGGAGAAGATCCAACACCTTCAACAAGAATGAGAATGGACACAGGTAGGTTCATAAAATACTTCAAATATAATTTCTGTCCTGATAAAGGTATCCAGGTCTTGAGCAGGAAGCTGCAGCTCACATAGGAAGAGGGAACAGGACAGGGACTGAGTGAGTGATCATCTCGAGAGGCATCACATTGACAGGTGGACGGAGCCCCTGAGCACTGGAACTGTCCAGGAGATACCTGGTATTGGGACTGTAAGGGGGAGAGAGAAATAGGCAGGATTTTCCATCGGGGGAAGGAAATAGAGGTTGGGATTGTTTCCATGTCCTGAACTTTTTAAAACTTTAATTGAAAACAAATGGATCTTGCAGCCAAACCACCACTGTTAGTGGGGGAACCCCTCTACTGGGCAGAGTGTGGCTGCTCCTTCACCCAGGCTGGCAGGGTGGGCCTCTAGACTTTCCTGGAATACTGGCTCTCCCGGTCTGCTACTGGGAGGCTGCCTCCAGGCAGTTAAACTGGCTCCCGCTGCCTGCAATGATCTGAAGGCCGAATGGAAAATCCCAATTTACCTCCTTTAATTGGCTGCAATAGGCTCTTCGTGAACTTGTCGGTTAACCATCACATGTGGTGGGGAAGCCCTGCTGCCCCCTCCCTCCCCCCATCCCGTCTCCACGCAAATGGCCTGAAGCCAGGATGGAACTGAGGAACCAGTGTGCCAGACGGAGGGGCTATTTTTAACACCCACCCATCCACCTCCAATCCCAGCCCTGAAAGGGGGTTAAATCAAGGAGGGTCTTCCTGAGCAACAGTGTGGGACCAGGAGGCCACCCCGAGTGGGGCCGTGTGAGAGGTAGTTGGGGCACAGGAATAGGGGAGTGATTGTGATGGGAGATTCTACAGTCAGGGCAATAGACAGACTCTTCTGCAGCCCTGAGCAGGTCCAGAATGGTCAGTTACCTCCCTGGTGACAGAGGGAAGAACATCCTGTGATGGGTGGGACCTTCTCTGGGAAGCCAGGGAAAGCAGATAATGGTCATGATTGGAACCAATATCAAGAACAGAAGAAACAGGAGGTGGAATAGGAAATTTGATCCTTTAAGCCTGCTCCACCATTCAATAACATCATGGCTGATCTTCGACTTCAACTCCATCTTCCCACACTAACCCATATTCCTTAATTCCTATGGTACCCAAAATGTATCAACTTCCATCTTGAATATTCTCAGTAACAAAGTGTCTACAGCTCTCTGAGGTAGAGAATTTCAAAGATTCATAACCCTTTAAATGAATAAATTTCTCACCTCAGTCCTAAATGGCTGACCCATTATTCTGAGACTGACCCCATGTTCTCGATTTCCCACTCAGGGGAAACATGTTCTCAGCTTCTAACCTGTCAAACCTGTTATGAATTTTATGAATGCAATCACCTCTCTGTCTTCTAAACTCCAGGGAATATAGGCCTACTCAATCTCTTCTCATAGGACAATCCCTTCATCCCAGGAACAAGTCTAATGACCCTGTGTTGCACTCTCTCCAAAGCAAATATGTTCTTCCTTAGATAAGGAGACCAAAACTGCCCACAGTATTCCAGGCATGGCTTTACCAATACCTTGTATAATTAGACTAAGACTCCTTTATTCTTATAGTTTTATGCCTTTGTCACAAAAGCTAACATATCTTTAGACCTCTTTGAGGCGTCTGGTGGCCATGAAAGGCGCTATATAAATGCAAGTTTTAAAAAATGTTCTTTAACATGAAGACAATTTAATTATTCCCCATTATAATTTCACCTGTCTTTGCTTCTAAAGGGTGTATATTTGCTTTCAGTAATATCTTCCTATTTACATCCCTATAGACACAATTACAATCTGTTTTATGTCTCTTGCTAATCTGCACTTACATTCTCTTTCAATGTCAATATCTTAGTCTTCCTTTGCTTAATTCTGCAATGCGCTGGCTTATTACTCTTTTAGGCAATTAATTTGATTTAATAATAACTTAACTCCTCTTGTTAGCATTGGTTGGACCACTTTTTGTGGGATTTTGTGCCTTAAAGGAATATTTGCTTATGACTCTCCAACAAAATTTGAAAGAGTCATAAAACAGCAAGTCGCAGTAAATGGTTGCATTTTGGACTGGAGGATGGTAGACAGCGGTATTCCCCAAGGGTCAGTACTCGGACAACTGCATTTCTTTGATATAAATAAAATGACCTGGATTTTAGAATCGAGCAGAATTTCAAAATTTGCCAATGATAACACACTTGGAAGAGTGACAAACAGTGAGGATGATACAAACTGCCTGTAACAGAACATAGGCGAACAGAACGGGCAGACAAGTGGCTGATGGAATTGAATACTGACAAGTGTGAGGTGATGTATTTTGGCAGAAGGGATAGGGTGAGGCAATATCGACTTAATGGTGCAGTTCTAAAGAGTGTGCTGCAGTAGAGGCACCTGGGGGTGCATGTGCACTGATCTTTAAAGGTGGCACAACAATTGGGGAGAGTGGTTAGCAAAGCATATGGGATCTTGGGCTTCATAAATAGAGGTATTGAGTACAAAAGCAGGGAAGACATACCACATCTTTATAAAGCTCTGGTTAGACCTCCATTAGAGTACAGTGTCCAGTTCTGGTCACCACACTTTCGGAAGGATGTGAGGGTCCTTGTGAGGATGCAGAGGAGATTTAGTTTAGTTTAGAGATACAGCACTGAAACAGGCCCTTCGGCCCACCGAGTCTGTACCGACCATCAACCACCCGTTTATACTAATCCTACACTAATTCCATATTCCTATCACATCCCCACCTGTCCCTATCACCTACCTATACAAGGGGCAATTTATAATGGCCAATTAACCTATCAACTTGCAAGTCTTTGGCATGTGGGAGGAAACCGGAGCACCCGGAGAAAGCCCACGCAGACACAGGGAGAACTTGCAAACTCCACACAGGCAGTACCTAGAATTGAACCTGGGTCGCTGGAGCTGTGAGGCTGCGGTGCTAACCACTGCACCACCAGAATGGTTCCAGTGATGGGGGATTGTAGTTACAAGGAGAAGTTGGAAAATCTGGGTTTGTTTTTCCTGCAGCAAAGGAGATTGAGGGACAATTTGATAGAAGTGTATAAGATTATGACAGGCTTGGATAAGTTAGACAAGGAAAAGGTGTTCCATTAACTGATGGTAGTTAGACTAGGGGACACAGATTGAAACTTTTGGGCAAGAGATGCAGGGGAAGATGCAGAAGATCCTTTGGTACACATTGGGTGATGCTGACCTGGAGCTCACTGCCCACGAGGGTGGTGGAAGCAGAGACAATGATTTCAAAAGGAAATTGGATGGCCAGCTGATGGAAATGAACTTGCAGAGCTATGGGGATCGAGCTGGAGGAGTGGGACTGACTGGATAGTTCCATGGTGAGCCAGCATGGACTTGATGGGCTGAATGGCCTCCTTCTGTGCCTCAAATGACTGTTAGTCAGACACAACCTCCCTTCAGAAATCCATGCTGACCTTTGATTAATATGTGTCTTCCCAAGTTAAGACTTATCCTGTTCCTCAGAATTTTTACCAATAATTTTCCCACCACTGAGGTTAGGCTGACTGGCCTGTAATTCCTCGGTCTATCCCTTTTTAAACAATGGTACAATGTTAGATATGGTTTTCCAGGATCACAATGTTCTCCACAAATTCCCACATGCTGTTGTTAAAGCCCTGCCATGGCCATCTAGTCTGACTTATTTGATTAATTTTAGTTGATTATTTTAGACTAATTAATTAATTGATTTTCTAGTTAAAGTTATTAATTTAAGTGATAAAGTTTCCTCACATTAGAGACAAATGAAAAACATTCACGAGCAACTGGAGGGATCTAAAAAAATAAAAAACAGCATCTCCTTTCCTCTCTGCTCTGAATTACAACTTGCACCAAATTCTTGACTTTAGCTCTCTGTTAACAAATCACTCTTTACTGAACACTGTGTGTGGCAGTAAATACTGTTCACTTAGATAGAGTTTATAACTCACACCCAAGTTACAACTGTTAACTCAGCTTCCTGTTCCAGTTATTAACATCTATTCAGATAATCACTTTCAGCTGATTGACAGTTAACTCTCACTGACAGGCAGTTTCTGTTAACTTGGTATCTTCACTAACTTGCAGGCTCTTTTACAATTTGTAAAAGTCAAAGTCAATTACTAAATGTAAAACTAAATTTCAGCTTGATAAATACTTACCAGAGAATTTCCTCCTGCACCAAACTCCTGACTTTTCTGTTAATAAAACACTCTTTCACCAGCATTCTTCACTACACACTCACTGTCATACAAATACTGCTTACTGACATCGAGCTAAATTTCTCCCACCAGGGGAAACATCCTCTCAGCTTCGATACTGTCAATCCCCTCATAATCTTGTATGTTTCAATAAGATCACCTCTCATTCTTCCAAACTCCAATGTGTATTGGTCCAAAGTGCCCAACCTTTCTTCACAAGACAAAGCCCTCCTTCATTACAGAATCCAAACAAGTGAACTTTCTCTGAATTACCTACAATGCAAGAATATCCCCTATCAAGAAGGAGACCAAAACTGTACACAGTACTCTAGGTGTGGGGGATGCAGTACATTGCCATTCATTTGCTTGGTCAGTGGAAGTCAGGACTGGGTGAGTGGGGTGCGGCGGCGGGGCTGGGTGAGTGGGGTGCGGGCGCGGGGCTTACTGAGTGGGGTGAGGGCGCGGGGCTGGGTGAATGGGGTGAGGGCGCGGGGCTGGGTGAGTGGGGTGAGGGCGCGGGGTCAGATTTGGAGGAGTGCAGAGATGTTGACGGCTGGTCGGGGTGGAGATGTTTCTGTTGATATCAGAAGATTTATTCTAATTCTGCAGCCCACATTAAACATTGTGAAGACTGAGGACATGTTCTTTACCCAGTGCTATGAATTCTGTTCCCTCGCCAGTGATTCTGTCCCCGTCCCAGCCAATGTCGCAGATTGAACCAGACTGTTCACAACCTCAGCGTTCTGTTTGAGGCCGGGCTGAGCTTCCGAGATGATATTCTCTGCATTATAATGACCACTTCCTTCCACCTATGTGACATCGCCCATCTTCCCCTGCTTCAGCCCATCTGCGGCTGATCCCTAATCCATACTTTTATCACCTGTACACTCGATTTCCCGAGGCTCTCTGGAGCAGCTTTGCTCCTTTCACCTTTTGTAAATGTAGATCAATCAAACTCCCTGCTCACTGATCACCCTGTCATTATGAACCTACATTGTATCCAGGTCCCCCAGCACCTGCAAATTAAACTTCTCATTTTATCATCATTCTGGTTTCGTCTGTCCCTGTCTCTGTAACTTCCTCCAGCCCTGCAATCACTCCACCATCTGTAACCTCCTCCAGTCCTGAAATACCTCCACCATCTGTAACCTCCTCCGGCCCTGCAATTCCCTCACCATCTGTAACCTCCTCCAGCCCTGCAATTCCCTCACCATCTGTAACCTCCTCCACTCCTGCAATCCCCCCACTATCTGTAACCTCCTCCAGCCCTGCAATCCTCCCACCATCTGTAACCTCCTCCAGTCCTGAAATACCTCCACCATCTGTAACCTCCTACAGCCTTGCAATCCCTCCACCATCTGTAACCTCCTCCAGCCCTGCAATCCCCCCACCATCTGTAACCTCCTGCAGCCCTGCAATCCTCCCACCATCGGTAACCTCCTGCAGCCCTGCAATCCTCCTACCATCTGTAACCTCCTCCAGCCCTGCAATCCCCCCACTATCTGTAACCTCCTCCAGCCCTGCAATCCTCCCACCATCTGTAACCTCCTACAGCCTTGCAGTCCCTCCACCATCTGTAACCTCCTCCAGCCCTGCAATCCCCCCACCATCTGTAACCTCCTCCAGCCCTGCAATCCTCCCACCATCTGTAACCTCCTCCAGCCCTGCAATCTTCCCACCATCTGTAACCTCCTCCAGTCCTGAAATACCTCCACCATCTGTAACCTCCTACAGCCTTGCAATCCCCCCACTATCTGTAACCTCCACCAGCCCTGCAATCCCCCCACCATCTGTAACCTTCTCCAGCCCTGCAATCCTCCCATCTGTAATCTCCTCCAGCCCTGCAACCCTCCCACCATCTGTAACCTCCTCCAACCCTACAATGCCTCCAGTCCTGCCATCCCCCCACCATCTGTAACCTCCTCCAGCCCTGCAATACTCCCACCATCTGTAACCTCCTCCAGCCCTGCAATCCTCCCACCATCTGTAACCTCCTCCAGTCCTGCAATCCCCCACCATCTGTAACCTCCTCCAGCCCTGCAATCCTCCCACCATCTGTAACCTCCTCCAGTCCTGCAATCCCCCACCATCTGTAACCTCCTCCAGCCCTGCAATCCTCCCACCATCTGTAACCTCCTCCAGTCCTGCAATCCTCCCACCATCTGTAACCTTTTCCAGCCCTGCAATCCCTCCACCATCTGTAACCTCCTCCAGCCCTGCAATCACTCCACCATCTGTTACCTCCTCCAGTCCTGAAATACCTCTACCATCTGTAACCTCCTCCAGTCCTGAAATACCTCCACCATCTGTAACCTCCTCCAGCCCTGCAATCCCCCCACTATCTGTAACCTCCTCCAGCCCTGCAATCCTCCCACCATCTGTAACCTCCTCTAGTCCTGAAAAACCTCCACCATCTGTAACCTCCTCCAGCCCTGCAATCCTCCCACCATCTGTAACCTCCTCCAGCCCTGCAATCCCTCCAATCTTGCAATCCTCCCACCATCTGTAACCTCCTCCAGCCCTGCAATCCCCCCACCATCTGTAACCTCCTGCAGCCCTGCAATCCTCCCACCATCTGTAACCTCCTGCAGTCTTGCAATCCTCCCACCATCTGTAACCTCCTGCAGCCCTGCAATCCTCCCACCATCTGTAACCTCCTCCAGCCCTGCAATCCCCCCACTATCTGTAACCTCCTCCAGCCCTGCAATCCCCCCACCATCTGTAACCTCCTCCAGCCCTGCAATCCTCCCACCATCTGTAACCTCCTCCAGCCCTGCAACCCTCCCACCATCTGTAACCTCCTCCAACCCTACAATGCCTCCAGTCCTGCCATCCCCCCACCATCTGTAACCTCCTCCAGCCCTGCAATACTCCCACCATCTGTAACCTCCTCCAGCCCTGCAATCCTCCCACCATCTGTAACCTCCTCCAGTCCTGCAATCCCCCACCATCTGTAACCTCCTCCAGCCCTGCAATCCTCCCACCATCTGTAACCTCCTCCAGTCCTGCAATCCTCCCACCATCTGTAACCTTCTCCAGCCCTGCAATCCCTCCACCATCTGTAACCTCCTCCAGCCCTGCAATCACTCCACCATCTGTTACCTCCTCCAGTCCTGAAATACCTCTACCGTCTGTAACCTCCTCCAGTCCTGAAATACCTCCACCATCTGTAACCTCCTCCAGCCCTGCAATCCCCCCACTATCTGTAACCTCCTCCAGCCCTGCAATCCTCCCACCATCTGTAACCTCCTCTAGTCCTGAAAAACCTCCACCATCTGTAACCTCCTCCAGCCCTGCAATCCTCCCACCATCTGTAACCTCCTCCAGCCCTGCAATCCCTCCAATCTTGCAATCCTCCCACCATCTGTAACCTCCTCCAGCCCTGCAATCCCCCCACCATCTGTAACCTCCTGCAGCCCTGCAATCCTCCCACCATCTGTAACCTCCTGCAGCCCTGCAATCCTCCCACCATCTGTAACCTCCTGCAGCCCTGCAATCCTCCCACCATCTGTAACCTCCTCCAGTCCTGAAATACCTCCACCATCTGTAACCTCCTACAGCCTTGCAATCCCTCCACCATCTGTAACCTCCTCCAGCCCTGCAATCCCCCCACCATCTGTAACCTCCTGCAGCCCTGCAATCCTCCCACCATCTGTAACCTCCTGCAGCCCTGCAATCCTCCCACCATCTGTAACCTCCTCCAGCCCTGCAATCCCCCCACTATCTGTAAACTCCTCCAGCCCTGCAATCCTCCCACCATCTGTAACCTCCTACAGCCTTGCAGTCCCTCCACCATCTGTAACCTCCTCCAGCCCTGCAATCCCCCCACCATCTGTAACCTCCTCCAGCCCTGCAATCCTCCCACCATCTGTAACCTCCTCCAGCCCTGCAATCCTCCCACCATCTGTAACCTCCTACAGCCTTGCAGTCCCTCCACCATCTGTAACCTCCTCCAGCCCTGCAATCCCCCCACCATCTGTAACCTCCTCCAGCCCTGCAATCCTCCCACCATCTGTAACCTCCTCCAGCCCTGCAACCCTCCCACCATCTGTAACCTCCTCCAACCCTACAATGCCTCCAGTCCTGCCATCCCCCCACCATCTGTAACCTCCTCCAGCCCTGCAATACTCCCACCATCTGTAACCTCCTCCAGCCCTGCAATCCTCCCACCATCTGTAACCTCCTCCAGTCCTGCAATCCCCCACCATCTGTAACCTCCTCCAGCCCTGCAATCCTCCCACCATCTGTCACCTCCTCCAGTCCTGCAATCCTCCCACCATCTGTAACCTTCTCCAGCCCTGCAATCCCTCCACCATCTGTAACCTCCTCCAGCCCTGCAATCACTCCACCATCTGTTACCTCCTCCAGTCCTGAAATACCTCTACCATCTGTTACCTCCTCCAGTCCTGAAATACCTCCACCATCTGTAACCTCCTCCAGCCCTGCAATCCCCCCACTATCTGTAACCTCCTCCAGCCCTGCAATCCTCCCACCATCTGTAACCTCCTCTAGTCCTGAAAAACCTCCACCATCTGTAACCTCCTCCAGCCCTGCAATCCTCCCACCATCTGTAACCTCCTCCAGCCCTGCAATCCCTCCAATCTTGCAATCCTCCCACCATCTGTAACCTCCTCCAGTCCTGAAATCCTCCCACAATCTGTAACCTTCTCCAGCCCTGCAATCCCTCCACCATCTATAACCTCCTCCAGCCCTGCAATCCCCCCACCATCTGTAACCTCCTCCAGTCCTGCAATCCCCCACCATCTGTAACCTCCTCCAGACCTGCAATCCACCCACCATCTGTAACCTCCTCCAGCCCTGCAATCCCCCCACTATCTGTAACCTCCTCCAGCCCTGCAATCCTCCCACCATCTGTAACCTCCTCTAGTCCTGAAAAACCTCCACCATCTGTAACCTCCTCCAGCCCTGCAATCCTCCCACCATCTGTAACCTCCTCCAGCCCTGCAATCCCTCCAATCTTGCAATCCTCCCACAATCTGTAACCTCCTCCAGCCCTGCAATCCCCCCACCATCTGTAACCTCCTGCAGCCCTGCAATCCTCCCACCATCTGTAACCTCCTGCAGCCCTGCAATCCTCCCACCATCTGTAACCTCCTGCAGCCCTGCAATCCTCCCACCATCTGTAACCTCCTCCAGCCCTGCAATCCCCCCACTATCTGTAACCTCCTCCAGCCCTGCAATCCTCCCACCATCTGTAACCTCCTACAGCCTTGCAGTCCCTCCACCATCTGTAACCTCCTGCAGCCCTGCAATCCCCCCACCATCTGTAACCTCCTCCAGCCCTGCAATCCTCCCACCATCTGTAACCTCCTCCAGCCCTGCAATCCTCCCACCATCTGTAACCTCCTCCAGTCCTGAAATACCTCCACCATCTGTAACCTCCTACAGCCTTGCAATCCCCCCACTATCTGTAACCTCCACCAGCCCTGCAATCCCCCCACCATCTGTAACCTTCTCCAGCCCTGCAATCCTCCCATCTGTAATCTCCTCCAGCCCTGCAACCCTCCCACCATCAGTAACCTCCTCCAACCCTACAATGCCTCCAGTCCTGCCATCCCCCCACCATCTGTAACCTCCTCCAGCCCTGCAATACTCCCACCATCTGTAACCACCTCCAGCCCTGCAATCCTCCCACCATCTGTAACCTCCTCCAGTCCAGCAATCCCCCACCATCTGTAACCTCCTCCAGCCCTGCAATCCTCCCACCATCTGTAACCTCCTCCAGTCCTGCAATCCTCCCACCATCTGTAACCTTCTCCAGCCCTGCAATCCCTTCACCATCTGTAACCTCCTCCAGCCCTGCAATCACTCCACCATCTGTTACCTCCTCCAGTCCTGAAATACCTCTACCATCTGTAACCTCCTCCAGCCCTGCAATCCCCCCACTATCTGTAACCTCCTCCAGCCCTGCAATCCTCCCACCATCTGTAACCTCCTCTAGTTCTGAAAAACCTCCACCATCTGTAACCTCCTCCAGCCCTGCAATCCTCCCACCATCTGTAACCTCCTCCAGCCCTGCAATCCCTCCAATCTTGCAATCCTCCCACCATCTGTAACCTCCTCCAGCCCTGCAATCCCCCCACCATCTGTAACCTCCTGCAGCCCTGCAATCCTCCCACCATCTGTAACCTCCTGCAGCCCTGCAATCCTCCCACCATCTGTAACCTCCTGCAGCCCTGCAATCCTCCCACCATCTGTAACCTCCTCCAGCCCTGCAATCCCCCCACTATCTGTAACCTCCTCCAGCCCTGCAATCCTCCCACCATCTGTAACCTCCTACAGCCTTGCAGTCCCTCCACCATCTGTAACCTCCTCCAGCCCTGCAATCCCCCCACCATCTGTAACCTCCTCCAGCCCTGCAATCCTCCCACCATCTGTAACCTCCTCCAGCCCTGCAATCCTCCCACCATCTGTAACCTCCTCCAGTCCTGAAATACCTCCACCATCTGTAACCTCCTACAGCCTTGCAATCCCCCCACTATCTGTAACCTCCACCAGCCCTGCAATCCCCCCACCATCTGTAACCTTCTCCAGCCCTGCAATCCTCCCATCTGTAATCTCCTCCAGCCCTGCAACCCTCCCACCATCTGTAACCTCCTCCAACCCTACAATGCCTCCAGTCCTGCCATCCCCCCACCATCTGTAACCTCCTCCAGCCCTGCAATACTCCCACCATCTGTAACCTCCTCCAGCCCTGCAATCCTCCCACCATCTGTAACCTCCTCCAGTCCTGCAATCCCCCACCATCTGTAACCTCCTCCAGCCCTGCAATCCTCCCACCATCTGTAACCTCCTCCAGTCCTGCAATCCTCCCACCATCTGTAACCTTCTCCAGCCCTGCAATCCCTCCACCATCTGTAACCTCCTCCAGCCCTGCAATCACTCCACCATCTGTTACCTCCTCCAGTCCTGAAATACCTCTACCATCTGTAACCTCCTCCAGTCCTGAAATACCTCCACCATCTGTAACCTCCTCCAGCCCTGCAATCCCCCCACTATCTGTAACCTCCTCCAGCCCTGCAATCCTCCCACCATCTGTAAACTCCTCTAGTCCTGAAAAACCTCCACCATCTGTAACCTCCTCCAGCCCTGCAATCCTCCCACCATCTGTAACCTCCTCCAGCCCTGCAATCCCTCCAATCTTGCAATCCTCCCACCATCTGTAACCTCCTCCAGTCCTGCAATCCCCCACCATCTGTAACCTCCTCCAGTCCTGCAATCCTCCCACCATCTGTAACCTCCTCCAGTCCTGAAATCCTCCCACAATCTGTAACCTTCTCCAGCCCTGCAATCCCTCCACCATCTGTAACCTCCTCCAGCCCTGCAATCCCCCCACCATCTGTAACATCCTCCAGTCCTGCAATCCCCCACCATCTGTAACCTCCTCCAGCCCTGCAATCCTCCCACCATCTGTAACCTCCTCCAGCCCTGCAATCCCCCCACTATCTGTAACCTCCTCCAGCCCTGCAATCCTCCCACCATCTGTAACCTCCTCTAGTCCTGAAAAACCTCCACCATCTGTAACCTCCTCCAGCCCTGCAATCCTCCCACCATCTGTAACCTCCTCCAGCCCTGCAATCCCTCCAATCTTGCAATCCTCCCACCATCTGTAACCTCCTCCATCCCTGCAATCCCACCACCATCTGTAACCTCCTGCAGCCCTGCAATCCTCCCACCATCTGTAACCTCCTGCAGCCCTGCAATCCTCCCACCATCTGTAACCTCCTACAGCCCTGCAATCCTCCCACCATCTGTAACCTCCTCCAGCCCTGCAATCCCCCCACTATCTGTAACCTCCTCCAGCCCTGCAATCCTCCCACCATCTGTAACCTCCTACAGCCTTGCAGTCCCTCCACCATCTGTAACCTCCTCCAGCCCTGCAATTCCCCCACCATCTGTAACCTCCTCCAGCCCTGCAATCCTCCCACCATCTGTAACCTCCTCCAGCCCTGCAATCCTCCCACCATCTGTAACCTCCTCCAGTCCTGAAATACCTCCACCATCTGTAACCTCCTACAGCCTTGCAATCCCCCCACTATCTGTAATCTCCACCAGCCCTGCAATCCTCCCATCTGTAATCCCCTCCAGCCCTGCAACCCTCCCACCATCTGTAACCTCCTCCAACCCTACAATGCCTCCAGTCCTGCCATCCCCCCACCAACTGTAACCTCCTCCAGTCCTGCAATACTCCCACCATCTGTAACCTCCTCCAGCCCTGCAATCCTCCCACCATCTGTAACCTCCTCCAGTCCTGCAATCCCCCACCATCTGTAACCTCCTCCAGCCCTGCAATCCTCCCACCATCTGTAACCTCCTCCAGTCCTGCAATCCTCCCACCATCTGTAACCTTCTCCAGCCCTGCAATCCCTCCACCATCTGTAACCTCCTCCAGCCCTGCAATCACTCCACCATCTGTTACCTCCTCCAGTCCTGAAATACCTCTACCATCTGTAACCTCCTCCAGTCCTGAAATACCTCCACCATCTGTAACCTCCTCCAGCCCTGCAATCCCCCCACTATCTGTAACCTCCTCCAGCCCTGCAATCCTCCCACCATCTGTAACCTCCTCTAGTCCTGAAAAACCTCCACCATCTGTAACCTCCTCCAGCCCTGCAATCCTCCCACCATCTGTAACCTCCTCCAGCCCTGCAATCCCTCCAATCTAGCAATCCTCCCACAATCTGTAACCTCCTCCAGTCCTGCAATCCCCCACCATCTGCAACCTCCTCCAGTCCTGCAATCCTCCCACCATCTGTAACCTCCACCAGTCCTGAAATCCTCCCACAATCTGTAACCTTCTCCAGCCCTGCAATCCCTCCACCATCTGTAACCTCCTCCAGCCCTGCAATCCCCCCACCATCTGTAACCTCCTCCAGTCCTGCAATCCCCCACCATCTGTAACCTCCTCCAGCCCTGCAATCCTCCCACTATCTGTAACCTCCTCCAGCCCTGCAATCCTCCCAACATCTGTAACCTCCTCCAGTCCTGCAATCCCCCACCATCTGTATGCTCCTCCAGTCCTGTAATCCTCCCACCATCTGTAACCTCTTCCAGCCCTGCAATCCTCCCACCATCTGTAACCTCCTCCAGCCCTGCAATCCCTCCACCATCTGTAACCTCCTCCAGCCCTGCAATTCCCCCACCATCTGTAACCTCCTCCAGTCCTGCAATCCCCCACCATCTGTAACCTCCTCCAGCCCTTCACTCCCGCACCATCTGTAACCTCCTCCATCCTGCAATCCCCCCACCATCTGTAACCTCCTCCATCCTGCAATCCCCCCACCATCTGTAACCTCCTCCACCCCTGCAATCCCCCACCATCTGTAACCTCCTCCAGTCCTGTAATCCTCCCACCATCTGTAACCTCCTCCAGCCCTGCAATCCCCGCACCATCTGTAACCTCCTCCAGCACTGCAATCCCTCCACCATCTGTAACCTCCTCCAGCCCTGCAATCCCCCCACCATCTGTAACCTCCTCCAGTCCTGCAATCCCTCCACCATCTGTAACCTCCTCCAGCCCTGCAATCCCCCACCATCTGCAACCTCCTCCAGCCCTGCAATCCTCCCACCATCTGTAACCTTCTCCAGTCCTGCAATCCCCCACCATCTGCAACCTCCTCCAGTCCTGCCATCCTCCCACCATCTGTAACCTCCTCCAGCCCTGCAATCCTCCCACCATCTGTAACCTTCTCCAGTCCTGCAATCCTCCCACCATCTGTAACCTCCTCCAGTCCTGCCATCCTCCCACCATCTGTAACCTCCTCCAGCCCTGCAATCCCCCATCTGTAACCTCCTCCAGCCCTGCAATCCCCCACCATCTGTAACCTCCTCCATCCTGCAATCCCCCCACCATCTGTAACCTCCTCCAGCCCTGCAATCCCTCCAGCATCTGTAACCTCCTCCGTGCTGCAATCCCTCCACCATCTGTAATCTTCTCCAGCCCTGCAATCCCCCACCATCTGTAACCTCCTCCAGCCGTGCAATCTCCCCACCATCTGTAACGCCTCCAGTCCTGCAATCCCTCCACCATCTGTAACCTCCTCCATCCCTGCAATCCCCCACCATCTGCAACCTCCTCCAGCCCTGCAATCCCCCACCATCTGTCACCTCCTCCAGTCCTGCAATCCCTCCACCATCTGTAACCTCCTCCAGCCCTGCAATCCCCCCGCCATCTGTAACCTCCTCCAGCCCTGCAATCCCTCCACCATCTGTAAGCTCCTCCAGCCCTACAATCCCTCCACCATCTGTAACCTCCTCCATCCTGCAATCCCCCCACCATCTGTAACCTCCTCCATCCTGCAATCCCCCACCATCTGTAACCTCCTCCCGCCCTGCAATCCCTCCACCATCTGTAACCTCCTCCGTCCTGCAATCCCTCCACCATCTGTAATCTCCTCCAGCCCTGCAACCCCCCACCATCTGTAACCTCCTCCAGCCCTGCAAGCCTCCACCATCTGTAACCTCCTCCAGCCCTGCAATCCCTCCACCATCTGTAACCTCCTCCATCCTGCAATCCCCCACCATCTGTAACCTCCTCCAGCCCTGCAATCCCTCCACCATCTGTAACCTCCTCCATCCTGCAATCCCCCCACCATCTGTAACCTCCTCCATCCTGCAATCCCCCCACCAACTGTAACCTCCTCCAGCCCTGCAATCCCTCCACCATCTGTAACCTCCTCCGTCCTGCAATCCCTCCACCATCTGTAATCTCCTCCAGCCCTGCAACCCCCCACCATCTGTAACCTCCTCCAGCCCTGCAATCCTCCACCATCTGTAACCTCCTCCAGCCCTGCAATCCCCCTCCATCTGTAACCTCCTCCAGCCCTGCAAGCCTCCACCATCTGTAACCTCCTCCAGCCCTGCAATCCCCCCACCATCTGTAACGCCTCCAGTCCTGCAATCCCTCCACCATCTGTAACCTCCTCCATCCCTGCAATGCCCCACCATCTGCAACCTCCTCCAGCCCTGCAATCCCCCACCATCTGTATCCTCCTCCAGTCCTGCAATCCCCCCACCATCTGTAACCTCCTCCAGCCCTGCAATCCCCCCACCATCTGTAACCTCCTCCAGCCCTGCAATCCCTCCACCATCTGTAACCTCCTCCAGCACTGCAACCCCCCACCATCTGTAACCTCCTCCAGCCCTGCAATCCCCCACCATCTGTAACCTCCTCCAGCACTGCAATCCCCCATCTGTAACCTCCTCCAGCCCTGCAATCCCCCACCATCTGTAACCTCCTCCAGCCCTGCAATCCCTCCACCATCTGTAATCTCCTTCAGCCCTGCAGTCCCTCCCAACCACCAAATTCTCGCTCTTCCTCCAACTCTGTTCACCTGTACATTTTGCCCTCTCATCACCCCATCTGTGTCGGCCGTACTTTGAATTGCCCAACTTTCTGCTTTCTGCTTCGCCTTCCTGAAACCTCTCAACCTCCTTCTTCTCAATTTGGACCCTCCTATAATTTAGAGCTTTGACCAATATTTTGTCCGCTGCTGCTGCTTCCTCCTTTATTCAGCGTCGATCTTTTGTCTGGCTCAACTTCTATGAAGTGCCTTGGGATGTATTTTGATGTTTAAAATGCTATGGAAATGTCAGTTATTGTTGTGTTTTTATGATACCAGTGTCAGTACGAGTGAAACAGCCGAGAAGTGAATTTCACTTTGTCTCAAACTTGGTTAGAAATGAATGCTGGAGAATAACTGGAACTGTACATCAATGATTTAGACGTGAATAAGGAGGTACAATAAGTAATTTGCAGATGACATGAAAATTGGTAGTGTTGTTAATAGTGAGGAGGAAAGCCTTAGATGGGCTGGTAAGATGGGCAGAGCAGTGGCAAATGGACTAACAAGGCAAGGGAATATACAATGGATGGTCGGACCCTTGGAAGTAGAGAGTGTCAGAGGGACCTTGGTGTACTGGTCCGGAGATCACTGAAGGCAGCAGCACAGGTAGATAAGGTGGTTAGGAAGGCATATGGATACTTGTCTGTATCAGCCAAGGCAGAGAATATAAGAAGAGGGAGGTTATGATGGAGCTGTATAAAACGCTAGTTAGTTCACAGCTGGAGTACTGTGTACAGTTCTGGGCACCACACTATATTAAGGATGTGATTGCACTGGAGAGGGTGCAGAGGAGATTCACCAGGATGTTGCCTGGGCTGGAGCATTTCAGCTATGAAGAGAGACTGAAAAGGCTAGGGTTGGTTTCCTCAGAGCCGAGAAGGCTGAGGAGGGACATGATTGAGGTGTTCAGGATTATGAGGGGCATTGATAGGTTAGATAGGAGGAAACTTTTTCATTTAGTGGAGGGGTCAATAACCAGGGGTCATAGATTTAAGGCAAGGGGCAGGAGGTTTAGAGGGGATTTGAGGAAAAAAATGTTCACCGAGGGTGGTTGGAATCTGGAACGCACTGCCTGAAGAGGTGGTAGAGACAAGAACCCTCACAACATTTAAGTAGTATTTAGATGAGCACTTGAAATGCCATACCATGCAAGGCTACGGGCCAAGTGCTGGAAAATGGGATTAGAATAGTTAGGTGCTTGATAGCCAGCACAGACACGATGGGCCGAAGGGCCTGTTTCTCTGCTGTATAATGCTATGACTCTATGTAGTTTGGTGAAATTACTGATCTGAGACTGAATCACTGAGCAAACGCAGCTTAACAAGAGCATTATCAATAAAAAAAATGACAGACGCAGAATGAGATATCACAGCACAGGACTTACCTGGGAACAGAGCGGTGCAGTGACTGGCGGACCTGTGTGGAAGCTGATCCAGAACGGCGGCTGTAAGTAATGACCAGGACTCGAGGCCCTCATTCACTTACCTGGGAGCAGAGCGGTGCAGTGACTGGCGGACCTGTGTGAAAGCTGATCCGGAGCGGTGGCTGTAAGTAATGACCAGGACTCGAGGCCCTCATTCACTTACCTGGGAGCAGAGCGGTGCAGTGACTGGCGGACCTGTGTGGAAGCTGATCCGGAGTGGTGGCTGTAAGCAAAGAGCAGGACTCGAGGCCCTCATTCATTTACCTGGGAACAGAGCGGGGCAGTGACTGGCGGACCTGTGTGGAAGCTGATCCGGATCGGTGGGTGTAAGTAAAGAGCAGGACTCGAGGACCTCATTCACTTCCCTGGGAGCAGAGCGGGGCAGTGACTGGCGGACCTGTGTGGAAGCTGATCCGGAGCGGCGGCTGTAAGTAAAGAGCAGGACTCGAGGCCCTTATTCACTGACCTGGGAACAGAGCGGGGCAGTGACTGGCGGACCTGTGTCTCTCAGCGCGCATTGAAACTCGAAAAGCGGAAAAGAAACTTAGTGACATCATGGGAATTCTGCAAGGTGATTTGTTGGGTAAGTAACAGCTGTTAATGTATTTAAATTGCTTAAAAAAGGGGAAGGTTTTTTTAAAAAACACAAGTGATAAGGTGAGTGGTACTACTTAAATTAGAGTAATTTATTCAGGACTTTCGATTGTAGTGGGTAGTGTTTGGAGCAGAACAAGGCCCCTAGTGTAATTAGTATTTTTTAAAGGGAGTAACTAAATTAATTTAAAGGTAAGTCATGACAGGAGAGCTCAGCCCTGTGGTATACTCCTCCTGCACTATGTGGGAAATCAGGGATGCTTCCAGTGTCCCTGACGACCATGTGTGCAGGAAGTGTATCCATCTGCAGCTACTGACTGCCCGCATTACAGAGCTGGAGCTGCGGGTAGATTCACTGTGGAGCATCTGTGATGCTGAGGACGTCGTGGATAGCACGTTCAGAGAGGTGATCACATCGCAGGTAATGGCTGCACAGGCAGAAAAGTGATGGGTGACCACCAGGCGGAGTAGTAGGTGCAGGCAGGTAGTGCAGGTGTCCCCTGTGGCCATCACCGTCTCAAACAGATTAGATTAGAGATACAGCATTGACACAGGCCCTTCGGCCCACCGAGTTTGTGCCGAACATCAACCACCCATTTATACTAATCCTACACTAATCCCATATTCCTACCAAACATCCCCACCTGTCCCTATATTTCCCTACCACCTACCTATACCAGTGACAATTTATAATGGCCAATTTACCTATCAACCTGCAAGTCTTTTGGCTTGTGGGAGGAAACCGGAGCACCCGGAGAAAACCCACGCAGACACAGGGAGAACTTGCAAACTCCACACAGGCAGTACCCAGAATCAAACCCGGGTCCCTGGAGCTGTGAGGCTGCGGTGCTAACCACTGCGCCACTGTGCCGCCCTTTGGATACTGTTGGTGGGGGTGGGGGGGGGGGGATGACTTCCCAAGGGAAAGCAGCAACAGCCAGGTCCATGGCACCAAGGATGGCTCTGCTGCACCGCAGGGGAGGAAAAGGCAGGGAAGAGCTATAGTGACAGGGGATTCTATCGTAAGGGGTACAGATTGGCGTTTCTGTGGCCGCAACCTTGACTCCAGGATGGTATGTTACCTCCATGGTGCTCAGGTCAAGGATGTCACGGAGCAGCTGCAGGACATTCTGAAGGAGGTGGGTGAGCAGCCAGGGGTCATGGTACACATTGGTACCAACGACATAGGTAGAAAAAGGGATGAGGTCCTGCAACAAGAATTTAGGGAACTATGTAGCAGATCAAAAAGCAGGACCTCTAAGGTTGTAATCTCTGGATTACTCCCAGTGTCACGTGCTAGTGAGTTCAGAAATAGGAGGATAGAGCAGATGAATGCATGGCTGAAGAGATGGTGCAGGAGGGAGGGCTTTAGTTTCCTGGATTACTGGGTCTATTTCTGTCAAAGGTGGGACCTGTCCAAGTTGGACGGGTTGTACCTGAACTGGAATGGGACAAGCATCCTCGCTGGGAGATTTGCTAGTTCTGTTGGGGCGGGGGGAGGGAGGTGGTTTAAACTGATTTGGCAGGGGGATGGGATACAGAGTAGAGGTACAGTAGGGGGTAATATAGAACAGAAACTGAGGCTGTCTGGAAGGCAGAGCAAATATAGACCTGGTAAGGCACAAGGGAAAAATGCAAGGTTGGATTGCATCTATTTGAATGCAAGGAGTCTTACTAGTCAGGCAGATGAATTGAGGACATTGATTAGCACATGGGATTATGATATTATTGCAATCACAGAGACATGGTTGAGGGAGGGACAGGACTGGCAGCTCAATATTCCAGGGTATAGAATCTTCAGGTGTGACAGGGGAAGGGATAAAAGAGGAGGTGGTATTACACTATTGATCAAGGCGTCAATTACTGCAGTAAGGAGGGATGACATCTTGGAAGGTTCCTCAAATGAGGCCATTTGGGTAGAACTTAAAAACAAAAAGGAGGCAATCACTTGGCTGGATGTTTACTGCAGGCCTCCAAACAGTCAGGAAGAGATAGAGGAGCAGATATGCAGGCAATTCTCTGAGAGGTGTGAAAATAATAGGGTAATAATAGTAGGAGATTTCAACTTCCCCAATATTAACTGGGATAGTCTTCGTGCAAAAGGCTTAAAGGGGGCCGAATTCTTAAAATGCATACAGGAGAGCTTTTTGAGCCAGTACATAGAAAGTCCTGCAAGGGAAGGGGCAGTACTGGACCTAATCCTAGGGAATGAAGCCAGTCAAGTGGGAGAAGTGTCAGTGGGGGAGCATTTCGAGGATGGCAGATCCCAAGCTGAAAACAGCAGAGGCCCCAGAAGAGTATAGAATGTGTCAGGTGGCTCTTAGAAAAGTAATTAGGAGAGCGAAGAGGGGGCATGAAAAAACATGGCGGGCAAGATAAAGGAAAATCCCAAGGCGTTTTATAAGTATATTAGGGGTAAGAAGATAACCAGGGAAAGAGTAGGGCCCATTAGGGACCAACGTGGCAATCTTTGTGTGGAGCCAGAGGACACAGGTGAGGTTTTAAATGACTGGTGTTCACTATGGAGAAGGATGATGTCGGTGTAGAGATCAGGGAGGGGGATTGTGATGTACTTGAATATATTAGCATTGAAAGGGAGGAAATATTAGCTGTTTAAGCGGGCTTAAAAGTGGATAAATCCTCAGGCCCAGATAAGATGTATCCCAGTCTGTTATGTGAGGCAAGGGAGGAGATAGCAAGGGCTTTGTCACAAATTTTCAATCCTCTCTGGCCACAAGACAGGTACCAGAGGACTGGAAGACAGCGAATGTGGTACCATTATTCAAGAAGGGTTTTAGGGATAAACCAGGTAATTACAGGCCGGTGAGTCGAGCATCAGTGGTTGGGAAAATATTGGAAAAAGTTCTGAGGGACAGGATTAATCTCCACTTGGAGAGGCAGGGATTAATCAGGGATAGTCAGCATGGCTTTGTCAGGGGGAGATCGTGACTAACTAACTTGATTGAATTTTTCGAGGAGGTGACTAGATGTGTCGATGAAGGGAAAGCAGTTGATGTAGTATACATGGATTTCAGTAAAGCTTTTGATCAGATCTCCGCATGGGAGATTGGTCAAGAAGGTAAGAGCCCATGGGAGCCAGAGCAATTTGGCAAATTGGATCCAAAATTGGCTTAGTGGCAGGAGGCAGATGGTAATGGTCGAGGGCTTGTTTTGCGATTGGATGCCTGTGACCAGTGGTGTACCACAGGGATCGGTGCTGGGACCCTTGCTGTTTGTAGTGTACATTAATGATTTAGACATGAATATAGGAGGTATGAACAGTAAGTTCGCAGATGACACGAAAATTGGTGGTGTTGCAAATAGTGAGGAGGAAATCCTTAGATTACAGGGAGATATAGATGGGTTGTAAGATGGGCGGAGCAGTGGCAAATGGAATTTAATCCTGAAAGGTGTGAGGTAATGTATTTTGGGATGACTAACAAGGCAAGGGAATACACAATGGATGGTAGGACCCTAGGAAGTACAGAGGGCGGCACAGTGGCGCAGTGGTTAGCACCACAGCCTCACAGCTCCAGTGACCCGGGTTCAATTCTGGGTACTGCCTGTGTGGAATTTGCAAGTTCTCCCTGTGTCTGCGTGGGTTTCCTCCGGGTGCTCCGGTTTCCTCCCACAGCCAAAAGACTTGCAGGTTGATAGGTAAATTGGCCATTATAAATTGTCCCTAGTATAGGTAGGTGGTAGGGGAATATAGGGAAGGTGGGGATGTGGTAGGAATATGGGATTAGTGTAGGATTAGTACAAATGGGTGGTGAATGGTCGGCACAGACTCGGTGGGCCGAAGGGCCTGTTTCAGTGCTGTATCTCTAAAAAAAAAGTCAGAGGGACCTTGGTGTACTTGTCCATAGTTCACTGAAGGCAGCAGCACAGCTAGATAAGGTGGTTAGGAAGGCATATGGGATATTTGCCTTTATTAGCCGAGGCATAGAATATAGGAGCAGGGAGGTTATGATGGAGCTGTATAAAACGCTAGTTAGGCCACAGCTGGAGTACTGTGTACAGTTCTGGTCACCACACTATAGGAAGGATGTGATTGCACTGGAGAGGGTGCAGAGGAGATTCACTAGGATGTTGCCTGGGCTGGAGCATTTCAGCTATGAAGAGAGACTGGATAGGCTAGGATTGTTTTCCTTGGAGCTGAGAAGGCTGAGGAGGGACATGATTGACGTGTACAAGATTATGAAAGGCATTGATTGATAGGTTAGATAGGAAGAAACTTTTTCCCTTGGTGGAGTGGTCAAGAACCAGGGGGCATAGATTTGGGGTAAGGGGCAGAAGATTTGAGAAAACATTTTTTCACCCAGCGGGTGATTGGAATCTGGAACACACTGCCTGAAGAGGTGGTGGAGGCAGGAACCCTCACAACATTTAAGAAGTATTTAGATGAGCACTTGAAACGCCATCGCATACAGGGCGATGGGCCAAGTACAGGAATATGGGATTAGAATAGTTAGGTGCTTTATGTCTGGCACGGACACGATGGGCTGAAGAGCCTGTTTCTGTGCTGAAAACTCGATATCTCTAGGACCAAAGTTTGGTCAAAGAGGTTGGTTTTAAGGAGAATCTTAAAGGAGGAGAGAGTGCCAGTGCAGTGGAGAAGATTAGGAAGAGAAATCCAGAGTTTAGGGCCTTGGTAGCTGAAGGCACTGCTGCCAATGGTGGAACATTGTTTTTTTATTTAGAGATACAGCACTGAAACAGGCCCTTCGGCCCACCGAGTCTGTGCCGACCAACAACCACCCACTTATACTAACCCTACAGTAATCCCATATGCCCTACCACCTACCTACAATAGGGGCAATTTATAACAGCCAATTTACCTATCACCTGCAAGTCTTTGGCATGTGGGAGAAAACCCACGCAGACACAGGGAGAACTTGCAAACTCCACACAGACAGTACCCAGAATTGAACCCAGGTCCCTGGAGCTGTGAGGCTGCAGTGCGAGCCACTGTGTCGCCCATGTGCATCCTGATTTTAAATGTGCCAGATTTGGAGGAGTGCCGAGGTATCGAAGGCTTGTAAACTGGATCAAGTTACAAAGATAGGAAGGGCGAGGCTGTGGAGGGATTTGAAAAGTAAAGATGAGGATTATAAAATTGAGGTGTTTTCGGACTGGAAGGCAATGTACATCAGCGACCACAGGTGATGGGGAAATGAGACTTGGTGTGAGTTAGGATAGGAGCAGCAGAGTTTAGGAATAGTGGTGAGGTAAAGCTGGGTGTCATTGACAAGAACATAGGAGCGGGTGGAGGCTATTCAGTCCATCGAGCCTGCCACACAATTCTGTATGATCATGGCTGCTCATCCTTCAATGCCCTTTTCTCACACTATCCCCATATCCCATTATGTCATTTGTATTTAGAAATCTGTCAATCTTTGCTTTAAACATGCTCAATGACTGAGCTTCCACAGCTTTCTGGGGCAGAGAATTCCAAAGATTCACAACTCTCTGAGTAAAGAAATTTAGTTTAGTTTTAGTTTAGAGATACAGCACTGAAACAGGCCCTTCGGCCCACCGACTCTGTGCCGACCATCAACCTCCCATTTATACTAATCCTACACTAATCCCATGTTCCTACCACATCCTCACCTGTTCCCATATTCCCCTACCACCTACCTATACTAGGGGCAATTTATAATGGCCAATTTACCTATCAACCGGCAAGTCTTTTGGCTTGTGGGAGGAAAGCGGAGCAGCCGGAGAAAACCCAAGCAGACACAGGGAGAACTTGCAAACTCCACACAGGCAGTACCCAGAATTGAACCCGGGTCGCTGGAGCTGTGAGGCTGCAGTGCTAACCGCTCCTCATCTCTGTCCTAAGTGGCTTCCCCTTATTTTAAAATTGTGTCCCCTGGTTCTGGACTCCCCAACTAGGGGAAACATCTGAGCTGCATCTCCCCTGTCTATCCCTTTAAGTATTTTGTCAGTTTCAATGAGATTACCTCTCATCCTTCGAAACTCTGGAGAATACAGGCCCAGTTTCCCCAGTCTCTTCACAGGACAGTCCCACCATCTCGACAGCAAGTCTGGTTAATCTTTGTTGCACTCCCTCTATGGCAGTAATATCCTTCCTATGGTAAGGGGACCAAAACTGCACACAGTACTCCAGGTGCAGTCTAACCAAGGTTCTATATAGTTGAAGCGAGACTTCACTACTCCTGTACTCAAATCCTCTTGCGATAAAGACTATCAGACCATTAGCCTTCTTAATTTCTTGCTGCACCTGCATGTTAGCTTTCAGTGACTTATTGACAAGGACACCCAGGTCCCTTTGTACATCTACACTTTCTAATCTCTTACCATTTAAGAAATACTTTCTACATCCATTCCTCCTACCAAAGTGGATAACCTCATGTTTCCACATTATATTCCATCTGCCACGTTCTTGCCCACACACTAAGTCTGTTGAAATTCCCTTGAAGCCACTTTGCATCTTCCTCAAAACACACATTCCCACCTAGTTTTGCATCATCCGTGAACTTGGAAATATTACATTTGATCCCCACATCCAAATCATTGATATATATTGTGAAAAGCTGGGGCCCAAGCACTGATCCCTGCAGTACACCACTATTCACAGCTTGCCAACACGAGAATGACCCGTTTATTCCTACTCTTTGCTTTCTTCCAGCTAACCAATCCTTAATCCATGCCAGTATATTACCGAAGAAGGGTCACTGACCCGAAACATTAACTCTGCTTCTCTTTCCACAGATGCTGCCAGACCTGCTGAGTGATTCCAGCATTTCTTGTTTTTGTTCCAGTATATTACCTCTTATTTCATGTGCTTTAATTTTGCTAACGAATCTCTTGTGGAGAACTTTATCAAAAGCCTTCTGAACTCCACATATACCACATCCACCAACTCCCTTTATCAATTCTGTTAGTAACATCCTCAAAAAACTCCAACAGGTTCATCAAACATGATTTCCCCTTCATCTATCCATGTTGACTATGCCCAATCAGATCTTTATTGTACAAGTGTCCATTTTATCGTATCCTTTTGCATAGATACTAGCATTTTCCCAATGACTGATGTAAGGCGAACAGGTCTGTAATTCCCTGTTTTCTCTCTCCCTCCCTTCTTAAATAGTGGGGTGACATTTGCAACTTTCCAATCTGCAGGAACTGCTCCAGCATCCATAGAAGTTTGCAAGATGATCACCAATGCATCCACTATCTCCATAGCTACCTCTTTCAACACTCTTGGATGTAGAATATTAGGTCCTGGGGACTTATCGACCTTCAGCCCCGTTAAGTTCTCCAATGCAACCTTCTTATTAATACGAATACTAATTTCCTTCAATTCCTCATTCCCCCTAATCCCTTGGATCTGTAATTCTGGGAGATTTCTTGTATCTTCCTTAATGAAGACAGACACAATGTAATCATTTAGCTTCTCTGCCATTTCTCTGTTCCCCATGATAAATTCTCCAGACTCTGCCTGTAATGGACCCACATTTGTCTTAGCCAAACATTTACTTTTCAATGTCTCTGTGAAGCCTAATCCTATGTTTTTGGTTGATGTCACTGAGAGGCAGCAAATTGATGAGAAATAGAAGGAGACCAATGATAGATCATTGGGTGACTCCAGAGGTAACGGTGTGGGAGCAGGAAGAGAAGCCACTGCCAGTGATTCTCTGACTATGATTTGATAGATAAGAATTAAACCAGGAACCACTGACACAGTTCCACCCAGCTGGCCGATGGAGGAGGATGTTGTGGTCAACTGTGTCAAAGGCTGCAGACAGGTTGAGAAGGATTACAGTAAATCATTTACCACTGTCGGAGTCACAGAGGATGTTATTTGTGACTGTGATAAAAGCTGTTTCAGTACTGTGGCACTGGTGGAAATTTGATTGGAGGGATTCAGACATGGAGTTCCAGGAAAGATGGGCACGACAACATGTCCAAGGATTTTGGAGAGCAAAGGGAGGCTGGAGATGGATTTTTTGAGGAGGGAGTGGTTACTGTCGTGCATCTTTTAGATGGTACACACTGCTGCCAGTGTACACTGGTGATGGAGGGAGTGAATGTTTAAAGTGGTGGATGAGGTGTTGATCAATCTGACTGCTTTGTCTTGGATGGTATCGAGCTTCTTGAGTGTTGTTGGAGCGGCACTCATCCTTGCAAGTGGAGAGTATTCCATCAGATTCCTGATTGTAGACAGTGAGCAGGCTTTGGGGTGTCAGGAGGTGAGTTACTCGCTGCAGAATTCCCAGCCTCCGACCTGCTCTTGTAGCTACAGTATTTATGTTGCTGCTCCAGTTCAGTTTCTGGTCAATGGTAACTCCCAGGATGTTGGTGGTGGTGGTATGGGGTATTCAGTGATGGTGGTGCTGTTGAACATCAATGGGTGGTGGTTAGATTCTCTCTTGTTGGAGATGGCCATTACCTGGTGCTTGACAGGTGTGAATGTTACTTGCCATTTACTGCCTAAGCCTGAATGTTGTCCAGGTCTTGCCTGCGGTCACGGACTGCTTCAGTATCTGAGGAGTTGTGAATGGTACTGAACACAGTGTAATCATCAGCAAACATCCCCACTCCTGACCTTATGATGGAGGAAGGGTCATTGATGAGGAGTTGAAGATGGTTGGGCCTGGGACACTTCCCTGAGGAACTCCTGCAGCCTATGGTGCAACGTAACAGTGCGTGAACATTTATGTAATAGTGATAATAATATGATTGAGTTGAATTAGTGATTTGAAAGGGAGAAGTGCGAAGCAGCTGCTAAAATTCCAGATTTAGGTAAGGCTGACTTCAATTTGATGAGACAGAGATTGTCAACAGTAAACTGGCAAATCTGTTAATGGGTAAAATGATAGCGAATCAGTGGGAGGTGTTAAAAAAAAGAATTTGTGATACAGAACCAGTTTATACCCCTCAGGCCACACTCGATCAAATGCTGCCTTGATGTCAAGGCCAGTCACTGTCACCTCACCTCTGGAGTTCAGCTTGTTTGTCCATGTTTGGATCACAGCTGTAATGAGGTCAGGAGCCGAGCGGTTCTGGTGGAACCCAAACTGAACATCAGAACTGTCAATGATACCTTCCATAACTTTGCTGATGATTGTAATATTCTGCTTCCATCTACACTGCTTATAATGCCGCCTATCTGTGTGTCATCAGTAAACCTGGATATGTGGCTTTCTAATCTGTTATCTAAGTTGCTAATACATACAGTGAATAGTTGAGGTCCCAGTACAAACCTTGCAGGACACCACTAGTCATATCCTGCCAATCAGATTACCTGCCCATTATCCCGTGAATAGACAAAACTGTGGTAAATGGATTTCAGTATAGGCAAATGTGAGGTCATCAACTTTCTAAAATGAATAGAGCGGTACTTTCCAAATGGCAAAAAGCTAGAAACAGTGAAGGTCCAAAGAAACTTGGAAATCCATTGATCATTAAAATGTCATGAACAGGTACAATAATCAAAAAGGCTAATGGAATACTGACCTTTATATCTCGAGGATGAGAATACGACGGGGAAGAAGTTACACTACAGATATACAGAGCCCTGGTTAGACCACACCTGGAGAACTGTGTTCAGTTCTGAACTCCAAACCTTAGGAAGGATCTATTATCCTTGGAAGGAGTATAGCGTAGATTTATCAGAATTATATCTGGATTCCAAGGTTAGATTATGAGAAGAGGTTACACAAACTAGGCTTGTAATCCCTGCTTTTTGCAAAGTTAAGGGGTGATTTGATCAAGGTTTTCAAGATATTAAGGGGAAGAGATGGGGTCAATAGAGAGAAACTATTTCAATGAAATATGGAGTCTAGGACTAGGAGACGTAGTCAAAAAATTAGAACCAGGAGTGAAATTACACAAAACTTCGACACGCAAAGGAACTCTCTTCCACAAACAGCAAGTGATTCTATATCAATTGTTGATTTTAAATCTGAAATTGATAACTTCTTGTTAACCAGGGGTATTAAAGGATATGAGGCAAAGTGGGGTACATAGAATTAGATCACATGTCAGCCAGGATATCACTGGATGATGGAACAGGCTCGAGGGGCTAAAGGACCTACTCCTGTTCCCTCGATGGAATCAATAGGTATACATTAAAAGAATTGAAAGGAAAACAGCACATTTCTTAGCAGGTTTTGCAGACTATCGAGAATGGAGATAAGATGCAGGGGGAGGCCAGAGTTATGGGAAAACTCCTGAAGTCTGTGTTTCAGTTTTGACCTAGTGACCATTTAAAGATACAGGGGATTGTTTGGGGATCTGGAGCTGATAAGTTGCAGGTAAATCATGTGTGACAAACTTGTCCCCTGTTTTTAAGAATTGACTATACAGGTCAGTGGAATGTGATACATGTGGTGTTTCTCTGTTTTCAGAAGTTGTTGGTAATGTGACTCACAGGAGGTTTCAGCTGTTTGGTATCATAGGAAATGTAACAGTCTGGATAGAATACCGATAATGTGTTTAGTTTTCTCCATTTGTGTTCACAGATCTGAACTTCACAATCACTGATTTCCTGACAAAGTGTGATGATTACCAGCTGTTCAAGTTGATGCAATTCTACCGGGACAGACTCGAACAGGCGACTGAAGAAGGGGTGGAGGGACTCAGTCTCATATTAACAGGCGAGGACCATTTCACTGGACAAGAGTATCAAGTAAGTGGGAGGGATACAGAATGAGGTTAATTTGTTCTAATGTCACAGAACTGATAGAATATAGTCACATGGGAGCATAGGAAATGCTGGGTAAAAAATGACCAAGGTCTGACTCGCCTTCTAACATTTGGGCAGTCACATACTGCACTGATAATGGAGTTGTTAATTGTTAACTGATCTTTATCAGCTAGTCTACAACAGACCCAGGTATGTGGAAAAGCCCAGAGGTGGAGAGCTTTGGGAACCAGAGGTCTAAAGTCACCTGTTCCTTCCAAGCATGTTACACTCACCACGTTTGGGTCCAGTGACATAGTGATCATGTTACTGGATTGTTATACCAGAGATCTGGACCAATAATCCAGACACCTGAGCTCAAATCTCACAGTGGCAGTTTGTGGGTTTGAATTCATTAAATAATATTGGATATTCGTCAAAACCCAGCTGGTTCAGTAACATCCTTTAGGGAAGGAAACCTGCCGTCCTTATCCAGCCTGGCCGACCTGTGACTCCAGACACAGTGGTGTGGTTGACTCTTAACTGCCCTTTGAAATGGCCCAGGAAGTCACTCAAACTGCTACAAAAAAGTATAATAGTAAAACCAGGTGGACCGACCAGAATCGTATTCAGTTACACAGCCAGTTGACCTTCCAAATTCCTCAGTAACATCTGGAGACTAGGGAAAAAAATTGAAAGAACTTATCCCACAGCTTAGTTAAGCAACAGCCTGATCTAGGTATGATTGAGTCTAACCATCAATCAACATCCGAGACTCCTCCATCACTATTCCTAGGTATGTCCTTTCCCACCAGACAGAACGATGGGAGATGCTGGTCCAGTGATATACAGTAAACAGGGTTGGCCACGAGAGTCCTCAACATTGACTCTGAATCCCGTGAAATCTCATGACCTGAGGTCAGACATGGACGAGGAAACCACTCTCTGATTATTGTCCTCCCTCAGTCGATGTATTTGTATTCCTTCATGTCACGTGGAAGAAGCAAGGGCCCAGAATTTACTCTGGAGGGGGTGAGGGTGGGGAATCTTTAATGTCCGTCAAGAGTGGCTCGGTAGAACCACTCCTGACCGAGCTGGCCAATCCTGAAGGACAAATCTGGCAGACAGGGCATGCAAAGGTTGGCGCGAGAACCAACACAAGGGAAAAAATCTACTTGTCCTCACCCATCTACCTGTCGCAGATGTATCTGTCCATGACCACATTGGTAAGAGTGATCATCACACAGTCCTTGTCACGTTTGGGAACTGAAGACTCCTCCATCATGTTGTGTGCACTACCACCGTTGTAAATGTAATGATACAGAATAGATCTATCATCTAAAACTGAGCATCCATGAGGATGCCACGAGCAGCAGCAGAATTATATTTCACTACGTTCTGTGACCTCATGGCCTGTCGTATCCCTCACTTTACCATTACCATCAAGCCAGGGGACCAACTCTGGTTCAATGAGGAGAGTGGGAGAGCATGACAGGAGCAGCACCAGGCAAACTGAAATTGAGGTGCCAACATAGTGAAGCTACATCACAGGACTACATGCTGAACAGCAGAAGTGGCATGCTGTAAACAGACTAGTGATCCCACAACCAACAAATCATAGAACTTTACAGTCCTGCCACACCCAGTCATATAGTGCAGGACAATTAAACAACTAACTGAAGAGGACGTTCCACAAACATCTGCATCGTCCATAATGGCGGAGCCCAGAGTGCAGAAAACAAAGCTGAAGCATTCGCAGCCATCTTCAGCCAGAAGTTTCAAGTAGATGATCCAGATCGACCTCCTCCTGAGGTCCACACCTTCACAGATGCCGGTCTTCAGCCAGTTTGATTTACCCTACGTGATAAAAGGAATGGCTGAGCGCACTGGACACAGCAAAGTTTATAGGCCCCGATGATATCACATCTCAGCAGTTGTTCCAACACTGGCAGCTGCCTAACAAATTGGAAGAATTGCCCAGTTATGTCCTACTCCACAAAAGCACAACAAATCCAATCCAGTAAATTACTGTCCCACAGGGTACTCGTAATCATCAGCAAAGTGATGGAAGGTGTTTTCGACAATGCTCTCAAGAGGCACTTACCAATAATCTGCTCATCGATGCGCAGTTTGCGTTCCACCACAGACACCCGGCTCCAGACCTCATTAAGGCCTTGGTCCAACCCTGGATAAAAGAACCAAATTCCAGAGGAAAGGAGAGAGTGTTGGCCCTTGACATCAAGACAACATTTGAATGAATAATGAAAGAATAAAAAAAAAAGAAAATTCATGGGATGTGGATGCCTGTGGCCTGGCCAGCACTTATTGCCCATGAGTGTTGTTAGAGCTGCACCCATCCAGGCATTGAAGAGTATTCCATCACACTCCTGACTTGTGCTTTGTAGATGGTGGACAGGCTTTGGGGAGTCAGGAGGTGAGTTACTCGCCTCAGGATTCCTGGCCTCTGACCTGCTCTTGCAGCCACGGTATTTATATAGCTACTCCAGTTCAGTTTCTGGTCAATGATAGTCCCTAGGATGTTGATAGTGGGGCATTCAGCGATGGTAATGCCGTTGAATGTCAAGGGAAGATGGTTAGATTCTCTCTTGTTGGAGATGGTCATTGCCTGGCACTTGTGTGGCGCGAATGTTACTTGCCACTTATCAGCCCAAGCCTGGATATTGTCCAGGTCTTGCTGCATTTCTACACGGACTGCTTCAGTATCTGAGGAGGCACGAATGGTGCTGAACATTGTGCAATCATCAGCGAACATCCCCACTTCTGACCTTATGATTGAAGGAAGGTCATTGATGAAGCAGCTGAAGATGGTTGGGCCGAGGACACTACCCTGAGGAACTCCTGCAGTGATGTCCTGGAGCTCAGATGATTGACCTCCAACAACCACAATCATCTTCCTTTGTGCCAGGTATGACTCCAGCCAGCGGAGGGTTTTCCCCTTGATTCCCATTGACCTCAGTTTCGTGAGGGCTCCTTGATGCCATCCTCGGTCAAATGCTGCCTTGATGTCAAGGGCAGTCACTCTCACCTCACCTCTTGAGTTCAGCTCTTTTCTCCATGTTTGAACCAAGGCTGTAATGAGGTCAGGAGCTGAGTGGCCATGGCGGAACCCAAACTGAGCATCACTAAGCAGGTTGCTGCTAAGCAAGTGCCGCTTGATGGCACTGTTGATGACACCTTCCATCACTTTACTGAGGATTGAGAGTAGGCTAATGGGGCGGTAATTGGCCGGGTTGGAATGTCCTGCCTTTTGTGTACAGGACATACCTGGGCAATTTTCCACATTGCAGGGTAGATGCCAATGTTGTAGCTGTACTGGAACAGCTTGGCTAGGGGTGTGGTAAGTTCTGGAGCACCGGTCTTCAGTACTATTGCCGGAATAAATAAAAAATTACACTAATAGTGCATCTCAAAATGTTATTTTCTGAAATATATCTGTCTAATTCACATTTGAATGAATCAATACTAACTCCAGCTTCCCTAGTGAGTGTGTCCCACAGACTGACTGTTCACTCTGTAATATTGTTACGAGAGATTAGTTGTGAATTTACCCTCCTTGAAGCTCAGGCTGTGTCCTCTGTTTCTACTGTACTGGACAAAGTAAAACAGCAATCATATCACCTCTCAACATTCTCTTTTCCAATGAGGACATTCCCAGATTACACAATAGTTCCTCAATTCCAACCACTCCCTTCTCTCAGTTATTCTACTTCCTCTTTTCAGTAGCAACATTAACGTTTTGTACTGAGTCAATCAGAATTATACAGTCATCTAAGTGCAGTCACATGAATGATTTTAGGAAGTGACAGGATTATCTCATTCTTTCAGCTCAATCTTGCACTGTTAATACACCCCAACATGTAATTTGCTTCCCGGCTGCCACTGAGAATTGTTGCAATGTTAGATCTTCGAATTGCAGATTGTTACAGGATAGAAACCGGGAAATAGGAAAGAAAGGATAAAATGGCAAATACCATGAATCTGAAACAATGTTCTGAAGAGGTGAAAATATTAGTGGATCCGTCAGTATCTGTACAAAGAACAGGGTAGTGGTTCGAGTGTAACTGGAGTCTGGATTGAAAACAAAGGGAAAGAGTTTTAGTCGGATTGGAAAAAAGGAGAGAACAGAGGCAATTGACAGGATTTGGAGGGAAGGCTTGGAGCAAGACATTTACAATTACCACAGACTTCAACATTTTTAACTACGGACCACTGGTGTCCGTGTGCAGACACATTGTCAACTCCTACTGGCCACTGCCTGAGGCTAAGACAGACTGTCTCTGATTTCAGCATCCACCCTCGAGCTGAACTCCATATCCGACATTCTCTCCATCACGATGATCTCCTACTTCTGTCTATGTAACATTGCCAGTCTCTATCCCTACTTCAGCCCATCTCCTGCTGAGCCCTCGTCTATGCTTCCAGACACGACTATTCCAATGTTCTCCTGCCCAGCCTCCCACCTTACACACTCTGTAATCTTCAGCTACTCAGAGTCTGCTGCCTGTACCCTGTCCCCTCCAGGTCCCATTTCTGATATCACATGTGTGCTCACACACCTAGAATGACTTCCAACCCTCAGGCCTTCAATTTAAAATTCATATCCTTCTATTGATATAACTTGATGGTCCTGATGCTTCCTATCACTGTAACCTCCTTCAGTTCTCGTACCACTGGAATTTTCCATTGCTCTGACCCTGACCTCCTGTGCAGCCCTTCCTTCACACCACCACTGGTGGTCAAGATTTCAGTAACCTTGGGTCCCACGCTCTGAAATTCACTCCTGAAACCGATCCCCGTCCCCTCCTTCTTAAAACTGACCTTTTCTTAGGTTTTGGTCACCTGTGCCAATTTATCCTGCTTTATCGCAGGCCCGTTGTCTGATTCTGTCTCTGTGAAACACCTTGGGTTGTTTCTTGACATTAAAAGTCCTATATTAAATGTAATTTGTTGATGGAAGTCCTGACTATCCATTGCTGAATATGTTCTCCCAGTTACTGAGGTTTCATGGTGGCTGCGGATGTACAAAACATTGAGTATCTGACATTTCAATTACTGAGGGGAGTATGTACGGAGCAATTGGATTTTCAGTATTATTATTATTGGTTGATTCTCCTGACTGATAAATCAACAAGGGTTGTTTCGATTGGTTGGTGATAATTTCTCAGACAGTTTTCTCGCTGTTTCCCTCAGTTCAGAATCGTCCTTCCCTGTCACTTGAGTTCTGATTCGCTGCTGTTTTATTTCTGAGTAAATCACAAAGTGTGACCGCAGGAAATAAGTGTGAGAAACAAGTGGATCATATTGTCAATCAGTATCTGATGTCATGTTGGACACTGAAGGACAGAGAAAACTAATCCCATTAAAATACTGCAGATTCTCAGTGATTCCTCACTCTCCTAGAACAATACTTCTGATTTTGAATTTAGTTTTGTCACATTTATTTGCCATTAATGTCTGAATCAAGATGTTTACAGAATATTCAGCCCATGTTCAGAATGGATCAGTACCCGGCCCAGTGACTGCTTTCTGTGCTCAAAACTGAGAATTTAGATATTCATTATTATTCTTTACAGAAAGTCACTGAGCTCGTGGAGAAGGGAAACCGGGCGGACAGTTCCAAACTTCTCCTAAATCTGGTGATGGAGAAAGGCTCTCGGGTCCGAAGGGTGATGTGGAAATCCTTTGTGAAAATGTGCCACAGGTTACCAAAGTTGTACAAAATACTGAAAGAAATACAGGAACTCGGTACGGTAAAATCACACATTGAATTCAACTTCAGATTCAAACACTGCAGAATTTACTGTAATATTACACAAATCTGATTTCATGAAAATTAATTGATTTTAACAGGTTGTGATTCATTTGATTATATGGACATCGCACGAGGTTTATCTGAAATACCCAGTGACCTGAAAGGTAAGTGATGACATGGAGATTTCAAACTGTTTATTTCACTTCCGAGAATCAGAATGATTGACTGTAGCCGTTTGTTTAAGAGATTGACAGAATCTGGGAATCAGAAAATCAAAGGCTGGAGAAACAAGATTGAACATTGTTTGGATTTGTTGTCAATTCTCAAATACTCTGCACAGATTCAAGTTACAATTCATACGACTTTTGTCACATCCTGTAAATATGTGAACATTGTATTTCACTGAATCCAGCTGCTGATCATTATTATTTCTGAAATCTTACACACACCTGGCAGGATCCTGATAAGCTGTGAATCTTAATACAAACCTCCTGTGTGCTGCACGGATGCTCTGGGCTCACAGTAAAGAGCAGTGCCTTGACCCAGATGTTAAGGGTTCCCTGCATCCCAAGCAATATGTCCCACCAAAATGATGAGCAGGAAGAGACCAGATGATCCATCAAACCTAACCAACGCCACGAAGGCTCGACCATTATGGCTAAACTCTTCATCCCTCCCTTACCCCTTACCCCCACAAGACACCACTCCCACAGCCAAGAAAAAACATGGAAAGACCCAGAGTCAATATGGGAAAATGTGCTCGGTAATATTCCTCTCTGAACCCCCCTCTGCCCATTGAAACCAATCTAGGAGATCACATGGACCATATTTTACCTGTAAAAACACTTCTACATGATGAGATCTCTGTCCCAGTCAGGAATCGGTCCAGCTCCCTCTTGAAGGTAAACAGAGAATCAGCAGTCGGCAGCACATTCCAGAGGATCACAATTCTCTGGGGAAGAAGAGGCATCGAACATCCAGTTTATTCCTACATTTACATAGTTTAAATGTGTGTTTGCTGGTCCTCCCAATCTGATAAATTAGAATAATCTATCAACAGAGACTCTATCCAGCCATTCAGTTATTTAATAGACCTCTATCAGGTTGCCTAACAGTCTATGCTGCTCTAAAATAAATAGACCAAGGTCCTTGAGCTTGTCTGAGTAGCTCAGATTCTCTAAAACAGGAATCATTCCTGTAGTTCTCCTCTGGGTCTTTTCCAATGGCACTATATGATCCAATGTGCGAGGGAACAAAACTGAGCATGGTATACAGATGTGATCTGACCAGCGACCTGTTCAGTGTCAAAGTGGTGTCTTTTATACTGAGTGGTTTTGTTAATAACAGCCCAGTACTTTGGTGGCTTTATCTATTGTTTCTCTACATTGGTCATGACCCTTCAGTGATCTGGGCACAATAACACCAAGATCTTTTCTCTCTCTATTGGTCCCTCCCTTTTTATCCCTTCCACGAACTTTCCATTAAGGGATGTCAGCATGATAGGCCTGTAGTTCCCTGGCTCTGATTTGTCTCCTTTTTAACTGTAGGGAAAGAGGTGGAGAAATGTGAAATATTAAAACGTTATCATTTAACAGCACAGAATGAGACATCAGAATGTGTTTGATCCAATCTGAGAATATATGTCGATGTTCACACAATAGAACATTAATCCATGGAGAAATGTGAGGAAAAGACAATGTTCAGGGTGACTGGGAAGTCAGTTATTGGCTAATTTCCTAATGACAGTGAAAGAGAGAATCTCATTCTACTGAAAGAATAATCCTTTAACTCTGGAGTTGTTTTTGAACCCAATGTAATGACTAACAGAAACATATTTTTAATTTCCCAAACCTGCATTATAGGAAACTGGGACCAAAATTAAACAATGCAGTATAATTATTGGTAGAACAGTTCAAATGAACTGTGAATGTTTTCTGCTCTAACATTACACTGAGTGAAGTGGGCAGTAGTTCCATTTCTAATTCTAATCAGTAACAAGGGTGGTGCAGTGACTGGCACCACAGCCTCACGGCTCTAGCGACCTGGGTTCAGTTCTGGGTACTGCCTGCGTGAAGTTTGTAGGTTTCTCCCTGTGACTGTGTGGGTTTCCTCTGGGTGCTCCAGTTTCCTCCCACATGTCAAAGACTTGTGGGTTGATAGGTAAGTCGGCCATTGTTTTAAAAAAAGTCCCTAATTTAGGTAGGTGGTAGGAGAGTTGTGGGGATGGAAAATATGGGATGAATGAAGGATTAGTATAAATGGGTGGTTGATGGTTGGCATGGACTCATTGGGCTGAAGGGCCTATTTCTGTGCTGTATCTCTCCATGACTATGACCAGACTGCTATCAAACCACAATCAATGAATATATGCATGAACTACTGATATTGTTAGCGATTTCTGAAACATAATCTAACAGGAGAATGGTTACAGACAGGAAAATGCCTCTTGGCCCAAATAAGCCTGCCCCTGTTCCAGCAATGAACAAGCCTGCCCCTCCACTCAGTGTATCCACCTTGAATTGTCTCTAGACCCCACTTACACTGTCCCCTTAGTGTCCTTCCCTGGTAACTGGCCCCCTGCTCTATTACCCTTTAGGTGAACAAATTACCCTGATTTACCTTCTTACTTCTGATTGTCAGCCTGTTTCCTGAACTAATGTGAATGCCATTAAAATATTTCAATTTCTACGTCACTTGCCTAAATAAAATATATCAAACTCCCTCACATTCACCTCAACCTAAAATCCTATCAGCTTAAATAACTTTTCAGCATTCTGAGGGGACTGTTCCCTCCGTGACATCCTAATCCACTCCTTACTCACCTGTAACCTCTTTCTTTCCCACAACACCATCTCATTCAGGTACCAGAGATGTAAAACCTTCCTTTTTACTGACTCCATTCCCACCATCTGGTGCCCCAAACACTCCTTCCAGGTGAAACAGTGATTTACTTTTACTGTTTCCAGTTTAGTAACTGTTTTTGCTGCTCATGGTTCAGCCACTTCTACACTGGGGAGACCAAGCGCAGTTTGGGTGACCGCTTTATGGGCCATCTCTGTTCAGTCCGCAAGAGTAACCTCAAGCTTCCAGTCACCTGTAATTTTAATTAGGAGCATAGGAGTCGAAGTAGGTCATTTAGCCCATCGAGCCCACTCCACCATTCAGTTAGATCATGGCTGATCATTTACCTCAATGTCATTTCTCCACACTATCTCCATATCTCTTTATGTCATTAAAATCCAGACATCTATCGACTTCTGTCTTGAACGGCTTCCACAACCCTCTGGGGTGGAGAATTCCAAAGATTCACCTCCCTCTGAGTGAAGAAATTCCTACTCATCTCCGTCTTAAATTGCCTACCCCTTATTCTGAGATGATGTCCCCTGGTCTAGACTCACCGGTCAGGGGAAACATCCTATCTACATCCACCCTCTAAGACCCTGCAAGAATTTTGTAAGTTTCAGTGAGATCATCTCTCATTCTTTGAAGCTCGAGAGATCAGAGGCTTGGTTTCCTCAATAGCTCCTCATAAAACAATCCTGCCATCCAGGGGCTAGTCTTGCATTCCCTCTATGGCAAGTATATCCTTCCTTAGATGAGGAGATCAAAACTGTACACTATACTCCAGGGGCAGTCTCATCCAGGCTCTGTACAATTGCAGCAAGACTTCTTTACTCCTGTACTGAAAACCCCGTGCGATGAAGGTCACCCTTCCTACTTGCTTGCTGCACTTGCATGCTAGCTTTTAGTGACTCATGAGCAAGGACACCCAGGTTACTTTGGACATCAACATTTCCCAACCTCTGACCTTTTAAGAAGTATTCTGTCATACAGTTTTTTCTACCAAAGTGGGTATCTTCACACTTATTCACATTATATTCCGTCTGCCTTGTTCTTGCCCATTCACTTAGCTTATGCAACTCTCCTTGAAGCCTCCTCACAACTTACATTCCCACCTCGTTTTGTCATCAGCAAATTTGGAAATATTACATTTGGTCCCCACATCCAAATCATTTATATAGATTGTGAATAGCTGTGGCCCCAGCACAAATCCTTGTGGTACCCCACTAGTAACAGCCTTCTTTTGGGCCTCCTTATCTCGAGAGACAATGGATACGCGCCTGGAGGTGGTCAGTGGTTTGTGAAGCAGCGCCTGGAGTGGCTATAAAGGCCAATTCTGGAGTGACAGGCTCTTCCACAGGTGCTGCAGAGAAATTTGTTTGTCGGGGCTGTTGCACAGTTGGCTCTCCCCTTGCGCCTCTGTCTTTTTTCCTGCCAACTACTAAGTCTCTTCGACTCGCCACAATTTAGCCCTGTCTTTATGGCTGCCCGCCAGCTCTGGCGAATGCTGGCAACTGACTCCCACGACTTGTGATCAATGTCACACGATTTCATGTCGCGTTTGCAGATGCCTTTAAAGCGGAGACATGGACGGCCTGTGGGTCTGATACCAGTGGCGAGCTCGCTGTAGAATGTGTCTTTGGGGATCCTGCCATCTTCCATGCGGCTCACATGGCCAAGCCATCTCAAGCGCCGCTGACTCAGTAGTGTGTATAAGCTGGGGGAGTTGGCTGCTTCAAGGACTTCTGTGTTGGAGATATAGTCCTGCCACCTGATGCCAAGTATTCTCCGAAGGCAGCGAAGATGGAATGAATTGAGACGTCGCTCTTGGCTGGTATACGTTGTCCAGGCCTCGCTGCCGTAGAGCAAGGTGCTGAGGACACAGGCCTGATACACTCGGACTTTTGTGTTCAGCCTGCCGCCCTGATAATAACCCATTTATTCCTACTCTCTATTTTCTGTCCAATCACAGATTCTCAACCATATTAATGTGTTTCTCCCAATCTCATGTGCTCTAATTTTGTTTACTAACCTCCTGTGTAGGACTTTATCAAAAGCCTTCTGAAAATCTAAATGCACCACATCCACTGGTTCTCCTTTATCTATGCTACAAGTAACAGCCTCAAAAAACTCCAACAGGTTTGTCAAACATGATTCCCCTTTGATAAATCCATGCTGACTCTGCCCAATCAGATCATTATTTTCAAAGTGTCCAGTTATCACACTACTGATGTCAAATTATCAGGTCTATAGTTCCCCGTTTTCTCTCTCCCTCCTTTCTTCAATAGTGGGGTTGCAATTGCTACTTTCCAGTCTGCAGGAACATTTCCAGAATCTATAGAATTTTGAAAGATAACTACCAATGCGTCCACTTCTCTATAGTCACTTCCTTCATCTAGTCTAGGGGATTTGTCAATCTACAATCCAGTTAATGTTTCAAATACTATCCCTTTATTAATACTAATTTCATTCAGTTCCTTATTTTCCCAAGTTTCTTAGTATTTCTGTGAGATTTTCTGTATCTTCCTCCGTGAAGACAGACACAAAGTAATTGTTTAGTCTGTTCACTATTTTCCTATTTTCCATTATACATTCTCCTGTCTCTGCCTGTAAGGGACCCACATTTGTCCTTGCTAATCTTTTCCTTTACATATACCTAAAGATACTTTTACAGTCCACCTTTATGTTTCTCACTAGCTTGCATTCGTATTCTCTTTTTCCTTTCTTTATCAGTTTCATGGTCATCCTTTGCTGGATTATAAATTGCTCCCAATCCTCGGGTTTACCACTTTTTCTGGCAACCTCATAAAGCACTTCCTTTGATCCAATGCGGTCTTTAATTTCTTTTGTTAGCCACGATTGATTCATCTTTCCTGTTGGGTTTTTGTGTCTTGGAGAAATGTATATTTGTTGTAAACCCATGTAATGCTTCTTTAAATACTAGCCATTGCCTGTCTGCTGTCAAATCTTTATGTATTTTCCCAATCCATCATAACCAACTTGCCGCTCATACTTTCATAGTTTTCTTTGTTCAGATTTAAGACCCTAGCTACAGAATGAGCTATATCACTTTCAAAGTTAATGTAAATTATATCATATTATGGTCACTATTTCCAAAAGGTTCCTTGAAAGCAAGGTTATTAATTAGCCCTTTCACATTCAATACTACTGAATGTAAAATAGCCCGACCCTCGTTGGTTCTATAACACAGTGCTCCAGGAAACTACCTTGTACACACTCCAGTAATTCATCCTCCACAAAATTAGTGCTGATTAGGTTTACCCAGTCTATGTGTCAATTGAAGCAGCCCATTATTACTATATTACATGCATCTCTAATTTCCTGATTTGTATCATGCCCAACATTACCACGACTGTTTGGTGTGCTATAAACAACTGCCACCAATGTTTGCTGCCCCTTGCTGTTTCTTAGCTCTGCCCAAATTGATTCTCCATCTTGATCCTTCGATCTAAGATCTTCTCTTACTCATGTACTGATCTCGTCCCTTTTTAAGAGCACGACCCCATCTCCTTTTCCTTTTTGCCTATCCTTTCTAAATCACAATTTACTTCCCAGTCTTGGTTACCCTGTAACCACGTCTCTGTAATGATCATTAAATCATACCCATTTACCTCTATTTGTGAGTTCAAATCATTTACCTTGTTGCAAATGCTGCGTACATTCTGATAAGAGTGCACTTAGCTTTCTCTTTCTAACCTTATTACAAAGAACAAAGAAAATTACAGCACAGGAACAGGTCCTTCGGCCCTCCAAGCCTGCGCCGATCCAGATCCCCTATCTAAACATGTCGCCTATTTTCTAAGGGTCTGAATCTCTTTGCTTCCTGCCCTTTCATGTATCTGTCTAGATACATCTTAAAAGACGCTATCGTGCCTGCGTCTACCACCTCCACTGGCAACGCGTTCCAGGCACCCACCACCCTCTGCGTAAAGAACTTTCCACGCATATCCCCCCTAAACTTTTCCCCTCTCACTTTGAACTCGTGACCCCTAGTAATTGAATCCCCCACTCTGGGGAAAAGCTTCTTGCTATCCACCCTGTCTATACCTCTCATGATTTTGTACACCTCAATCAGGTCCCCCCTCAACCTCCGTCTTTCTAATGAAAATAATCCTAATCTACTCAACCTCTCTTCATAGCTAGCACCCTCCATACCAGGCAACATCCTGGTGAACCTCCTCTGCACACTCTCCAAAGCACCTACATCCTTTTGGTAATGTGGCAACCAGAACTGCACGCAGTATTCCAAATGTGGCCGAACCAAAGTCTTATACAACTGTAACATGACCTGCCAACTCTTGTACTCAGTACCCCGTCCGATGAAGGAAAGCATGCCGTATGCCTTCTTGACCACTCTATTGACCTATCGCCACCTTCAGGGAACAATGGACCTGAACACCCAAATCTCTCTGTACATCAATTTTCCCCAGGACTTTTCCATTTATTGTATAGTTCACTCTTGAATTGAATCTTCCAAAATGCATCACCTCGCATTTGCCCAGATTGAACTCCATCTGCCATTTCTCTGCCCAACTCTCCAATCTATCTATATTCTGCTGTATTCTCTGACAGTCCCCTTCACTATCTGCTACTCCACCAATCTTAGTGTCGTCTGCAAACTTGCTAATCAGACCACCTATACTTTCCTCCAAATCATTTAATTATATCACAAACAACAGTGGTCCCAGCACGGATCCATGTGGAACACCACTGGTTACACATCTCCATTTTGAGAAATTCCCTTCCACTGCTACTCTCTGTCTCCTGTTGCCCAGCCAGTTCTTTATTCTGCATTCTGATCCTATTTGATCCTCGCCTTTGCTTTGTCTAGCTTCTGATTTTGCTTACTACTTTTACTTCCTGTTACCAGTTTCGCTTCCCTCCAATCTTCCCTTCCTGCCACATTTAGATTATCAGTTCCCTGATTGCTATCTTGGTCTCTTGCTGTTTCGCTTTCCCTCTAAATTATCACATCTTCCCTCACTTGATCCCTTGCCCCCACTATTTAGTTTAAAGCCCTCTCTACTGCCCTAGTTATACGACTTGCCAGAACACCGGACCCAGCATGGTTCAGGTAAAGACTGTCCTAATGGTACAGCTCCCACTATCCCCAGTACTGGCGCCAGTGCCCCATGAATCAAAATCCATTTCTCCCACATCAATCTTTGAGCCATGAATTTAATGCTGTAATCTTATTTACCCTACTCAAATTTGCTCGTGGCTCAGGTAATAATCCAAAAATTATTACCTTTGAATTTCTGCTTTTTAATTTAGCCCCTAGTTAAATACTCATACTCTCTATGCAGAACCACTTTTCTAGTCCTGTCTGTGTTGTTGGTACCCACATGGATCACAACAACTGGATCCTCCCCCTCCCACTGCAAGTTCCTCTCCAGCCTGAGCAGATGTACCGAACCCTGGCACACGGCAGGTAATACAGACTTCTGGACTCTCACTCTTGGCCACAGAGAACAGTGTCTATCCCCTGGCTATACTGTCTCCGACTAACACTACATTCCTATTTACTCCTCCCACTTGAATGGCCTCCTGTACCACGGTGCCATAGTCAGTTCTCAGCTGCCTATTATTTTAATTCTCTGCCTCACTCCAACTCTTAACTTTCTGTTCTTGTCCTACACTATTCCAATGAAGCTCAATTTAAGCTTGAGGGAAAGCACCTCAGCTTTTCATTAGGCACATTACAGCCTTCCATTCTCAACCTTGAGTTTAATAATTACAGCTCATAATCTCTGCCCCCATTTTTCTGGACAGCAGCTATTGGTCATGATGCTGCTATTTGTATTCACACATCCTCTCGTTCCAAACAAAAACAAAACACTGCAGTTGCTGGAAATCTGAAATAAAAACAGAAATTGCTGGAAATGCTCAGCAGATCTGGCAGCATCTGTGGAAAGAGAAACCGAACTGTTCTGATGAAAGGTCACAAACCTGAAACACAGACTGTTTCTGTCTCCACAGACGCTGCCCAACCTGCTGAGTATTTCCAGCATCTTCTCTCCTCTAGACCCATCTTTTGTTTCTTTATTTGCCCCATTAACATCTCATTTTGCCTTACACCATCATTCCTTTTGTCATTTAATCTCCCTTACCTACCAGCCTATCACAGTTCTTCCCTTTAGATCTTATCCCTGCTCCCTGCCTCTTCCTGCCTCTGTACTTGTTTAATATCTGTAACATCTCTAACATTTTCCAGTTGATGAAAGACAGTTGACCTGAAACGTTAACTCTGTTTCTCTTTCCACACATTCAGCCTGAGCTGAGTATTTCCCGCATTTTCTGTTTTTAATACATATTTCCAGCATCCACAGTAATTTATTTTTGTACCTTATATGAACTTTCTGATTCTCCTCTGCACCATCAGAATGGCAGTGATCGTAACTGTCATCAGGTGACTGTAGAAGTTAAAGTAATACCCAGATATCCTGACCGAGTCATGAAGCAAGAGAGGGAATCCCAGAGATCAGGAACAACGAAGCTGAAGGCATGGCCGCCAATGGTGGAACATTGAAAACTAAGGATGCGCAAGAGGCCAGAGTTGGAGGAATGGAAATATTTTGGAGGGCTTTAGGGCTGGAGGAGTTTAAAGGAAGGGAGCGGTGTGGCCATGGAGGGATTTTTAAACAAGAATTATAATGTTTAAATCGTTATGTTGCTGGACTGGGAGCCAATGTAGGTCAGCAAGCACAGGGTTGATAGGTGAACGGGAACTTGGTGAGATACAGATAGAAGAGTTTTGGATGAGCTCAGGTTTGAACATGAACTGGTGGCAAGAGGCTGAGACCAGGAAAAGTGGAGAGAGAAACTTCTCCAGAGAGAACTGTAAAGATCCGAACTGATCAATTATTCCACAGCAATTTTTCCCAGTGAAAATCCATTTTTGGGTGCTCAGGTACAGATGATGCAAGGTGGGAGGCAGACCAGGAGATCATTGAAATAGTCGAGTCTGGAGTTAACAAAACCATTTATGAAGGTTTCAGCAGCAAATGAGGTGAAGTGGGGACAGGCAGTCATTGTGATGGTGAGGAAATGGGGTCAGAAGCTCAGAGTTCGGATACGATGCCCAGTGGAACTTATCTCCATTCACAGTCTGTTCATATCCTACCCAAGGCAGGTAATAAGTGGGAGGACACTGAGAAGTGAGGGACGTTGGAGTGAATGTGCACAGATCCCTGAAGGTATCATGACAGGTTATGAAGGATTATGGACTTCTTTCCTTTATCAGCCGATGTATACAAGACAAGAGCAGGGAGGTTCTGCTGGAACTGTATAACTCATTGGTTACGCCACAACTTGAGTACTGTGTACAATTCTGGTCACCTCATTACAGGAAGGATGTAATTGCACTAGAGAGGGTACAGAGGAGATTTATGAGGATGTTGCCAGGAATGGAAAAAGCAGCTTTGAGGAAAGATTGGATAGGCTGGGGTTGTTCTCTTTGGAACAGAGGAGGCAGAGCGGAGATCTAATTGAGATGTACAAAATTGTGAAGGGCCTGGATAGAGTGGAGGTGAAGGGCCTATTTACATTAGCAGAGGGGTCAGTGAAGATGAGGAAAATATTTTCACCCAGAGGGTGGTGGGGGTCTGGAACTCACTGCCTGAAAGGGTGGTAGAGGCAGAAACTCTCATCTCATTCAAAAGGTGCCTGGATGTCCAGCCGAAGTGCTGTAACCAGCAGGACCAAATGGACCACATGCTGGAAAGTGGGATTTATTTCGGCATGATGGGCCACGTGGCTTCTTTCTGTGCCATAGGCTTTGTGTGATTATATTCTATTCTAAGGCCTGCTGCAATAACAGTGGAAATCCTGACCTCATGCAGTCTGTTCCTCTCCCACTGATATCCAATGTCCTATTTCCCTTTTTTTTATTCATTCATGGTATGTGGGTATCGCTGGCCAGGCCAGCATTTATTGCCCATCCCTAATTGCCCTTGAGAAGGTGGTGGTGAGCTGCCTTCTTTAACCACTGCAGTCCATGTGGGGTAGGTATACCCACAGTGCTGTTAGTAAGGGAGTTCCAGGATTTTGACCCAGCAACAGTGAAGGAACGCCGATATAGTTCCAAATCAGGATGGTGTTCCGAAGAAGGGTCACTGACCCGAAACATTAACTCTGCTTCTCTTTTCACAGATGCTGCCAGACCTGCTGAAGGTTTCCAGCATTTCTTGTTTTTATTTCAGATTTCCAGCATCCGCAGTATTTTGCTTTTATTTTGGATGGTGTGTGACTTGGACGGGAGCTTGCAGATGGTGGTGTTCCCATGCATCTGCTGCTCTTGTCCTTCGAGGTGGTGGAAGTCGTGGGTTTGGAAGGTGCTGTCTAAGGATCCTTGGTGCAGAGTATCAGCACCACTGACCATTGTGAAGATTGATCAACTCGAACATCTGCTGTTGTATACTAGGATCATGTGTGCATTTGCAATGAGATGTTTATAGTACAGGGCAGGCTGGATAGTATTAATCATCAGAGGGAAAATATCACCTTCTGAGAAATCTCTGGGTTCAGTAAATATTAGAATCAAGGGAGCGTTAGAAACTTTTCTCAGGATTATTCACTTTCAAGCAACTTCCAATAACTGGGTTCTAATTCTAATATGCATCTCTATTGAAGTAGTGAATTAAATATATCTATTCAGTGAAATAGTAATGAGAGATTGTTTGTTAACAAAACTAACAGTGAAAACCACTTTCAGTCTGTTCTAATTGAAGATGTTCAACAGAAACACAAGGAAACACTCCGGGTACAAACTGAAACACTGAGAGTGAACACTATCCTAATAAAGGAGAAGGTTAAGATTTTCCAGCTGGTTGATCGATATGCTGAGTTAACGGTCATTACTACTGTTCGAGATCGGACACTTGTAGAACATGAACTGCTGGCAAGAGGCCGAGACCATGAAAAGTGGAGAAAGAAACATCTCCGGGAAAAATGGAAAAAATCCGAACTGATCAATTATTCCAGAGCAGTTTTGCCCAGAGAAAATCCAAATCTGGGAGTTCAGCAGCAGTGAGTGGAGTCCCGGGGATTGGAAAAACAACAATGGTACAAAAGATTGTTTATGACTGGGCCACTGGGAAAATATACCCAAACTTTCAAATTGTTTTCAGTTTTAAATTCTGGATTTTGAATAATATTAAGTGGAGAATAAACCTGAGGAATCTGATACTGAAGCAGTATCCTTACTTTGGGAATGATCTGGGAGAGCTCTGGAAGAATCCAGAGGGATTGCTGTTTATATTTGATGGTTTGGATGAATTCAAGGACAAGATCGATTTTGCTGACAATCGGAGAAATACAGAACCTCAGTACATGTGCACAGATCCCGAATGCTGGTGTGAAGTGTCTGACATTGTGTACAGTTTAATACAACACAAGCTGCTCCCAGGATGTTCAGTGCTAGTGACCAGTCGCCCCACTGCATTACATTTATTGGGAAAGGCTGAGATCAGTGTCTGGGCTGAAATCCTGGGATTTGTTGGCGATGAACGGAAGGAATATTTCAACAAGTTTTTTGAAGATCAGACGGTGGCAACAGCTGTTTTCAATCACGTGGAGGAGAACGAGATCCTGTACACCATGTGCTACAACCCTTCCTACTGCTGGATCCTCTGTCTGTCACTGGGTCCCTTCTTTACACAAAGAGACAGGAAACAGCAGCAAGTTCCCAAGACCATCACCCAGCTATATTCCTACTATATTTACAACATTCTGAAAAACCATAGCCCAGAGATTGAAAACCCCCGTGATGTGTTACTGAAGATCGGTGAGATGGCCTTCACAGGAGTCTCCAGGAAGAAGATTGTGTTTAGAAATGGAGATTTGATCGAGTACAATCTGCAACCTTCCCAGTTCCTGTCTGGATTCCTGATGGAACTTTTGGAGAGAGATGATTCTGTCCAGAGTGTGGTTTACACCTTCCCGCACCTCACCATCCAAGAGTTTGTAGCTGCACTCGCACAATTCCTGACTGCAGGTCGCAGAGACTTCCGGAATCTCCTCAGTGACGCTCACAGGAAAAAGGATGGGAGATTTGAGATATTTCTGCGTTTTGTTGCTGGTCTCTCCTCCCCACAGGCAGCTCGACCCCTGGAGGAGTTTCTGGGTCCATTTCCTCATCAAACAACCTGCAGAGTGATTGACTGGGTGAAGGAGAAGGTTGAAGGAGAGATTAGAAAAACAGGGATTGAAACTAATAAAAGGAACCTCCTGAACACATTGCAGTACCTGTTTGAGTCTCAGAATAAAGTACTGGCTCAAGATACAGTGGGATCTGTGGACACACTTACATTTAGTAGATTGCGACTGACCCCAATTGACTGTGCGGTCCTGTCTCACGTTATTAGTCTCTGTGATACCATCAAAAACCTTCATCTTGATGACTGCAACATTCAGTTTGAAGGACTCGAGCGGCTGGGACCCGTACTGCACAAATGCCAGGAGTTGAGGTAACTGTTTATTTGTCTCTAACTGTTGGGTGAATTGTAGAACAGTCACAGATTGTGTTGTTGCTCCGTAATGAAGGGAAAGAAACAGTTCAGTTAAACCAGAGAGAAACAGATTCAACACAACGATGACAAATAATAAGAGGATTGTTTAGTTTTACCATCAGGACTGGAAAATCTAAAATGAATCCTTGTGAACCATCAGGGATTTTACAATCTGTATGGAATCAGTAAATACAGGTCACTGAAAGGGTCTGATAATTTAATTACAATAAATCATCATTAATAAGGCTGGACAGCAGAATGTAAATATAAAATATAAACCAGCAGAACAGAAAATTAACGTCAAATATTTTCCACATCCACCATTTTAACTAGATACAGGACAGAAACCTGAGTTTAATAATTAACATTAGATATTTAATCCAATCCCATGCAGGATGTGTATGTGGAGGGAGACGTTTCCTGGATTGGGAGTATTGGGAAAACAGGAATTATTTTAGCTGTAAATGTTCAGAATATTCACAGTCCTGAACAGTAAGTAAAGAGTGACATTTTGGAGGTTAAACTTGCTGATAAAAAGACTCCATTCTAATGTGTTGCCCGGTATTAACCCCGGAGTACAGACACACACCGGCCAGTGGTGGGGCCTCACAGCAGCAGCTCCTGGGAAAAACCTGGGGGCCTGAACCTGGGAATTTCCCATAATCCGTCCCCTTGTGTGAAGTCCCAATCTGGGAGGAACTTTGGAAAATTGCCCAGAAACTGTCAGACCAATTAGACTGGAAATAAATGCAGTGCCAGTTTAATGGGGAATAAAGTGAGAGACTCCCCTCCCCTGTAAAATAGGAGCACAGGCACATTTAAAACTTACAACGGGACAGAATCAATTCTCCTTGTTATATAAAATCCTGGGGGAATGGATTTTACAGCAGCAGTTAGCACCATTTCACAATATAACTCAGCCCAGGTATTATACAAATTGATAAACTGTACAGAGTGAAAAGTACGAGAAATCACTGTTTTATCATCTAATTCAGGAGAAATCACCCCATTCCCATAAAATCCAGGATTTAAGAGTGGCGCAGTGGTTAGCACCGCAGCCTCACAGCTCCAGGGACCCGGGTTCGATTCCGGGTACTGCCTGTGTGGAGTTTGCAAGTTCTCCCTGTGTCTGCGTGGGTTTTCTCCGGGTGCTCCGGTTTCCTCCCACAAGCCAAAAGACTTGCAGGTTGATAGGTAAATTGGCCATTATAAATTGTCACTAGTATAGGTAGGTGGTAGGGAAATATAGGAATAGGTGGGGATGTTTGGTAGGAATAGGTGGGGATGTTTGGTAGGAATATGGGATTAGTGTAGGATTAGTATAAATGGGTGGTTGATGTTCGGCACAGACTCGGTGGGCCGAAGGGCCTGTTTCAGTGCTGTATCTCTAATCTAAAAAAAAAAAAAGTGACAGAAATGAGACCATTTTCCCCAAACATGATGAGGCTGGTCACTAAGCTCCAGGAGGGTAATTCTGATCATCAGGCAATGAGACCAGACTGAGGGACAGTTAAAGACTTCACACAGACAGTACTGTATTACATAGGATATACAGCACAGAAACAGGCCATTCGGCCCAACCAGTCCATGCAGGCATTTATGTTCCACTTGAGCCTCCTCCCGTCTTTCCTCATCTAATCCTATCAGTATAACTCTCTATGGTCTTCTCTGTCATCTGATATTCTAGCCTCCCCTTCAATGTATATAAACTATTCACCACAAACACCTACTGTGTTGCAGGTTCCACATTCTCACCATAGAGTCATTCTGCCACAGAAGGAGGCCATTTGACCCATTGAGTCCATGCCAGCTGGCTGTATAGCAATTCAGTCAGTCCCATTCCCTCGCTCTCTCCCCATAGCCCTGCTAGTTTATTTCCCTCAAGTATGTATCGAATTCCCTTTTTGAAATCACTGATTGTCTCCACTTCCTCCACCCTCATAGACAGTGAGTTCCAAGTCATGACTACTCACTGTGGAAAGTAAAGTTCTTCCTCACCAACCCCCTGTATCTCTTGCTCAAAATCTGAAATTTGTACCTTCAGCTAATGGTAATGGATTTTCTTTGTCTGTCTTATCTAAACCTGTTATAATCTTATACACCTGTCAGATCTCCTCTCAACCTTATATAAAAGCAAAATACTGCGGATGCTGGAAATCTGAAACAAAAACAAGAAATGCTGGATTCACTCAGCAGGTCTGGCAGCATCTGTGGAAAGAGAAGCAGAGTTAACGTTTCGGGTCAGTGACCCTTCTTCCGAAGAAGGGTCACTGACCCGAAACGTTAACTCTGCTTCTCTTTCCACAGATGCTGCCAGACCTGCTGAGTGAATCCAGCATTTCTTGTTTTTGCTTCTCTCAACCTTCTTTGCTCCAAGTAGATGATAACAATGAGGTGCCACATCAAAGGTTATTGTGGCAAATAAAAGCTCACGGTGTAGAGGGTAATATATTGGCATGGGTAGAATATTGATTAGCCAACAGGAAACAGAGAGTAGACACAAATAGGTCATTTTCTGTTTGGCAAAATGTAATGAGATTGTCACTCGGATCAGTGATATGGCCTCAACTTTTTACAATTTATATAAATGACTTGGATGAAGGGACCGAAGGTATAGTTATCAAATTTGCTGATGACACAAAGATAGGTAGGAAAGTAAGTTGTGAAGAGGACATAAGGAGGCTACAAAGGGATAAAGATAGGTTACGCGAGTGGGCAAAGATCTGGAAAATGGAGTGCAATGTGGGAAAACGTGAAATGATCGTGTGAAGAATGTTTCCAGGGGATGTTTTTATTTTAACTCTTTATGGTAATGGATTTATCTGATTACTTTTAGGAACATTAAAGTACAAAAACATTTAAAGACAGAGATTCACATAAGCTTAATTAGAAATACTCCTCAAAACTCAACATGGCCAATTCTTCAGCTTCAGGAGACTTAGAGATTAAGGGCTGGATTTTACATAGAAACATAGAAAAATAGAAGCAGGAGCAGGCCATTCGAGCCTGCTGGGCGATTCAATACCATCATGGCTGATCATCCAAACTCAGTAACCTGGTCCCACTTTCTCCCCGTATCCTTGATCCCTTTAGCCCTAGGAACTATACCTAACTCTTTCTTGAATATGTTTAATGATATTGCCTCGACTGCTTTCCGTGATAGAAAAATTGCACAGGTTCACCACTCTCTGGGTGAAGAAATCTCTCCTCATCTCAGTCCTCATATGGCTAACCCCTTATACTTAGATTGTGACCCCTGGTCCTGGACTCCTCCACCATCGGGAACATCCTTCCTGAATCTAGTCTGTCTAGTCCTGTTAGAATTTTGTAGGTTTCTATGAGATCCCCTCTCATTCTTCTAAACTGTAGCGAATACAAGCCTAATCGACCCAATCTCTCTCATGCATCAGTCCTGCCATCCCAGGAATCAGTCTGCTGAACCTTCGCTGCACTCCCTCCATCGCAAGAACAACCTTCCTCAGATAAGGAGAACAAAACTGCACACAATACTCCAGATGTGTTCTCACCAAGGCCTTGTATAATTGCAGCAAGACATCCTTGCTCCTGTACTCGAATTCTCTCACTATGAAAGACAACATATCATCTGCCTTCTTAACTGCCTGCTGCACCTGCATGCTTACTTTCAGTAACAGGTGCACAAGGTCACCCAGGTCTCGCTGCACATCCCTCTTTCCCAATCTGTCGCTGTTCAGATAATAATCTGCCTTTCTGTATTTGCCACCAAAGTGGATAACCTCACATTTATCCACAGTACACTGCATCTGCCATGTATTTTCTCACTCACTCAACCTGTCCAAATCACACTGGAGCTTCTCTGCATCCTCCTCACAGCTCGCACTCTTACCCAGCTTTGTGTTGTCTGCAAACTTGGATATATTACATTTAATCCCTCATCTTTATCATTACTATATATTATGAATAGCTGTGGTCCTAGCACTGATCCCTGTGGTACCCCACTTGTCACTGCCTGCCACTCGGAAAAAGACCCGTTTATTCCTGCTCTTTGTTTCCTGTCTGCCAACCAATTCTCTATCCATGTCTATACCTTACCCCTAATCCCATGTGCTTTAATTTTGCACGCTAATCTCTTTTGTGGGATCTTATCGAAAGCCTTCTGAAAGTCCAAATACACCACATCCACTGGTTCTCCCTTATCTATTCTACCAGTTACATCCTCAAAAAATTCCAATAAATTTATTAAACATGATTTCCCTTTTGTAAATCTATGTTGACTTTGTCTGATCCTACCATTGTTTACCAGGTGCTCTGCTATTAGATCTTTTATAATGGACTCTGGAATCTTCTCCACTTCTGATGTCAGGCTAACCGGTCTATAATTCCCTACTTTCTCTCTACCTCCTTTTTTAAATATTGCGGTTACATTAGCTACCCTCAAATCCGTTGGAACTGTTCCAGAGTATATAAAATTTTGAAAAAAATTACCTGCAATGAATCTATTATTTCTAGGACTACTTCCTTCAGTACTCTGGGATGTAGATTATCAGGCCCTGGGGATTTATTGCCCTTCAATACCATCAATTTCCCTAACACCATTTCTCTACTAATACTGATTTCATACAGTTCCTCCTTCTCACAAGACCCTACTTTCCACAACATTTCTGGGAGGTAATTTGTGTTCTCCTTTGTGAAAACAGAACCAAAGTATGTACTTAATTGGCCCACCATTTCTTTGTTCCCCATTATAAATTCCTCCGTTTCTGACTGCAATGCACCCACATTTATCTTCACTAATTTTTTTCTCTTCATATATCTGAAGAAGCTTTTACAGTCAGTTTTTATGTTCTCTGCAAGCTTACTCTCATACTGTTTTTTCCCCTTCTTAATCAATACCTTTGTCCTCCTTTGCTGAATCCTAAACTGCTCCCAATCTTCAGGTTTGCTTCTTGTTCTGGCCATTTTATATTTCTCCTCCTTGGATCTAATACTATCCCTAATTTCTTTTGTAAACCATAGTTGAGCCACCCTTCCTGCTTTATTTTTACGCCAGAGAGGAATGAACAATTGTTGTAATTCATCCATGCGCTCTTTAAATGCCAGCCATTGCCTATCCACTGTCAACCCTTTTAAGTAACATTCCCCAATCTATCATAACCAACTCGCGCCTCATACCTTCATAGTTTCCTTTTCCTCTCGGAATCAATGCTATCCCTATCCATCTTAATGAAGAATTCTATCATGTTACGGTCGATCTTCCCCAAGGGACCCCGCACAACAAGATTGTTAACTATTCCTTTTTCATTTCGCAATACCCAATCTAGGATGGCTTGTTCTCCAGTTGGTTCCTCAACGTATTGGTCCAAAAAACCATCACATATGCACTCCAGGAATTCCTCCTCTACGGTATTATTGCTAATTTGGTTCACCAGCCCTTTGGATACGGGCTGGGAGGCAGGAGGGAAGGTAAAATGGTGGTGGAAGGGGTTGGGGGCCAAGGGGGAAGTCTAACGTCTTTCTGGTGTCAAGGTATTTTACCATCAGCGGGAACCTCAGTGGCACTGCTACCCACCGGGCAGTCAATTGAGGCAATTAAGCACCCAATGAAGAGGCACCTCCCACCCCTGCCGATATGTGGAGAGTGCCAGGTAAATCCGCCTTTATGGCTGCTCAGTGGACCATGAAGATGCCTCCTGCTCACAATGGCCACCATCGTGGCTACAGCACCAACGATGGAAGACAAATTTCCCACTCCTCTTGATCGCTGAAGTCTGCCTGCCTGAGTCCAGCGGAGTTCAAGTGTTAAAGCCTGAATTGGCCACCTCTGTCAAAATGCTGTCCCAGAGCACCGTCACCCACCTGCACGGGGTCAGGTCCCGTCACCCACCAGCACGGGGTCAGGTCCCGTCACCCACTGAGACGGGGTCAGGTCCCATCACCCACCAGCACAGGGTCAGGTCCCGTCACCCACCTGCATGGGGTCAGGTCCCGTCACCCACCTGCACGGGGTCAGGTCCCGTCACCCGCTGAGACGGGGTCAGGTCCCGTCACCCACCAGCACGGGGTCAGGTCCCGTCATCCATCTGCACGGGGTCAGGTCCCGTCACCCGCTGAGACGGGGTCAGGTCCCGTCACCCACCAGCATGGGGTCAGGTCAGTCACCCACCTGCACGGGGTCAGGTCCCGTCACCCGCCGAGATGGGGTCAGGTCCCGTCACCCACCGAGACGGGGTCAGGTCCCGTCACCCACCAGCACAGGGTCATGTCCCGTCACCCACCTGCACGGGGTCAGGTCCCGTCACCCGCCGAGACGGGGTCAAGACCAGTCACCCGCCGAGACGGGGTCAGGTCCCGTCACCCGCCAAGACGGGGTCAGGTCCCGTCACCCGCTGAGACGGGGTCAGGTCCCGTCACCCGCCGAGACGGGGTCAGGTCCCGTCACCCGCCGAGACGGGGTCAGGTCTCGTCACCCGCTGAGACGGGGTCAGGTCCCGTCACCTACCGGCACGGGGTTATATCCCACCGTCCACCGGCACGGGGTCAGGTCCCGTCACCCACCGGCACGGGGTCAGGTCCCGTCACCAACCGGCACAGGGTTATATCCCACCGCCCACCGGCACGGGGTCAGGGCCCATCGCCCACCGGCACTAGGTCAGGTCCCGTCACCCACCAGCACGGGGTCAGGTCCCGTCACCCACCGGCACAGGGTTATATCCCACCGTCCACCGGCACGGGGTCAGGTCCCGTCACCAACCGGCACGGGGTCAGGTCCCGTCACCCACCGGCACAGGGTTATATCCCATCGCCCACTGGCACAGGGTCAGGTCCCGTCACCCACCGGCACAGGGTTATATCCCATCGCCCACCGGCACGGGGTCAGGTCCCGTCACCCACCGGCACGGGGTCAGATCCCATCACCCACCGGCACGGGGTCAGGTCCCGTCACCCACCGGCACAGGGTTATATCCCATCACCCACCGGCACGGGGTCAGGTCCCGTCACCCACCGGCACGGGGTCAGGTCCCATCACCCACCGGCACGGGGTCAGGTCCCGTCACCCACTGGCACGGGGTCAGGTCCCATCACCCACCGGCACAGGGTTATATCCCATCACCCACCGGCACAGGGTTATCTCCCACCGCCCACCGGCACGGGGTTATATCCCATCGCCCATCGACACGGGGTCAGGTCCCATCAGCCACCGGCACAGGGTTATATCCCATCGCCCACCGGCACAGGGTCAGGTCCCGTCACCCACCGGCACAGGGTTATATCCCATCGCCCACCGGCACGGGGTCAGGTCCCGTCACACACTGGCACGGGGTCAGGTCCCGTCACCCACCGGCACGGGGTCAGGTCCCATCACCCACCGGCACAGGGTTATATCCCATCACCCACCGGCACAGGGCTATATCCCACCACCCACCGGCACGGGGTCAGGTCCCGTCACCCACCGGCACTGGGTTATATCCCATCACCCACCGGCACAGGGTTATATCCCACCGTCCACCGGCACGGGGTCAGGTCCCGTCACCCACCGGCACGGGGTCAGGTCCCGTCACCCACCGGCACAGGGTTATATTCCATCACCCACCGGCACGGGGTCAGGTCCCGTCAGCCACCGGCACGGGGTCAGGTCCCATCACCCACCGGCACGGGGTCAGGTCCCGTCACCCACCGGCACGGGGTCAGGTCCCATCACCCACCGGGACAGGGTTATATCCCATCACCCACCGGCACAGGGTTATCTCCCACCGCCCACCGGCACGGGGTTATATCCCATCGCCCATCGACACGGGGTCAGGTCCCATCACCCACCGGCACAGGGTTATATCCCATCGCCCACCGGCACAGTGTTATATCCCATCGCCCACCGGCACAGGGTCAGGCCCCGTCACCCACCGGCACAGGGTTATATCCCATCGCCCACCGGCATGGGGTCAGGTCCCGTCACCCACTGGCACGGGGTCAGGTCCCGTCACCCACCGGCACGGGGTCAGGTCCCATCACCCACCGGCACAGGGTTATATCCCATCACCCACCAGCACAGGGCTATCTCCCACCACCCACCGGCACGGGGTCAGGTCCCGTCACCCACCGGCACTGGGTTATATCCCATCACCCACCGGCACAGGGTTATATCCCACCGCCCACCGGCACGGGGTCAGGTCCCGTCACCCACCGGCACAGTGTTATATCCCATCACCCACCGGCACAGGGTTATATCCCACTGCCCACCGGCACGGGGTCAGGTCCCATCACCCACCGGCACAGGGTTATATCCCATCACCCACCGGCACAGGGTTATATCCCACCACCCACCGGCACGGGGTTATATCCCATCGCCCATCGACACGGGGTCAGGTCCCATCACCCACCGGCACAGGGTTATATCCCATCGCCCACCGGCACGGGGTCAGGTCCCGTCACCCACCGGCACGGGGTCAGGACCCGTCACCCACCGGCACAGGGTTATATTCCATCACCCACCGGCACGGGGTCAGGTCCCGTCACCCACCGGCACGGGGTCAGGTCCCATCACCCACCAGCACAGGGTTATATCCCATCGCCCATTGACACGGGGTCAGGTCCCATCACCCACCGGCACAGGGTTATATCCCATCGCCCATCGACACGGGGTCAGGTCCCATCGCCCACCGGCACGGGGTCAGGTCCTATCGTCCACCGGCACGGAGTCAGGTCTCATTTTCAGTCCTGGCGACAAGATTTCTTTGCTGCTAATAAAATTCAGTACCAATTCTCCATCGACATCCCGTGTGGTTTTCTGTTGGATATTTTTCGTGATCTCCTCATGGACTGTCTACTCGAACTTTCTAAAATCCTGGTTTTATAATCTTGCTGGAGAAATACAGTTTGTACTTTTCCTCACACTCTACCTGTTTCTCATAGTTTCAAACAGATTGTTACTACAACATCTGATGCTGACAACAGCTTCTCACAGATTTTCAAGACCTTGCAACTGTCTTATCTTGAACTTTCTAGACAGTCTGCTGAATAAGACATTTTGAATGCAGTCACCCTTACCATCATGCTGTTGATCAGTCCATTTAACAGTTCCTTTGTTAAATTAATACCCTGAAACAAACTCAGATCCTTTAGCAGCTAATTAATCCTTAAACCTGGCATCGAAAAATCCAAGATCCTTCAGGTGTATGGTTCCCAGCTTAGGTTTGTGCAGTGATTGGTGGACCAGACAAGGAATGCATGTAATCATGAAAATGACATTTACTTTCACCTTCTCTTGACACCAACATACCTCGTCCTCATTTACAGCCATGTTCCAGACACCTGGGGAACTACTTTGGCTCAATTGACAACCTCCCTTCCTGCAGCTGCCGACTGTGCTTTTACCGAAGGGTGACACTCAATCTCAAGTAGAACCACCCTCCTTTAGTGCACTTCCTGCACAAACTCCAATTCTTTAACATCAAAGGACATAGTGCTGCTCACATGTCTCCACTGTGTCATTATGTACAATGAAAACTTCCCCTTTTGTAAAAAGCTGCAGCTCTTTAAGAACTGCTGGAGGAATGGATTTTACAAACACTAGTCCAGTGAGCTACAGGGCAAGTTCTCTTGATAACATTTCCCTATTTTTTAGTCTTACAAACATGAAGGGTTTTGATCGAGTAGATCGGGAGAAACTGTTTCCACTGGCGGGAGGGACAGGAATCAGAAAACACAGGTTTAAGATAATTGACAACAGAATCAGGGGAAAGAGGAGGAGAATTTTTTTTTCAGTCATTTGCTGTGATCTGGATTGCACTGCCTGAAATGACAGTGAAACAGATTTAATCAGAACTTTCAAAAGGGAATACTTGAAAGGAAAGATTTGCATGGGGAATGGCATTCGGTGAATTGCTCATTCAGAGGGCTGGTGCAGACACGATGGGTTGAATGGCCTCCTTCTGCACTGTAACAATTCTGTGATTCTGAGATTTTCCATTTTGGGAGGAGGAATAAAAGAAGCATATTATCTAAATGGTGAGAGATTGCAGAGCTCGGAGATGCAGAGGGATCTGGGTGTCCTAGTGCATGCATCACAAAAGGTTAGTGTACAGGTACAGCAAGTAATTAGGAAAGCTAATAGAATGTTATCCTTTTTAGTGAGGGGAATTGAATACAAAAGTAGAGAGGTTATACTTTATTTATGCAGCGCATTGTTGAGACCACATCTCGAGTACTGTGTAGCGTCTTGGTCTCCTTATGTAAGGAAGGATTCTGATGGGTCTTGACAAGGTGGATGTGGAAAGGATCTTTCCTCTTGTGGGAGAATCTGGAACCAGGGGTCACTGTTTAAAAATAAGAGATCGCCCATTTAAGACAGAGATGAGGAGAAATTTTTTCTCTGAGGGTCGTGAGTCTTTGGAAATTCCTTCCTCAAAAGGTGGTGGAAGCAGAGTCTTTGAATATTTTTAAGTCAGAGGTAAATAGATTCTTGATATGCAAGGGGGTGAAAGGTTATTGGGGATAGGCAGGAGATCAGCCATGATCCTATTGAGTGGAGCAGACGCGAGGGGCTGAGTGGCCTACTCCTGCTACTAATTCTTATGTAAGGAGAACAACCCCAGATTTTCCAATCTAACCTTGTCCCTAAAATCCTCCATCCCTGGAACTGTTCTGCTAAATCTCTACTGCACCCTCTCAGGAACCCTCACATCCTTCCTAATGTGTGGTGACCAAAAGTGGATGTAATATTCGAACTGTGGCCTAACCAGAGCTTGATAAAGGTTCTACATAACTTCCCTGCTTTTGTACTCAATGCTTCTATTTATGAAGCCCAAGATCCCATGAAACTTTGTTAACTACTCTTCCAATATTTCGCCGGGTGCTCCGGTTTCCTCCCACTGCCAAAGACTTGCAGGTGATAGTTAAATTGACCATTGTAAGTTGCCCCTAGTGTAGGTAGGTGGTAGGGAATATGGGATTACTGTAGGGTTAGTATAAATGGGTGGTTCTTGGTCGGCACAGACTCGGTGGGCCGAAGGGCCTGTTTCAGTGCTGTATCTCTAAATAAATAAATATATCCTGCCATGTTCAAAGACCCATGCACATGAACCCCCAGGTCCCTCTGTTCCTACACACTCTAGAACTGTACCATTAATTCTATATTGCCTCTCCCTATCCCTTCTGCAAAATGCATCACCTCACACCTCTGTATGACATTCCATCTGCTATTTGCCTGCCCATTCTGATAGCCTATTATGTCCTGATGTAGGCGATTGGTATCATCCTCATAAGAACATTAGAAAAAGGAGCAGGAGTAGGCCATTCAGCCCGTCAAGTCTGTTCTGTCATTCAATAAAATCACGACTGATCTAATTGTGGTCTTTAACTCCACTTTCCTGCCTGCCCCCAATAAACCTTGACTCCCTTGTCAGTCAAAAATCTGTCTAATTCAGCCTTCAATATATTCAATGATCCAGCCTCCACTGCTGTCTGGGGGAAGAGAATTCCAAACACTAATCTCCCTCAGAGAAGAAGTTCCTCCTCATCACCGTCTTCAATGGGAGGCCGCTTAGTTTGAACATGTGCCCCCGAGTTCTCGACTCCCCACTAGGGGAAACATCCTCTCAGCATCTACCCTGTCAAGTCCCCTCAGATTCTTATACTTTTCAATGAGATCACATCTCAATCTTCTAAACTCCAATGAGTATACACCCAACCTGCTCATTCCAGGAATCAGCCGAGTGACCCTCTCTGAACTACTTCCATTACAAGTGTGTCCCTCCTTAAATAAGATGACCAAAACTGTACACAGTATTCTAGATGCAGACTCAACAATACCCTGCACAGTTGTGGCAAGACTTGCCTACTTTTATACTCCATCCCACTTGCATTGAAGGCCAACATTATTTGCCTTTCTAATTACTTGGTGTACCTGCATGCTGACTTTTTGTGAGTCATGTACAAGGTCACCCAGGTCCTTCTGGACCACAGCATTCTGTAGTCTCTCTCCATGTAAATAATTGTATTCCTGCTAAAGTGGACAACCTCACATTTTTCCACATTCTACTCCATCTGCCAAGTTTTTGCCCAGTCACTTAACTTATCGATATCCCTTTGCAGAATCCTCACAACTTGCTTTCATACCTATCTTCATATCGTTAGCAAATTTGGCTACAATACATTCGGTCTCTTTATCTAAGTCATTCATACAGATTGTAAGTGGTTGAGATCTCAGCACTGATCCCTGTGCAATTACACTAATTGCAGTTTGCCATCCTGAAAATGACCCATTTATCCCGACTCTCTGTTTCCTGTCAGTCAGCCAGTCCTCTGTCCATGTTAATATATCATCCCCAATACCAGGAGCTCTTATCTGGTGCAGTAACCTTTTATGCGGCACCTTATCGAATACCTTTTTGGAAATCCACATACACTACATCTCCTGGTTCCCCTTTATCCACCCTGCTTGTTACATCCTCAAAGAACTCTAATAAATGTGTAAAACACGATGTCCCTTTCACAAAACCATGTTGACTCTGCTTGATTGCATTGTGATTTTTCCAGATGTCCTGCTACTACCTCTTTAAATAATGGATTCTAGCATTTTCCGAGCGATAGATGTTAGGCTAACTGGCCTGTAGTTTCCTGCTTTCTGTCTCTCTCCTTTCTTGAACAGAGGAGTTAGACTAGTGATGTTTCCAATCCACTGGGATCTTTTCAGAATCCAGGGAATTTTGGAAGATTAAAGCCAATGCATCCACTATCTCTGCAGCCACTTCCTTTCGGACCCTCAGGTGCAGACCATCAGGTCCAGGGGACTTGTCAGCCTTTAGTCCCATTAGTATTCCCATTACTTTTTCTCTAGTGAGAGTGATTGTTTTAAATTCCTCCCTCCCTTTTGCCTCCTGCTTCCATCCTCAATCTTCCCTGTAACTTCATTAAAAAAATCAATTAGTTTCATCAAACACGATTTGTTGTTTAAAAATCGATGCTGGCTCCCCTTCATAAACATAAACCTTGCCAAGTGCTGATCCTTTTTTCCCCGATCATTGTTTCTAAAACCTTACCCACCACTGATACTAAACTCCCCATCCTGTAGTTACTACGAATGTCCTTGCACCCTATTTTGAGTCAGTGTGTCATATTTACCACTTTCCAATCCTCTGGCACCTCCCCTGTATCTAGGGAAGATTGGAAGATTATGACAAGCCCTTCTGCTCTCTCCACCCCACCTCCCTGAGCAACCTGGGATGCAAGCCATCCGGACCAGACGACCCATCCACTCCAAGCAAAGCCAGCCTTTCTAGTCCATCCAGCCGAGCAATTTTCACCCGTCCATTACTTCCAGCATCTCCACTTCTGCTATTTTGTCAGCATCATCTTCCTTAGCAGACACCAATACAAAGTACTCATTAGGTATTTTAACCTTACCCTGTGTCTCTAAACATATATCACCTTCTTAGTTACTAATAGACCCCACCGTGCCTCTGACTATCCACTTACCATTTACATGCTGGTGGAAGATTTTTGGATTCCCTTTTATATTAACTGCCATTCTATTCTCATATTCTCTCTTTGCCAGTCTTATTTTGCTCTTCACTTCCCCTTTCAACTTATTGTATTTGTCCTGGTCCTCTCATGAAGAATCCAGCTGACATGCATCAAACACCCTTTTCTTGTTTCAGTATATTCTCTACCTCGTTCATCATCCCAGGAGTCCTGGCTTTGGTTCCACTAACTTTTACCCTTGTTGGAATGGACTGAACCTGTACCTGAAACATCTCCTCCCATTGGAGACTGCTGAGAATGACAACACATTGGAGAGCAGTCCAGACCATGGCACCAATGAGCAAGAGACTGCACAGTGGGGAACAGCAAAGTGTAGGAATGCAGTGGTTATCGGAGATTCCATCGTCAGGCATTTCTGCAACTGTCATTGTGAGTCCCACATGGTGTGTTGTCTCCCTAATGCCGGGGTAAAGGAGAGAGTGTAGAATAGTTTGCAGGGGGAAGGAAGCGAGCTAGAAGTTGTGGTACACATCAGTACCAACGACATAGAGAGGGCAGGTATTGAGGTCCTTCAGTCTGATTTTCAGGAGCTCGGGAGGAAGTCAAAAAGTCGGATCTCGAAGGTAATAATATCTGGATTAGTCGCAGTGTCACACACCAACAAGAGTAGAAATTGGAAGATAAGGAGCATCAATACGTGGCTTGAAGCATGGTGCAGGAGGGAGGGCTTCAGATTCTTGGGGCATTGGGACCAGTTCTGGGGAAGGAGGCTCCGATTCAAAAGGGACAGTTTCCACCCCAACAGGACTGGGACCAATGGCCATGTGGGGATGTTCACTGGCGCGGTTGCGGAGGGTTTAAATTAAAGTGGCAGGAGGATGGTCACCAGCATATAGAAGTACAATAGAGGAATAAGATACATAAAGGAGCGAGTGTATTGGATAGTACGAGAGAAGGAAGTGGTAGCAGATTAGATACGAACAGACACCTTAGTAGGTGGAGTCAGCCATTCGGTCCCTCGAGCCTGTTCCACCATTTGATAAGATCATGACTGATGTGATTGCAGCCCCAACTCTACTTTCCTGTCTTGCTACTATAACCTATGACACTCCTGTCAATCAATAATCTGTTGAACTCAGCCTTAAAAATATTTAATGATCCTGCCTCCACTGCTCTCTGGAGAAGAGAATTCCACAGACTAACAACCCTATGAGAGAAAACATTTCTCATCATCTCTGTCTTAAATGGGAGACCCCTTATTTTTAAACTGTGTTCCATAATTTTAGTCTCTGCCACAAGGGGAAACATCTTTTCAACATCCACCTGCCAAGTCCCCTCAGGAGCTTATATGTTTCAATAAGATGACCTCTCATTCTTCTAAACTCCAATGAATACAGACCCAGTAGGGCGGCACAGTGGCGCAGTGGTTAGCACCGCAGCCTCACAGCTCCAGGGACCCGGGTTCGATTCCAGGTACTGCCTGTGTGGAGTTTGCAAGTTCTCCCTGTGTCTGCGTGGGTTTTCTCCGGGTGCTCCGGTTTCCTCCCACAAGCCAAAAGACTTGCAGGTTGATAGGTAAATTGGCCATTATAAATTGTCACTAGTGTAGGTAGGTGGTAGGGAAATATTGGGACAGGTGGGGATGTTTGGTAGGAATTATGGGATTAGCGTAGGGTTAGTATAAATGGGTGGTTGATGTTCGGCACAGTCTCGGTGGGCCGAAGGGCCTGTTTCAGTGCTGTATCTCTAATCTAATCTAATCCAGCCTGTCCAACCTTTCCTCATATGATAACCCCTTCATCCCAGGAATCAGTCAAGTGAACCTTCTCTGAATGGTTTCTAATGCAATTCTATCCTTTCTTAAGTAAGTAGGGCGGCACAGTGGCGCAGTGGTTAGCAGCGCAGCCTCACAGCTCCAGCGACCCGGGTTCAATTCTGGGTACTGCCTGTGTGGAGTTTTCAAGTTCTGCGTGGGTTTCCTCCCACATGCCAAAGACTTGCAAGTTGATAGGTAAATTGGCCATTATAAATTTCCCCTAGTATAGGTAGGTGGTAGGGAAATATAGGGACCGGTGGGGATGTTGTAGGAATATGGGATTTGTGTAGGATTAGTATAAATGGGTGGTTGATGATCAGCACAGACTTGGTGGGCCGAAGGGCCTCTTTCAGTGCTGTATCTCTAAACTAAACTAAACTAAAAACTGAATGCAGGACTTCAGATGTGGTCTCACCAACACCCTGTACAACTGTAGCTAAGCTTCCCTACTTTTATATTCTATTCCCTTTGCATTAAACAACAGCATTCCATTTCATTCCTCATCACTTGCTGTACCTGAAGACTAACTTTGTGAATCATGTACCAGGACACCCAGATCCCTCTGTACTGCAGATTTCTGCAATCTCTCTCCATTTAAATAATATACTGCTTTTCAATTCTTCCTGCCAAAGTGGACAAGTACACACTTTCCCACATTATACTCCATCTGCCAAATTTTTGGCTACTCACTTAACCTGTCTATATCTCTTTGTTGATGCTTTATGTCCTCTTCACAACTTACTCTGCTACCTATCTTTGTGTCATCAGCAGATTTAGTGACCATACATTGAGTTAAGAGCAGACAATAACATCAGCTGATATTTATATAGCACCTTTAATGTAATAAAATGACAAAACGCACATCACATTAGTATTATAAAACAAAGTATGTCACTGAATCATAAACATGTGTCAGCTGTGACTTAGTTGGTCGCACTCTCACCTCTGAGTCACAAAGTTCCAGATTCAAGTCCCTCTCCAGGGCTTGAACACAAAAATTAAGGCTCACACTGCAATGCAATACTGAGGGAGTGCTGCACTGTTGGAGATACTGCCTTCCACATGAGATGTTAAACCAAGGTCCCATCTGCCAGCTTGGGTGGATGTAAAAGATTCTATGGCACTATTTTGAAGAAGAGCAGGGGGATTTTCCCTGGTGTCCTGGCCAATCCTGGCCCTCAATCAATATCACAACAACAGATTGTCTGCTCATTATCACATTGATGTTTGTGGGAGTTTACTGTGTGTAAATTAGCTGCCACACTTCCTACATTACTACAGTGACGACACTTCAAAAATACTTCATTGACTGTAAAGTGTTTTGAGACGTCCGGTGGTTATGAAAAGCGCTATAGAAATGTAAGTCTTTTTCTTTATATGGCGATATTAGATCAGGTGACCAAAAGCTTGGTCTAAAGTAGGTTTTAAGGAGTTTCTTATTGGAGGAAAGTGGTCTGGGGAGGGTATTCCAGAGCTTGGGGCCTAGAAGACTGAAGGTCACCAATGGTGGAGCGATTAAAATCAGGGAAGTACAAGAGGCCAGAATTAGAGGAGCACAGATATCTCGGAGAGTTGTGGGGCTGGAGGAGATTACAGAGATAGAGAGATTAAGAAGGACTACAAGGAATACAAAGACATGTTTAGACATGTGTGTATAAGCACAAAGTGTGGTGAATAAGTTTGTTGAGCTACAAGTACAAACAGCATGTGGAAATATGAAAGAAAAACAGAAAGTGTAGTAAATACTCAGCAGGTCTGGCAGCATCTGTGGAGAGAGAAGCAGAGTTAACGTTTCAGGTCTGTGACCTTTCATCAGAACTGGTGTAAAGATAGGGAAGGATAAAAGGGAAGTGTGGTGACAGTACTGATTAGGGAAGACATTGTCCCTCTGTCTCTCCACACTCTTTAGAACTATGACATTAAGTCTATATTGCCTCTCCCTCCCCATTCTGCCAAAATGCATCACCTCACACTTCACTGTATTAAATTCCATCTGCCACTTGTCTGCCTATATTACTAGTCTATCTCTGCCCTGTTGCAGTCGATTGGTGACATCCTCACAGTCTGCTACATCTCCGAGTTTGGTATTCCAGTAAATTTTGAAATTTTACACAGTTCCAACATCCAAGTTATTTATATATGTCACAAATAAAATCAGTGCACCAGCAATGACCCTTGGGGAATATCAATGTCTCCCATCCAGTAGTCTGATAAACAACCATTTACCACCACTCGCTGTTTTCCATCCTCAAGCCAGGTTTTTGTCCAAGCTGACACTGCTCTTGCTATTCCAAGCGCCCCGTTTTTTAGGCTGCGTTTGCTGAAAACACAACCACTAGGTGGCGCGGTAATTGCAGATGCGCAAGTGCAGCCTCTTCAACTGGAATGTCAGTGTTTGCGACATTCAGGTCGCTGCCGGGATGAAAGATGGAGCTGCTCAATTTATCTCAGGAAATGCTATGACGAGATCGTTCAGAGAACATAGAACTTCGAACAGTACAGCACAGTACAGGCCCTTCGGCCCACAATGTTGTGCCGAACCTTTAACTTCCTCTAAGATCAAACTAACTACCTACCCTTTATTCTACTATCATCCATGTACCTATCCAAGAGTCGCTTAAATGCCTCTAATGTATCTGCTTCTACTACCACCTCTGGCAGCGCATTCCACGCACCCACCACTCTCTGTATAAAGAACCTACCTTTGACATCTCCCCGAAACCTTCCTCCAATCACCTTTAAATTATGCCCCCTGCTGATAGCCCTTTCCACCCTGGGAAAAAGTCTCTGGCTATCCACTCTATCTATGCCTCTCATCATCTTGTACCCCTCTATCAAGTCACCTCTCATCCTTCTTCGCTCCAATGAGAAAAGCCTTAGCTCCCTCAATCTTTCTTCGTAGGACATGCCCTCCAGTCCAGGCAGCATCCTGGTAAATCTCCTCTGCACCCTCTCTAAAGCTTCCACCTCTGTCCTATAATAAGGCGACCAGAACTGAACACAATATTCCAAGTGTGGTCGAACCAGGGCCTTATAGAGCTGCAGCATTACCTCGCGGCTCTTAAACTCAATCACCCTGTTCATGAAAGCCAACACACCATACGCCTTCTTAACAACCCTATCAACTTGGGTGGCAACTTTGAGCGATCTATGGACATGGACCCCAAGATCCCTCTGTTCCTCCACACTACCAAGAATCCTGTCTTTAAGCCTGTATTCTGCATTCAAATTCGACCTTCCAAAATGAATCACTTCACACTTTTCTAGGTTGAACTCCATCTGCCACTTCTCAGCCCTGCTCTGCATCCTGTCAATGTCCCGTTGCGACCTACAACAGCCTTCCACACTATCCACAACTCCAGCAACCTTCGTGTCATCGGCAAACTTGCTAACCCAGCCTTCCACTTCCTCATCCAAGTCATTTATAAAAATCACAAAGAGCAGAGGTCCCAGAACAGATCCTTGTGGAACACCACTGGTCACCGAGCTCCATGCTGAATACTTTCCATCTACTACCACCCTCTGACTTCTATGGGCCAGCCAATTTTGTATCCAGACAGCCAACTTTCCCTGTATCCCATGCCTCCTTACTTTCTGAATGAGCCTACCATGTGGAACCTTATCAAACACCTTGCTAAAATCCATATACACCACATGCACTGCTCTTCCTTCATCAATGTGTTTTGTCACATCTTCAAAGAATTCAATAAGGCTTGTGAGGCATGACCTGCCCCTTACAAAGCCATGCTGACTGTCTCTAATCAAACCATGATTTTCCAAATAATCATAAATCCTGTCTCTCAGAATCCTCTCCAATAATTTGCCCACTACCAACGTAAGACTGACTGCTCTATAATTTCCAGGGTCATCCCTATTCCCTTTCTTGAACAAGGGAACAACATTTGCCACCCTCCAATCATCCGGTACTACTCCAGTGGACAGTGACGACGCAAAGATCATCGCCAAAGGCGCAGCAATCTCTTCCCTCGCTTCCCGTAATATCCTTGGGTATATCCCGTCTGGCCCCGGGGACTTATCTGTCCTCATATCATTCAAAGAAAGCTAACCTTACATTAACTTGGATGGAAGACCAGTAATATGCTATGCAGTTGTAGGACACTAACTGTAATCCTCAGATCCATTTAATATGCCAGTAATTGTACTAAATACAAAAAGAATTTTATGATTGAATTTCCATTGGGAGATAGTGAATTGACACCACTATGGATGGAAGAGAAAATCGGGCAGAGTATAAAATGTGCTCCCAATTCGTTATTGTGATTCGTTTATCTAACTGACCAGGACTGATTTCCCCCGAACGCAGCTGCTAGCTCCTGCCCCACTGGACACTCTCCCCCCTCAGTAACTCGCTTTCTCCCCCTCCTCCCCACCGGTTGCCTCTCCCTGTCAGCTGCTCGCTCCAGACCTCGCTGCTCCCCACCACCCCACACTCCCTTGGTCGATTGTTCACCATTCCTCGGCACCCCACTCTCTGGCCGCTAGCTCCCCGCATCCCGCTCCCCCATTCCCCTCCAGCCACTAGCTCTAGGCCATGCTGCTTCCCTCCTCTTGGCCACTCGCTGCAGTATGGTCTAGAGCTAGGAGGTGGGTGGATGCGGTGAGCGAGTGGACGGAGAGCGGGATGGCACGAAGTGAGTAACAATCGGCCAGGGGAGTTGGGGGTGGGGGGGAGCACCGTGGTTTGGAGAGAGTTGCTAAGGGAGGAGAGCTCCAGCCGCTATTCAGCCGCTTCCTCTAACTGAGTGCGGGGGCTGGATACTCGATGACGCTTTATCGCACATGCGCGACGATGAACCAGGCATGATCCATCTCTGACACTTCCCTTCCCTTCCTCGACTTCTCTATCTCCATCTCTGGGGATAGGCTATCTACTAACATCCATTTTAAGCCCACCGACTCCCACAGCTACCTCGACTACACTTCTTCTCACCCTACCTCCTGTAAGGACTCCATTCCATTCTCCCCGTTTCTCCATCTCCGACGCATCACCTCTGATGATGCTACCTTCCATGAAAGCACTTTTGATATGTCTTCCTTTTTCCTCAACCGAGGATTCCCCCCCACTGTGGTTGACAGGGCCCTCAACCGTGTCCGGCCAATCTCCCGCACCTCTACCCTCACCCATTCCCCTCCCTCCCAGAACTGCGACAGTGTTCCCCTTGTCCTCACTTTCCACCCCATCAGCCTCCATATCCAAAGGATCATCCTCCGCCATTTCTGCCACCTCCAGCATGATGCCACTACCAAACGCATCTTCCCCTCCCCTGCCAGCATTCCGAAGGGATCGTTCCCTCCGCGCACCCTGGTCCACTCCTCCATTACTCCCACCACCTTGTCCCCGTCCCATGGCACCTTCCCCTGCAATCGCAGGTGGTGTAATACCTGCCCATTTACCTCCTCTCTCCTCACTATCCCAGACCCCAAACACACCTTTCAGGTGAAGCAGCGATTTACTTGTACTTCTTTCAATGTAGTATACTGTATTCGCTGCTCACAGTGTGGTCTCCTCTGCATTGGGGAGACTAAACGCAGACTGGGTGACCGCTTTGCGGAACATCTCTGCTCAGTCTGCAAGCAGGACCCCGAGCTTCCGGTTGCTTGCCATTTCTACACTCCCCCCTGCTCTCATGCTTACATCTCTGTCCTGGGATTGTTGCAGTGTTCCAGTGAACATCAACGCAAGCTCGAGGAACAGCATCTCATTTACCGATTAGGCACACTACAGCCTGCCGGACTGAATATTGAGTTCAATAATTTCAGAGCATGACGGGCCCCCCATTTTACTTTTATTTTTATTTATTTTTTATTTTTCCTTTTCTCATATATATTTTTGTGTGTTTTATTTTATTTCATCTTAGTTTGTTCAGTTTGCTTACCCACTGCTTTTTTTTTCATGTTTGTACTTGTTTGAACAGGTCCGGTTCAATTTTCAGTCCATTGACACCCTCTCTGTACTAATGCTTTGTCTTTCAGCACACTATTAACATATTGTTTGCCTTTGCTCCATGACCTTCAGCTAATCTGTGACCTTATCCTATCTGCACCTCCTTTGTTATCTCTTGCCCCTCCCCCGTTTTACTTGCTTATAACCTTTTACATTTCTAATAGTAGCCAGTTAAGAAGAATGGTCACTGACCTGAAACGTTAACTCTGCTCCTCTCTCTGCCGATGCTGCCAGACCTGCTGAGTATTTCCAGCATTTCTTGTTTTTATATACGCCATGACATCATCCCATGTATTCGCCACTTAGTCCTGGCAAGATGCAGCTGTGCAAGATTGGCGCACTCTGATGACTCAGTGGGCCGTTGCATATTCAGGAGTCACTTTGTTTTTTTAACCAGCCTTTATGTGGTACTTTGTCAAAAGCTATTCTAAAATCCATATGAAGTCCACCGAATTCCCCTCATCAACCTTGTCTCTTACATCATTAAAAAAATTCAGTTAGATTAGTAAAACATGATCTGCCTTTTACAAATCCGTACTGACTCTCCTTAATTAACTCAAACCTCTCCAAACACCTGTTAATTTTTTTCTCTGATCATTCGTTCCAAAATCTTATCCAACACAGTTAAACTGACTGGCCTGTAGTTACTATGCATGTTCTTGCACCTTTCTTGAACAAGGGTGTCACATTTGTCACTCTCCAATCCTCTAGCACCTCCGCCATATCTTGGGGAAGATTGGAAGATTGTGGCAAGCCCTTCCATATCTCCACTCCCACTTAAGCAACCTGGATGCAAGACATCCAGACCAGGTTACTTATGCACACTAATCAGATCCAGCCTTTCCAGTACATTCTGCCTATCAATTTTCACCCCATCCATTACCCCTACCATCTCCACTTCAACCGGTATTTTGTCAGATTCCACTTCCTTAGTAAACACCGATACGAAGTACTCATTTTGTGTTCTAGCCATGCCCTGTACCTCTAAGCATGTACCAGTCTCTTTGACCCTGAAGCCCTTAAGGTGATTGGTAGAAGGATTAGAGGGGACATGAGGAGAAACGTTTTCACCCAGAGGGTGGTGGGTGTCTGGAATTCACTGTCAGGAATGGTGGTGGAGGCAGAAACTCTCAATTCTTTGAAAAGGTACCTGGACATGTACCGAGGGTGCTGTAACCTGCGGGGCTGTGGACCAGGTGCTGCAAGGTGGGATTAGTTTGGGTGGATAGCTTCTTTGACCGGCACGGACACGATGGGCTGAATAGCCTCCTTCTGTGCTGTACGTTTTCTATGTTTCTTACCATTTACAAGCCGTTAGAAGATTTTTGGGTTCCCTTTCACATTCACAGCCAATCCATTCTCAGATGGCCTTGCACATCAAAGCTGCCACAATCTTCCTCATGACAGCTCAATTAAGCAGCTGGCACAGCCACCCCCGACAACATGGAGGGGGCGGGCTGTCCAACGCCGGCAGTGGTCTCAGATGCCCGTCGCAGGCGCTGCCGCCATTTTTAAAGGGCAGCCAGTTCTGCCGCCAATTTGATGATTTAAAGAAGTATCCCCGCCCCCAAAATTTACCAAATAAATTTGTAACGCCCCTTTCCCACCCCCAATAAGAATTACATTAACTATTTGCCCTTTTCCCCCACAAAACACTTACCTTTGAAATGTGACCTCACCCCCCTCAGACTGTACAAAGTTTAAAGTTCATCCCTTCCCACAATCCCCTATACTGATGATGATTATTTGACCCCGTCCCCCCATCACCGTCCTCACCCCCTGGTGCTAAAAATCTTAATTCCCCACCCCCCACCCCACTCCCACCCCGCACCAGTGTCCTGCCTGCTTTTCCCAGACGGGGAAGTGAAGGTGTGGGAGTGCCGGCTGCTGAACTGGAGATCGTGGTGGGCCCGGAAGATTCGAGGTAAGTTTATTTAAATCTATTCATTAAAATATTTAAATGCAGGTCCCATCGCCCAGTGGCAGGGGTGCCATCACAGAGCCTTGTCACCACCAGGAGGATCAGGCCGGACCCTCCCGGAGTCGGGCTCCATGGTGAGCCTCTGCCAGAAGCATCTCCCAGCCCACCCCTCAACCGCACCCCCCGCCATGGAGTCTAACACCCGGAGCTCGGTAAAATCCAGCCCATTGTGTTTGGCCTGGTTCGTGCTTGAAGAATTCACCTGACATGCTCCATACACTGTTTTTTAATTTTTTCATATTTTCTATCTCCCTCATTATCCAAGGAGCCCTGGCTTTGTTTCCCCGACCTTTCCAGCTTGTTGGAATGTACTTAGCCCATTCTCCGTGATGTCCTTTACCCCAGTACCAGGGAGGTAACACATCATACAGGACTGACCAATCTGAATTCACTGTTTGATTTGTGGGTGACTATCTTACATTGATGGCCTCTAGTTTTGCTTTTCCCCACAAGTGGAAACATTCTCTCTGTGTCTCCTCTATTGAAACCTTTCATACTTTTAAACACCTCTATTAGGTCACCCCTCAGCCTGCTCTTTTTTTTTTAGAGAAAAGAGACCAGCCTGTTCATTCCCTCCTGATCGGTATTCCCGACATTTCTGGTATCATCCTTGTAAATATTTTTCACCCTCTCCAGTGCCTCCATATCTTTTTTATAATATGGTGAACAGAATTGTCTGCAGTATTCCAGGTGTGGTCCAACCAGGGTTTGACACAAGTTTAGCATAACTTCTATACTTTTCAATTCTACCCCCTAGGAATAAACCTTAGTGCTTGGTTTACTGTTAACCTGTGTAATTACTTTTAGTGATTTGTGTATTTGCACTCCCAGATCCCTTACCTCCTCTGCCCCATTTAGATTCTTATTTTGTAAGTAATTTGTAACCTCTTTACTTTTCTTTCCAAAATGTAATACCTCACATTTATCTATGTTGATATTAATTTGTCAATTACATGTCCATTCTGCAAGTTTGTGAATATCTTCATGTAATTTGTTGCTATCCTCCTCAGATTAACTATCCCCCCAACCCCAAGTTTGGTGCCATCTGAAGATTGAGAAATTGTGTTTTTGATTCCAAAGTCTAAATCATTAATATAAATTGTAAAACAGTGATCCCAGCACTGATCCTTGTGGAACATCACTTTCCACCTTCTGCCATTCTGAGTAACTACTCTTTATCCCTAATCTCTGCTTTCTGTTTTGAAGCCAGCTCGCTGTCCATTCTGCTTGTTCCCTGATCCTGCAATCTCTGACCTTATTCATTAGTCTGTTATGTGACACCTTATTGAAGACTTTTTGAAAATCTGGATAAATTGCATCCACTGCATTAACATTGTCTACTTTCTCTGTCACCTCTTTAAAAAATTCAACAAGGTTGGTTAAGCAAGACTTTCTCTTTAAATCCATGCTGACTATTCATTATTATATCTTTGTTTTCGAGATATTCTTCTATTCCCACCTTTAGTAGAGATTCCATTATTTTTCCTACCACTGATGTTAAGCCAACTGGTCTATAGTTCCCTGTACATGTTCTATCTCCTTTCTTAAATATAGGTATAATGTTAGCTATCGGCCAGTCTTCTGACACTACACCTTTCTCTAAAGATTTATTAAAAATGTGTGGTAATGTTTCTGCTATCACTTCCCGAGATTCTTTTAAAATGTGTGGATGTGATCCATTTGGACCAGGGGTTTTTATCCTCTGAGTTTGATTAGTTTATTTAAAACTTCACCTTTTTATTTTCAATGCTGTTATCTGATTTCTAATCTGTCCACCTATCCTGTTTTCCTGGTAAATATTGAAGCAAGGTCATTATTTAATATTCCTGCCATTTCTCTATCATTGCCTGTTGTGATATAATCCTGACCATCAATAATTAGCCCTTTTTCCATCATGATTTTCCTTTTTTATTGATGTGCCTATAAAATATTTTGCTATTTGTTCCTTGATAATTTAATTGTTCCTTTTTGTCCTTTTTTAAAAATTTCTAATCTCTTTGTCATGCTCTCCCCTGCTGCTCATGTACTTAGTGTCTGTCTTTTTCCAAGACCTCATTTTTCTTTATCTGATGTCTTTATTCATCCATGGTAACTCATTAGTGTTTCATTTGTTCTTGTCTTTTTAGCAGAATATATTTTTCCTGGACTATGTCGAACACGGTTTTAAATGTTTCCCATTTCTGTTCGACATCACTGTTTGACAATATTGTTGTCAGTTTTATTTTCCTCAGCTCTATTCTCAGCCCCTCAAAATCCACTTTTCTCCAATCTATTCCCTGGTCTTCGTCATACTTACCTCCTTCTCAATTATTATCTTAAAGTATATAATATTAATGTTCACTATTGTCTAGATGTTCCCCTACTTTTACTTCTTTTATCTGCTCTGGCTCATTCCCCATTACTGGATCCAGTAGGGAATCCTCCCTTGTTGAGCTTCTTACATATTGGGTTAGAAAGGAGTCTTGTACACATTGTAGGAACTCCATTCCCTATTTCCTTTACATGTCTCTTCTGGCCAATTAATCTCATGTTGGTTGAAATTCCCCATGATTATTATTCCATGTTTTTTTATTAATTTCCCTAATTTCTTTGTACACTTCTCCCTCCCCTTCCTTCCACTATTATGTGGTCCATAGACTATCCCTGTTAATGTGGTTAATCCTTTATTATCTTTTATCTTTATCCATGTGGATTCTATTTCTGTCTTGCTGATGGCTGTGTCACTTTTTGCTCCTGCCATTGTTTTCAGTATTAAGTACAGCTCCTCCACCTCCCCAATTTCCTCTCGATCTTTTCTAAGTCGTTTTTTCCTGCAGTTTTTAATGCTCAGTCCAGATTTTTCCATAGCTATGCCTGAATAATCCCTAATATGATTCCTCACAATGTAATATTGCCTCCAGTTCCCCTGTTTTATTACAAACACTGTGTGCATTGCTGTATGAAAAGTTTGAATCATTTGTAATAGCAGTTCCTCTTACTTTTTTTAACCATCTTTTTACACTCATGCTCCATAATTCTATTTACCTCCTTTCCATCAAAATCCTCACTTATTTTTGTTTCTTTCCAATGCTCCGCTTTCCTGATTTGTTTATATTCAGGCTGCTTTCATTTTCTGTTCATCCCTCCCCATCTCCCCCACACCCCCACCATGTCCCGTCTTATTAGTTTAAAGCCTTTACCACCTCCCTGTTTACCCTTTTCACAAGGACACAGGTCCCATCCCAGTTCAGGTGGAGTCTGTAAACTCGGTATAACTCCTTCCTGTGCCAGTACCGGTGCCAGTGTTTCATTTAAAGGAACCCCTCTTTCCCACACCAGCTCTTTAGCCACACTTTAATTCCCCAAATTGCTCTCCTGCCTCCAGAAGATATCCCTTACCCTGGCACCTTGTAGACAACGCACCCGACAGGATTCTCATTCATGGCTGCAGAGGATGATATCCATCCCTCCAATTATAGAAACCCTTATCACTACCACATTCTATTCTGTTCTTTCCCCCTTGGACAGTCTTCTGAGCCACAGTACCTTGGTCTACATTGTGACTGTCCTCCCCACAGTCTTTCTCCTTGTCCTCACAGGTAACAAGTGCATTGTACCTTTTGGATAGGACCTGTGTTTGAGGGACCTACTTCTCAACCTCTCCTCAGTCCTCACCATGCTGCTCCCTAATGGTTACACCCTCTTCTTGAACCTGTGATTTTCTCTGAGCTGTGATTGTGTTCTGGCTAAAACTGTGAAGAAATTCCTCCCCCTCCCTTATGTTTGGGAATGTCTCTAACTCACATTCCAGCCCATTAACTCTGAGCTGGAATGACTGAAGATGGAGACATTTCCTGCTGGTGTGGGAATGTGGGACAGTCTCACTGTCCACAAACTCCCACATCCTACAGTCACAACACGTAGCCTGCCCTGTCATCTCTAGTCTTTTACAATTAATTTCCTTATTGATCACCTGAATAAATGTAATTCGGTCTTTTAAAACAATTCATAATAAATGTATTAATTAATTGATTTATCTGATTAATTTCATAAAGTAATAGAGTTATTTCCCCAATCAATACTTTATTCAAATGCTGTCACTTAGAGAGACAAAAACACACTGTAATACTCACCAACCAATCACCTACCTTCTGTCCTGCTACTTCCCTCTTTGATGTTTATTGACAGCTCCTGAATATATGAGGAGTTCTACAGTGTGAGATTCATTGTCAGTGACAGGAAAATCTGGTTGTTAATTTCCTCAAGTCTTTTTCAGTGTTTCCTGTAATAATCAACAGAAAGTGAATTGTATCAGGTCCAGGGTTTGATTCAGTTTGTTTCTCACTCTCTGTCTGTTTGTGTTTAGACTGGGTTTCAATAATCTGGGAGATTCAGGAGTGAAACTACTGTCTGAGGCTTTGAGGAACCCGGACTGTAAAATCCAGAAACTGGGGTAAGTGTCAGACTATGTGAGATTGTGTTTATAATAAATGGATATCTGGCACTGTATATTATTATCAGTAATAGCGTTATTAATAAACACTGTGCATTATTATTAGTATCAGCAATCGTGTTATTGTTAAGCACTGCACTTTATTAATATCAGTAATGGTGTTACCAACAAACAATGGGGATTTTCTTTGATTCCTGTTATTTCTCCATCTTTGATCATAGGCTGAAAAAAGAAAATCTCACAGCTTCTTGCATTGAAGATCTCGCCTCCGCTCTCATTACAAACCAATCACTGACGTTTCTGAACCTGGATCATAACAAACTGGGAGATTCAGGAGTGAAACTATTGTCTGCAGCTCTGAGGAACCCAGACTGTAAAATACAGAGACTGCAGTAAGTGCTAATTCTTCCCTATTTATGTTCAATTGTGTGAAGATGGTGGGCATTAACCTGAACTGTAAAATACAGACACTGGAGTAAGTACCAGACTGTGAGAGATTGTGTCTATAATAACTGGGTGTCTAAAAAAGTACATTATTATTATCATCAATAATAGTGTTATCCATAAACATTTTTATTCGTAACAGTAATGGCGTTCTGAATAAACACTGGGAATTTACTGTGATTCCTGTTATTTCTTGCTCTCTCATCCCAGGCTTGAAAAGAACAAACTCACAGCCTCTTGTATTGAAGACCTCAACTCTGCTCTCAGTACAAACCGATCATTGACGGATCTGAACCTGGGTACTAATAAACTGGGAGATTCAGTAGTGAAACTACTGTCTGCAGCTCTGAGGAACCCAGACTGTAAAATACAGAAACTGGAGTAAGTGCTCATAGTATATTAATTGTGTTTGCTGGGCATCTACTTGGCAATATGGAAAATAGCCCAGGTATGTCCTGCACACAAAAAACAGGACAAGTCCAAGCCGGCCAATTACTGCCCCATCAGCCTACTCTCAATCAGCAGTAAAGTGATGGAAGGTGTCATCAACAGTGCCAATCAAGTGGCACTTGCTGAGCAATAACCTGCTCAGTGACGCTCAGTTTGGGTTCTGCCAGGGCCACTCAGATCCTGATGTCATTACAGCCTTGGTTCAAGCATTGACAAAACAGCTGAACTCAAGATATGAGGTGAGAGTGGACTTCCCTTGATATCGAGGCAGCATTTGACTGAGTGTGGCATCAAGGAGCCCGAGTCAAATTGAAGTTAGTGGGAATCAGGGGGAAAACCCTCCACTGGTTGGTGTTATGACCGAGGATGGAGGAGTGCACTGTCTTTCTCTCGTTCAACTTCTCCACAGGTCACAACATATATTTAAATGTTTTACCCAGTTACTGATACAGCTAATTATATACTTCATCTATTTTAGTTTCTGAATAAAAATCTAACAACCAGGTTTCTTTAATAATCAACAAAATTATTAATTTACTATAAAACACGACACATTTTATAAAGACACAAAGATTATTAACACAGAGGTTGAAATATGAAAGTATAAATGTATTCCCTTCGAAATAACCCAACACACATGCTGACACACACCAGTTAAAGGAAAAATAAAGATGCTTTCTCTGCAGAGATCAACTTTGCAAAAAAACAGAAAAAAATACTTTGACCAAGTACTTGTCAATTCTTGGAGAAAAAGGATAAGATATGGAATATTACAGTTGGTCTGGATACATGTAGACAGGGGTTACTAGACACACGCAGTTGTCACTGGGATATTTTCAGAAGCAGTTCATTCAGGAGATGTGAAGAGAAAGTCTTGCAGAAACTTCTCAGGAGAAATGCTGCATCAGTTTCTCCAGTTCTCACGCTGGATTCTCAGAGTTCTCAAAGAGGTGGAACAGGATGAACTGGTGACCTCTCTCTCTTAGCAGGCTGAAACCCCAACTGTCCATTTAAACAGTTCAAAACAAAACCAAATCCTGACCACCATAAATCTAGACATGTGACTTCTCTGTAAACAACTCCAATAGTCAGCAAGGCCTCTTCCTCTTTACTTAGCTAAGAGCATGTGACTTCCAGTAACTGTTTTTTAAACAAAGTCGCAAGTATCCTTCCACTGATACTTTTTCAAAAAAAAAGTCAAGTATCTCCTCAGGTATTTCCACAGTCTTTTGAACACAAGTCCTCAAAAATATTTTTTAAAATGGTAGCACCTTCATAACTTTGGAGTCACACCTAGCACAAAGGATGATGGTTGTGGTTAAAGCCTGGCGACATGATCCGAACCCGACTAGACCTGACTGCATGTGTCGGGTTTAGGTCACGTCGAAATTCTGAGTCCAGCATTCGGGGTCGGTTGGGCTGGACATTGCTTCTGGGAAGTCAGGGGATCAGGCTTACCAATGATTCCCCATAAGTTCAGCTGCAGGAACAGCCTGCTGCCTGAACAGATGAAGGAGAAGCGTGTCAGGTCGGGTCGGATGTGAAACAAAATTAAAAGGCTCGGGTCGGGTTCGGGTTGGCTCTGGTCGGGTCGGGTTTTAATTTTATACATGAACCAGGCTTTAGTTGTGGATGTTGGAGGTTAATAATCTCAGCTCCAGGACATCGCAGCAGGAGTTCCTCGGAGTAGTATCCTAGGCTCAACCATCTTGAGCTGCTTCATCAATGACCTTCCTTCCATCATAAAGTCAGACGTGAGGATGTTCTGTGATGATTGTACAATGCACAGTGCCACAAGAACACAAAAAATTGGAGCAGGAGTAGACCATATGGCCCATCGAGCCTGCTGCACCATCCAGTACGATCATGGCTAATCTTAGGCTTCAACTTCACTTTCCCACCTCCTTGTCATATCCCTTGATTCCCTGAGAGACCAAAACTCTCTCTATCCCAGTCTTAAATGTATTCAACAATTGAGCATCCACAACCCTCTGGGTCGAGAATTCCAAAGATTCTCAACCCTTTGAGTGAAGCAATTTTTCCTTATCTCTGTCCTAAATGATCAGCCGCTAATCCTGAGACTGTGCCCTGTGTTTTTGATTCCCCGACCAGTGGAAACAATCTCTGTGTCTCTTCTATCCAGTCCCTTCAGAATCTTGTACGTTTCCATGAGATCGCCCCTCATTCTTCTAAACTCCAGAAAGTATGGGCCCAACTTATTTAACCTCTCATCATAGGACAGCCCCCTCATCCCAGGGACCAATCTAGTGAACCTTCGCTGTACCGCCTCCAATGCAATTCTATCCTTACTTAAATGTGGAGACTAATACTAGAGACAGCACTCCAGATGTGGTCTCACCAAAACCCTGTGCAATTGCAACAAGACTTCTTTATTCCTGTACTCCAATCCCCTTGCAATAAATGCCAACATGCCATTTGCTTTCCTAATTGCTTGCTGTACCTGCGTGCTAACTTTCGGCATTCAAGCACACCTAAGTCTCACTGAACAGCAACACTTGCTAATTTCACACCTTCGAAACATCACTCTGCTTTTCTATTCTAACTACCAAAGTGAATAACTTCGCACTTCCCTACATTATACTACATCTACCATTCTCAATGTCTCAGATACTGAAGTAGTCCATGTCCCCATGAGGCAAGACCTGGACAACATCCAGGCTTGGGCTGATAAGTGCTATGTAACATTAATGCTAAACAAGTGCCAGGCAATGCCCATCTCCAACAAGAGAGAATCTAACCATCTCCCCTTGACATTCAGCGGCATTACCCACTATCAACATCCTGGGGATTACCACTGACCAGAAACTGAACTGGAGCAGCAGTATAAATACTGTGTCTACAAGAGCAGGTCAGAGGCTGGAAATTCTACAGCGAGTAGTCCACCCCCTGAATCCCCAAAGCCTGTCCACCATCTACAAGGCACAAGTCAAGAGTGTGATAGAATACTCTCTACTTGCTTGGATCAGCGCAGCTCCAACAACACTCAGGAAGCTCAACACCATCCAGGATAAATGCAGCCCACTTGATCGACACCCCATTCATCACCTTAAACATTCACTCCCTCCACCAGGGATGGACAGTGGCAGCAGAGTGTACCAGATACAAGATGCACTGCAGCAATTCACCATGCCTCCTTCAACATCACCTTCCTCTTCCACCTAGAAGGACAAGAGCAGCAGACATGTGGGAACACCACCAACTGCAAGTTCCCCTCCAGGCCACACACCATCTTGACTTGGAAATATATCACCGTTCCTTCACAGCTGCTAGATCGACATCCTGGAATTCCCTCTCTAACAGCATTGTGGATGTACCTACACCAGATAGACTGCTGAGGTTCAAGAAGGCAGCTCACCACCACCTTCCCAAGGGCAATTAGGGATGGGCAACAAATGCTGGTCTTTCCAGTGACGTCCACATCCCACAAAACAAATAAGTATAAAAAATGACCAGTGGAAGAATGAAGTGGAGATGTGGACATGGGTTGTGTCCCAATGAGAAAGGAAACAAGGTATGGCCTTGGCGTTGCTTCGGACCAGAAGTAAAATAAGAAGTAAAATGCTTTGTGAGCTGCCTCCCCGTCAGTTAAAAACTGATGATGGTTTGGATCTTCTATTAGAGTTCCTGGATGAAATGTACAAGTAAGGTGATCTACTAAATGCCTTTGAGGCATGGTCAGAGTTTGATACATTTTGGAAAACAGATGTTTATTCAAAGGAAGAATATATCATGCACTTTAACAGATTGTATAAACGATTGACAACATTCACTTTAGAGATTCCTGTTTCAGTGCTAGCATTTAAATTGCTGGATTGTCCCAAGGTGTAGCATAGGGACATGCTCCTGGTTCTAACTGGTCCTCAGTTCTCGGAGAGAGAGACTCCCTGTTGGATCAGATGTTTGCTCTCTTGAAAAGATTCCTGGGGCCTTGGTGGAGCAAATGGGACATTCGGCAGTAACACAAAGAATAGAAGACACAATAATTGCCAGATTTTGAAATGGAACAGATACTGGATACAGGTGTAAGTACAATGGAATGGTTATGGACAGTCAGAATGAGGATGAAAGCACCTTTAGCAGATCTGGCTGTTAAAGCGAAGACAGAATTGGAACAGCAATAATAGGTGACTGAATCCCAGCAATGGACAAGGAACAGTTAATAGGTGCATCAGATGAGACGCCAAGTACCATTATGCCATGAACTGCACCAAGCATAGAGGTAGATTCCTCGAAATAACACATGGGACAGAGGATACTGAGGCAGAAGGTGAAGACTTTGATGAATCTGAACAAATTGTACAGGTCACAAGGAGTTTTAGTCCTATACTATATTATTCTCAGAGACAGAAGCACAAGAGGGGAGCCAACTGTGTAACAGCCCCGACAACCAATTTTATCTGTAACACCTGTGGAAGTGTCTATCGCTCTAGAATTGGCCTTTATAACCAATCCAGGCGCTGCTTCACAAAGCACTGACCACCTCCAGGCACTTACCTATTGTCTCCCGAGACAAGTAGGCCAAAGAAGAAATATTCACTGACTTGTTTAACTGTGTCATGCTAGCAGTGCTTGCAATCAACAGTGTGTAGAACAGATTGGTTAAAATGTTAGCTAGATTCACTAAGTAGTGAGGATTAATGCAGCGTTGAGGAGTATAGAAAATACTTCTTGTTATATGTTTAGTGATGACAAGCATTGAGGTCACTAAAGAGAGTCATAATTCCGTATAAAATAGCTGGAGTAAGCCATGTTATCAGTACTGATGTCTCTAGTGAGATATCTATGTGGTTGAGTAAACCTTCTATCAAAGAGGCACAAATGAAACTTGACATGGAGTGTGATAAGGCAGTTACTTTTGGAAAGTCAGTGGATCTGCAGTTTACCCAATCAGGACATTATCGTGGTCCCTCAACAAAACCTGTTGTTTCTTTTCAGAGTGTTAGACAAGTATTAATGGCATCAGTTGATAAGAATCAGAGAGTAGAAAAGCAAATTGGCGTGAAGTAATATAGACAATTTGCTCACCCTGCTTGTCAGAGGTTAAAAACCCTGCTAAAAGATACAGGTACAGTTGAAGAGTGTATAAGGCTAATAGAAGAGATTAGTCAAGTGTAAAATATGTATAAAGTATTGGAGGATCCCACCACGTCCTATTGTAAACATTCCATTGGCATGTGGCTTTAATGAGGCCATTGTGTGGATTAAAGACAGAAATATTTTCATTCTACATTTTATAGACCTGGCCACCAGACTTAGTGTTTCTACAATAAAACAGAGTAAGGTCAAAAGGGTGATTATAGATAAAATCATGGAGAAATGGATAGGGATCAGACTTAGGGCACGAGCAAAGTTTCTAATTGATCGTGGAGGGAATTTGCTAATGATGAGTTCAGAGACATATTTGAAAACATGAACATTCTGGTCATGAATACAGCAGCTGAAAGTCTTTTCAGTAATGGACTCTGTGACAGGAATGATGTGGTGATTGATGAAATGCTGCATAAAATCTTAGCTGATCAACCAGACTGCAAGTTGACAACCGGCCGAGCATTGATGGTTCATACAAAGAATTCACTCCAGTGGTTGGAGGGTTTAGTCCCTGTCAATTGGTCTATGGGGAATATTCCAAATTACCTCCTGAACTGTGTGATAGTCCTCCTGCTCCAGAAAGTACTACAATTAGTTCAATTTTGTTCAGCACATTTGAATATTTTACATGTGTGAAAATGGTCTTTCATCAGGTCTGAGATCTTGTAGAAAATTCAGAGAGCGCTGAGGCATCATATAAGACCATTTGAGATAGAATTTAATTCAGCAGATTTGGTCTATTATAAAAGAGAGGGTCATCGGGAATGGAGAGGCCTGGGTAAAGTAATAGGCCATGATGGTAAAACAGTCCTTATCAAACATAACAAAATGTTCAGGTTCATTCCTCACGATTAATCAGGATTAATTATATCTTGGATTCTGAGCAGTCGATAGAAGTAAACGAGGCACCTTGTACCTCAAATGTTTGTGTGTTTTGTGATGAGGGTCCTGAGGATCAGTAAAACAGTAGATCAAGGGCTGGTTAGTGATACTGTGAGTGATCATGACACACAGAACAGAGCGATCACATCCAAAGACCAATTGCTCAGAAACTTGGGTGACACATATTCCAGAGGGGTCAAGTTAATGCAGGAATATGACAATTGTGGGACTTGCAGGAAAAGCTACTGGCAAATTTAAATATTGTTTAATGTACAGGATGATGGTCAAGAAGTGAGGTCTGTGGACTGGTAGAATGGGATGAAAGAGTGGAGGGTATGAAAGCACAGTGCACGTTCTGATAGTGGATCTGGAGGTGACTCTTGTATCAGAAAAGAATCAGGTACTGGAGAAAGAGTCTCGATAGTGTAAGAGAGAGATCTCACAATAATCATCCCAACAGATATAAAAGTGCAAGTAGAGGCTGTAACTTGAACAGATGACACAATGAAATTAAAGACACAGAACAGTCTCTCAACAGAACTAGAAGCAGAAGTCCTCATGATTGTGACGTTTTAGTGACTGCCAATAAACGTGAGGACAAACTATTAAGAGAAGTAAAACAAAGGGAATTAGATAGTTGGAGACAGTTGGAGTTTACTCTGATACCAGATCAGGGACAAGCAGCCTTGTCACATAGGTGGATTTGTACTGAAAAGGTCCTTGCAGATGGGACTGATAAGGCCAAAGCCAGGCTGGTTGCTCGGGGTTTTGAAGAATGACTGGATGATACAGATGTAGGAGTGGGCTCTCCCACAGCTGGAAAAGTAATCTTGAAAATCGTTTTAGCTCTTTTGGTCACATATTCATGGGAGTGTAGATCAATTGTCATGAAAGCTTCATTTCTGCAGGGCGATACATTTCAGAGAGGTGTGTTTCTGAAACTTCCCAAAGAGACAGCAGATGCAGAAGGGAAACTGTGGAAACTAAACAAATGCATGTATGGCCTGCATGATGCTTCCAGCGTGTGGTATTTTACAGTGAGATCTGTTTTGCTGAAAATAGGTTATGTTCAACTCAAAACAGATCCCACAATGTTTTATTAGCATCATAAAGGATACTTTCAGACATCTTTATGATAGATGTTAATTTCTGATGTGGTGATACTGCGGAATTTGAGAAACGTGTTATTAAGATTCGAGTAGAATTTAAAATAGGGAGTCAGGCTTGTGGAACTTTTAAATATATTGGTTTAGATATTAAGCAGAGTAGGTCTGAAATAATTTTGAATCAACAATCCTATTTAGTGGGTGTTACTCCCCTCCCAGTTAATCGTACTCGGACATCACAGAAAGATGATGTTATATCTGAAGAAGAGACAGAACAAGTGTGAAGCTTGATTGGTCAGTTGAACTGTTTGGGCCCTCAGACGAGACCAGAGACTAGTTTTTATGTGTTGGAGTGAAGTGCTACAATGAAACACCCTAAAGTCAAGAATGTTTTATTTACCCTTAAAACATTCTATAATTAAATTGATTAAATCTGGAGAAATGTGTGTTTAAGTTCCCATCCCGAGGTCACCCAAAGAACATGAAACTAGTCATTTTTAGCGATGGTTCACATGCTAATCTTCCTGATGGGTATTCTAGTGCAGCTGGTTTCATAATATTACTGATGGGTGAAAATGGGAGATACTGTCCTTCAGCTTGGGAAGCTCAGAAAATAAAAAGGGTTGTTAAAAGTACTTCAGCTGATTGACACACTGGCCCTTGTGGAGACAGTGGATATGGGATTCTATTTGTCAAATATTGTAAGTGAGATTCTATACAAGGGGTTTACTGAAGATCACATACTCATTGAATGTTATGTAGATAATTGTTCATTGTTGGATAATGCACATGCTGCAAAAAAGCGTGAGAAAAAGTTACAGATCGACTTTGCTGGCTTGAAAGAAATGCCAGAGAGAAAGGAAATCTCTAAAATTACATGTGTAGATGCAAGTCATCAACTGTCTGCTTGTTTTACGAAAGGAAATGTTTATATGAACAAATTGTTAGTTGTCCTCGAGGAGAGCCCTCTCACAATGTAATGCTTTCTACAGAATATGGAGGTTTTTGATTTGATTTTTTTGTTGAAATGTTGTTTGTGCATATTAACTCTAATTTGTACTTAAAGAGAAAGAAGGTAATCTGTTAATTGTATATTAATGGTGTTTACTATGTCAGCAGTGGTCATTAACAAGGGTTTCAATTGAGCACATGCATAGAGACACTTGTTGAAACTGTGTGTGGTTGAGTGAGGAGGTGTGTGCTTGTAATGTTTAACTGTAAATATATGTAAGTCTGAGTAAAGATTAGCTCCAGTATTATACTTCACCAGCTGCCTTTACAGAGTAGAACAGTAAGTACCAGACTGTGTGAGATTATGAACATTATTATTAGTATCAGTAATTGTGTTATTAATGATCCCTGGTGATTTACACTGATTCCTGTTATTTCTCTCTCTGATCCCCAGTCTATGTCATGTCCGTCTCTCAGATTCTTGCACCGAGGATCTCGCCTCTGTTCTCAGTACAAACACATCACTGATGGAGCTAAACCTGGGTTCAAATTTCTTCACAGACCGATCTATCCCCGCTTTCCATTACCTCATACTGAACTGCAGGAGTCTGGAGCGGATAGAGTGAGTGTTTGTGTTAATGGTTAATGTAATAAATAAAATATAAATGGGATTCAGTCACTCTTATCAGTAATATCTGTCTGTAATTATTATTGAAATATTAATCCCAGTCTCCCTGTTATTTACACTATTGTTCAATCTATTTATTTCCTGTTTAATCTTTAATCTGTTTCAGGTTGTGGCGGAATCAGTTCAGTTCAAATGGAGAGAATCATCTGAAGTCGCTGCAGGGTACAAGACCCGGACTGAATGTGGTTGTGTGAACATTTCAATTTGTTAACATTACTGGTCTATCTATATGAACATTTTTGGCCAATTTGCTGTCCTTCCCCTTTAATTGGCCTCACTCCAGGTTTAAATCCTATTGGCTGTTTCACTGTGTCCAGTTCGAGCTGACATTGTGACATCAGAGGCCCAGCAACAGGGTCACGTGACTCAGCCGCTCAGCCCCACAGAGCTGCTTCTGCAGGATATCCGGGACTGAATGTTCCCCAATGGGGCACTGGGGAAATGTACAGAGAGGAAGGGCCCAGGGTGGGGCTCAGTCTGGTCTGCAGTGGGACACTCCATATCCCTGGGTTTGGGAACTACATTATCCAGGGTTCACGCTCAGTATCAGTACCCAGTGACCCTACTGGGAAGTGAACCTGTGTGTATTCAGGATGGAGACACGCTCTGTTCAACTTGGATAGATCCCACTTTCCAATAGATACCAATACCCAGTGTATGGGGTCACCCAGAGGGAGTATCCGATTGGGGAAGTTCCTGAAACTGGTGCACCCAGGATGGGTCAGCACTGCGAGAGGAGAAATGGGGAAAGTGCCAGTCGGGAATCCCACTGTTCTGTCTGGGTGATCGTGAGCATTTGTAGTGTTTAAGGATCCTGAACTTAACATGTTTGTGGCACCAACATGGAAGCAGGTACTGGTGTTACCATGGAAATTAAACATTGTGTACTTACTGTGGACTGAATTTTCAAACGGAATCACCTGAGACTGTAAACCATGAGATTGTGAAAAGGTGCAATGACCCTGTGAAACATCCTGAGGAAACTGAGGGGTCGATGAACGGACTTGTTACCTGTACTCACCTGGATTTGTATAATGACTTCCACTTGGAAATGTTTTATTAAACTTCACCTCTGTATCACTGCCTCCTGGATGATGTAACAGTACTGATGAGAATTGTTATTGTGTGATGTTGAATTAAATGATACATTATCTTAACAAGTACATCTCAGGACTTCTTACCAACTTCAAATTTGAGAATAGTTTCAGAGAGTTTTGACCATGGAATCCCTTCTTATATTTTCTGGACATAGAAAAGCCTCTGGAGACTGAGTTCATTCAATCGTGACCTCACTATTGTTTGAATTGTCCAATTAGGAAACGATCTGTCCACCCGAACCAGGTCAGAATCTCAAAATCTCTGACTTCCCACACTCGGACTCCTATCAGCTTGAATGTGAACGCCTGGTAAAAGCAAGTAGAAATGATGTGGCCTTAACATCCAGCTAATTTGCCTCGGCACTACCTATATCTGAGCCTCTGAGATTCTGCTAAGGTGTTTATCTTTTACTTCTCACACAGCAGGTCACCTGTTTTCACACTCTACTGCATCTCTGTTGAAGTTTACTATTGACCAGGGTTATAAAGTTACAATCAGATCTAGGCTGATCAGGGTGATGTCAGGAAGCTCTTCCCCAATAAGAAAAGTGGAAATCTGAATCCTCACCTATGTCTCCAAGTCCTTGTAACATTTGTTGATGGGAACACCTATTCCATATTTAACTTATCTAAGACTGTGATAATCTTATACGCTTCTATTAAATCTCCCTTCTATCTCCTTTGTTCTAAGCGGAACTAATCAAGCGTTTCCCATTTAACCTTGTAACTGTATTCTCCATCACTGGAACCATTCCAGTAAATCTCCTCTGCACCCTCTCACGGACCCTCGTGTCCTGCCTAAAGTGTGATGACCAGAAATGGACACAGTTCTCTAGTTGGGGCCTAACCAGCTTTATAAAGGTTCACCATAACTTCTCTGCTTTTGTACTCAATGCATCCATTTATGAATCCCAAGATCCCAGATGGTTTAATAACCACGCTGTCAGTATGTCCTGCCACCTTCAAATATCTATGCACATGCACTCTCACGTCCCACTGTCCCTGCACACGCTTTAGAACTGTGTCATTAAGTATATATTACCTCTCCCTATTCATTCTGCCAAAATGCATCACCTCACACTTGCCAATATTAAATTCCATCTTCCAGCTCTCTGTCCATTCTGCCAGCCTATCTATGTCCTATTGCAGGCAGTTCATATCATCCTCACTGTTTGCTAAACATCCAAGCTTGGTGTCATCGGCACATCGAAGGAATTTTGGAAGATCATAGCCACTGTATCCACTATCTCTAGAGCTTTCTGTTTTAGAACCCTAGGATTTAAACCATCACGTCCTGGGGATTTGTCACATTTTAGTCCCTTCTATTCCTCCAGTACCACTTCTGTGCTGATATTCCCTTAGCTGCTTGGTTATACTCTATGTCTGGTATGTTTTTTTGATTCATTCATGTGATGTGGGCGTCGCTGGCCAGGACAGCATTTATTGCCCATCCCTAATTGCCCATGAGAAGGTGGTGGTGAGCTGCCATCTTGAACCGCTGCAGTCCATGTGAGGTAGGTACACCCACAGTGCTGTTAGGAAGGCAGTTCCAGGACTTTGACCCAGCGACAGTGAAGGAACGGCGATATAGTTCCAAGTCAGGATGGTGTGTGACTAGGAGGGGAACTTGCAGGTGGTGGTGTTCCCATGTATTTGCTGCCCTTGTCCTTCTAGTTGGTAGAGGTCGCGGGTTTGGAAGGTGCTGTCGAAGGAGCCTTGGTGCATTGCTGCAGTGCATCTTGTAGATGGTACACACTGCTGCCACTGTGCGTCGGTGGTGGAGGGAGTGAATGTTTGTAGATGGGGTGCCAATCAAGCGGGCTGCTTTGTCCTGGATGGTGTTGAGCTTCTTGAGTGTTGTTGGAGCTGCACCCATCCAGGCATGTGGAGAGTATTCCATCACACTCCTGACTTGTGCCTTGTAGATTGTGGACAGGCTTTGGGGAGTCAGGAGGTGAGTTACTCACCTCAGGATTCCTAGCCTCTGACCTGCTCTTGTAGCCACGGTATTTATATGGCTACTCCAGTTCAGTTTTCGGTCAATGGTAGCCCCTAGGCTGTTGATAGTGGGGGATTCAGCAATGGTAATGCCGTTGAATGTCAAGGGGAGATGGTTAGATTCTCTCTTGTTGGAGATGGTCATTGCCTGTCACTTGTGTGGCGCGAATGTTACTTGCCACTTATCAGCCCAAGCCTGGATATTGTCCAGGTCTTGCTGCATTTCTACACAGACTGCTTCAGTATCTGAGGAGTCGTGAATGGTGCTGAATGTTGTGCAATCATCAGCGAACATCCCCACTTCTGACCTTGAATGAAGGAAGGTCATTGATGAAGCAGCTGAAGATGGTTGGGCCTAGGACACTACCCTGAGGTACTCCTGCAGCGATGTCCTGGAGCTCAGATGATTGACCTCCAACAACCACAACCATCTTCCTTTGCTCTAGGTATGACTCCAGCCAGCGGAGGGTTTTCCCCCTGATTCCCATTGACCTCAGTTTTGCTAGGGCTCCTTGATGCCATGCTCGGTCAAATGCTGCCTTGATGTCAAGGGCAGTCACTCTCACCTCACCTCTTGAACTCAGCTCTTTTGTCCATGTTTGAACCAAGGCTGTAATGAGGTCAGGAGCTGAGTGGCCCTGGCGGAACCCAAACTGAGCATCACTGAGCAGGTTGTTGCTAAGCAATTGCCGCTTGATGGCACTGTTGATGACACCTTCCATCACTTTACTGATGATTGCGAGGAGGCTAATGGGGCGGTAGTTGGCCGGGTTGGATTTGTCCTGCAATTTGTGTACCGGACATACCTGGGCAATTTTCCACATTGCAGGGTAGAAGCTAGTGTTGTAGCTGTACTGGAACAGCTTGGCTAGGGGCGTGGCAAGTTCTGGAGCACAGGTCTTCAGTACTATTGCCGGAATGTTGACAGGCCCCAAAGCTTTTGCAGTATCCAGTGCCTTCAGTCGTTTTTGATATCACGTGGAGTGAATCGAATTGGCTGAAGTTTGGCATCTGTGATGCTGGGGACTTCAGGAGGAGGCCGAGATGGATCATCAACTCAGCACTTCTGGCTGAAGATTGTTGCAAATGCTTCAGCGTAATCTTTCGCACTGATGTGCTGGGCTCCCCCATCATTGAGGATGGGGATATTTGTGGAGCCACCTCCTCCAGTTAGTTGTTTAATTGTCCACCACAATTCACGGCTGGATGTGGCAGGACTGCAGAGCTTAGATCTGATCCGTTGGTTATGGGATCGCGTAGCTCTGTTATCGCATGCTGCTTACGCAGTTTGGCAGGCAAGTAGTCCTGGGTTGTAGCTTCACCAGGTTGACACCTCATTTTGAGGTATGCCTGGTGCTGCTCCTGGCATGCTCTCCTGCACTCTTCATTGAACCAGGGTTGGTCTCCTGGCTTGATGGTAATGGTAGAGTGGGGGATATGCCAGGCCATGAGGTTACAGATTGTGGTTGAGTACAATTCTGCTGCTGCTGATGGCCCACAGCGCCTCATGGATGCCCAGTTTTGCATTGCTAGATCTGTTCGAAATCTATCCCATTCAACACGGTGATAGTGCCACACAACACGATGGACGGTATCCTTGATGTGAAGGCAGGACTTTGTCTCCATGAGGACTGTGTGGTGGTCACTCCTACCAATACTGTCATGGACCGATGCATCTGCGGCAGGTAGACTGGTGAGGATGAGTTCGAGTATGTTGTTCCCTCGTGTCGGTTCCCCCATCACCTGCCGCAGACCCAGTCCAGCAGCCATGTCCTTTAGGACTCGGCCAGCTCGGTCAGTAGTGGTGCTACCGAGCCACTCATGGTGATGGACGTTGAAGTCCCCCACCCAGAGTACATTTTGTGCCCTTGCCACCCTCAGTGCTTCCTCCAAGTGCTGTTCAACATGGTGGAGTACTGAGACATCAGCTGAAGGAGGACGGTAGGCGGTAATCAGTAGGAGGTTACCTTGCCCATATTTGACTTGATGCCATGACACTTCATGAGGTCCGGAGTCGATGTTGAGGACTCCCAGGGCAACTCCCTCCCTACTGTATACCACTGTGCCACCACCACTGCCGGGTCTGTCCTGTGGGTGGGACAGGATGTCCCCGGGGATGGTTATGGCAGTGTCTGGGACCTTGTCTGTTAGGATTGATTCCGTGAGTATGACTATGTCAGGCTGTTGCTTGACTAGTCTGTGGGACAGCTCTCCCAACTTTGGCACAAGCCCCCAGATGTTAGTAAGGAGGACTTGGTAGGGTCGACAGGGCTGGGTTTGCCGTTGTCGTTTCCGGTGCCTGGGTCAATGCCGGGTGGTCTGTCCAATTTCATTCCTTTTTATAGACTTTGTAGCGGTTAGTTACAACTGAGTGGCTTGTTCGGTCATTTCAGAGGGCATGTAAGAGTTAACCACATTGCTGTGGGTCTGGAGTCACATGTCGGCCAGACCAGGTAAGGACGGAAGATTTCCTTCCCTAAAGGACATTAGTGAACCAGATGGGTTTTAACTTGTAACTTGTGTCTTCTACTCTGAAGACAGACACAAAATATTTGTTCAATGTCTCTGCCATTTGTTCATTCCCCAGGGTAATTTCTCCTGTTCCTGCCTCTTAGGGATCAATGTTTACTTCAGCTACTTTCCTCCTTTTTCTCCACTTGTAAAAGCTCTTACAATCTGTTTTTATATTCCTGGGTAGTTCACTGTCATTCTATTTATTTCCTTTTTATCAACTTTTTGGCCCTTGGCTTAATCCGATTCTTTGACACATTAATAAACCTGTGTTTTATTCTGAGGCTGCGTTTGCCGACAACGCAACCACTAGGAGGTGCAGTACTGACACATGCGCAAATGCAGTCTCGTCACTGCCATCTCAGGCAGCTGCCAGTACAAAAAATGGCGCTGCTCAATTTGTCACAAAAATAAATTAAACACAAACCCCCTCAATGGCTGCGATTACCACTTCCATCTTACTCCCAACATTACCCCACTCCCTCCTGCCATCACGCTTCTCTTCGCCGGTCCCTGCTATGCCCGTCTGCTCCCCCCCGCCTCACCGCTGCTTTCCCTCAGCCACTCACTTCAGGCCTTGCTGCTTCCCCTCTCTTGGTCACTCGCTGCTGCGTCGCTCCTTCACCCCGCGGCCGTTCACTCTCAGTATTGCCACTTCGGTGGTTCCTTCCCGGTCGCCTCTTCGGACAGCGCGACGGGGAAAGATCGGCCAAGTGGAGCCAACAGCGAAGCCAGGAGAGAACGGGGAGTGGTCAGGAGAGGGAAATTGAACGCAGTGATTGAAGTGGGGTTGTCGGGAGGGAGAGGGATCTGTTAGGGGGAATATGGAATTTAATATGGAATTCGACTTTATTGTGAGCACTTTTTCCCCAGCAGTTCTTTTACTATGAGATTACTAATTAACACTGCCTCATTGTGCTTCTACACAGGGCATAATGGTAATGCTGTTGTGGTTTGATACTGCTGCTCAGACATTAGCATGTAGCAAGTCTTACTTATCCTGAATAAAATATAACCACTGTCACCAATAAGGTTTGTGTCATTTAGGGAGGGATTAAAGGGTGAATTGACTGTTACCCCAAATTCCGACGACAGCCAATGTTGTTGATGGCACAAAGATAGGTGGCATTGTAATCAGCATTGTTAGTATTATAAAATTACCAACAGTTATTAATAGATTAAGTATATGGACAAACTCTGGAAAGTGGATTTTAATATAGGGGAGTGTTCGGTGTCACCAACTTTAGACTAAAGAAGATAGAACATATACTTTATAAATTGAGAATAGCTAGAAACGGTTGAAGCCAAAAGAGACTTGGGATCTATGGACAAAGATCGTTAAAATATCATAAACAGGTACAGAAAAGAATGAAAAGAGCTAATCAAATGCTAACCTTTTATATTGTGAGGACTAGAATACAGTGAGATTGAAATCATGCTTCAGCTATACAAAGCCCTGATTAGACGACACCTGGAGAACTGTGAGCAGTTCCTGGCACCACACCTTAGGAAGGAAAAATTTGTCTTGAAGGGAGCGGAGGGTAGATTTACCAGAATTATACCTTGGGTCCAAGTTTAAATTGCAAGGAGAGATTACACAAACTGGTTGCATTTCCTGGGATTTTGCAGGTTAAGGGGTGATTTGATCAAAGATTTCAAGAGATAAAGGGGAACTCATAGGATTGATAAAAACTTTTTCTGCTGTTTGGGAGTCTCGGATTAGGGAGCTTAGTCTAAAAGTTAGAGACGGACCTTTCAAGACTACAATTAAGGAACACTGCTACACACAAAGGGTGGTAGAAGTTTGGAACTTCATTCCACAAACAGCAATTGATGATAAATGGACAAATCAGTTGTCCATTTTAAAACTGAGACTGAGATGTTTTTGTTATCCAAAGGTATTAAGGGATATGAGCAAAGGCGGGCATATGGAGCTAGGTTGTAAATCAGCCATTTACCAGAAGGTTCCAGGGATTTGAGTTACAAGGTTAGGTTGGGAAAGCTGGGGCTGTTCTCCTTGGAGTTTGAGGGGAGATTTGATAGAGGTGTACTTATGACAGGCTTAGATAGGTTAGACAAGGAAAAGCTGTTCCAATTAACTGATGATACAATGACTAGGGGACACAGATTGAAGGTTTGGGGCAAGAGATGTTGAGGGAATGTGAGGAAGAACATTTTCACACAATGACCTGGAACCTGCTGCCCACAAAGATGGTGGAAGCAGATAATTTCAAAATTAAATTAGATAGACTTCCAGGGCTACAGGGATCGAGCCAGGAAGTGAGACTGACTGGATCCCTCTGCGGAGAGCTGGCATGGACTCGCTGGATGAATGGCCTCCTTCTGTGTCATAAATGCCTCTACAACCTCATTGAATTCCAGAACAGGCTCAAGGGGCTAAATGACCTCCTGCTGTTCCTTTTTCTTCCCTCTATACCTGGTCATCTCACTGGCCTGTCTACTATTGTCTCAACAATAAACAATAAAATCACTTCCACATATCCCTCACAACCCACTTCCAACACCACTTCTTGTGTCTGTCACTGCACCAAACTCACCCCTGAGTCATTTACTACCATAATTTTAAATTACCAACTATTGGCTCAGCATTTGTCATGATATTTCTATTGCTGTTGATCTACCCCTCTCCCAGTGATGACCTGGATCCCAGTAAATTCCTTCTGATCTGGCCTCCATCTTAGGGATTCAAATGTATCTGGTTCACAACTGGTTCAACCATCCATCAGTAGATCTGACTGAACCACATCAAACACTAACCTTACGTAATGGAGACATTCAGATAAAAATGCTTCAAAATGACACAAGCAGCAGGTTTTAGTTTCAGCAAGTTCTGATTCAACATATAATTGTTTTAATAAATTACCAGGAATTCCTACGACTGAGAGAATGGGATAATAAATGGGCTAATACAATAATCATGGAGAATTCTAAACTCCATACAGAATGGGCAAACCATATTCAGTAATAATGTGGAGCATGAGTACATGGTATGTATACAAGGTAGTTTTCTTGATCAGTCTGTTGATGAACTGATTAGGGAACATGCTTTTTGGATCGATAAATGTGCAATGAGGAAGAATTAATTGATAACTTGTAGAAAAGAGGCCTCTTGAGAAGGATTTTATATTGGGTTTGAAAGTGATTTAGTTAAGTCCAAAACTGGCATCTTAAATCTAAACAAAGCAAATGACACAGGTATGAAGGGCGAGTTGGTAAAGGTAGATTGAAAACTACATTAAAAGATATGATGATGGGCAAGCAATGGGTAGCATGTAATAAAATTAATGGATAATTTGCTAGAAATATACATTCCTTTAAGGCATAAAAACTGTGGCTAAGAAGAGGAGTTAAATATACTAGTAGATAAAAGGAAGAGGCTTATAATGTTGTCTAAATGTTACTACAGAAAGCCAAGAGGATTATAGAAAGTGGAGGGGTGAAATCAAAAAGCAAATTATGAAAGCAAAGAGAGAACATGAAAGAATATTGGCAATAAAATCAATGTGAACCCAAAAATGTTCAACACGTTAACAGTAAGAGGATAACTAAGGAAAGGGTAGGGCCCATATAAGACCAAGAAGGTAACTTATGCATGGAGACGGACGATGTTGGCATGGTTTTTTATGAATACTTTTCGTCTACACAAAAGAGGAGGATGATGCAGGTATTGTAGTTAAGGAAGCGGGGTGTGAAGTATTGGATGTGACAAACATCGGGAAAGAGGAAGTATTAATGGGATTAGCATCCTTGAAAGTTGATAAATCACCAGGGCCAGATGAATCGTACCCCAGGCTATTAAAAGAAGCAAGGGAGGAAATAGCGGAGGGTCTGACCATCATTTTCCAGGCCTCACTGGATACAGTTGTGCTGCCAGAGGATTGGAGGATTGCTAACATTGTGCCTCTGTTTAAAAATGGAGTGAGGGATAGACTGAACAGTGACAGGCCAGTCAGTCTAACCTCAGTAGTGGGCAAATTATTGGAATATGTTCTGAAAGACAGGGATGAACTGTCAATTAAAAAGGCACAGATTAATCAAGGACAGTCAGCATGGATTTGTTAAGGGAAGATCTTGTCTGAGCAACTTGATCAACTTTTTTGAAGAAGTAACAAGGAAGATAGATGAGGGTAGTGTGGTTCATGTGGTCTACATGGATATTAGCAAGATTTTTGACAAGGTCCCACATGGCAGACTGGTTAAAAAAATAAAATCCCATTGGATCCTGGGAAATTCAGCAGTAAAATTGGCTCAGTGGCAGGAAACAAAGGGTAATTGTTGACGGGTGTTCTAGCGACTGGAGGGCTGTTTCCAGTCGTGTTCTACACGGCTCAGTAATGGTTCACCTGCTTTTTGTGGTATATATTAATGATTTGGACAAAAATGTTGGGGCACGATCAAGAAGTTTTCAGATGACACAAAGGTTGGCCGTGTGGTAGATAGTGAGGATGATAGCTGTAGGCTGCAGGAAGATATTGATGTTCTGGTCAAATAGGCAGAAAAGTGGCAAATGAAATTCAACCTGGAGAAGGGGATATCAAACAAGGCAATGGAATAGATAATTAATGGGAAAAGTGTAGAGGAAGTGAGGGACCTTGGAGTGAATGTCCACAGATCCCTGAAGGTAGCAGGACGGGTCAATAAGATCGCTAAGAATGCATATGGAATCCTTTCCTTTATTAGCCGAGATATAGAATATAAGAGCATGGAAGTTATGCTGGAACTGCATAAATCATTGGTTGTGCCACAACTTGAGTACTGTGTGCAGTTATGGTCACTCACAATAGAAAGGATGTAATTGCATTGGAGAGGGTTTAGAGATTTATCAGGATGTTGCCGGGACTGGAAAATTGCAGCTATGAGGAAAGAACTAGATAGGCTGGGATTGTCTACTTGGAACAGAGAAAGCTGAAGGGAGATCCGATGGAAATGTACAAAGTTGTGACGGGCTTGGAGAGAGTGAAGGTAAAGCGCCTATTTACTTTAGCAAAGAGGTCAGTGATGAGGGTGCATAGATTTAAAGTGATTGGTAGAAAGATTTGAGGGGAGACATTGGTGGCAGTCATTTCATAAATAAACTGGGTAAGTTGCTTTCTGACATTTCAGAATTAGGGAAAGGGTTAACACTAAGGTAATGTTAAAAACACAGAATTAAAACATTATTTACAAATTGAACGACTGTGGATCCTATTCCCACAGGACCAGCCAATGTCACTCGCTTTGCACGAATTGTCCTGACGCTGACCTTCACTCTAACCTATTGATTCAACACCTGCAGATCAGGCAGCAGAAGAACTACTGCAATATTTGTGATAAAAATGGTCCTGAAGCAATACAGGGGAGTATAGTTTTCTGAGACTAGTGGGACCACTACATGTAAACAGAGGTCTACATGCTTATCCTTGTTAGAGTTACACCACATTCACACTAGAGGTTGCCATATGCCTCCAGAACTAGTGGTACCCTTCGATTATGCTTGAGGTGAGCAGGATGTCTCTGTAATAGTGGTGTGACATCACTTACTCTAGAGGTGACCAAGTTCCTTTCGGGCTAATGGCACCTATGATTACAGTAAACGTGTCCATCTTCCTCTGAACTAGTAGCACCTACACTGACAGGAAATGTGACCATCCTGCTCCAATACTAGTGGTTCCCTACACTTACAATGGAGATAAAATCCATTGTCTGATACTCTTGATTCCCTTTATTTACTGTAGAGGTGGCCAATGGTGGTAACCCTACACTCATATAAGGTACGTAGTTACCTATAATTGCAATGGAGGTAACAGTGCTCCTCCATTACTAATGGTTCCCTGCACTTACATAAGAAATAAAGAAAATGAGAAAAAAGAACAGGAGTAGGCCATATGTCTGTCAAATCTGCTCTGTTACTCAATGCGATCACTGCTGATCCTTTTCCTCAACTCCACTTTTATGTCCACTCCCTACAATTCTATTCCATGAAAGGCTATGAATGTGTCTATCTCAGCATTAAATATATATTTTCAAGGATGGCGCATCCACATTCCTCTGGAGTACACAACTCCAACGATTCACAACCATTTGAGTGAAGAAATGTCCCTTCAGCACTGTCCTAATCTTAACCCTAACCCTAAACCCTTATCCTGAGACTGTGGCCCCACATATTCTGGATTCCCCAGGATTACAATTCACAGCGTTTAGTCTAACAAACCCCTTCAGATTCTTATTTGTTTCAATGAGATCGCCGCTCATTCTTCTAAACTCCAGAGAGTATCGGCCCAATTTACTCAGCCTCTCATCATTGGACAACTCATTCATCCCAGAAACCAATCTGGTGAACTGCTTCCAAAGCAATTATATTTTCTCTTCGATATAGAGACTGAAACTGCTCAAAGTACGCACGGTGTGGTCTCACCAGAGCCCTGTACAATTGTAGCAAGACATCCTTATTACAGTACCTCGATCTCCTTGCAGTAAAGACCAACATCCCATTTGTCTTCCTAATTGCTTGCTCTTCCTGCATGCTATTTTGTTGGCGTTCCTTGGATGAGCATACCCAACTCAGTCTGAACATCAACATTTAGAAGTTTCTCAACTTTAAAAAAAATAGCTTTTCTTTCTTCCTACCAAAGTAAATAACCGTACCATTCCCTGCATTATACTCCATCTACCACCACTTTGCCCACTCACTTAACCTGTCTATATCACTTGTCGTCTTTTTGTGTCCTCATCACAAATGAAAGGTGTATTTGCTACTCCAGTACAAGTGCAGCAACCACAATTGCACTGGAGGTGATCTTGCCTCTCCTGTCCTAGTGACACTCTACACTTACACTAAAAAATGTTCTTCCAGTATGAGTGGTAGACCTGCACATGAATTAGAGGAGACCATGTTCCTCCAGTACAAGTGTTAACCTAAACTCACACTGGAGATGGACTTCCAACCCCGATGTGAGTGCAATCCTAAACTTACTTTCGAGGGACCATTCTTCCTCCAGTGCCCGTGGTAATCCAACATTTACACGAGAGGTAAAAATGTTCCTCTGGTACTGGTGGTGCCCTACCCTTGGGCTAGATAATACAGTTTTCCTCTGGAATACAGTGGAGACATATATGTTGCTTCAGTATCAGTGGTACCCTACAATTACACTAACAATGACAATTGTCCTCTGGTACGAGTGGTAAACTGCACTTACATAAGAGATGATAGTGTCCAACCGGTACCACCAGTAACACACAGTTACACATGAAATGTTCATGCTCCTCTGTTACTAGTGCTGCAACATCAACCAAGCTAGATCTGACCGTGCTCATCTGGTGCTAGCAATGCCCATACACATACACCAGGTGTGATCGTGCTCTTCTGGTACGAGTGATGTTCCTACACATGCACTGGTTGTGAGCAAGCTCTTAAGTAACTAGTGGTTCCCGACACATGCATTATCAGTGACTGTGCTCCTCCGTTAACAGTGTGCTTGACAAACACATCTGCAGGAAGTGTCACCGGCTGCAAAAGCTTGAACGCCAGGTTTCAGAACTCGAGCGGTGGCTGGAGTCACTGTGGTGCATCCACGAGGCAGAGAACGATGTTGATAGTGCATTTCAGGAAGTATTCAGCCCAGAGCATAAGAGATTGCAGGGAGAGAGAGATTGGGTGCTGCCAGGCAGACAGGAAGGTCAAGGCAGGAGACCCCAGGGAACATCCCACTTCCTAACCAGTATTCAGTTCTGAGTACCGATTGAAGAGAGGGCTCCACTGGAGAGTGCAGCAAGAGTCATGACCAGAGCATTATGGGTGGCTCAGCTGTGCAGAGAACGATTAGAACAGGCAAGAGAGCAATAGTGGTAGATGATTCTATAGTTAGTGGAACAGATAGGTGTTTCTGTGGTCGCAGACGTGATTCCAGGCTGGTATGTTGCCTCCCTGCTGCAAGGGTCATGGATATCACAGAGCGGCTACAGGCCATTCTGGAGGGCGAGGGTGCACAGACAGAGGTCGTGTTCCATGTTGGTACCAACGATATAGGAAGAGGGATGGGGTCCTGCAGGTTGAATACAGAGAGTTAGGAAAGAGATTAGCAAGGAGGACTTCAAGGGTCGTCATCTCTGGATTGTTCACAAGGCCACGTACTAGTGAGTATAGAAATAGGAGAATACACCAGATGAATGTGTGGCTGGAGAGATGGTGCAGGAGGGAGGGCTTCAGATTTCTGAGACATTGGGACCAGTTCTGGGGAAAGTGGAACCTGAGCAAGCAAGATGGTCTACACCTGAATTGGGTTGGGACAAATATCCATGCAGGAAGGTTTGCTAGTGCTGTTGGGGATGGTTTAAACTACTTTGGCAGGTGGACCAAACCTGAGGGACAGCTTCTGATAGGACAATACTCCCGTCTCATTTCATATTCCCAGGTCTAAAATGGCCAGTTCCTTGATGGCACCAGAACCTACTGCTCTCAGAAATTGCACTAAATATACTCTTTGAACTTATCTTCCAGACTACATTTGCCAATCTGATTCGTCCAATCTATATGTACATTAAAATCACCCATGAATATTACAGTACCACATCTCTCTTCTCCCCAGCCCGCTCCGCCCCATCCCCTATATAAAGCCCTTTCATGCCTTATTTATAATACTCGCCAGGACACTGATCCCAAAATGGCACAAGGGAAGCTTATTCCAAAGATACAGCTCCGTCTCTCCCCAGTACTTGTGCCAGTGTCCCATGAATCGATACCCATTTCTCCAGCACTAAGTTTTGAGCCACGCATTCAACTCTCTCATCTTATTTATCCAATTCCAATTTTTAGGTGCCTTTGATAGTAATCTAGAGATGATAACCTTTGTGGTTCTGCTTTTTAATTTAGCCCCTTGCTGCTCATAATCTATAAGCAGAACCACTATCTTAGTCCTATCTACGTCGTTGGTACCCTGGTGGACCACAACAACTGGACTCTCTCCCTTCCGCTACAAGTTCCTCTTCAGCCCTGAGCAAATGTTCCGAACTCCAGCAACACAGCCATCTGGAGTCACACACTTGAGTGCAGAGAACAGTGTCGATCCCACTGACTGTCCTGTCCCCTACGACCACTGCATTCCTATGTACTCCTTGCATTTGAGTGGCCTCCTGCACCACGGTGCTGATGTCAGTTTGTTCATCCGCCCTCCTGTCCCCACTCTCTTCCACACAAACTGCAAGAACCTCTAACTTGTTGAACAATTGCATGTGCTGAGGCTCCTCCACATAAAACTTCTCAATCCCCTTACCTGCCCCACTCGCAGTCACACCCTCCTGTTCCTGACCACTGACCAAATCACCAAACCCTAGCCTAAGTGGTGTGACTGCCTTCTTGAACAAAGTGTCCAAGTAACTTTTCCCCTTCCTGATGCATCACAGTGTTGTCACTTGGCCTCCAGCTCGTCAAATCTGAGGTGAAGTTCCTCGAGCAGCAGACACTTACTGCAGCTGTGGTTGCAGTGGATCACACTCGTGTCCAGCAGCTCCCACATACTAGAGCTGCAACATATCCCCAGCCCTGCCATCCCGATTGTGTTTTACTTAATTAATTAATTATCTTCTTAATTATTTTAATTAATACCTCTACTCACCATCCACTTACGTTACTAACTTACATCCTTCTAATACTGAAAAACGTTACGCCTTATAGATAAACAAAAAATTCTACCACTCATTACTTTCCTTTGACTGGGGTTTGTTTAATTAATTATAAAGAAGCGAATTAAGCCATATTTAATTTTTATTTTTACCTTTTTTCTCATCTCCACCTGTTTACGTTGTTATGATCCTGCAGTTTTTTTTGTCTTTTCTGGGAAGTATTCGGCGTGCCTTTAAGGCTGCAAAAGGATCATTCCTGCTTTAAGAACAAACAAGCTTCAGAAATTGCTAAGAAGATGCATTTTAGTTGCCGTTGGAAGCAACCACACGGAGAGGAAACTAACTAGATTCAAATAAAGCATCCTGGTTACCCAGAAACAGCCATTTGGAGAACAAGGACAAAGATACAATGATTGCTGATTCCCTTTTGCAAAATTAGCTTAAAAAACTGGCTTTTGTCAGACACAGTTAACAGACACACAGACATCTGTTCTGCCAGCATGTACTGAAGGAGCGTTCTCCCCCGGTTTATTTAAACCCTATTTATTATACTCTCCGAATTCTGATAAGTCAAGCCAGGTTAATTTCTGAAAAGAAAATAATCAATTACTTTAACTATTGAACTGTAATTGCTGAAATCACCGCTGGGAGAAGAAGAGCATCACTTCAACTGGACTAGACTATTGACTGTCCAACTGCTGAAGAACATGTTTTGTCCATTGGACAGCTTCAAGTAACTGCAGTGAGGCAGGAACACCAGCAGATGGAGATGGTGAGAGGAGCAGTAACTGCAGTAAGAGAGAGACACCAGCAGATGGAGATGGTGAGAGGAGCAGTAACTGCAGTAAGAGAGGGACACCAGCAGATGGAGATGGTGAGAGGAGCAGTAACTGCAGTGAGACAGGGACACCAACAGATGGTGATGGTGAGAGGAGCAGTAACTGCAGTGAGACAGGGACACCAGCAGATGGAGATGGTGAGAGGGGCAGTAACTGCAGTGAGACAGGGACACCAGCAGATGGTGATGGTGAGAGGAGCAGTAACTGCAGTAAGAGAGGGACACCAGCAGATGGAGATGGTGAGAGGGGCAGTAACTGCAGTGAGACGGGGTACCAGCAGATGGAGATGGTGAGACGGGGCAGTAACTGCAGTGAGACAGGTACACCAGCAGATGGAGATGGTGAGCGGAGGCAGTAACTGCAGTGAGAGAGGGACACCAGCAGATGGAGGTACTGAGCCATTGTTGATGGGGAGATTCTCTGTTCATGAGTGTTTGAAAGTTTGCTGCAAGTTAGAGGAATGTATGTTTGTTTCAATCTGAAACTTTATGCAACATTTAAATGCTTAATGAAAGAATTTAAATACAACTTGTGTTAAATGGTAATTTTATAGCTATGTAAATGCTTGTAACGTTATCCTGGTTTCTGTTTGAAAAATTATTTTGAGTGAGTAAGCGCTAATGCAGAAATAAAACAAGATCAAATAAAGTCCAAATATTCATTTACAATTGAAAATTCTCTGAATAAGTTGCGTTGAATTCTTCATCACTAAAGTTATGACATCTCTCACTTTCCTTTTTGTGCCGTTATCTTCTCTGCTATTAGTGAGAGGAATTGAAGTATTGATGCAATTGTCTTTTGAAAATGGATATTAAATCTGCTTTCACCAACCTGTCAGACAGTGCATTCCAGACCAGAACAACAAGTGACAAACATCCCTCTGAATATCCCAGGAAAGCAGAGGATAGAAACAGTCAAGATGGAAAGTGAAACAAGTGACACTTTAATGCAGCAGCAAAAACTCATTGCCAGATTCTCGAGGTATTTATTGCTAACTTTATGTGAACTGGAGGTGAAAACTGAAAGACCTTTCATAACATTTGTGCGAAATGGCTGTTTTTCAACTTTGTAAACCCTTGTGATTTTACAGTGGTAAATGTTGAGAAAATTATTTTGAATGCTTACCGGCTAATGCATAAATGCAACAACATCAAGAAACGAATCATTTACAGATACAAGTGTAAATATGGGTCAGAATTGTTCTGTGAAATGTAACCAGTTGTAAACGTTTTCTTGGCTGCATCATTTACCTGGTTGTAATTTCAGGGATTGTCACCCAGAGTAACTGAGAAGCCTAAGAAAAATTGGCTGTTTCTCAATCTGCAGCAAACAGGCCTCGCCAGCAAAAACTCTTTGCCAGAATTTCAAGTTATTGCTGCCCTTTCTGTCAAATGGAGATGAATAGTGAAAGGCATTTAATACAATTTGTCTAAAATGGCCATTTTCCAAACAGGCCACTCCAGGTTTTACATTGCAACAGTTTTTCTACATTCAGTTGTTAATGAGGTCTTGGGGATGGGGGGGTGGGGGCGGGGGTGTTGTGCAGGAGGAGAGGGAGAGAGTGATAGGGTCCTGAAATGAACCATTTGCAACATTCACAGGAATATCCCTACCCCATTCACTTACCATTCCCGTTGGAGGGCCCGAAATATCTCTTCTTTGAAGGTTTTTGTGTGTTTGTGTGCATATGTGTGTGAATGCCATTGCATTCTTCTGGTCTCTGTGCAATCAGCTCTGTCAGCACAGATCCTGGAATTGGAACCTGGACCCTTTCCCATCTCAGAGTAACCACTAACCGAGCTCCCTTATTTTATTATATCTCATTCCCTTCCATTGACACATAGTGTTCTCACCAGACAACTGTGAGCTCCTCCAGACTGAAGGAGATATTTGCAGTAATGCATAAAATACTAGGAATTTAAAGATCATTGCCATGAGAGTAAAGAGCATCAGCAAGCCTGTTACTTCAGATGATTTTTTTAAACATAATTAAGACAAGGAATTAAAATCAATCGCCTCATTCAAACTGCTGGTTAGGCCTCAACTGCATAATTGTGTTCGATCCTGGGCACCACACTTTAGGAAGGATGTCAAGGCCTAGGAGAGAGTGCAGAGGAGGTTTACCAGTCTCGAAGGAAGACTGTGTGTGTATGTGAGAGAGAAAGGGGAGAGGTTTCAAGGAATGGCCAACAATTTTATCGTGATTAAAATTGACTAGGAGTGATTAAAATGCAACTTTAGTGGGTAGTGTAATAAATAGGCAAAAGAGACAGATTTCCACTTTGGAGCATCTTTGTTTTAAGATATACTGAAAGAGACAGGACTCTATACTTTAGAGAAAGATAGATTTCAGGGTGAGCTGATGCACATTTACAAGATGAAGAAGGAAACATATTGTGTTACAGTTAGGTTTGTTCCAATGAAATAGGTTAGTGTGGACCCTGGAAACAAGGGGCACTTTATTGGAGCAGTGAAAACTCTTTGTCAGAATGTGGAGGTCTTTATCAGTGAACTTTCGAAAACTGGAGGTGAAAAGTGGAAGATCTTTAACACCATTTGTGTTAAATGGCCATTTCCCAGCTTTGTAAACCCTTGTAACATTAAACTGGTAAATGTTAAGAAGGTTTGTTTTGATTGATTACAGGCTAATACATAAACACAGCAGCAAATACAGTACAAAGAAATCATTGACAAATATAACTGTAAATATGGGTGAGAATTATTGTGTGAAATGTCACCGGTTATAAAAGTTCTCTTGGCTGCACCATTAACCTGTCTCTAGTTTCAGTCTTTGTCACACAGTGGAATTGAAAATCCGAATTAAAACTGCCTGTTTATACTGCAGTCAAACCGGCCTCTCCAGCAAAAACTCAAGGTAACTGCAGTGAGACATTCTCAGTTATTTTCTGAACTTTCTGTTAACTGGAGGTGAATAGTGAAAGACATTTAATACAATTAGTGTTAAATGGTCATTATCCAAAGTGGCCCCTCCAGGCTTTAAATTACAGCAGCTTTTCTGCTCTGTTAATGAGGTTTTTTTTGGGGGTGGGGGAAAGTGACAGACAGGTTTCTGTCTGGAATGGTCCATTTGGGATATGGCTGGAATATCCCTCTCTCCCCCATTCCCTGTTTACACAGAAACACAGCTTGGACTGTCCCATACCTGGGAGGGAGGGTCCAAATGGAGGAAGCTGAGAGTTGGTTGGATGAGCTGTATTTTGGATGGACTGGTGTTTTCAGTGACAGGTTCTGGGATATATTAGGACAACATCAGACTCCATTCTTTCTTTCCATGCGGCTGGTTTGTGAAGGTGAGTTTCTGTGTCTCAGTGCCCAGGAGAATTGCAAGCAGATTACAGTGTGTGTGTGTATGACAGAGAGAGAGAGAGAGAAACAGTGAGGGAGAGAAAAAGAGAGAATCTCTCTCTCTCTCTCTTTCTGTGTTTCTCTCTCTCTCTCTCGTGTATCTCTAGCTCTCTCGTGTTTCTCTCTCACTCTCTCTCCGTGTGTTTCTCCCTCTCTCTCTCTGTGTGTGTGTGTGTTTCTGTGTGTGTGTGTGTATTTCTCTCTCTCTCTGTTTCTGTGTGTGTGTGTCTATTTCTCTCTCTCTCTCTGTTTCTGTGTCTGTGTGTGTGTGTTTCTCTCTCTCTCTGTTTCCCCATCTCTCTCTCTCCCTCACTTTGTGTTTCTCTCTCTCTGTTCTCTCTCTCTTTCTCTCTGAGTGATTGTATCTTTCCGTCTAATGGCTTTCTCTGTCCTTCTGTCTCTCAATCTCTCTCTCTCTCGGTGATTCTGTGTGCCTTTCTCTCACTGGCTTTCTGTCTGCCTCTTTGCTGCCTGCAATTTCTTTCTGTCTATGTTCTTTCCCTCCACTTTTTTCCCCTCCTCTTTTTGTATGTCTCTTTCTGTCCTTTGACTATTTCTGACTTTTTTTCTCTTTTCTCTACTTTCTCTGGCTCTCTCTGGATTTCTCTCACTTTGTGGCATTTTCTCTCTTTCTGGATTGCCCCCCCCCCTGCAAAAATTACCCCCCTCCCCGCAAAATATTCCCCCCCCCCCACGGCAAAATTTCCCCCTCAAATTATTTCCCCCAGCAAATGATTCCCTCCCCTGGAAATTATTCCCCCCCCCCGGAAAATATCCCCCTGTGAACAGACACCCCCCACCCCCATCTAATACCCTCACTGTGAACAGACCCCATCTAATTATCCCCTCCCCCCGTTCAAAGACAACCCATCAAAATACCTCCCCCACCCCACCGGGAACGGGCCTTCATCTAAATACCACCCCCGGGAACAGACTCCCATCTAAATACCACCCCCGGGAACAGACCCTAATCTAATACCCTTCCTGTCGACAGGCCCCCATGTAATTAGCCCTCCGCCCTCCCAGTAAACAGTGTCACATCTAAACCCCCTGGAACAGACTGGAGAATCCTCCCCCCTCCCATTTTAAACCTGGAGAATCCTGTCCCACCCCTCCAATTTTTAACATATCTAATTCCCTCTGTGAATATCGCCCTCTAATTCTCCCCCTGCCCCCACTGTAAACACTCCCCCCTTTCTAAATACCCTCCCTGTGCTGTAAAAGCCTCACCACCACTAATTCCCACCCTGTATCATCTCCTCCGTGAACAGACTCCCCCGTGTAACTCCCATCCCGTCTTGAGTTTGTTCAAGAACATTCTCTTTTTATTTGCATTCGAACCTCAGCAAATAATTAACAAGGTGCAGTGGGGCTGTCGGGCAAGAGTGGAATTTTTTTCCTCACCACTCGGTGCAGCGTGGGTCTGGTTTCACAGCGCCTGGGTCATTTGGCTTCCTTTTACTTTAATTGTCTCATTTAATTGTTCAACCATTGGACGTATTTTAGTGGCCAATAAAATCCGCAGGAAACTCCGGGGTAACAGGAGTGAGAATCACAGTTATTTAGAAATGGAGAACCGCAGGAAATCCATTATTTTATTGTTCACTGTATCGGGCTGTTTTATACTCTTGTGGTTGACAGCTGCCGTGAGTTTAGTGGCGACCAGACTGACAAACACCAATTATTACCGAGGTGACCGCACAGCCCCTGGATTATATCGCCGATGAAACCGGAACTTTCCTTAAGTTTTTGAGTTGTATTGCACATTTATTTACTTAGAGACACAGCACTGAAACAGGCCCTTCGGCCCACCGAGTCTGTGCCGACCAACAACCACCCATTTATACTAACCCTACAGTAATCCCATATTCCTTACCACCTACCTACACTAGGGGCAATTTACAATGGCCAATTTACCTACACCTGCAAGTCTTTGGCGGTGGGTGGAAACCGAAGCACCCAGCGAAAACCCACGCGGTCATAGGGAGAACTTGCAAACGCTGCACAGGCAGTACCCAGAATTGAACCCGGGTCCCTAGAGCTGTGAAGCTGCGGTGCTAACCACTGCGCCACTGTGCCGCCCTTTATGTTGCGACCCAGAGAAACTTCGGAGAAGAGCTGAAGAATGTGTTGAAATCTTCCTGGCCAGTACTTTTGAGATTAGTTCAAAATGCGGATAAAATTAAATAAAGCTTGTTCACATCTGAAGCTCAATTTCAACTCATTTCCTACCGTACAAGTTCCTTCTTTTCGGAAATGTGAAAATTAGATGAGCTCTTTTGCAAACTGTTCTTCCATTTTGTAGCATACGTTTGATGTCAACATTATATTCTTTCTTCACCCTTCATTCATTGAGTAAACATAACTTATTCCTGCAAAATCAGCATATTTCAAGTTCACGTTTCAAAGATAACAATGATGGGCTTCACTTGGTGCAGAAACAGGTTCTGCGATGGTTGATATTGGTAACATTCCGGACTCTTGGTGTGAATATTGCCAGTGTGGGTCTCACTGTCAGGCACCATTCCTCATTGACAAATATAACCAGGATCTTGTAACGTGATAAGTTTTCGAATGGAGCAAACTGTCAGAACACGACACTGATCAATGTGACATTTCACCTCTTTTGCCCCAGGTGCTGTATTGAATTCTTCACTGTGACACAGAGTTCAATCACCACGAGAGACAACATGTGAAATTAGAAAAGGGATACTCCTGTCAGGACATATACTTCAGTGTAGAAGAACAGAATGAGAATACGAATGCTTAACGGTATTACAGAAATTCGCAAAAATTATCCTGACAGTTTGTAATGGGATAGTCTGTGGCACCTGTCCCTACTTCAATAAATCAAAAAAGAAAACCCTGACAACTCAGTTAGTTGCACTTTAATGAAGTTCAAATAGTAGAATTCTGACGTATTATTTTTACCGAACCCATACATTGCAACAGGTGCATGGAATATCCTGTACTGTGAATCCAAGTATTATCCTCAGTTGTGGAGATCCTGTTGTAAGAAAGCTGAGTTTTGGTATCCTGAAAGATAACAGCTGAAAAATCCGACACATCCTACATTCCCTCCTTTAATTCCTGAGTAAGGAATTGTCTGCGATTGGTGGGAGGCGGTTGGGTTGTGTGGTTACCTCCCAGTGTAGGTGGAGGGATGAATAATGTTTGACTAAGTTCATGATATCTGTTGCATTTTACTCAATTCGGATCAAAAGAATGCAATGTATTAACCATTGATTAACTTATCCCCAAGCTTCTGAGTGAGAGACTTTCTCGCAAATGAGAAGGAAGAATCCAAACACTACGTCATGCACTAAACAAATTAAGTGGTCATAGAAAATAGAACATAGAAAAGTACAGCGCAGTACAGGCCCTTCGGTCCACGATGTGTGCCGACCCTTTAACCTACTTTAAGATCAAACTAACTACCTACCCTTCATTCGACTATCATCCATGTTATTCAACATGCAGTATAAACAAAGTGATAGTTGACACAGATTACGAACAATGAGGGCGGCACAGTGGCGCAGTGGTTAGCACCGCAGCCTCACAGCTCCAGCGACCCGGGTTCGATTCTGGGTACTGCCTGTGTGGAGTTTGCACACTGCCTGTGTCTGCGTGGGTTTTCTCCGGGTGCTCCGGTTTCCTCCCACAAGCCAAAAGACTTGCAGGTTGATAGGTAAATTGGCCATTATAAATTGTCACTAGTATCGGTAGGTGGTAGGGAAATATAGGGACAGGTGGGGATGTTTGGTAGGAATATGGGATTAGTGTAGGATTAGTATAAATGGGTGGTTGATGTTCGGCACAGACTCGGTGGCCCGAAGGGCCTGTTTCAGTGCTGTATCTCTAATCTAATCTAATCTAATCTAATAGTTTATAATGGCTCACCAAGGACAACCAAGCCTGCGAGAATGGGGTAGTAAATGTCTTTCATCAGCAGAATAACTGGTTTCCCCATTTTATGTGAGAATGGATGGAATCTGTAGGAGCTGAAAGACTGGTACACTTCGGAGCTTGTGCTCCGAATATTTATATTCGCCTTAATCCTCCATGGAATTAATCAGCTTCAATCATAATTAACATTGTTGGCAAACATTTCATAAATAAACTCGGTAAGTTGTTTTCTGACATTTCAGAATTAGGGAAAAGATTAACACTAAGGCAATTTTAAAAACACAGAATTAAAACATTATTTACAAATTGAACGACTGTGGATCCTATTCCCACCAATGTCGCTCGCTTTGCATGAATTGTTCTGACGCTGACCTATTGACCTCTAACCTATTGATTCAACACCTGTAGATCAGGCAGCAGAAGAACTCCTGTAATATTTGTGATAAAAATGGTCCTGAAGCAATACAGGGGAGTATAGTTTTCTGAGACTAGTGGGACCAGTACATGTAAACATGCTTATCCTTGTTATTGTGACACCACATTCACAGTAGAGGTGGCCATATGCCTCCAGAACTAGTGGTACCCTTCGATTATGCTTGAGATGAGCAGGATGTCTCTGTAATAGTGGTGTGACATCACATACTCGAGAAGTGACCATGTTCCTTTCATACTAATGGCACCTATGATTAAAGTAAACGTGTCCATCTTCCTCTGTACTAGTAGCATCTACACTGGCAGGCAATGTCACCATCCTGCTCCAAACTAGTGGTTCCCTACACTTACTATGGAGGTAAAAACCATTGTATGATACTCGTAATTCCCTTTATTTACTGCAGAGGTGTACAATGGTAGTAACCTTACACTTATGTAAGATATGTGATTATCTATAATTGCAATGGAGGTAACAGTGCTCCTCCGTTACTCATGGTTCCCTACACTTACATAAGAACTAAAGAACATAAGAAATGTGAGAAGGAGTAGGCCATATGTCTCTCAAATCTGCTCTGCTACTCAATGCGATCCCTTTTCCTCAACGCCACTTTTATGTCCACTCTCTATAGTTCGATTCCATGAAAGGCTATGAATGTGTCTATCTCAGCATTAAATATATTTTTTTCAAGGATGGAGCATCCACATTCCTCTGGAGTACACAATTCTAATGATTCACAACCATTTGAGTGAAGAAATCTCTCTTCAGCACTGTCCTAATCTTAACCCTAGCTCTAAACCCTTATCCTGAGTCTGTGGCCCCCACATGTTCTGGATTCCCCAGGATTACAATTCACAGCGTTTAGTCTAACAAACCCCTTCAGATTCTTATTTGTTTCAATGAGATCGCCTCTCATTCTTCTAAACTCCAGAGAGTATAGGCCCAATTTACTCAGCCTCTCATTATAGGACAACTCATTCATCCCAGAAACCAATCTGGTGAACTGCTTCCAAAGCCATTCTATTTTCCTTTAGATATAGAGACTGAAACTACGCAAAGTACGCTAGGAGTGGTCTCACCAGAGCCCTGTACAATTGTAGCAAGGCATCCTTATTACAGTACTCCGATCTGCTTGCAGTAAAGGCCAACATCCCATTTGCCTTCCTAATTGCTTGCTCTTCCTGCATGCTATTTTGTTGGCGTTCCTTGTACGATCATAACCAACTCAGTCTGAACATCAACATTTAGAAGTTTCTCAACCTTTAAAAGATCAGCTTTTTTTTCTTACTGCCAACGTAAATACCTTATCAATTCCCTATATTATACTCCATCTACCACCACTTTGCCCACTCACCTAACCTGTCTATATCTCTTGCAGTCTTTTTGTGTCCTCCTCACAAACGAAAGTTGTATGTGCTACTCCAGTACAAGTGCAGCAAACACAATTACACTGGAGGTGATCGTGCCTCTCCTGTCCTAGTGGCACTCTGCACTTACACTAAAAAACCTTCCTCCAGTATGAGTGGTTGACCCACACATGAATTAGAGGAGACCATACTGCTCCAGTACAAGTGGTGACCTCAACTCACATTGGAAATGGACTTACAACCCCGATGTGAGTGCAATACTAAACTTACTTTCACGGTACCATTCTTCCTCCAGTTCCAGTGATAACCCAATATTTACACTCGAAGTAAAAATGTTCCTCTGGTACTGGTGGTGCCCTATCCTTGGGTTCGATAATGCAGTTTTCCTCTGGCATACAGTGGAGACATATATGCTGCTTCAGTACCTGTGGTACCCTACAATTACACTAACGATGACAATTGTCCTCTGGTACGAGTGGTAAACTGCACAAATACAAGGGATGATCGAGTCCAACCGGTACCACTAGTAATGCATAGTTACACCAGAAATGTTCATGCTCCTCTGTTACTAGTGCTGCAACATCAACTATGCTAGATCTGACAGTGCTCTTCTGGTGCTAGCAATGCCCATACACATACACCAGGTGTGATCGTGCTCTTCTGGTACGAACGATGTCCCTACACGTACATGGGTTGTGAGCAAGCTCCTAAGTAACTAGTGGTTCCCTACACATGCATGCTCCTCCGTTACTAGTGTGCTTGACAAACACATCTGCAGGAAGTGTCACCGGCTGCAGAGCTTGAACTCCGGGTTTCAGAACTCTAGCGGTGGCTGGAGTCACTGTGCTGCATCCGCGAGGCAGAGAACAATGTGGATAATGCATTTCAGGAGGTATTCACCCCAGAGCATAAGAGATTGCACTGAGAGAGGGACTTGGTGCTGCCCGACAAACAGAAATTTCAAGGCAGGAGACCCCAGGGAATATCCCACTTTCTAACCGGTATTCACTTCTAAGTACCGATTGAAGAGAGGGTTCATAGAACATAGAACAGTACAGCACAGTACAGGCCCTTCGGCCCACGATGTTGTGCCGAACCTTTAATCTACTCTAAGATCAAACTAACTACCTACCCTTCATTCTACTATCATCCATGTACCTATCCAAGAGTCGCTTAAATGCCCCTAATGTATCTGCTTCGACTACCACCGCTGGCAGCGCATTCCATGCACCCACCACTCTCTGTGTAAAGAACCGACCTCTGACATCTCCCCGAAACCTTCCTCCAATCACCTTAAAATTATGTCCCCTGGTGATAGCCCTTTCCACCCTGGGAAAAGGTCTCTGACTATCCACTCTATCTATGTCTCTCATCATCTTGTACCCCTCTATCAAGTCACCACTCATCCTTCTTCGCTACAATGAGAAAAGCCCTAGCTCCCTCAATCTTTCTTCGTAGGACATGCCCTCCAGTCCAGGCAGCATCTTAGTAAATCTCCTCTGCATCCTCTCTAAAGCTTTCAGATCCTTCCTATAATGAGGCGACCAGAACTGAACACAATATTCCAAGTGTGGTCGAACCAGGGCCTTATAGAGCTGCAGCATAACCTCGCAGCTCTTAAACTCAATCCCCCTGTTAATGAAAGCCAACACACCATACGCCTTCTTAACAACCCTATCAACTTGGGTGGCAACTTTGAGCGATCCATGGACATGGACCCCAAGATCACTCTGTTCCTCCACACTACCAAGAATCCTGTCTTTAAGCCTGTATTCCGCATTCAAATTCGACCTTCCAAAATGTTTCATCGCACTTCAGTATTAGTTTTGATAGATGATTATCAAATTGCAGTAGAGGTCCGTTTCTGAGAGTGCAAAGGAAGTAGAAATCGGGCGGTGTGTTCGGTGGGGAGCCGATCCGCAGTTGCCCATTTTGTACCATTGCCCAGAATGAATTTCGATTCGAATCTTTGTATTGACAGTAAGAAATGTCTGTGGAGCTTATTCCACCTTGAGCTGTTGAGAGGCGTCTTTGAGCTGATCTCTTCTGGAGAGTGCAGTGAAAGTCATGATCAGAGCACCATGGGTGGCTCAGCTGTGCAGGGAGGGAGGAGAACAGACAAGAGAGCAATAGTGGTACAGGATTCTATAGTTAGTGGAACAGATATGTGTTTCTGTGGTCGCAGATGTGATTCCAGGATGGTATGTTGCCTCAACGATCCTGAATCAGAATACCTGCAAGCTACTGAATGATTGAATTGCCATTTTCTTGCTCGATCATCAAAGATGTCAGAAAGCATATCATGCACTAAAAATTGTTTATCGTGTACAAAATCACAACTATTACTTTAGCGTAAATCATGATCTTAATAATTAGTAGATAATAGTTGTAATATGCCTAGCAATTACAACAACAGGTCAGAGTTTTCATTTGTAATTGATAGTTTGAGTTTTATTTGATGCTTTTTTTAAATTTATGCATTACCTTTAATCACACAAAATTATTTTCCAAACAGGAACCAGTTTAATGTTACACGTGTTTACACGAATGGAAATTAGCCGGATTGGATAATGGCCATTTAGCATACATTGCACAGAAACATAGAAAGTAGGAGCAGGAGTAGGCTCTTCGGCCCTTCAGACCTTCTCCGCCATTCAAGAAAGATCATGAGTAGTCGTCTAATTCAGTACCCTGTTACTGCTTTATCCCCATATCCCCTGATCCCTTTGGCATTAAGAAATATATCTATCTCCTTCTTGAATATATTTAATGATTTGGCCTCCACTGCCTTCTGCGGTGGAGAATTCCACAGGTTCACCACCCTCTGAGAGCAGAAATTTCTCCTCATCTCGGTTCTAAATGGCATACTCCATATCCTGAGACTGTGACCCCTGTTTCTTGACTCCCCAGCCAAATTGTATTAAATGTCTTTCTCTATTCACCTCCAGTTAACAGAAAGTTAAGGAAATGACTGAAAATGTCTCACTGCAGGTACCTTGAAATTCTGGCAAAGAGTTTTTGCTGCTGCAATAAAGTGTCACTTGTTTCCCTTTGCTTCTTGACTGTTTCATTCCGCTACTCTCCTGGGGGATTCAAAGGGATTTTTGTTTAAATTCAGGAACTACCAGCGACTTTGCAGCTGCTGTCCTAGAGAAATTAATTTCAATTAAATTTTTCCCTCAGTTTGGAGAGATGAGGAGAGACTATTTCCAGGAGCAGAGGGGGAATCAGGAAGCAGAAAGCACAGATTGAAGGTGATTGGCAATATCTGGACTGCAGGCAACACGAGTAGAGAAACAAATAGACAGGGTGTTATTATCGTCTGGAAATTACTGTCTGGCAGCTTGGTGAAAACAGATTCAATATTAACTTTTAAAAGACAACTGGATCAAAACTTCAATTCTTCTTATTTATAGTACGGAAGATACCAGCACAGAAAGAGAAGTGAGAGAGAGAGATACCATCATTCTTGTGATGAAGAACTCAACACAACCTATTCAGAGAGTTTTAATTTGTAAATGATTATTTGAACATTATTTGATGTTGTTGCTTTATTTATGCATTACTGTTAATCACTGAAAATAATTTTCCGAAGAGGAACTAGTTTAATGTTACAAGTTTTATCAATTAGCAACTTGACACAAGTTGTATTGAAATTCTTTTATGAAGCATCTCAAGTTTTCATAAAGTAGATTCCTCAAAATTTTGGAACATTTCAAGCTTTCAGCAACCCAGAGTCTCCCATCAGCAATGGCTCAGATCTCCATCTGCTGGTGTCCCTGTCTCACTGCAGTTACTGCTCCCTCTCACCATCTCCATCTGTTGGTGTCCCTTGTCTCTCTGCAGTTACTGCCCCCCTCTCACGTGATAACTAAGATGAATTCCAACCTGAACCTGAGGCTTGAGAATTGCATTAATAGGGTTGGGAACTTGGCCTTTGTTAGCAAGATTGACTTGATGAAGAGATATGGTCAAGTCCCGTTGACCGACCAAGCTGAAGAAATGTCTGCTTTGGTGACACCACATGCTCTGTTTCAATGTAAAGTCATGCCATTTGTTATGAAAAATGCACCGCTACATTTCAAGTCATTGCCAGATTGAGTAATAGTGTTGTGTACATCGATGTTCTTTTGGTGTACAACGACACTTGGTTTGATCAAGTCAGAGATTTGAGAGCTCTATTTGACAGGCTGGTAAAGATAACCCTATCATAAACCTGGCAGAGAGCGAGCTGCCAAGCCAAAGTCACTAATTTATTTTGGGTCAAGGTCAAGCATTACCACGACAGGTCCAGGTTCAGGCGATAATAGATTGTCTTCTACCCAATAAAAAGAAAGGAGTATTACATGGGGTCTACAGGAAATGTACCCCTATTTGCAGTACAAAAGTCACCCTATTGATGAATCTGTTAAAACAAGAACGAGAAGTTCGAATGGTCGAGTTACTCAAAGGTATTAAACGTTTCATTGCAAAAGTGCGTACTTGGCATTAGGTTGCAGATCAGCCATGGTCTAATTTTAAAGCAGAACAGGCTTAATAGACAGAATGACTTTCCCCTGTTCCTGGTTTACATGTTCTTCCAGAATGAGAAATGTTTTTTTGTAATCAGAAAGTGAGCTCTTATGTGAGATGTGAATTGGCCTCTGAGATCTGATATGGATGTGAGCTTTGTTATATTATCAGAATGGGGGCTGTGATTTGTGATCTGAATATTGGCTGTGATATATTGTCAGAGCGTGGGTTCTTATTTATGTTCAGAATATGAGCCTGAATTGTGATGCCAATCCTGCCTCTGATTTGTGATCAGAATGTGTATGTTATACTATGATCAGAATGTGGGATTAGATTTGTCATCAGAATGTGGGTTTTGATGTTTGATCAGATTGCGAGTTTGGTTTTCGATCAGAAAGTGATTTGATTTGTAATCAGAATGTGGGCTGTGATTTGTGATCCAGATGTGGAATTTGATTTGCTATCAGAATGTGTCCTCTTACTTTTTGTCAGAATGTGAGATAAGATATGGACTCAAACTTGTTTTCAGAATGTGAACTCTGATTTATAATCAGAGTGTGAGCTCTGATTTGTGATGTGAATGTGGGCTTGAATTGTGATTAGAATGCAGGCTCTGATTTTTGATGGGAATATGGAAATAATTTGTAATCAGAATTCTGCCTCTGAGGAGTGGTCAGAATATGGACTTTATTTTGTGATCAGAATGTTGCCACTGATTTGTTATTTCAATATGGTTTGTGATTTGTGATCAGCATGTTGCCTCTGATCAGTGATTTGAATTGGGACTCTGATTCATGAACAGAATGTGGGCTTTGATTTTCGATGAGAATGAGAGCTTTGATTTGTGGTATGAATGTGGATTCTGATCGGTAATGTGAATGTGGGCTGTGATTATTGACGTGAATTTTGGGTGTTAATATGAGATCATGTGATCAGAATTTGGACGGCGTTATCTGATCAATATGTGATCTCTGAGTCATGTTCAGAATGTGGCTCTATTGTTTTAAATGTAGATGTATGCAGCGATCTGTGTGATCAGTAACTAGGCTGTGATCAATGATGTAGTGATGAGTTCGGGTATGTGTTAGAATGTGAACTCCTGTCTCATCAGAAGACGTGTCATCGTGTGTGATCACAATTTTGTCTCTGAGTTTTGGTCCGAATGTGGGCTTTGATCTGTGATCAGATTCTTTGTTCTGATTTGTGATCAGAAACTGGGCTGTGATTTGTGATCAGAAACTGTGGACTCTGATTTGTGATCAAAACTGTGGCCTCTGATTTATGATCAAAACTGTGGGCTCTAATTTGTGATCAAAACTGTGGCCTCTGATTTGTGATCAAAACTGTGGGCTCTGATTTGTGATCAAAACTGTGGGCTCTGATTTGTGATCAAAACTGTGGCCTCTGATTTATGATCAAAACTGTGGGCTCTAATTTGTGATCAAAACTGTGGGCTCTGATTTGTGATCAAAACTGTGGGCTCTGATTTGTGATCAAAACTGTGGGCTCTGATTTGTGGTCAAAACTGTGGGCTCTGATTTGTGATCAAAACTGTGGGCTCTGATTTGTGGTCAATACTGTGGGCTCTGATTTGTGGTTAGAATGTGGCTTTGATTTATGATCGGAAGGTGTGCTCTGATTAGCAATCACAATGTGGGCACTGAATTGTGATGTAAACGCGAAATATAATTTACTATCAGAATGTGTGTTCTGAATTATGATATGAATGTTGTTTATAATCTGTGATCCGATTTGAGCTCTAATGTTTTTTAGGATGTGGGCTCTTAGTTGTGATGGGAAATTAAGCTGCGATTTCCAAATGGAACTGAGTTTTCCAATATATTATTAGAATGTGGGCTCTGATTTGTTATTAGAATGTGGTTCTGATTTTTGATCAGAATGTAGATTTGATCTGTAATGAGAATTTGTCCTCTGTCATTTGTGGTCAGAATATGGGCTCTGATTTGTGATGGAAGTGTGGGCTCTGAATTGTGATCGGGATGTGGACTCTGATTTATAATCAGAGTGTGGGCTTTGATTTGTGATTGGGATGTGGGTTTGATTTGTGATCAAGTTGTGGACACTGATTTCCAATCAGAATGTGAGCTTTGATTTGTGATCAGAATGTGGGATTTGATTTGTGATCAAGTTGTGGACACAGAGTTCCAATCAGAATGGAAGCTTTGATTTGTGATCAGAATGAGGGCTTTGATTTGTGATCAGAATGTGGAATTTGATTTGTGATCAAGTTGTGGACATTGATTTCCAATCAGAATGTGAGCTTTGATTTGTGATCAGAATGAGGGATTTGATTTGTGATCAAGTTGTGGACACAGAGTTCCAATCAGAATGGAAGCTTTGATTTGTGATCAAGTTGTGGACACAGAGTTCCAATCAGAATGGAAGCTTTGATTTGTGATCAGAATGTGGGCTTTGATTTGTGATCAAGTTGTGGACACAGAGTTCCAATCAGAATGGAAGCTTTGATTTGTGATCAGAATGAGGGCTTTGATTTGTGATCCAGATGTGGAATTTGATTTGCTATCAGAATGTGTCCTCTTACTTTTTGTCAGAATGTGAGATAAGATATGGACTCAAACTTGTTTTCAGAATGTGAACTCTGATTTATAATCAGAGTGTGAGCTCTGATTTGTGATGTGAATGTGGGCTTGAATTGTGATTAGAATGCAGGCTCTGATTTTTGATGGGAATATGGAAATAATTTGTAATCAGAATTCTGCCTCTGAGGAGTGGTCAGAATATGGACTTTATTTTGTGATCAGAATGTTGCCACTGATTTGTTATTTCAATATGGTTTGTGATTTGTGATCAGCATGTTGCCTCTGATCAGTGATTTGAATTGGGACTCTGATTCATGAACAGAATGTGGGCTTTGATTTTCGATGAGAATGAGAGCTTTGATTTGTGGTATGAATGTGGATTCTGATCGGTAATGTGAATGTGGGCTGTGATTATTGACGTGAATTTTGGGTGTTAATATGAGATCATGTGATCAGAATTTGGACGGCGTTATCTGATCAATATGTGATCTCTGAGTCATGTTCAGAATGTGGCTCTATTGTTTTAAATGTAGATGTATGCAGCGATCTGTGTGATCAGTAACTAGGCTGTGATCAATGATGTAGTGATGAGTTCGGGTATGTGTTAGAATGTGAACTCCTGTCTCATCAGAAGACGTGTCATCGTGTGTGATCACAATTTTGTCTCTGAGTTTTGGTCCGAATGTGGGCTTTGATCTGTGATCAGATTCTTTGTTCTGATTTGTGATCAGAAACTGGGCTGTGATTTGTGATCAGAAACTGTGGACTCTGATTTGTGATCAAAACTGTGGCCTCTGATTTATGATCAAAACTGTGGGCTCTAATTTGTGATCAAAACTGTGGCCTCTGATTTGTGATCAAAACTGTGGGCTCTGATTTGTGATCAAAACTGTGGGCTCTGATTTGTGATCAAAACTGTGGCCTCTGATTTATGATCAAAACTGTGGGCTCTAATTTGTGATCAAAACTGTGGGCTCTGATTTGTGATCAAAACTGTGGGCTCTGATTTGTGATCAAAACTGTGGGCTCTGATTTGTGGTCAAAACTGTGGGCTCTGATTTGTGATCAAAACTGTGGGCTCTGATTTGTGGTCAAGACTGTGGGCTCTGATTTGTGGTTAGAATGTGGCTTTGATTTATGATCGGAAGGTGTGCTCTGATTAGCAATCACAATGTGGGCACTGAATTGTGATGTAAACGCGAAATATAATTTACTATCAGAATGTGTGTTCTGAATTATGATATGAATGTTGTTTATAATCTGTGATCCGATTTGAGCTCTAATGTTTTTTAGGATGTGGGCTCTTAGTTGTGATGGGAAATTAAGCTGCGATTTCCAAATGGAACTGAGTTTTCCAATATATTATTAGAATGTGGGCTCTGATTTGTTATTAGAATGTGGTTCTGATTTTTGATCAGAATGTAGATTTGATCTGTAATGAGAATTTGTCCTCTGTCATTTGTGGTCAGAATATGGGCTCTGATTTGTGATGGAAGTGTGGGCTCTGAATTGTGATCGGGATGTGGACTCTGATTTATAATCAGAGTGTGGGCTTTGATTTGTGATTGGGATGTGGGTTTGATTTGTGATCAAGTTGTGGACACTGATTTCCAATCAGAATGTGAGCTTTGATTTGTGATCAGAATGTGGGATTTGATTTGTGATCAAGTTGTGGACACAGAGTTCCAATCAGAATGGAAGCTTTGATTTGTGATCAGAATGAGGGCTTTGATTTGTGATCAGAATGTGGAATTTGATTTGTGATCAAGTTGTGGACATTGATTTCCAATCAGAATGTGAGCTTTGATTTGTGATCAGAATGAGGGATTTGATTTGTGATCAAGTTGTGGACACAGAGTTCCAATCAGAATGGAAGCTTTGATTTGTGATCAAGTTGTGGACACAGAGTTCCAATCAGAATGGAAGCTTTGATTTGTGATCAGAATGTGGGCTTTGATTTGTGATCAAGTTGTGGACACAGAGTTCCAATCAGAATGGAAGCTTTGATTTGTGATCAGAATGAGGGCTTTGATTTGTGATCCAGATGTGGAATTTGATTTGCTATCAGAATGTGTCCTCTTACTTTTTGTCAGAATGTGAGATAAGATATGGACTCAAACTTGTTTTCAGAATGTGAACTCTGATTTATAATCAGGGTGTGAGCTCTGATTTGTGATGTGAATGTGGGCTTGAATTGTGATTAGAATGCAGGCTCTGATTTTTGATGGGAATATGGAAATAATTTGTAATCAGAATTCTGCCTCTGAGGAGTGGTCAGAATATGGACTTTATTTTGTGATCAGAATGTTGCCACTGATTTGTTATTTCAATATGGTTTGTGATTTGTGATCAGCATGTTGCCTCTGATCAGTGATTTGAATTGGGACTCTGATTCATGAACAGAATGTGGGCTTTGATTTTCGATGAGAATGAGAGCTTTGATTTGTGGTATGAATGTGGATTCTGATCGGTAATGTGAATGTGGGCTGTGATTATTGACGTGAATTTTGGGTGTTAATATGAGATCATGTGATCAGAATTTGGACGGCGTTATCTGATCAATATGTGATCTCTGAGTCATGTTCAGAATGTGGCTCTATTGTTTTAAATGTAGATGTATGCAGCGATCTGTGTGATCAGTAACTAGGCTGTGATCAATGATGTAGTGATGAGTTCGGGTATGTGTTAGAATGTGAACTCCTGTCTCATCAGAAGACGTGTCATCGTGTGTGATCACAATTTTGTCTCTGAGTTTTGGTCCGAATGTGGGCTTTGATCTGTGATCAGATTCTTTGTTCTGATTTGTGATCAGAAACTGGGCTGTGATTTGTGATCAGAAACTGTGGACTCTGATTTGTGATCAAAACTGTGGCCTCTGATTTATGATCAAAACTGTGGGCTCTAATTTGTGATCAAAACTGTGGCCTCTGATTTGTGATCAAAACTGTGGGCTCTGATTTGTGATCAAAACTGTGGGCTCTGATTTGTGATCAAAACTGTGGCCTCTGATTTATGATCAAAACTGTGGGCTCTAATTTGTGATCAAAACTGTGGGCTCTGATTTGTGATCAAAACTGTGGGCTCTGATTTGTGATCAAAACTGTGGGCTCTGATTTGTGGTCAAAACTGTGGGCTCTGATTTGTGATCAAAACTGTGGGCTCTGATTTGTGGTCAAGACTGTGGGCTCTGATTTGTGGTTAGAATGTGGCTTTGATTTATGATCGGAAGGTGTGCTCTGATTAGCAATCACAATGTGGGCACTGAATTGTGATGTAAACGCGAAATATAATTTACTATCAGAATGTGTGTTCTGAATTATGATATGAATGTTGTTTATAATCTGTGATCCGATTTGAGCTCTAATGTTTTTTAGGATGTGGGCTCTTAGTTGTGATGGGAAATTAAGCTGCGATTTCCAAATGGAACTGAGTTTTCCAATATATTATTAGAATGTGGGCTCTGATTTGTTATTAGAATGTGGTTCTGATTTTTGATCAGAATGTAGATTTGATCTGTAATGAGAATTTGTCCTCTGTCATTTGTGGTCAGAATATGGGCTCTGATTTGTGATGGAAGTGTGGGCTCTGAATTGTGATCGGGATGTGGACTCTGATTTATAATCAGAGTGTGGGCTTTGATTTGTGATTGGGATGTGGGTTTGATTTGTGATCAAGTTGTGGACACTGATTTCCAATCAGAATGTGAGCTTTGATTTGTGATCAGAATGTGGGATTTGATTTGTGATCAAGTTGTGGACACAGAGTTCCAATCAGAATGGAAGCTTTGATTTGTGATCAGAATGAGGGCTTTGATTTGTGATCAGAATGTGGAATTTGATTTGTGATCAAGTTGTGGACATTGATTTCCAATCAGAATGTGAGCTTTGATTTGTGATCAGAATGAGGGATTTGATTTGTGATCAAGTTGTGGACACAGAGTTCCAATCAGAATGGAAGCTTTGATTTGTGATCAAGTTGTGGACACAGAGTTCCAATCAGAATGGAAGCTTTGATTTGTGATCAGAATGAGGGCTTTGATTTGTGATCAGAATGTGGGATTTGATTTGTGATCAAGTTGTGGACACAGAGTTCCAATCAGAATGGAAGCTTTGATTTGTGATCAGAATGAGGGCTTTGATTTGTGATCAGAATGTGGGATTTGATTTGTGATCAAGTTGTGGACACAGAGTTCCAATCAGAATGGAAGCTTTGATTTGTGATCAGAATGAGGGCTTTGATTTGTGATCAGAATGTGGGATTTGATTTGTGATCAATTTGTGGACACAGAGTTCCAATCAGAATGGAAGCTTTGATTTGTGATCAAGTTGTGGACACAGAGTTCCAATCTGAATGGAAGCTTTGATTTGTGATCAAGTTGTGGACACAGAGTTCCAATCAGAATGTGAGCTTTGATTTGTGATCAGAATGTGGGATTTGATTTGTGATCAAGTTGTGGACACAGAGTTCCAATCAGAATGGAAGCTTTGATTTGTGATCAAGTTGTGGACACAGAGTTCCAATCAGAATGGAAGCTTTGATTTGTGATCAAGTTGTGGACACAGAGTTCCAATCAGAATGTGAGCTTTGATTTGTGATCAGAATGTGGGATTTGATTTGTGATCAAGTTGTGGACACAGAGTTCCAATCAGAATGGGAGCACTGATTTGTGATCAGAATGTGGGATTTGATTTGTGATCAAGTTGTGGACACAGAGTTCCAATCAGAATGGATGCTTTGATTTGTGATCAAGTTGTGGACACAGAGTTCCAATCAGAATGGAAGCTTTGATTTGTGATCAAGTTGTGGACACAGAGTTCCAATCAGAATGTGGGCTTTGATTTGTGATCAAGTTGTGGACACAGAGTTCCAATCAGAATGTGGGATTTGATTTGTGATCAAGTTGTGGACACAGAGTTCCAATCAGAATGGAAGCTTTGATTTGTGATCAAGTTGTGGACACAGAGTTCCAATCAGAATGGAAGCTTTGATTTGTGATCAAGTTGTGGACACAGAGTTCCAATCAGAATGTGAGCTTTGATTTGTGATCAGAATGTGTTTTTTGATTTGTGATCAAGTTGTGGACACAGAGTTCCAATCAGAATGGGAGCACTGATTTGTGATCAGAATGTGGGATTTGATTTGTGATCAAGTTGTGGACACAGAGTTCCAATCAGAATGGATGCTTTGATTTGTGATCAAGTTGTGGACACAGAGTTCCAATCAGAATGGAAGCTTTGATTTGTGATCAAGTTGTGGACACAGAGTTCCAATCAGAATGTGGGCTTTGATTTGTGATCAAGTTGTGGACACAGTGTTCCAATCAGAATGAGGGCTTTGATTTGTGATCAGAATGTGGGATTTGATTTGTGATCAAGATGTGGACACTGATTTCCAATCAGAATGTGAGCTTTGATTTGTGATCAGAATGTGGGATTTGGTTTGTGATCAAGTTGTGGACACAGAGTTCCAATCAGAATGTGGGCTTTGATTTGTGATCACGTTGTGGACACAGAGTTCCAATCAGAATGTGAGCTTTGATTTGTGATCAGAATGTGGGATTTGGTTTGTGATCAAGTTGTGGACACAGAGTTCCAATCAGAATGTGGGCTTTGATTTGTGATCAAGTTGTGGACACAGAGTTCCAATCAGAATGTGGGCTTTGATTTGTGATCAAGTTGTGGACACAGAGTTCCAATCAAAATGTGAGCTTTGATTTGTGATCAGAATGTGGGATTTGGTTTGTGATCAAGTTGTGGACACAGAGTTCCAATCAGAATGTGGGCTTTGATTTGTGATCAAGTTGTGGACACAGAGTTCCAATCAGAATGGATGCTTTGATTTGTGATCAAGTTGTGGACACGGAGTTCCAATCAGAATGAGGGCTTTGATATGTGATCGGGATGTGGATTTTGATTTGAAATCAGGTTGTGGACACTGATATCCAATCAGAATGAGGGCTTTGATTTATGATCGGGATGTGGATTTTGATTTGTGATCAAGATGTGGACACTGATTTCCAATCAGAATGAGGGCTTTGATTTGTGATCGGGATGTGGATTTTGATTTGTGATCAAGTTGTGGACACAGAGTTCCAATCAGAATGGGAGCTTTGATTTGTGATCAAGTTGTGGACACAGAGTTCCAATCAGAATGAGAGCTTTGATTTGTGATCGGGATGTGGATTTTGATTTGTGATCAAGATGTGGACACTGATTTCCAATCAGAATGAGGGCTTTGATTTGTGATTGGGATGTGGATTTTGATTTGTGATCAAGTTGTGGACACAGAGTTCCAATCAGAATGGGAGCTTTGATTTGTGATCAAGTTGTGGACACGGAGTTCCAATCAGAATGAGGGCTTTGATTTGTGATTGGGATGTGGATTTTGATTTGTGATCAAGTTGTGGACACAGAGTTCCAATCAGAATGGGAGCTTTGATTTGTGATCAAGTTGTGGACATGGAGTTCCAATCAGAATGAGGGCTTTGATTTGTGATCGGGATGTGGATTTTGATTTGTGATCAAGTTGTGGACGATGTTTCCAATCAGAATGAGGGCTTTAATTTGTGATTGGGATGTGGATTTTGATTTGTGATCAAGTTGTGGACACAGAGTTCCAATCAGAATGTGGGCTTTGATTTGTGATTGGGATGTGGGATTTGATTTGTGATCAAGATGTGGACACTGATTTCCAATCAGAATGAGGGCTTTGATTTGTGACTGGGATGTGGGATTTGATTTGTGATCAAGATGTGGACACTGATTTCCAATCAGAATGAGTGCTTTGATTTGTGATTGGGATGTGGATTTTGATTTGTGATCAAGTTGTGGACACAGAGTTCCAATCAGAATGGGAGCTTTGATTTGTGATCAAGTTGTGGACACAGTTTTCCAATCAGATTGAGGGCTTTGATTTGTGATCGGGATGTGGATCTTGATTTGTGATCAAGTTGTGGACACTGATTTCCAATCAGAATGAGGGCTTTGATTTGTGATCGGGATGTGGATTTTGATTTGTGATCAAGTTGTGAACACAGAGTTCCAATCAGAATGTGGGCTTTGATTTGTGATCAAGTTGTGGACACAGAGTTCCAATCAGAATGTGGGCTTTGATTTGTGATTGGGATGTGGGATTTGATTTGTGATCAAGATGTGGAGACTGATTTCCAATCAGAATGAGGGCTTTGATTTGTGATCAAGTTGTGGAGACTGATTTCCAATCAGAATGAGGGCTTTGATTTGTGATGGGGATGTGGATTTTGATTTGTGATCAAGTTGTGGACACTGATTTCCAATCAGAATGAGGGCTTTGATTTGTGATCGGGATGTGGATTTTGATTTGTGATCAAGTTGTGAACATTGATTTCCAATCAGAGTGTGGGTTCTGATTTGTGATCGGGATGTGGATTTTGCTTTATGCTGAAGTTGTGGACACTGAGTTCTGATCAGGATGAGGGCTCTGATTTGTAATCAACATGTCGGCTCTGTTTTGTGAGGTAAATCATCAGGAATGTTAGAATGATTTTAAAGTAATGGCACAAGAGTATAATTGTAGAGTAGTGTCAGTAAGGTCACCACAAATCATGTTATAGTGTTTTCCCTACAAGTAGTGCTAGAATAGAATCACGATCATTAATGTCAGAATAGGTCACTACCAGAAATATTGGAACTGATCAGCACAAGTAGTGTGAGATATGGCCCCGTACAGTTATATTAAAACTGAACCATAACGAGCAATGTTATCCTAGAGTCACAAGCAGTAATGTTACAGGAAGGTGTCCATTCGCAATATTGGAACAGATTGACCACCAATAATGTTAAGTTCGCGTCACAGTCGATAACGTTGAGCAGAATCATCCCAAACAATGTTAGAGTGGGGTTACCACCAGCAGTGTTGGAGAAAGGACACAACTAGTAAATTTGGTAACGGGTCATTACTGGTAATATGCGAACTGATATGTAATGGATGAGTGTATATTTCATCGAATTAAAATGAATCACCAAGAACCAAAGTAGTGTCTAGGAGGGATGTTCCTTCTCTGATTCACAGAGCATACGCACAGGGCATTTCCTCAGTGTTAACTTTCAATTCATTGATTTTAATGGCGGGAGATTGATGGCCAGAGCTTTACAATTTCCCCATTGTTTTCCAGGAGCACTGAAGGGAAAAATCTTAACTTGTTTGCAAAGTTACTGTGACTGACGCCGATTATTGAGTAACCTGATTTGTTCACAGGGGAACCAATTGTTCTATAAAGTGGAAACATTTGCGGCTCTCAGATAAACTGTGGTCGGATCCATGAAGACACATAGAAATAAGAAATTCTTCACAAAATGGTAGGGCCAACAATTCAGCAGATAAGCTACATTTATTACCATGTTCTTCCAGTCTTTGGCATTCCCGGTAAGTCGATGCATTCAGTCAATAATTATGTGACAGATTCTGAGATTGTCATCATTTCAGAGCCATTCAGCCCCGGGATAAGTTGCTGAATATCAGCGGGAATCCGACAATGCTGTTTGCTGGTTTCGGAGCTGTTCTGATATCATTTGTATCGGGTGCTCGGTGTTCATTCCGAAAGAGCAGGAGGGCGAATCTGCTTTCCTATTGCCTTCTAACCGAACACAGATCACTGAAGAATGTGGTGTTCAGTGTCCATGGCAATGAACTCATTTGCAACCTTGTTCCTTGTCTACTTTCAGTTAATAGTTTCTGGAGCTACAGACAATCCAGGGATGCTCCACCATCCAGGGGATATTTAAAAATATTTCCAGACGCTGTTCCCTTCAGTTTGGGCTGCGTTTCGACGAAAATTCAACTTTTCTGTCTCTACTCAATGTTTATTTGGAATTAAACATTTCTATTAACTGCTGGGAAAGTATGTTTAATACTGAACCATGTCTGTCTGAAGCACTTTGGAAAAAATACGGATTTTGATTCCTTTATTTCCTGTTCAATGGTTTATTTCTTTGAAACAAAATGTGGTCAACCCTCGCCTCTATTAATGATAAAGAAACCGTGTGTATAACGCTAAATAGAAATACATCTGAATATTTTTCAACATTGTGCAATGAGATTTACCCAAGTGTCCCCGTTACTGATCCCATCTCTCTCTTTCATACAGCAAACCTTCTAACAATCGTGATTCTCTCTCGAGGAAACTGTGGCCTTTCCAAATGTATCTCAATCTACATGGTGGCGATGGGAACAGCAGATCTAATGGTCATGATCTTCAATATAGTAATGAACCGTATTTTACGCTATCACCTTCCACCTCCATTCATGTCCTATACTATTGTGTGTAAGTTCGTGCTGTCCATACAATGTGTCGCCCTGTATGTGTCGATGTGGTTTACAGTCTCGTTCACATTTGACCGATTTGTGGCTATCTGTTGTGAGAAGTTTAAAAAGAAATATTGCACAGTGAGAACTGCGGCTGCGGTTATAACAACGGTCTCTGTCCTAACCTGTTCACACAGCCTCATTTTTTGGTTTGCATATGAACCTGAACGAATGGTGAACAATGTTCACTGGGGTTGTCGCTCCAGAGCGGAATTCCTTTCATCGCCTGCAGGTGTATTGTGGTTCTGGTTACAGTATCTTTTCATTACATGGGTTCCTTTTGCTTTGATATTGCTGTTTAATTGTTTGACAGTTAGACGGATTATACTGGCCAGTATCACACGCCGGAGACTCGGAGGTCACAGCCATAAGAACCAAAGTGATCCAGAGATGAAGAACAGGAGGAAATCGATCATTTTATTATTCAGTGTATCGGGAAGTTTTATACTGCTGTGGCTGACAACTGTCGTTAGCTTTATAACTACCAGACTGACAAGCACCGTGCATTACCGAGGCAATCTTGCAGCTCCCGCATACATCGCCATTGAAACCGGATACATGCTGATGTATTTGAGTTCCTGCACAAACACGTGTATTTATGCTGCTACACAAACTAAATTCAGGGACGAGCTAAAGACACTTGTAAAAACTCCTTGGATAGCTATTGCTAACAAAACGTTTCCTGTTTCCTGTCCGAAAATTCACTTGTAGCCCGTCATCCCTTTTAAAATATTTTCATTCCTGTTAGGGCAAAAATTGTTTTTATTGTGAAAAGTACTGGAATGAGACGCAGCAGCTTCATTGTTTGTTTGTTTGTTTGACTGCACAAACAATAAAGACCTGCTGAGTATTTCGCGAACTTTCTGTTTTCAGTTCAGATTTCCAGTATCCACAGTATTTTGCATTTATTTTATTATACAACTAAAATACTACAGGTTAAGAAACTAGGTTTCCCTGACACATTTCCATATCCTAATTTAAAAAAAGATGCCATTGAAATGTGATTGTTGTTGATTTAAATGATGAGCAGAAATATAGCTGAGTATTTTTAGTATTATCTAGTATAAAACTGATCGAGGTGCGGGCAAAGCTCAGGGAAAGAAAGAGAATGAGGGACAACAATTAGAATGTAAATAGAAGCAGAGATAGGGGGAGAAAAGAAATGAAGGTTATGGAGCAGAAAGATCGGGACAGGGAGAGACACTGAGAAAAAAAAACAGAAGGAGGAGACAGATGCAGATGGAGAAGGTTGCTTTGCATGCCGAGGAAGAGACAAAGAAAGAAGCAAAAGGAAAGACGCAGAGATAAACAGAGGAAGAGAGTCTCGAAAATGGATGTCAGTAGCTTAAACACAGAGGAAGAGCTGCAGGTCAGTTTCCCTATAATGTGAAGATACTGCCCAAATCCCAGCCTCTACCGCATAAGCCCCTGTAATACACACATCCATATTGCTTGAGAGGAACAAACATATCGTAGGACGGAGACTTTAAACAGTGTTCCAAAGGAATTTGCAGGTTAATTGACAGTTTGAAGGGGAATTTCACCTATTTCTTGAGAGATGGGAAGTCCCTTGACTTGGAATGCACAAAGTGGTGTTTGTATCATGTCTGGAGGTAGACGGGTATATGGGGTTGGATTCCACCCAGGAAGCACTTACCCTTTCGAGCCCTGTGGAGTTTGGTTTGCGCTCTGGGTAGAATCGGTCTGTTGTGCGGGGACCTGTACTTTGGCCTGCCCTGTGCACGGCCTGCCAGTGGAATCAGTGTTTTATATTTTCAAACTGAAATCATATTGCAAAAAAGGAGTTCATGTTAAACATTTCAAATCAGTGGAGTTATTCCGTGGCTTGCCCTATGTCGCAACAAACAGGATGTTGCATATCCCAATAAACAGTTTGACTAACATCCTCCTCCAACACATGTCCAGCATCGTCCAAATGGGTGGGACAGCACCCGCCTGGTTCCATTTTTATCTATCTAGATATAAATTAAAATGCTCACACAATCACACTCAGTCGAGGTCTGGAATCCGCTGCGACTTCAACTGATTCTCTCCAGTTCAATTGAAACAATTCCAGCCCAGCTTAAAACAAATTAAAGATTAAGCCGGCAATGGATAGATTGAACAGTGTAAATAACAGGGAAACGGCATTATTATTTAAATAGCAATTAAAGATAAAATGCCCATTAAGATTTTATTTATTACATGAAAGATGAACACACTCACCGGATTCATTTTCGACTCCTACAGTTCAGTACCAGGTGGAAGAGCGTGGGGATTGATCTGTCTGTGAAGGAATTTAATTCCAATGACAAAACCATCAGTGACCCGATTTTACTGAGAGCGGAGGCGAGATCCTCGGTGGAACAGCCTGTGAGAGCGGCATCCCATAAATTGGGTATCAGAGAGAGAGCTGAGAATTGGCATGGTAAATTATTAATGATCATCAATAACACTATTACTGATACTAATAATAATGTGCAATGATCGTTAATAACACTATCATTGGAACAGATATTACTGTTCAGTGTCAGATATCCAACTATCATCACAGGCTGGTACTTCCACCAATTCCTATATATTACAGTCCAGTTTCCTCAGGGCCCACGGCAGTAGTTTCACTCCTGAATCTCCAAGTTTATTATTACCCAGGTTCAGAACCATTAGCTACTGGTTTGCAGTGAGAACAGAGGGTAGATCCTCCGCACAAGAATTTGTGGGACGGTTATTACATAGCTTGGAGATTTGAGAGAAAGAAAAATAATCACAGAAAATCCCTAGTGTTACTAAAAACTCTATAATTTATATTAATAATAATGTACAATGTCACTCATCCAGATTATTGAGGGTAGATGAGAGTGTAGAATTCGTGACAGAAACAGATCATTGAATGGCGGAGCAGGTTCGATGGGCCGAATGGCCTACTTTTGCTCCTAATTCGTATGCTCGGCGGGTCCTCTGGCAGGATGCTTTCTGTCTGTATCTATGGAGACTGCTATTATCCAATCTAAGGAGTAGAGAAAGACAGACATAAAAGTTATCCGTGTGAATGCACTGTGTTTATTAATAATACTATTCCTGACACCAGTGATAATTTACAGCGTGACAAATTCAGGGAAAAAAACTTGCATTTAGATAGCGCTTTTTACGCAGTAAAACCTTCCCTGGTGCGTCAGAGATGTGATTATCAGAAAAACAAATGACAACGAGCCACACTAGTGAGCTGACAACATCCAGCTCTACCTCGCCACTACTTTTCTCGACTGCTTCACTTTATCTACATTATTAGACTGCTTATCTGACATGCAGCACTGGGAGAGCAGGAATTTCCTTCAACTAAAGTTTGGGAATACAGAAGCCATTGCATTCCACCTTCTCCATAAACAACGTTCCCTTGCCACTGACTCCCCATGCATTGCATTGGCAACTGTCTGAAGCTGAACTTGCCCATTCACAACCTTGGTGTCATAGGTGACCATGGGATCAGCTTCAAAAAACATATCCTTGCCATCATTAAGACTGCTGGTGCCCCTGTCTCACTGCAGTTACTGCACCGCCCCCTCACCATCTCCATCTGCTGGGGTCCCTGTCTCACTGCAGATACTCGTCCTCTCACCAACTGCATCTGTTGGGGTCCCCGTCTCACTGCATCTACTGTCGCCTTCTCACCATCTCTATCTGTTGGTGTCCCTGTCTGACTGCAGGTACTGCCCCGTCTCACCATCTCCATCCTCTGGTGTCCCTGTCTCACTGCAGTCACTGCCCCCTCCCCCCTCCTCTCATCATCTCCATCTGCTGGTGTCCCTGTCTCACTGCAGTTGCTGGTCCCTCTCACCATCTCCATCTGCTGGTGTCCCTCTCTCACTGCAGTTACAGTCCCCCTCTCACCATCCCCATCTACTGGGGTCCCTGTCTCACTGCAGTCACTGCCATCGCCGCCACCCCCCCCCCCCCACCCCGCCTCCTCTCATCATCTACATCTGCTGGTGGCCCTGTCTCACTGCAGTTGCTGGCCCCTCTCACCATCTCCATCTGCTGGTGTTCCTCTCTCACTGCAGTTACAGTCCCCCTCTCACCATCCCCATCTACTGGGGTCCCTGTCTCACTGCAGTCACTGCCATCGCCGCCACCCCCCCCCCACCCCCCCCCACCCCGCCTCCTCTCATCATCTACATCTGCTGGTGGCCCTGTCTCACTGCAGTTGCTGGTCCCTCTCACCATTTCCATCTGCTGGGGTCCTTGTCTCAATGCAGTTGCTGCTCCTCTCACCAACTCCATCTGCTGGGGTCCCTGAGTCACTGCACCTACTGTCCCTCAACGAATGTCCATCTGCTGATGTCCCTGTCTCACTGCACTGACTGTCGCCTTCTCACCATCTCCATCGTCCCTGTCTGACTGCAGTTACTGCCCCGTCTCACCATCTCCATCTGCTGGTGTCCCTGCCTCACTGCAGTCACTGCCCACCCCCACCACCTCCTCTCATTATCTCCATCTGCTGGTGTCCCTCTCTCACTGCACTTACTGTCCTCCCCTCACAATCACTGCGATTTCCAGCTTTGTCCATTTTGCTATGGGTCCAGGTTGGGTTTAGTTGAAGTCCAGCTGAGCTTTTAAGTGCTGCCTTTTTTGAGAAACAGTTCATGAATCTTCTGCAGAGCAAGTCACGCCTCAATCAGTCAAATGGTCAGCAAAATGTAATCTCAGAATCAGATTAAAATAATTTCAGGGCTCAGTACTGTGAATATGAAATGTACTGTCTGTCCTTTGGGGACTATAGAGAAGGAGCAGAACAATCCCTGTATTCACCCATCCACTCACCATCAGTGGCACTCTGAGATCAACATTTCACATGACCCACTGGATGCATGTGGCTACCTCTCTCCGCCTGTTTCCCGCCTCGTTCATGCAGTTCCCACTCTCCACGTTATTTGCTGTGCACATATGCCTTCCCTTCTCCATGTGTTACCCACTGTGATCGTGCGGCCCCCTCTCCACATGTTACTGTCAGGAAAACCCTATATGCCAAATGGGAAATATTAATTTCATTGGTTGGACATTTACATTAGACTTTTAATGGTAAACCCCTACAAGCTAACTTTTGAAAATATATCAGCCAAGATGACCACTGTAATTTACAGTTAAAACACCAGGAGATTAATTAGAGATGAAAAGTCGAACCAAAGCCCAGTGAGAGCAATGGCTTTCTCTCAGTGATTGAATGGATTTATCAACACGGTCATCAAGGCCATTCGCAACCATTGACTTTGAAAGAGCCAACCAGCTCCAAGTGTCACTGGACATCCTGAGGCATTTAGCACCTTGAATTCCAGAGAATGTTCAGGAAAAAAACTCATTAAAACATAGTGGTTTTCAAAAAAAATCTGTCTGCTTGCACAGCTCTGAAGGAACTGTATATTTTGTCACGCAGACAGCAGATAGGCAGCAACTGAAAAGCCAGCAAAGAAGCAGGCTCTCTCTCTTTCTCTCTTTTTTTCTCTCCTTAGAAAATATCAAAAGAAGATCCAGCTACTGCTGGGAACCACTGCACTGTCTCACCCTGCACACCAACCCAACTACCACCAACCCCCTACCCCACGCCCCACCACAAGTCTATAGACTGCTACAGCCAACAACTAGGGGACAAGAATCAGCCACCACCCTTCTGCCAACAGGAGCCCTGAGCAAAGCAAGCCAAACACCGTGCATGTGACCCAGCCAAGACTTGAAGACTGAAATTTCAGCTGAGGAACATTGGACTCACATACTGTATTTAAATTCCATTTATTCCAGACTTTAATCCACTCCTCTGTAATCTATTTGTATGTATGTGAATGTGTCGGTGAATATGTAGCACATTTTTTAGTATCTTAAACTATGTTAGAATGCTAAGTGTAATAAACTTACCTCTTTCTTGTTTAAACTCAAGAAAACCTGTCTGATTGGTTCTTTTGCAATCACGTTCGAGTAACAGGAGCAAACGCTCAGTGAGGTGTTAAGGTCAAACAATGTGTTTAAAGAAAAAAGATAAACAAAAGAAGGGGCAAAAGGGGAGCCGGAGACCCCTCTTTACCTGGCTGTAACATTACTCACTGTGACCATGAGACTCACTCTCTCCAGCTCTTACCCGGTATGAGCATGCTGTCCCCACATGTTAGGTGCTATGAGCATGTGACACCCCACTTCACGGGTTTCCCGCTGTGCACATGTGGTTTCCCCTCTCCACGAATTACCCTGTTATGTATGTGGCTCCCCCTATCCACTTGTTACCTACTGCTGTCATGCGGCCCGCCCCCAGCCCCCCTCGCTGGATGTGGTGGTTTAGAAGGTGAGACATGTGGGCAGGGCTTTCCATAGGCAGAGAGAGGGAGAGCCGATGTGGGAGCGGAAATGGTGGTGTGGGAAGGGGAGGAGGGGAATTGAAGGGAGGAGGGGAATTGAAAGGAGAAAGGGGAAGTGGCAATGGCGGGGGAATAGGGATGAGAAATGGGGAGGGGTAACGGAAGAGTGGGAATTTAGGAGGGGAGATAGGTTAAGGGGAGTGGTGAGGGGAGAGGTATAATGGAGACGAGGTAATTGGGAGGAGGAATGGGGTGGAGGAATGGAGAGAAGTAATGGGGAAAGTGTAACGAGGAGGGTTAATGGAGAGGGGTAATGGGGAAAGGGAGGGGAGGTGGAAAGGGGAGGGGGAATGGGTGAATGGGGAGGCGTACTGGGGATGGTGCAATGAGGAGGGTTAATGGAGAGGGATAATGGGGAAGGGGAATGGTGATGAGGTAATGCGAAGGAGTAATGGGAAATTGAATTGGGGAGGAAGAAGGAGAGAGGGGAATAAGGGAGGAGTCAGGGGAGATTCACTTCCAGAGCTATGGGTGGAAAACTGGGGTGGACGGGAAAAATTTGACAAAAAATTCAAATTTAACGATTAAATGTGTATTTTTATTTCACTGTGTATTAGTTTTCAAGACCAATTTAACAATATTCCTCTGCGTCCACATTGTAATTTTCAATTTAACAACTAACCTTATCATTCTATCCCATACACTTGTTATCAAGAACAATTTAACAATTAATGATTTTTATTCAACAGTGTAAGGATAAGGCCAGCAACTAATGGCCAGTCAGTCTAACCTCCGTATAATACAAGCAAATACTACATATGCTGGAAATCTGAAATAAAAACAAAAAGTGCTGGAAATACTCAGTAGGTCTGGCAGCATCTGTGGAGAAAGAAGCAAAGTTAAAGTTTCAGGTCAGTGAACCTTCATCAGAACCTCCGTGGTGGGAAAGTTTTAGAAATGATAATCCGGGACCAAATTATCAATTGCTTGTAAAAATGTGGATTAATGTGAAAAGCCGGCATGGATTTGTTAAGAGCAAATTGTATTTATCTGACCTGCTTGAGTTTTTGATGAGGTAATACAGAGTGTTGCTGAGGGTCATTTGGTTGAGGTGGTGTACATGGACTTCCAAAAGGCATTCGATAAAGTGCCAAATAACAGGCCTGTCAGCAAAGTCAGAACCCATGAAATAAAAGGACCAGAGGCAGTACGAATGAAAAGTTGGCTGAGTGCCAAGAAACAGACGAAAGTTATAAACAGTTGTTTTATGGACTGGAGCAGGTATATAGTGGGTTTCCCCAGGAGATAGTGTTAGGACCCCAGCTTTTCTTGATCTATATTAAGGCCCGAGGATTAAGTGTGCAGGGCACAATTTCAAATTTTGGGGAAGACACAAATCTTGGAAGTATTGTGTACTATGAGGAGCATAGTGATAACCTTCCAGAGACCATAGAAAGGGTGATGGAATGAGTGGAAACCTGGTCGATGAATTTTAATGCAGAGAAGTGTGAAGTGATACATTTGAATAGGAAGAATGAGGAGTGTCAATGTAAAACACGTGGTGCCATTCTAAAGAGTGTGTAGGAGATTAAGTTGTTAAAGTGGTTCAAAAGGCATACAGAATCCTGGGCTTTATAAATGGAGGCAAAGTACAAAAATAAGGAAGTTTGGATGAACCTTTATAAAAACACTGCTATGGCCCCAAACAGAGTATTGTGTCCAATTCTGGACACATCACTTTAGGAAGGACGTAAACATTTCAAAGAGGATACAGAAACGATTTAGGAAAATAGTTCCAGGGATGAGGTACTTCAGTTAGTTGGATAGATTGGTGAGGTTGAGGCTGTTCTTCCTGGAGAAGAGATGGTTCAAGGGGCTGAATGGCCTCCTCCTGTTTCTATGTCATAGGCTTGAAGGGGCTCAATGCCTCCTCCTGTTCGTGGGTAACAGGCTTGAAGGGCTGAATAGCCTCCTCCTGCTCCTGTGTCACATGTTCAATGAAACCGAATGGTCTCCTCCTGTTACAGTATAACAGGCTCGAGGGGCTCATAACATCCTCCTGGTACTATGTAACAGGCTCGAGGGCTCAATGGCCTTGACAATCTGAGTTCTTTTTGCCTTCAGTCTGGTTCAGTAAATATACTGAGTCGGATGTGTAGGTAAAATCAATTACTTTATTTGCACATTAGCCGGCGGACTTACTGACTCCAAAAGAGTCTGTTGAGTCCACCAGAGTAAGTGACCGTTCGTTATACAGATACTACTGGTTATAGATTAAGATTCATGCTACACCTCCTTGTTTAACCAATCAGTGCTGTACAATTCAACTTCAACCACGTGGTAATGTGCAGTACATCTGTTATTGAGGTTAACAATACACTCCATCCTCAATACATACTTGTTACTAACATAATATCGTTTTACACAAGCAAGATAAGAGAAAGCGGACAAGCAAGATAAATTAGCAAAAGTAAAAAGTCATCAACAAACATTCTAGTCTCACTCCTCACATCTATCATGAGCTCTGTCTCTACCTTGTGACAGTTGATCCTGTGATCTTTAACAAGTTGCATTCCTGAGTGTTTCATGCAGTCTGCAGTTACCCAAAGCAGGGTCGTATATACTGATAAGAGGGGCCCTCTTCCTTATCTTTCACACAGAGATGGACAGCATGTATTTTACAAGTCCTTTGTTCCAAACCAAAAGGAGCTACCCAATCATGCCATAAAGGAACAGATGTCCTTGTAATTACCGGTGTCTGTTAGTCTATACAATCTCACACTTTCAGTCTTTACTTTTAACTATTTTATTGCGATTTCTCAACTTTAAATCAAACTATCAAAGCTCAGCAAAGCTACTATTCCTAACTTGGCTACATTTCCCATCAAGCATAGTGCCAAGCCGTTCTGCTCTGTTCAACAACCTCCTACAGTTCATGTGTAACAGGCCAGAGACGCTTAATGTCCTCCTCCTGTTCCTCTGCATCAGGTTCAAGGGGTTTTAATGGTCTTCTCCTTTTCCTGTGTATCAGGCTTGAGGGACTGAATGACCTCTTCCTGTTCCTGTGCTACAAACTCGAGGGACTGAATGGCCTCTTCCTGTTCCTGTGCTACAAACTCGAGGGACTGAATGGCAAACTCCTTTTCCTGTGCAAAATGCGCCAGGGGGCTGTATGGCCTCATCCTGTTCATGGCAATCAGGCTCGAGAGGATCAATGGTCTCCTCCCGTTGCTGTGTTTACTCTGATTGGTCAGATGTGGTGTAGAGCAGTGAATCTCTCTCTCTTTCTGGTTAACCGAGTCCTTGTCCGGTGTCTCCTCCTCCCTCTCCTCTCCCCAGGAACAGCTGAAGACTCTTGCCAATGACATGGTGCAGGATTCCCCGCAGCTTTGCTACCTGCAGTCCCAGTTCTATGTGCTTTACAATGTGCTTTACAATGAGAGAGACTAGTTCAAGGCTCAGATGGACGATGACCTCAATCAGCTCTTCACCATCTGAACCACAATCGAGTGAAATATATCACTGAAACAACATAGCGATGGGAGTGATGGTGTTTGAGAAAACAACATCATTTCGGGGGAATACAGCTTCGAATTTTTATTAGCTAATTAATGTGATCAGAATTGTCCAGTCTTTGGAGTTTTCCAATTCAATCTGGGAAATAAATATATCTTTCACAGCACGGATTCAACTCAATGTCGTAATCTGTTGGTGGAATTAAAAAATAATAAACAGTTTGAACAATGTGGCAACTCAATATCCCCACGGAGATCCTATTGGCTATAAGTTACAGGCTTTGGGAATGTATCTCTTCAGAGTTGAACACAAAGTGATTGTCTGTAGCACGAAGGAACATTTTACTTCAAACAGAAAATGGATCTACCAATTGACAGTTTCCAGAAAATATATTACCCAATCCTTGCCGTCATTGGTGTCCCTGGTAAGTGACGATGACCACTGAAGTTGTGTAAACCTGTATGTGAGCTGGTCTCTGGTTTTACTGATAACATTACATGCTGGTTTAGTTCTCAAGGATATACAGACACCCGAATAGTGATATCATTTTGTCAAATCAAATCTCCTGAAGTATCTCTGTGGTGTCATTCCATTGTATCAGCTGATAACAAACCTCTCTTTACAACTGGCAGACTCTCTGAATTATCAAGGTAATGCTTTTGCTGGAATTTCGTGTAATGTTGAATTTGACCTCAGTGCAGGCAACTCTCTGAGTTAATGTAACAGTGGCTGCATCAGTTGGTGTGAAATCAAAATGAGTGTGTGCCACTACCAGAGTGGATCATCTGATCCCAGTGACCATGTGTTACTGGGGGTCTCTGTCACTGTAGAAATTGTACTGAGTGTGGGTCACTAACTGGAGTGGAACAACTGACCCCAGTGACCATGTGTTACTGGGAATATCTGTCACAATAGAAATTGTACGAAGTGTGGGTCACTAACTGGAGTGGAACACCTGATCCCAGTGACCATGATTACTGGGAGTATCTGTCACTATAGAAATTGTACTGAGTGTGGGGTCACTACCTGGAGTGGAATACCTGATCCCAGTGACCATGTGTTACTGGGAGTATCTGTCACTATATAGAAATTGTACTGAGTGTGGGTCACTAACTGGAGTGGAATACCTGATCCCTGTGACCATGTGTTACTGTGAGTATCTGTCACTATAGATATTGTACTGAGTGTGGGTCACTAATTGGAGTGGAATACCTGATCCCAGTGACCATGTGTTACTGGGAGAATCTGTCACTATAGATATTGTACTGAGTGTGGGTCACTAATTGGAGTGGAATACCTGATCCCAGTGACCATGTGTTACTGTGAGTATCTGTCACTATAGATATTGTACTGAGTGTGGGTCACTAACTGGAGTGGAATACCTGATCCCAGTGACCATGTGTTACTGTGAGTATCTGTCACTATAGAAATTGTACTGAGTGTGGGGTCACAACTTGGAGTGGAATACCTGACCCCAGTGACCATGCTTTACTGGGAGTATCTGTCACTATAGAAATTGTACTGAGTGTGGGGTCACAACTTGGAGTGGAATACCTAATCCCAGTGACCATGTGTTACTGGGAGTATCTGTCACTATAGATATTGTACTGAGTGTGGGGTCACTAATTGGAGTGGAATATCTGATCCCAGTGACCATGTGTTACTGGGAGTATCTGTCACTATAGAAATTGTACTGAGTGTGGGTCACTAACTGGAGTGGAATACCTGACCCCAGTGACCATGCTTTACTGGGAGTATCTGTCACTATAGATATTGTACTGAGTGTGGGTCACTAATTGGAGTGGAATACCTGACCCCAGTGACCATGTGTTACTGTGAGTATCTGTCACTATAGATATTGTACTGAGTGTGGGTCACTAATTGGAGTGGAATACCTGACCCCAGTGACCATGTGTTACTGGGAGTATCTGTCACTATAGAAATTGTACTGAGTGTGGGGTCACAACTTGGAGTGGAATACCTGACCCCAGTGACCATGCTTTACTGGGAGTCTCTGACACTTTCGAATCGTACTGAGCATAATTGTGCAATCCGTTTGTATTCTGAAATCATTGTTTCAGCTGAGGGATATCTCCATTCCAGGAAGCTGCCTCAGTGTTTGAACAATGTCATTGATTTTAAACTGTTTTTTTGCTAATCATTGGTAATAACTGCATAAAGTGAAATGTATTGATATTGTTCTGTCTCCTATTGAACTGCTCCAGCAGAAACATATGTTAACGATTTACGGACAATTAAATAGCAAAATACTCTTACAGCATTCCAATCTTCTGGATAATGACGTTTCTTACTCTGACTATAGTCACTGTAAACACTATGTTATTTTAGAGGTGATTAATCCCCTAACCTCAACACTGTCCCGAGAATCTGTGGGTCATGAATGCTGCACGTTATTATCTTGCTATTTACACCGCATTATAATTGGGCTGGAGTGTTGAAAGGTCCCTTTCTGTAACTGATTCAGGTTGACAGATCAGTTCTTATCTATGATTCACAGCCTGGACACACGTAACCTGCAAAAACCTCTGCCCTTATTTCTGTCAGGTGTGTCCTTGTGAGGACAAACACCTCTAACTGAGGAAATTACATCTCGGGTTTTCATAATACAGCGATCCAGACCTTGATCACTCCCTGTGTGAGAAAGGTTCTCCTCATGTCACTTTTGCTTCTCTTACCAAATACTTTAAATCTGTGCCCTCTTGTTCTTCATCCTTTCACGAATGGGAACAGTTTCTCTGCATCCAATCTGTCCAGGCCCCTCATGATTTTGAATACCTCTATCAAATCACCTCTCAGCCTCTCTTCTCCGAGGAAAACAGTCCTAACTTCTCAAATCTATCTTCATAACTGCAATTCCTCATCCCTGGAACCATTCCCGTGAATCTTTTCTGTACTCTCTCCAATGCCCTCACGTATTTCCTAAAGTGTGGTGTCCAGAACTGGACACAACACTCCAGATGAAGCCGAACCAGTGTCTTATACAAGTTCAACATAACTTCCTTTCTCTTAAACTCTATGCCCCTATTAATAAAGCCAGGATACTGCATGCTTTATTGACTAATATCTCAACCTGTCCTGCCATCTTCAATGACTTATGCACATATACTCCTAACTAGGTCCCTCTGCTCCTGCACCTCTTTTAGAATTGTACCCTTTATTCTATATTGTGTCTCCATGTTCTTCTTACCAAATGAATCACTTCAAATTTCTCTGCATTGAACTTCATCTGCCACCTGTCTGCCCATTCCACCAACTTGTCTATGTCCTTTTGAATTTCTACACTATCCTCATAGTTCACAATGCTTCCAAGTTCCGTATCATCTACAAGCTTTGGCAATGGCCTAGGTCATTAATATATATCAAGAAAAACAAGGGCCCCAACACTGATCCCTGGGGAACTCCACTGTAAAACTTCCTCCAGCCCGAAAAACATCCATGTTTCCTTTGTTTCCTATCATTCAGCCAATTTCGTAAACATGCTGCTACTGTCCCTTTTATTCCATGAGCTATAAGTTTGCTCACAAGTCTGTTGTGTGGTATTGTATCAAATGCCTTTTGGAAGTCCATGTACACAACATCAACTGCATTGTCCTCATCATCTCTCTCTGCTGTCTCCTCCAGAAACTCCAGCAAGTTAATTAAACATGCTTTTCCCTTGAGATTCATGCTGCCCTTCCTTAATTAACTCACATTTGTCCATGTGATTATTGATTTTGTCCCAAATTATTTTTTCTGGTAGTTTTCCCACCACCATGTGACTGGGCTGTAATCGCTGGGCTTTTCTTTACACTCTTTTTTGAACAGGGGTAACGTTTGAAATTCTCCAGTCCTCTGGCAGCACTCCCGAGTCTACAGAAGACTGAATAATTATGGCCAATGCCTCTGCGATTTCCACCCTCACTTCCCTCAGTATCCTTGGATGCATCCCATCTGGTCCTGGTGTCTATCCACTTTAAATATCGTGGCTACAATAGCAGGTCAGAGGTTAGGAATTCTGTAGCGAGTAACTCACCTCCTGACTCCACAAACCCTGTCCACCATCTACAAAGCACAAGTCAAGAGTGTGATGGAATACACTCCACTTGCCTGGATGGGTGCAGCTCCAGCAACACTCAAGAAGCTCGGCACCATTCAAGACAAAGCAGCCTGCTTGATTGGCACACCATCCACAACATTCGCTCCCTCCACTACTGATGCACAGTGGCAGCAGTGTGTTCCATCTACACGATGCACTGCAGCAGCACCTTCTAAACCTGTGACCTCTGCCACAGTGAAGGACAAGGGCAGCAGATGCATGGGAAAACCAGCGCCTGCAAGTTACCCTCCAAGTGACACACCATCCTGACTTGGAACTATATCACCGACCCTTCACTGTCACTGTGCCAAGCTTCCTAAACTGCCTTCCCAACATTACAGTGGGTGTACCTACCCCACATGGATTGCAGCAGTACAAGACAGCGGCATACCACCACCTTCTCAAGGGCAATTAGGAATGGGCAATAAATGGTGGCCTAGCCAGTGACGCCCACATCCCATGTACGAATAAAAAAAGACCTCCCACTCCACCAACTTGCAAATTCAACACAACATCCTGCATCATTTCCATCTACGACTGCCACTCAATGTATCGTCCCCTCCCCTCCCACCACCCCACTCTTCATGGCACCCTGTTCCACTCTTCTGTTAGCCCCACTACCCCATCGTCGTCGCCTGGCACCCACGTATGTAAGCGTAAGAGATGCAACAATTGTCCTGTCCCTTCCTTCTTTCTCACTGTCCAGTGCCCCAGATATTACTTCCTGTTGACACAAAAATTGATATGCATTTCTAGCAATTTATTAATTGTCTACTCTCTGTGGGAGAGGACGAAAAGCAGATTAATTGCTTGCTTTGCTCGACTCCGCCTTTCAGTCTGCAGGTGTGACCCTGAGATTCCGGCCACTTGTAACTTTAATTCTACACCCCACCCCCCTCCCACTCTGACTTCTCTATCCTCAACCTTCTACACTTTACCGCTGAAGCTCAATGAGCAGAAGTACTGGATCTTTTTCAATTAGACTTTTTTTTCTTATCGGGGTTAACACATAGAATAAAAACTTCAGATTATAATCATTGCTCCCACTTCCTCGGATGGTTTGTGCTGGCAATGGAGGATCGCTACACCACAGTCACTGGAAGTGGAGGGGGTGTGGGCTTGTGCCTGGGGTGAGGATCCCTTAATGGTACACAGCTAGCAGACTGCTCCACACTCCTGGGGCCTATCCACCATTCTCTGTCACTTTTCCAGGACACTGGGGCATTCTCATCTTTGCCAGATGTTCCCTGCTCCGCTCACAGACTATTCCCTTTGTTTTTTTCCTCCCCCAATGCTCCACTTTTCACTGTCTGTATCGTTGCTTTAAAAGTGTTAATCTCAAATACATTCCAGTTCTGATGACAGGCTATCAATTTGAAATGTGAACTCTGTTTCTCTCTCCACAGATGCTGCCTGAACTGCTGAGTGTTTTCAACATTCTCCTATTATTATAACCATTAGAGAAGTTTCAGTATTTGGTTTTTGCTCCAATACTTAACACTTGGATGTTAACAGGGGTGAGCAGCATAGGTGTTGGGGCAGAGTTTCAGAGTTCTAACTCCACAGAATGCCTTTTTATCCTAGACAGGTTCTCCACCCTGACATTACCCTGATTGACAGGATTGGCTTCCAGTCAGAATAGAAGACTCTGGAGCAGACCTCAGGACCAGGGCAGTGCAACCATGGCATGGGAGAGCTGCCTGATATCAGGAGATGTCCAATCACCAACCCCAGAGGTGGAGAGAGTGGTGACATCACAGATCACCAGGCTGTCGATCCCCAACCCCTGGGAGGGGTTTCCTATCCTGGAGTATGGTCCGAGATGGGTGAGGGAGAAGGGGAGTTTCTGATCGTCAGCCATGGGAAGTGGTTTCCTAAACTGGAGAGGTGGTCCGATCCCAGCAGGGAGATGGACCAGGTGCGGGAGTTGGATCCAGGTCTGGGGTGGCGCAGTGGTTAGCACTGCAGCCTCACAGCTCCAGCGACCTGAGTACAGTTCTGGGTACTGTCTGTGCAGAGTTTGCAACTTCTCCCTGTGACTGCGTGGGTTTCTGTCAGTTTCCTCCCACAGGTTGATAGTTAATTTGGCTGTTGTAAATTGCCCCTAGTGCAAGTAGGTGGTAGGAGAATTGTGGGGATGTAGGATTAGTAAAAAATGGGTGGTTGATGATCAACACAGACTCAGTGGGCTGAAGGGCCTGTTTCAGTGCTGTATCTATCTATGATTCTGGGGAGTGTCCAGTCCTAGGGGGGTCCAATGCCAGATGAGTGGACAGCTCTGATTGACAATCCCATGTGCCCTTGTAAGTGATGTGTGTTATAATGGGGAAACCAGGCTGGTCAGAGTTAAACCTGAAAAACACATTCAATCAGAGACTTCCAACCTCATTACAATATTTCAATTGCCAACCCCCTTTCCTGGGTGCAGGTGTCGGCCCATTCCCTACCCAACTTCTTTAAACCCGGAGGTGGGCTGGGTCCGTTGTTAGTTGGGGTTGCTGTTGTGAGTTTTAAACTCAAACCTTTAACTCTTCCCAACCCACCTGCTTTTGGTACTAACATCCTGCCCTGTCTGGGTCATACATGGTGAATATTTAATCAGTGATTTCTGGTCTCTTTTCTGTTTTCTATTTTACAGTTAATTTAGTGGCGATTATAATCCTGTCCCAGGGAAAGTGCGGCCTCTCCACCTGCACCACTCGCTACCTGGTGGCCATGGCAACGGCGGATCTACTTCTCATTATCAGTGAGGTCATACTGTGGTGGATCAGTTATTATTACTTCCCAGGATCCTTCTTGGACATCACCCCTGTGTGTAGTGTTAATGCTGTTCTACTCCATGCAGCCACAGACTGTTCTGTCTGGTTCACCGTCACTTTCACCTTTGATCGATTTGTGGCAATTTGTTGCCAGAAGCTGAAAACAAAATACTGCACTGAGAAAACTGCAACGATAGTTCTGGCAAAAACCTGCATTCTGCTCTGTTCAAAAAATATTCCCTACTACTTTGCATACGAACCAAGAGAGATAACTGATGATGTAATGTGGTTGTGTTATCCAATTCCAAGCTATGTTACTGATCACGGATGGATCGTATTTGCCTGGTTTGGTATGGTTTTAACCCCATTGCTCTCATTCATTTTAGTTCTGTTGTTCAATGCTCTGACAGTCAGCCACATTTTAGTGGCCAGTCGAGCCCGTAAGGGACTGAGGGGTCAGAGCAAGGGAGAGAATCACAGTGACCCAGAGATGGAGAGCAGAAGGAAGTCTGTGATTTTACTCTTCACCATATCTGGCAGCTTCATACTTCTGTGGTTGATATATGTCATACATTTCTTATATTACAATATTGCAGGATCAAATCCCAGGAATTACAACAAGTCCGAATATATATTTCAGCAAGTCGGATTCATGCTGCGGAATTTAAGTTGCTGCACAAACACATTTATTTATGGGGTGACTCAGTCCAAGTTCAGAGAGCAGATCAAGAGCACGGTGAAATATCCAATTACTTCAATTATTCAATTAGTAAACAAACAAAACTGACAGCAGCCACAAGGCAGGTCCCAGTGTTTCCAGTCCAACAGGCAAGGAATGAATGGCAGCTGAATGACTCAAAATACACTGGTGGCAGGGGCGCGATGAGTCACACATAGCAAAGAAGGTCCAGGGATGGACAAGAGGTGACTAACAGTGGGATAAACTGAAATGCAATGGCTGGGTTGGAATCACAAATGCTGAAGAGCAGCGGGCAGCAGGGCAAGAGGTGACCCATGGAGAAACGGACAGAAAAAGGGCAAAAGGAGCATCCCTGCAGGACAGTAGGGAAAACAGCAGCCAGAGTCTCTCCTCCACCTCCACTCATTCCATTCTCAGTTCCTCATATCGGCACAGTAAACAAAATTTATTCCGACAAAAGTAAAATTCTGCAGCTGCTGGAAATATTTTCATGTCAGTTGATTATTATTACTTGTTTTATTTTTGGAGATACTTTATTAAGTCTGTCTCCCGTTCATTCACCCAACCTATTCACTGCCATCTCTCTCTCTCTCTCTCGCTGTCTGCCCCTGAGTCAGGTTGGTGTTTTTTTTAAAATTCATTCACGGGATGTGGGCGTCACTGGCCAGGCCAGCATTTATTGCCCATCCCTAATTGCCCTTGAGAAGGTGGTGGTGAGCGGCCTTCTTGAATCGCTGCAGTCCATGTGGGGTAGGTACACCCACAGTGCTGGTAGGAAGGGAGTTCCAGGATTTTGACCCAGCAACAGTGAAGGAACGGCGATATAGTTCCAAGTCAGGATGGTGTGTGACTTGGAGGGGAACTTGCAGATGGTGGTGTTCCCATATATTTGGTGCCCTGGCCCTTCTAGTTGGTAGAGGTCGTGGGTTTGGAAGGTGCTGTCTAAGGAGCCTTGGTGCATTGCTGCAGTGCATCTTGTAGATGGTACACATTGCTGCCACTGTGCGTCGGTGGTGGAGGGAGTGAATGTTTGTAGATGGGGTGCAAATCAAGCGGGCTGCTTTGTCCTGGATGGTGTCGAGCTTCTTGAGTGTTGTTCGAGCTGCACCCATCCAGGCAACTGGAGAGTATTCCATCACACTCCTGACTTGTGCCTTGTCGATTGTGGTCAGGCTTTGGGGAGTCAGGAGGTGAGTTACTCGCCTTAGGATTCCTAGCATCTGACCTGCTCTTGTAGCCACGGTATTTATATGGCTACTCCAGTTCAGTTTTCGGTCAATAGTAGCCCCTAGGATGTTGATAGTGGGGATTCAGCGATCGTAATGCCATTGAATGTCAAGGGGAGATGATTAGATTCTCTCTTGTTGGAGATGGTCATTGCCTGGCACTTGTGTGGCACGAATGTTACTTGCCACCGATCAGCCCAAGCCTGGATATTGTCCAGGTATTGCTGCATTTCTACACAGACTGCTTCAGTATCTGAGGAGTCACGAATGGTGCTGAACATTGTGCAATCATCAGCGAACATCCCCACTTCTGACCTTATGATTGAAGGAAGGTCATTGATGAAGCAGCCGAAGATGGTTGGGCCGAGGACACTACCCTCAGGTACTCCTGCAGCGATGTCCTGGAGCTCAGATGATTGACCTCCAACAACCACAACCATCTTCCTTTGTGCTAGGTATGACTCCAGCCAGCAGAGGGTTTTCCCCCTGATTCCCATTGACTTCAGTTTTGCTAGGGCTCCTTGATGCCATACTCGGTCAAATGCTGCCTTGATGTCAAGGGCAGTCACTCTCACCTCACCTCTTGAGTTCAGCTCTTTTGTCCATGTTTGAACCAAGGCTGTAATGAGGCCCTGGCGGCACCCAAACTGAGCATCACTGAGCAGGTTGTTGCTAAGCAAGTGCTGCTTAATGGCACTGTTGATGACACCTTCCATCACTTCACTGATGATTGAGAGGAGGCTAATGGGGCGGTAGTTGGCCGGGTTGGGTTTGTCCTGCTTTTTGTGTACAGGACATACCTGGGCAATTTTCCACATTGCAGGGTAGATGCCAGTGTTGTAGCTGTACTGGAACAGCTTGGCTGGGGACACGGCAAGTTCTGGAGCACAGGTCTTCAGTCCTGTTGCCGGAATGTTGTCAGGGCCCATAGCTTTTGCACTATCCAGTGCCTTCAGTCGTTTCTTGATATCACGTGGAGTGAATAGAATTGGCTGAAGTTTGGAATCTGTGATGCTGGAGACTTCAGGAGGAGGCCGAGATGGATCATCAATTCGGCACTTCTGGCTGAAGATTGTTGCAAATGCTTCAGCCTTATCTTTTGCACTGATGTGCTGGGCTCTCCCATCATTGAGGATGGGGATATTTGTGGAGCCACCTCCTCCAGTTAGTTGTTTAATTGTCCACCACTATTCACGGCTGGATGTGGCAGGACTGCAGAGCTGAGATCCAATCCATTGGTTATGGGATCGCTTAGCTCTGTCTATCGCATGCTGCTTACGCAGTTTGGCATGCAAGTAGTCCTGGGTTGTCGCTTCAACAGGTTGACACCTCATTTTGATGTATGCCTGGTGCTGCTCCTGGCATGCCCTCCTGCACTCTTCATTGAACCAGGGTTGGTCTCCTGGCTTGATGGTACTGGTAGAGTGGGGGATATGCCGGGCCATGAGGTTACAGATTGTGGTTGAGTACAATTCTGCTGCTGCTGATGGCCCACAGCGCCTCATGGATGCCCAGTTTTGCATTGCTAGATCTGTTCCAAATCTATCCCATTCAGCATGGTGATCGTGCCACACAACACGATGGATGGTATCCTCAATGTGAAGGCGGGACTTTGTCTCCACAAGGACTGTGCGGTGGTCACCCCTACCAATACTGTCATGGACAGATGCATCTGCGACAGGCAGATTGGTGAGGATGAGTTTGAGTATGTTGTTCCCTCGTGTTGGTTCCCCCACAACCTGCCACAGGCCCAGTGTAGCAGCCATGTCCTTTAGGACTCGGCCAGCTCGGTCAGTAGTGGACATTGAAGTTCCCCACCTAGAGTACATTTTGTGCCCTTGCCACCCTCAGTGCTTCCTCCAAGTGGTGTTCAACATGGAGGAGTACTGAGTCATCAGCTGAGGGAGGGCGGTAGGTGGTAATCAGTCGGAAGTTACCTTGCCCATATTTGACCTGCTGCCATTTGACTTCATGAGGTCCAGTGTCGATGTTGAGGACTCCCAGGGCAGCTCCCTCCCTACTGTATACCACTGTGCCACCACCTCTGCTGGGTCTGTCCTGCCAGTGGGACAGGATTTACCTGGGGTTGGTGATGGCAGTGTCTGGGACATTGTCTGTTAGGTATGATTCCGTGAGTACGACTATGTCAGGTTGTTGGGGGATTCTCAAGATGCTAGAATTAGAGGAGCACAGAGAACTCTAAGTGTTGGGGCTGGAGGAGACACCAGAAGTAGGAAGGGTTGTCGTGGCTTAAGGAGGTTACAGTGATATGGAAGATTGTAGAGGCTGGAGGCGTTTGCAGAGATATGGAGGATTGCAGGAACTGGAGAAGGTTACATAGATTAACAGGATTGTAGTTGTTAGACAAGGTCACAGATAGGGAGGGTCGTGGGTGCTGGAGAAGGTTACAGAAAAAGGGAGCACTGTAGGGGCTGGAGGAGGTTACAGAGATAGGGAACATTGTAGGGGCTGGAGGAGGTAATGGAGATAGAAAGGGTTGTAGGGCTGAAGGATGTTACAGAGACCGGGCAGGTTGTCGGGGCTGGAATGGTTAACAGAGATAGAGTGGGTTGTAGGGCTGGATGAGATTACAGAGATAGGGAGGCGTGTAGAGGTTGGAGGAGGTTGCAGAGATAGGACGGGTTGTCGGGCTGGAGGAGGTTACAGAAATAGGAAGTGTAGTTGGGTGGGGATGGAGATCACACAGTTAGGGAGTATTATAGCGGATGGGGGATGTTACAGAGATAGAGTGTGTTGTCGGGCTTGAAGATGTTACAGAGATGGGGGTGGCGTGAGGCTACAGAGAAATTTGATCACAAGGATGAGTATTTTAAAATTGAGATGCTGTTGGAGCAGAAACGAATGCTGGTCAGCAAACATGGGGGAGGTTAATACCAGTTTTGATATTGGGCGGCAAAAAGTGCGATCAACTGAAATTTATGGTGGGTGGAAAATGTCATGTTTGTGGATAACAGAGACATTGATGAGGGTTTCAACAGTAGATGAGCTGAAGCAGGGGGAGAGACGGGCATTATTCACCCACCTGTTCACATTCATTGGCATTGTAAAATCAAGACTGCGCATTAACCCATTCATAACCCACATGTACATAGGAACAGACCCTGAATACATGCTGCAGGATTATCCCCCCACCACTCACTAGCGTATGTGAAAGACCCTGAATAAATATATGTCATCTCTTTCCAGCATTTTTTCACTTTATAGATTGATGCATGGGATGTGATCACTTCTGGCAATGTCGGCATTAATAACCCCTTGAGGAAGCTGGTGTTGGGCCTTTGCTGTTAAACCAACTCCTGTCGCTCCTCGCGATGGAGTTCCCACAGATTCTGTTATTTAGAGACTTTCAGGATCTGGTCCAGTTGTGCAGACTTCCATGGCCGAATATGCTGCCAAAAATTTCCTGTCTGTTTTCACAGATGATGACTGGACAACTTGAATGAGGGAAGCCGAGGAACAAGTTGCCGGAAAAGAAAAGATCCTCCTTTAATGAGGATCTATTGGAGAATAAGTCTGGTGCCAGTAGTCACTGTAATTTCAACTAGACTAGTCTGTATTAATGCTGCTGCAATTAAACGACTTGGAGTTGGATCTTGGGATGGTGTTTCTGCTTGGCAGTAGGATGAGCAACTTCCTATTTCTGGACACTCCCTTGATGCTCTACGCTGAGTGTCTCGGGGTTCAAAACATTTCAATGAAAATAATGTTTCTGAAGCACCTGATTAACCCAACTGGAGTTATGGAATAGGACTCCGGGTCTATTTTGCTGTTCGAAGAAGTAGGACCATAATTCCGAGGGATGGCCAGATCCACTCACAATGGGCTGATGGAAATGAAATTCTTGGACTGCCACAAGATGAAAAGATGAGTAAACATGTACAAAAATATTCTCATGAATGAAGAATAAATTAATAAACTCAAAGACAACAACTGCTCGCATTTGCATAGCATCCTTAACATAGAGTCATAGAGTTTAACAGGACAGAAACAGGCCCTTCATCCCATCGTATCTGTGTCGGTCATCAAGCACCTAACTATTCTAATCCCATTTTCCAGCTCTTGGCCCGTAGCCTTGTCTATGACGTTTCAAGTGCTCATTTAAATACTGCTTAAATGTTGTGAGGGTTCCTGCCTCTACCACCTCCTCAGGCAGTGTGCTCCGGATTCCAACCAACTACTGGATGAAAAAAACTTTCCTCAAATCCCCTCAAAACCTCCTGCCCCTTACCTTAAATCTCTGCCCCCTGATCATTGATCCCCCCCCCCCCCCCGCTAAGGGAAAAAGTCTCTTCCTATCAAACCTATCAATGCCCCTCATAATTTTGTACATCTCGATCAGGTCCTCCCTTAGCCTTCTCTTCTCTAAAGAAGACAACCCTAGCCTTTTCAGTCTCCCTTCATAGCTTAAATGCTCCAGCCCAGGCAACATCCTGGTGAATCTCCTCTGCACCCTCTCAAGTGCAATCACATCCTTCCTATAGTGTGGTGACCAGAACTGTACACAGTACTCCAGCATTGGCCTAACTAGCGTTTTAAACAGCTCCACCATAACCTCCCTGCTCTTATATTCTATGCCTGGCTGTTAAAGACAAGTATCCCATATGCCTTCCTAACCACCTTATCTACCTGTGCTGCTGCCTTCAGTGACCTATGGACAAGTACACCAAAATCCCTCTGACCCTCTGTACTTCTGAGCGTCCTACCATCCATTGTATATTCCCTTGCCTTGTTAGTCCTCCCAAAATGCATCACCTCACACTTCTCAGGATTAAATTCCATTTGCCACTGCTCTGCCCATCTATATCGTCCTGTAATCTAAGGCTTTCCTGCTCACTATTTACGACTCCACCAATTTTCGTGTCATTTGCGAACTTACTGATCATACCTCCTATATTCACATCAAAATCATTAATGTACACTACAAACAGCAAGCGTCCCAGCACCGATCCCTGTGGTACACCACTGGTCACAGGCTTCCACTCGCAAAAACGACCCTCAACCACCACGCTGATTTCTGTCACTTAGCCAACTTTGCAGCCAATTTGCCAAATTGATCTGGATCCCATGGGCTCTTACCACCTTAACCAATCTCCCATGTGGAACCTTATCAAAAGCCTTACTGAAGTCTACGTAGACTACATCAACTGCTTTACCCTCATCTACACATCTAGTCACCTCCTCGAAAAATTCAATCAAGTTAGTGAGACACGATCTCCCCCTAACAAAGCCCTGCTGACTATCCCTGCCTCTCCAAGTAGAGCTTGGCCCATAGTTTTTTCCAATAATTTCCCAACCACTGATGTTATACTCACCAGCCTGTAATTACCTGGTTTATCCCTGCTACCCTTCTGGATAATGGTGCCACATTCGCTGTACTCCAGTCCTATGGTACCTCTCCTGTGGCCAGAGAGGATTTGTAAATTTGTGTCAGAGCCCCTGCTATTTCCTTTCTTGCCTCACATAACAAGCCTGGGATAAATCTCATGTGGGAGTGAAGAAATATCCACTTTTAAGCCTGCTAAAACATCTAATACTTCCTCCCTTTCAGTGTTAATATGTTCAAGTATATCGCACTCCCCCTCCCTGATCTCTAAACCTACATTGTCCTTCTCCATAGTAAACACAGATGAAAAGTAATCATTTAAAACCTCACTCATGTCTCCGGCTTCACACACACAGATTGCCACTTTGGTCCCTAATGCGTCCTACTCTTTCCTTGGTTATCCTCTTGCCCTTAATATACTCATAAAACGCCTTAGGATTTGTCTTTATCTCGCCTGCCAAACTTACAAAAACATGCTTCACAAAATCTAATCAGATAAATGATGCTTTTATTTCTTCCTTTATTAGATGTGAACATCGCTGGTAAGGTCTGTATTTATTGCTCATTCCTAATTGCCCTTGTGACTTTATTAGGCAGCCACCTTCTGGAACCGTTGCAGTCTATGCAATATAAGTACATCCAGACCACCATTAGGGAGGTAGTTGCAGATTTTTGTCCCAGTGACAGTGAAGGAACAAGGATTTATTTCTAAGCCAGGATGGTGTGAGGATTGGAAATGATTGACTGATAGATTGGTCTTTCAATAACTGGTTCACTGGGCTGCAGTTGGGGCAACTTCCTGAGTCTATTGTTTTCCGTTGGTATAAGCCTCTGCAATTTTCCAATCAACCTCCTTCTTCCATAATCTACTGCTTCTTCTCCTGCAGCTCTTTTCTCTACTATTATTCTGTGCTCTACAATCTCATTCCATCTATTATCCTGCGGTCAGGTAGTAATTAGAACAAAGAACAGTACAGCATAGGAACAGACCATTCGGCCCTCCAAGCCTGCGTCGATCTTGATGTCTGCCTAAACTAAAACCTTCTGCACTTCCGGGGACCGTATCCCTCTATTCCGATCCTATTCATGCATTTGTCAAGATGTCTCTTAAACGTCGCTATCATACCTGCTTCCACCACCTCCCCTGGCAGCAAGTTCCAGGCACTCACCACCTTCTGTGTAAAGAACTTGCCTCGCACATCCCCTCTAACCTTTGCCCCTCTCATCTTAAATCTATGTCCCCAAGTAACTGACTCTTCCACCCTGGGAAAAAGCTTCTGACTATCCACTCTGTCCATGCCGCTCATAACTTTGTAAACCTCTATCATGTCGCCCCTCCACCTCCATCGTTCCAGTGAAAACAATCCAAGTTTTTCCAACCTCTCCTCATAGCTAATGCCCTCCAGACCAGGCAACATCCTGGTAAACCTCCTCTGTACCCTCTCCAAAGCCTCCACGTCCTTCTGGTAGTGTGGCGACCAGAATTGCACGCAATATTCTAAGTGTGGCCTAACTAAAGTTCTGTCCAGCTGGAGTATGACTTACCAATTTTTATACTCTATGCCCCAGCCGATGAAGGCAAGCATGCCGTATGCCTTCTTGACTACCTTATGCACCTGCGTTGCCACTTTCAGTGACCTGCAGACCTGTACGCCCAGATCTCTCTGCCTGTCACTACTCCTAACGGTCCTGCCATTTACTGTATACTTCCCACCTGCATTAGACCTTCCAAAATGCATTACCTCACATTTGTCCGGATTAAACTCCATTTGCCATTTCTCCACCCAAGTCGCCAACCGATCTATATCCTGCTGTATTCTCTGACAATCCTCATCCCTATCCGCAACTCCACCAACCTTTGTGTCATCCACAAACTTACTAATCAGACCAGCTACATTTTCCTCCAAATCATTTATATATACGCCAAACAGCAAAGGTCCCAGCACTGATCAATGAGGAACACCATTAGTCACATCCTTCCATTCAGAAAAGCACCCTTCCACTGCTACCCTCTGTCTTCTATGACCGAGTCAGTTCTGTATCCATCTTGCCAGGTCACCCTGATCCCATGTGACTTCACCTTTTGAACCAATCTGCCATGACGGACCATGTCAAAGGATTTACTAAAGTCCATATAGATAACATCCACTGCCCTTCCTTCATCAATCATCTTTGTCACTTCCTCAAAAACTCAATCAAATTAGTGAGACACGACCTCCCCTTCGCAAAACCATGCTGCCTCTCGCGAATAAGTTCATTTGTTTCCAAATGGGAGTAAATCCTGTCCCGACGAATCCTCTCTAATAATTTCCCTACCGCTGACGTAAGGCTCACAGGCCTATAATTTCCTGGATTATCCTTGCTACCCTTCTTAAACAGAGGAACAGCATTGGCTATTCTCCAGTCCTCTGGGACCTCACCTGTAGCCAATGAGGATGCAAAGATTTCTCTCAAGGCCCAACAATTTCTTCCTTTGCCACCCTCAGTATTCTGGGGTAGATCCCATCAGGCCCTGGGGACTAATCTACCTTAATGCTTCGCAAGACACCCAACACCTCCTCCTTTTTGATAATGAGATGACTGAGACTATCTACACTCCCTTCCCTAGGCTCAAGTCCTTCTCTTTGGTGAATAATGATGCAAAGTACTCATTTAGTACCTCGCCCATTTCCTCTGGCTCCACACATAGATTCCCTGCTCTGTCCTTCAGCGGGCCAACCCTTTCCCTAGTTACCCTCTTGCTCTTTATATACGTATAAAAATCCTTGGGATTATCCTTAACCCTGTTTGCCATTGACTTTTCATGACCCCTTTTAGCTCTCCTGACTCCTTACTTAAGCTCCTTCCTACCGTCTTTATATTCCTCAAGGGATTCGTCTGTTCCTAGCCTTCCAGCCCTTATGAATGCTTCCTTTTTCTTTTTGACTAGGCTCACAATATCCCGCGTTATCCAAGGTTCCCGAAGGTTGCCAAACTTATCCTTCTTCCTCACAGGAACATGCTGGTCCTGGATTCTAATCAACTGGCATTTGAAAGACTCCCACATGTCAGATGTTGATTTACCCTCAAACAGCTGCTCCCAATCTAAATTCTTCACTTCCTGCCTAATATTGCTATAATTAGCCTTCCCCCAATTTAGCACCTTCACCCGAGAACTACTCTTATCCTTATCCACAAATACCTTAATACTTATGGAATTATGGTCACTGTTCCCGAAAAGCTCCCCTACTGAAACTTCGACCACCTGGCCGGGCCCATCCTCCAACACCAGTTCCAGAATGGCCCCATCCCTAGTTGGACTATCTACATATTGTTTAAAGAAGCCCTCCTGGATGCTCCTTACAAATTCTGCCCCATCCAAGCCCCTGGCACTAAGTGAGTCACAGTCGATATAGCACCTTTCAACATCCTCCAGCACTCCTGGACGTTCTTCGAGGCTTCGGTGAGCAGCCATTGTGAGCTCAGTATCATCTACATCAGGGTACATGCTTGACTTTCTTTCCCAGCGTATGGAACATTGCTATGTTTGTTCACTCTTCCTTTTCACCAGTCCTGGGCTCCCTCTCTACCTTTGTAACTGGCAGCTGAGGTAGATTTCTCTCAGTCCCGGCAATGGCAAGGTCTGAGACACAAAAGGTGATGAATTCGACCTGATGTGCAATTAATCGACCGACTTACAGCAGCTAAGGCTAAGAGCAGATTTGACAGATGTATTCAAAATCATGAAGGATTTTGACAGGGTAAATACAGAGAAACTGTTTGCAGCAGCACATGGGTTGGTAACCAGAGGACAGAAATTTAAGGTCATTTCACTTCTAAATGCTACCCGTAGGCGACATCATCCAAAAACACATGTAAGCTGACAACATCCAGCTCTACTTCGCCACTACTTTTCTCGACCACTTCACTTTATCTACATTATTAGACTGCTGATCTGACAAGCAGTACTGGAAGAGCAGGAATTTCGTCCAACTAAAGTTTTCAAATACAGAAACAACGTTCCCTAACCACCGATTCCCATGCATTGCATTGGCAACTGTCTGAGGCTGAACTTGCCCATTCACAACCTTGGTGTCATATGTGACCATGGGATCAGCTTCCGAAAACACGTCCTTGCCATCATTAAGACTGCTGGTGTCCCTGTCTCACTGCAGTTACTGCACTGCCCCCTCACCAACTCCATCTGCTGGTGTCTCTCTCTCACTGCAGTTACTGCACTGCCCCCTCACCAACTCCATCTGCTGGTGTTCCTGTCTCACTGCAGTTACTGCTCCTCTCACCATCTCCATCTACTGGGGTCCCTGTCTCACTACATTTACTGTCCCTCAACGAATCTCCATCTGCTGATGTCCCTTTCTCACTGTGGTCACTGTCGCCTTCTCACCATCTCCATCTGCTGGTGTCCCTATCTCCCTGCAGTTGCTGCTCCCTCTCACCATCTCCATCTGCTGGTGTCCCTGTCTCACTGCAGTTACTGCACCACCCCCCTCATCATCTCCATCTGCTGTTGTCCCTGTCTCACAGCAGTTACTGCTCCTCTCACCATCTCCATCTGCTGGGGTCCCTGTCTCACTGCACTTACTGCCCCTCGACGAATCTCCATCTGCTGATTTCTCTGTCTCACTGCAGTCACTGCCTCCCCTCCGCTCATGATCTCCATCTCCTGGTGTCCCTGTCTCACTGCAGTTACTGCCCCTCTCACCATCTCCATCTGCTGGTGTCCTTGTCTCATTGCAGTTACTGTCCCCTCTCATCATCTCCATCTGCTGGTATCCCTGCAGTTACAGTCCTCTCACCATCTGCTGGTCTCCCTGTCTCACTGCAGTTACTTGAATTCCTCACAGCTGTCCAATGGAAAAAACAGGCTCTTCAGCAGCAGGACAGTCAGTAGTCTAGTTCCAGTTGAATTGATGCTCTTCTTCTGCCAGCGATGAATTCAGCAATTACAGTTCAGTAGTTAAAGTAATTAATTATTTTCTTTTAAGAAATTTACCTCGCTTGACTTATCAGAATTCAGAGTGTGTAATAAATAGGGTTTAAATAAACCGAGGGAGAGCTCTCTTTCCTTCAGTACATGCTGGCAGAACAGATGCCTTGTGTCTGTTAACTGTGTCTGTCAAAAGCCAGCTTTTTAGCTAATTTTTCAAAAGGCAATCAGCAACATTGCATCTTTGTCCTTGTTCTCCAAATGGCTGTTTCTGGGTAACCAGGATGCTTTCTTTGAATCTGGTTGGTTCCCTCTCCATATGGTTGTATCCAACGGCAACTAAAATGCATTGTCTTCGCTATTTAGCACCAAGACCAGCCGTGGCCTCCATTGTTGATGAAGAGGATCCGGGAGGAAACAAGAGTGATGCAAAAAAAAGTATTCGTCTCCTCCAGCAGCACCAGCGGGAGCCTGTGGCCATCCAGCTGAAGCAAGCAGATTGTTTTGATGGTTTAGATATGAAAGAAAATGTACTATATTTCTTTCTGACAGTTTCTTCCTTATCATCCCTCATTCAAGTGGTCCAGTTTTTAACCTGTGAAAACAGATAGGGATTGTTGACAGGCTATTCTTCTATGGAAGGCTGCACAACTGGGCCACTTCTCTCAATAGCAGCAACTGTGGGAACTCCATCGCCAGAAGAGACAGCAACTGGTTTGAGAGAGAAGGCCGAACACCACATTCTCAAGGGGCAGTTAAGGATGATAAATTATGCTGGTGTTGCCAGTGGTGCCCACATCCAGCGAATCAATCTATACAGTGAACAAATTTCACAAACAGATGAGAAAAATTTTTCATGGTCTTTCACAGACCCTGGGAAGTGGGGGACGGAGTGTGTGTGTGTGGTTTATCCTGCGGTATGCATTCAGGGTCTTGCAGTATGTATGTTGTTAATGGATGTGTTAATGTGCAGTCTTGATCTCACACTGCCACTGAATGTGAGTGGGTGAGTGAATAATGCCCGTGTCCTCCAATGCCTCAGTTCATCCACTGCTGAAGCCCTCACCAATGCCTTTGTTGTCTCCAAACTTGTTGAATCCAACGCTTTCCCGACTGGCCTCACATTTTCCACTCTCCATAAACTTCAGCTCATCCAACTCTCAGCTGCCTCATGTCCTAACTCACAGTAGATCCCATTCACCCATCTCTCCCATGTTCACCGAATGACATTTGCTCCTGATCCAACATCTCAATTTTAAAATACTCATCCTTGTGTTCCAATCCCTCTGTGACCTCACTCCCACCCCATCTCTGTAACCTCCTCAAGCCCTAGAAGTCGTTCTATCTCTGCATACTCCTCCAGCCGCTACAATCCACGCTATCACTGTCACCTCCTGCAGCCCCTAGAACACTCCCGATTTCTTTAATATTCTCCAGCCCCACAGCCCTCCCTGTATCTCAACCCTCCAATATCTCTGTGCTCCTCCAATACTGGCATCTTGAGAATGCCCCGACAAGATCCACCATCACCACTGACTGACTCGAGAGGGGAGAAAGAGAGAAGCAGAGAAAGAGACGGCAGTTCCCCAGTTGGAGGAATGGAAGGGAGATGGACTCCATAAAATGTCTCCAAAAATAAAGCAAATAACAATAATTAACTGTCACGAGAAGATTTCCAGCATCTGCAGCAGTTTGTTTTGGTACAATAAGTTTTGTTTCCTGAGCAGATGTAAGGAATTGAGAGTGCAACCAATGGATGTGAAGGAGAGTCTGGCTGCTTTTTCTCCTCCTGTCCCCCTCCCCCCTTTTCTGTTTGCTCCTATAAAGGTCACCTCTTGCCCGAGGTCTGCTGCTCTTTGCCGTTTGTGTCCCCAATCCCTAACACCAGTGTATTTCTAGTCATCCAGCTGTCAGTCACCTCATGCCTGCCATCTCCCTGCTTTTTGGTGTGTGTTACCCCTCGCACCACCCCCCGATCACACTGCTACTGTATTTCGGGTCATCAAGCTGTCGGTCACCTCTTTTCCACTGCTATTTGCCATGTATCATTCACTCCTGACCCACCTTCTACCCGTGTATTTCCAGCCATCCAGCTGCTGGTCATCTCTTGTCTGACACCCTGCTGCTCTTTGGCGTGTGCCTCCCCTCCCCTGCCAGGGTATGTCGGGTCATCCAGCAGTCAGCCACCACCTTCCTGCCACCCGAATGCACTTTGCCGTGTGTGAACCCCCATCCCCATCCCCACCCCACCCCAGTGCCTATCAGTGTATGTCTGGTCATCCAACAGTCAGTCACTTCTTCCCCATTGGAGATAAATATTACATTCAGAGACTGGAGACACTGGACCCGCCTCTGGGCTGCTCTCAGTTGTTTCTTTTATTCATTAACTGAATAACTACTGTGAGCGGATACCTCACCGCAGCTTTGACCTGGTCTCTGAAATTGAACTGAGTTGCCCCAAAAATAAATGCAATTTATTGTCCGCAGCATATATCAGATTTGTTGAAATATATATTCAGAATCATTGTAACCCTTGGGATCTCTTCCTGCAATGTTATAATATAAGAATTCTATAACATACACCAACCACAGAAGTATAAAGCTGCCGGACATGGTGAAGAGTAAAATAACAGACTTCCTTCTGCTCTCCATCTCTGGGTCACTGTGATTCTCTCCCTTGCTCTGACCCCTCAGTCCCTTATGAACTCGACTGACCACTAAAATGTGTCTGACTGTCAGAGTGTTGAACAACAGAATGAAAGTGAATGGGAGCAATGGGATTAAAACCGAATCAAACCAGCCAATCCCACCCATCCAGATTCTGCAAAATAGCTTGGCTTTAAAGCACAAAACCATGGTGCATTGTGGATTATTTTTCCAGATTCAAATGGAGAGGGGATTTTTTATTAATAGAGCAGAATGCAGGTTGTTGCTAGAACCACAGCTGCAGTTTTCTCGGTGCAATATTTTGTTTTCAGCTTCTGGCAACAAATGGCCACAAATCGATCAAAGGAGAAAGTGACAGTGAACCAGACAGAACAGTCAGTGGCTGCACAGAGCAGGACAGCATTAACACTACACACCAGGGTGATTTGCTGGAAAGATCCAGGGAAATAATAATAACTGAACCACCAGAGTATGACCCCAGTGATAATGAACAGGAGATCCGCTGGTGCCATTGCCACCAGGTAATGAGTGGTGCATTTGGAGAGGCCGCACTTTCCCCGGGGCAGGATCACAATCACCAGCAAATTAACTGTGAGAGAGAGAAGGGAAAAGAGACTGTAAATTACTGATCAAACAGTATTGGGGACCAACAGCCCAGTGATGGGAGATGTCACCACTCTCACCTTTTAGGTTGGTTATAGGACACCCACTCTATATCAGACAGCTGCCACAATCCCCGAGGTCATGGTTTTGATTGCCCTGGTCCTGAGGCCTGCTCTGGAGTCCTCTCTGGCCGACTGGAAGACAAGCCTGTCAATCGGGCTGACATCAGGGTGGGGAAACAGTCAAGGATAAAAGAGGCAGTCTGTGGAGTTAACACTCTGAAACTCCACTCCCCACCTCTGTCATCACCCCTATTAATATTCAGGCCTAGGTATTGGAGCAACATTCAAATACTGAAACTGCTGTAAATCTGATAAAAAGTAGGAGAAATCTGAAAACACTCAGCAAGTCAGACAACATCTATGGAGAGAGAAACAGAGTTAATGTTTCACACTGATCGGATTTCATCAGAACTGCAAGGTAGTAGAGATTAACAGTTTTAAAGCAATGATAGAGCCAGTGAAAAGTGGGGGAGAGGAGGAGGAAAGCACAAAAAGGAAGGTTTGTGATTGGATGGAGGACAGGAGTGATTCAGTGACAAAAGGGATGACGCTCCGCTGTGAATGGTCAATGACAAAAGAGATGATGGTGCAAGGTGAATGGGACAATGAAAGAAACCGAGGATGTGTCCAGAGGCAGTGCAAATGGTGACAGCAGAATAACAGAGAGAGAGAGGAGCATGGAAAATCTGGCAAAGAGGAGAAGGTTTCAGTGGCCAGGAAAAGTGACAGAGATGATGGGTAGACCCCAGGCGTGTGGACCAGCAAGCCAACTGTGTACCAATAGGGATCCACACTCCAGCACCAGTCGACACCCCCTCTGCTCCCAGTGACTTAGCTGTAGCCATCCACCATTACCAACACATGCCTTCCAAGAAAATGGGTGCAATGGTTACAATCTGAAGTTCTTGATCTCGCTGCCGAGACTGACAGGCAGTAAAATTATAATTTAAAAATTTAGCACTGTTCCTCATTGAGCTTCAGTGGAAGATTGTAGGAGGTCGAGGATAGAGAGACCAGAGTGGGAATGGAATGTAGAATTAAAGTGACAAGTGACTGGAAGCTCAAGGTTGCCTTTGCAGACTGAACGGAGGAGTTCAGCAAAGCAATCACACAGTCTGCGTTTGCTCCTGTCCCAATGTCCATCGTGAGCAGCAAATACATTTACTAAATTGTAAGAAGTAAAAGCAAATCATGGTTTGACCTAAGAGGAGTGTTTGGGGCCTTGGACAGTGGGGAAAGGGCACGTGTTACATCTCCTGTGCTTGCATGCAAAGGCACTCTGGAAAAGGGCGCAGATGTTAGGAGTATTTGAGGAGTGGACCAGGGTTTTGCAATGAGCAGGGGAACGGCAGGGCAGCAGAATATCTGGCTTGTGGTGGATTTATCTGGATGCAGCAGAAATATCGGAGGATGGTGCGTTGAGTGTGGAGGCTGGTGGGGTGGAAGGTGAGGACAAGGGGAATATTATTGTGCTTCTGGCAGGGAGGGGATTGGGAGAAGGCAGCAAAGCAGGAAATTGGGTGGACATAGTCGAGGACGCCATTAACCACAGTGGAGAGGAATTCTCGGCTGAGGAATAGTGAAGACATTTCAGAAGCACTGGCGTGGAAGGGAACATCTTTGGAATAGACCGAATGAAGGTGGAGAAACTGGGAGAATGGAACAGAGTCTTTCCAGGAAGTCGGGTGCGAGGAAGTATAATCAAGGTAGCTGTGGGAGTTGGGGGCTTTATAGTAAATATTGGTGGACAGCTAGTTCACTGAAATGGAGGGAGAAATGTCAAGGAAAGGAAGGGAAGTGTCAGAGACGAACAGAGTGAAGATGAGGAAGGGGTGGAAATTAGAGCTAAATTGATGAAATTTTCCCGTTCAGGACAAAAGGAAAAAAATGTCACCAGCACAGTCATCAAAGTATCAGAAAACATGTGGAGGAGAGAACCTGAATAGGATTGGAACAATAAATGGTCCACGTTCCTATATAAAAGCAGCATAGCTAGGATCCAAGCAAGATCCTTTAGTCAGAGCATCTGAAGGTGGAATATCCCAATATTTACACCCGAGATCCTCACAGCTATAACTTATAGGGTAAAAAAAAGACCTCTTTCCCCCTTTTCACTGAATTCACACCTTCACATTCTGATTGCATCTCACTCAGACAAAGACTTCTTTTCCTTCATCCTTTACTCCTTGTGGTTTGAAAACCTGATTGTTTCTCTACAGCCTCTGATAAGTCACTGGCTCGCTGCTACAGTAATTAACACCTATTGAAACAACTACTGTCAGCTGATTGACAGGTGACTGCCACTACCAGGCAGCTGCCTGTTTGACAAGGCAATTTAACTAACTTGAAGTTTGAAAGTTCTGTATCAAAGCTTGACTCTAAATCTAAATTGAAATTGAGAAAGTCTTACCAGTACTTACCACGTGATGCAAATTCCCACCTTCACACTCTACGGCTCACTCAGGGAAAGCCTCCACTCCATGCGTTCCTTGCTCCATCAGTGAGCATGTTATTGCTGAGTAATGCCATTTGATAGTACTGTCGACGACACCTTCCAACATTTTGTTGATGATTGACAGTACGTTGATGGGGCTGTAATTGCCCAATAAAAACAAGAAGTGCTGGAAATATTCAGCAGGTCTGGCAGCATCTATGGAGAGAGAAGCAGAGTTAATGTTTCAGGTCAGTGACCCTTCTTCAGAACTGGCAAATATTAGAAATGTAAAAGGTTAAAAGCAAGTAAAGTGGGGGGTGGGGAAAGAGATAACAAAGGAGAAGGTGCAGATAGGACAAGGTCACAGAATAGCTGACCAGAAGGTCATGGAGCACAGATATGTTAATGGTGTGTTGAAAGACAAAGCATTAGTACAGAAAGGGTGTTAATGGATTGAAAATTGGACAAGTACAAACATGAAAAAAAAACAGTGGGTAAGCAAACTGAACAAACGAAGATGAAATAAAATAAAATAAACACAAAAGAATATATATTTAAAAAAGGAAAAATAAAAAATAACTAAAAATAAAAGTAAAATGGGGGGCTGTCATGCTCTGAAATTATTGAACTCCGTGTTCAGTCGGGCAGGCTGTAGTGTGCCTAATCGGTAAATGAGATGCTGTTCCTCGAGCTTGCGTTGATGTTCACTGGAACACTGCAGCAATCCCAGAACAGAGATGTGAGTATGAGAGCAGGGGGGAGTCTTAAAATGGCAAGCAACCGGAAGCTCGGGGTCTCAGTGGAGGTGTTCTGCAAAGCGATCACCCAGTCTGCGTTTGGTCTCCCTAATGTAGAGGAAACCACATGGTGAGCAGCGAATAATTGGCCAATATACTTTGTCCTGTGTTCTGTGAATGGGACACACGTGGCCAATTTTTCACATCGGTGCGTAGATGCCAGTGTTGTAACTAGACTGGAACACTTGGCTAAAGTTTAGGGCTAGGTTTGCAGTTAGCTTTAGTCTTAGAGTTGGGGTTAGCATTACAGTTAGTGTTCAGCTACAATATAGTTCAGCGTTATGTTTACAGCTACTTTTAGGCTTATGGATAGTGTTAGGTTTAGCATTACTGTTAGTGTTAGTCATACCGATAGGATTAGGGTTAGGTTTGCAGTTTTGTTTCGGATTCGGGGTAGTGTAACAGTTAGAGTCCAGGTTAGTGTTACATTTAGGTTTCGGGCTAGTGTTAGTGTCTGGGTTAGTGTTACATTTAGTGTTAAGGTTAGTGTTAAGAATTGGGTTAGTGTTGCAGTGGAGGTTAGGGTTAGGCTGACAGTTAGGTTTAGAGTTCGGGTGATATTTGCGTTTTCTTAGAGCCACCCCTCATGCTGCAATCCAAATCCGCAGACATTACATTTTTAAGTGCAAGCCAAGTCTGTAAGACGTTACACATTTAAGTGCAAGGCACATTTACAGGTTTCTGGGTTTGGATCCCTATTTGCGATGAACAACACCAGACCCAGTTTCAGGGCAAACTCCTGATCTTTACTAAGCACAAAGCTTAATCAAAGGCAAGTTACAGGCTACATTACAGTACAACGCTCAAAACTCCTGCATCATTCTTTAACACAATTTAAATCAAGGACAAGTTACAGAGAACGTTACAACACAAAATAAAAAAGAGTAGGTTACACGAGCAGTCACACCAGCAAGTGATCAGCTTGGTGGTTGGTGGAGGTGTTGCTTTCCATATGGCTGCGCAGGTCGGCTGACTCATTGTTGCAGAAGAGTGACAGTTCTTATACCCATTTTCTTCAAGACGTGTACGTACCACAAGCCACATCAGTTATTATCCGCTGTAGGTATATCTTATCCTTATTGGCGATCAATAGACCCCATGTTTACTGAAGTAATATCTGAGGGGTTTTGCAGAGTTTGCAACAGTTCAATAATTCGTAACAGCTGGATGCTTGTTTTCACAGAAATCTCGAGACCATATCTTTATTTTGGTTGCAGATATCTCAAATATAGCATTGTGGCCCCATTCAATCTGATATAATTGCCTGGTTTTTTTAAGCAGGTCAAAAAGCAATGTCACCCAATAAATGCTTTAGATCAGCAAATTGTAAAGAAGTTTACCAATTAAAACCATTCTCAGCTTCTCAAGGTATATTTTTAGTTTAGTTTAGTTTAGTGACACAGCACTGAAACAGGCCCTTCGGCCCACCGAGTCTGTGCCGACCAACAAGCATCCATTTATACTAATCCCACAATAATTCCATATTCCTACCACACCCCCACCTGTCCCTATATTTCCCTACCACCGACCTATACTAGGGGCAATTGCTAATGGCCAATTTACCAATCAACCTGCAAGACTTTGGCATGTGGGAGGAAACCGGAGCACCCGGAGAAAACCCACGCAGACACAGGGAGAACTTGCAAACTCCACACAGACAGTACCCAGAATTGAACCCGGGTCGCTGGAGCTATGAGGCTGCGGTGCTAACCACTGCGCCACTGCTTTAGGATGAACTCATTAATCTCTTCGAAAAAGTCTACTATTTTACAGATTATGTTTAATGTTTGGGTGAGTGTTACAATCAGGGTTAGGATGAAGTTTACAGTTCGGATTAGGTTTGCACAAAGGGTTTGTGTTAGGGCTTGTGTTACACTTGCAGTTAAATTGAGCATCAGTGTTAGGATTAGGATTAAGGTTCCAGAAAGAGTAGATCTTGGATTAGGGTTATAGTTAACTTTAGGACTAGGGTTAGGGAGAGGGTAACAGTTTTAGGACTAGAGTTAGGGTTGCAGTTGCAGTAAGGGGTAGGATTAGCGTTTGGGTGAGGGTAGCAGTTGCTAATAGAGGTAGGGTAGTAGTTGCAGTTAGGGGTAGGGTTAGGGTTATGGTAACAGTTACTGTTGGAGTTATGGTTACAGTTAGCGTTAGGACCTTGTTTAGGGGAGCAGCTAGGGTTCGGGCCGGTGTTAGGGCTGGAGTTGCAATGAGGGATAGGGTTGGGATTGAAGTAAGGTTAGTGTTTGGGTTATTTATAGTTATAGTTTAAGGGTTAGAGTTAGTTTTGGGACTGAGAAAGAAAGGCAACAAACGTGCCTGAGAGGGAGACACAGACATAACGAGATAGATAGATAGATAGATAGATAGATAGATAGATAGATAGATAGATAGATAGATAGATAGATAGATAGATAGATGGATGGATGGAGAGCAACAACAACATATATTTGCATAGTGCCTTTAGCACAATAAAACATCTCAAGACACTTCACTGGAGCATTGCAAAATTTGTCATCAAGCCACGTAAGAATATATCAGCTCAAGTGACCAAAAAGCTTGGTGTTAAGATTTTAGTTCTTAGTTTTGTCTTACAGCAGGAGAGAGAGAGAGAGAGAGAGAGAGAGAGAGGCAGTGAGGTTTAGGGAGGGTATTGCAGAGATTAGGGCCTAGGCAGCTGAAGTCACTGCCATCACTGGTGGAGAATATTAAATCAGTGATGTGCACGAGGCTGAAATCAGAGGATTGCGGAGAGCTCTGATGGTTATAGACGCTGCAGGAGGCTTCACACAAAGGAAGATTGTTGGGGCTGGAGGAGTTTACAGAGAGAGAGGGCAGTAGGGTAGGAGGAGTTTACAGAGAGGGAGGGCAGTAGGGCTGGAGGAGTTTACAGAGAGAGAAGGGGCAGTAGGGCAGGAGGAGATTACAGAGAGAGGGGCAGTAGGGCAGGAGGAGATCACAGAGAGAGAGGGGGCAGTAGGGCAGGAGGAGATTACAGAGAGAGAGGGGGCAGTAGGGCAGGAGGAGTTTACAGAGAGGGAGGGCAGTAGGGCTGGAGGAGTTTACAGAGAGAGAAGGGGCAGTAGGGAAGGAGGAGATTACAGAGAGAGGGGGCAGCATGGCAGGAGGAGTTTACGGAGAGAGAGAGGGCAGTAGGGCAGGAGGAGTTTACAGAGAGAGAGGGCAGTAGGGTTGGAGGCGTTTACAGAGAGAGAGGGGCAGTAGGGCAGGAGGAGATTACAGAGAGAGAGGGCAGGAGGGCTGGACGAGTTTACAGAGAGCGGGGGCAGTAGGGCAGGAGGAGATTACAGAGAGAGAGGGGGCAGTAGGGCAGGAGGAGTTTACAGAGAGAGAGAGTGCAGGAGGGCAGGAAGAGTTTACAGAGAGAGAGGGCAGTAGGGCTGGAGGAGTTTACAGAGCGAGAGGGGGCAGTAGGGCAGGAGGAGATTACAGAGAGAGAGGGCAGTAGGGCTGGAGGAGTTTACAGAGAGAGAGGGAGTAATAGGGCAGGAGGAGCTTACAGAGAGAGGGGGCAGTAGGGCAGGAGGGGTTTACGGAGAGAGAGAGGGCAGTAGGGCAGGAGGAGATTACAGAGAGAGGGGGGGCAGTAGGCCAGGAGGAGATTACAGAGAGAGAGGGGTCAGTAGGGCAGGAGGAGATTACAGAGAGAAGGGGGTCAGTAGGGCAGGAGAAGTTTACACAGAGAGAGGGGGCAGTAGGAGCTTACAGAGAGAGGGGGGCAGTAGGGCAGGAGGAGATTACAGAGAGAGGGGGCAGCAGGGCAGGAGGAGATTACAGAGAGAGGGGGGGCAGTAGGCCAGGAGGAGATTACAGAGCGAGAGAGTGCAGGAGGGCAGGAGGAGTTTACAGAGAGAGAGGGCAGTAGGGCTGGAGGAGTTTACAGAGCGAGAGGGGGCAGTAGGGCAGGAGGAGATTACAGAGAGAGAGGGCAGTAGGGCTGGAGGAGTTTACAGAGAGAGAGGGGGCAGTAGGGCAGGAGGAGATTACAGAGAGAGAGGGAGTAATAGGGCAGGAGGAGTTTACAGAGAGAGGGGGCAGTAGGGCAGGAGGGGTTTACGGAGAGAGAGAGGGCAGTAGGGCAGGAGGAGATTACAGAGAGAGGGGGGCAGCAGGGGAGGAGGAGATTACAGAGAGAGGGGGGGGGGGCAGTAGGCCAGGAGGAGATTACAGAGAGAGAGGGGTCAGTAGGGCAGGAGAAGTTTACACAGAGAGAGGGGGCAGTAGGAGCTTACAGAGATAGGGGGGCGCAGTAGGGCAGGAGGAGATTACAGAGAGAGGGGGGCAGCAGGGCAGGAGGAGATTACAGAGAGAGGGGGGGCAGTAGGTCAGGAGGAGATTACAGACAGAGAGGGGTCAGTAGGGCAGGAGGAGATTACAGAGAGAAGCCGGTCAGTAGGGCAGGAGAAGTTTACACAGAGAGAGGGGGCAGTAGGGCAGGAGGAGCTTACAGAGAGAGGGGGGGCAGTAGGGCAGGAGGAGATTACAGATAGAGAAGGGTCAGTAGGGCAGGAAGAGTTTACACAGAGAGAGGGGGCAGTAGGGCAGGAGGAGGTTACAGAGAGGGGGGCAGTAGGGCAGGAGGAGATTGCAGAGAGAATGGGGTCTGTAGAGCAGGAGGAGATTACAGGGAGGGGGGCAGTAGGGCAGGAGGAGATTACAGAGAGAGGGGGGCAGTAGGGCAGGGGGAGATTACAGAGAGAAGGGGCAGTAGGGCAGGAGGAGATTACAGAGAGAGAGGGGTCAGGAGGGCAGGAGGAGATTACAGAGAGAGAGGGTTCAGTAGGGCAGGAGGAGATTACAGAGAGAGGGGGCAGTAGGGCAGGAGGAGATTACAGAGAGAGAGGGGTCAGTAAGGCAGGAGGAGATTGCAGAGAGAGAGGGGGCAGTAGGGCAGGAGATTACAGAGAGAGAGGGGGCAGTAGGGCAGGAGGAGATTACAGAGAGAGAGGGGGCAGTAGGGCAGGAGGAGATTACAGAGAGAGAGAGGTCAGTAGGGCAGGAGGAGATTACAGAGAGAGAGAGGTCAGTAGGGCAGGAGGAGATTACAGAGAGAGAGGGGGCAGTAGGGCAGGAGGAGATTACAGAGAGAGAGGGGGCAGTAGGGCAGGAGGAGATTACAGAGAGAGGGGGCTGTAGGGCAGGAGGAGATTACAGAGAGAGAGGGGTCAGTAGGGCAGGAGGAGATTACAGAGAGAGAGGGATCAATAGGGCAGGAGGAGATTACAGAGAGAGAGAGGGCAGTAGGGCAGGAGGAGATTACAGAAACAGGGAGCAGCGAGGCCATGGAGGGATTTCAAAACAAGGAGGAAACTTTTAAAATCGAGGCATTCGATTACAGGGAGACAATGTCGGTTAGGTGAGAGGTGAATGGAACTTGGTGCGAGGTCAGACATGGCCACAGGGGTTTGGATTTCCTCAAGATTGTAGAGGGTAGAGTGTGGAAGACCAGCCAGGAGTGAGGTGGAATTGGCAGGTCTAGAGGTAACAAATACATGGATGAGGGTTTCAGTAGAAGATCAGCTGAGGTAGGGAGGGAGTTGGCCGATGTTACAGAGATGGAAATAGATGATTTTTGTGATGGTGTGGATATGTGGTCAGAAGCACATCTCGGGGGAAAATATGACATCAAGGTTGAGAACTCTGACAGTTGCCAGGGAGAGAGATGGAGTGGGTGGCTGTCACATTTGTGGCAGGGATCGTTGGAGGAAATTTCTGTTCATCCGGTACCGGATGTCAGACAAGCAGTCTGATAATTTAGAGATGGTGAAGGTGTTGAGAGAGTTGCACTGAGGTAGAGCTGGGTGTGGTCAGTGTACATTTGGAAACTAATGCTGTGTTGTCATATGATGTCACCTAGTGGCAGCATAGAGATGACAAATAGGAGGTGGTGACAGATAAATCCTTGGGGACACAAGAAGTAATGTAATGGGAGTGGGGACAGTAGAAATTTTCAGCAATCTTCTGACAATAGAGAAATGAGGAGGGATAGATTATATTTGTCACAGTCGGATGACAGTGGAGAGATGTTAGAGGATGATGGAGTGTTCAACAGTGACAAAGGCTGCAGTCGGTTCGAGAAGGACGAGAAAGGATTGGTTACATTTGCTACAGTCACAAGGATGACATTTGTGAATTAGTTAATAACATTTTCGGTACTGTAGCAGGGGTGGAATCCTGATTGAATGATTCAAACATGAACCTCTGGGAAAATGGGCAGGGATCTGGCAGAAAACAACACTTTTAAGGCATTTGGAGAGGAAAGAGAGGTTGGAGTGCTTTTTTATTCGTTATGTTGGATGTGGATGTCGCTGGCTGGGCCAGTATTTATTACCCATCCCTAATTGCCCTTGAACTGAGTGGTTTGCTCGGATATTACAGAGGTGAAGTTAGTGTCAACAACATTTCTGTGGGTCTGGTATCACATGTAGGCCATCAGAGTTCCATCCCGAAAGAACATTCCAAAAAAAGATGGGTTTCTATAAAAATCAATAATGGTTTCGTGGCCACCCTTAAACTAGCTTTTAAATTCCAGATTTTAATTAATTGAATTAAAATTGCACCATTTGCTGTGGTGGGATTCGAACCCATGTCTACAGAGCATTAGCCTGTGCTCTGAATGATTAGTCTACTGACATTACCACTATGGCTTTGTCTCTCAAGCAGAGATGTGGCAATTTGCAAGGATGGTTGCAATGGTTGGTTTTTGAGAGGGGTGATGACGGTGATTTGAAGGACAGAGGGACAGAAGTTGAGAAGAGAGAACTGTTAACAATATCAGCTAACATAGGACTTTGCCCCGTCCATCCGAGCAGCCACCAAGCTGAGGCACCAGGGCTGCTGGCCCTTCAGCTGAACCCTGCCATGTTCCCTCACCCAAGGTGCCGTTTACAATGCCAAGCACCTCGGCTAGGTTTGTTCAGATGCAAGCATATCACCATGTCCCCCACCCCTGCCCACTCCCACCGATGTATTTCGGGTCATCCAGCTGTCAGTCACCTCTTGCCTGCTGCCCCAATGCTCTTTGGTGTGTGATTCCCCCACCCTACCAGTGTACTTCTGGTCATCCAGCTGTCAGTCACCTCTTGCCTGCTGCCCCACTGCTCTTTGGTGTGTGTGATCCCCCACCCCAGCAGTGTACTTCTGGTCATCCCGCTTTCGGTCACCTCTTTCCCATTGGAGATAAAGATTACATTAATGGACTGCAAATACTGGGATCCACCTCTAGGTTGTTCTCAGTTATTTTATTTGTTCATCAATTGAATAATTGACGTGATGGGATACTTCACCGCGCTCTTGAACTGCTCTCTGAACTTGCACTGAGTCGCCCCATAAATAAAGGTGTTTGTGCAACAATTTAAAGTCCGCAGCATTAATCCAGATCGTCGAAATATATATTCGGAATCACTGTAATCTGTGGGAACTCTTCCTGTAATATTATAATATAAGAATTGTACAACATATACCAACCACAGAAGTATGAAGCTGCCAGATATGCTGAACAGTAAAATCACAGACTTCCTTCTGCTCTCCATCTCTGGGTCACTGCAATTCTCTCCCTTCCTCACCCCCCTTAGTCCTTTACGGACTCGACTGGCCACTAAAATATGTCGGACTGTCAGAGCATTGAGGAACAGAATTAACGCGAATGGGAGTAATGGGATTAAAATCTTATCAAACCTGTCAAATCCCACCTATCCGGGCTCAGTAAAATATGCTGTAATTGGGTAACAGCCCAATGGCACATTGTCAATTATGTCTCCATGTTCAAATACAAAGTAATAGGGGACGTTTTCTAAACAGAGCAGAATGCAGGTTGTTACTAAAACCACACCTGCCGTTTTCTCAGTGCAATATTTTGTTTTCAGCTTCTGACAACAAATGGCTACAAATCGATCAAAGGAGAAAGTGACGGTGAACCAGACAGAACACTCTGTGGCTGTCCGACTCAGGACAATAATAACACTACACACAGGAGTGATGTGCAGGAAACATCGCGGGGAGTGATAATAACCGATCCTGGACAGTATCACCTCAGTTATAATGAACAGTAGATCCGCTGTTGCCATGGCCACCAGGTAGCGAGTGGTACAGGTGGAGAGGCCGCATTTTCCCCGGGACAGGATCACAATCGCCAGGAAATTAACTGTGTGAGAGACAGAAGGGAAAAGAGACTGGAAATTACTGATCAAACATTCTCCGTGTCTGAATCAGAGATTAAAGGCAGGATTTTAGTGATGAAAACAGGTGGGTTAGGGCGGGTCAGAGGTTAAATTTTTAAAAATATCAACACTGAACCCAACGGACCTCCAGTCGCCCACTTCCGGGTTTAATGGAGTCGGGACAGGAGTCGAGCAGACAGTCACTCCCAGGAGGCGGCTTGGCAATTGAAAGAGTTTAATGAGGGGGCAAGTCTCTCATTTCATCTGTCTTACAGGTCTAACTCTGGCCGGCCTGGTTTCCACATGAGAGCTCACACCACATACAAAGACACCTGGGTTTGGCAAGTCCCCTGATCCAGGATCAGATCAGGAATAGATGCCCCCAATCTGAGATCGCACCCCACTTTCCCAGGAATCGGACCACACCACCACCGGAATCAGACACCAGCCACCCCCCCCCCCCACCACCTCTCATTGAACTCTGCTCCCTGGATCAACTGCCCCGCCCCACCCCCACCCCCACACCCGCCCCTCTGGCTCGGACCCATCTCCTGGGATCAGACCAGCCTCCTGGTTTCGGGCGCACTGGGGATCAGGTTCCCACCCATCGTGTCTTGGATCAGAGACTCCCCCACGCCCGCTCCCCCGAACTGAACTTGAACAATCTCTCGGATGGGATACCCCACCCTGGGGTCGTGATCAAACACTACTCCATCACTAACCCGGACCACATTCCACGAAAGGAGACTTCTTCACGGGATTGGGGATCAGACTTTTCCTCTTCCTCTCCCACACTCAGCACATACTGCAGGATAGTAGACCCCTCCTGGAGTTTGGGATCGACAGCCCAGCGATCCGAGATGTCACCACTCTTTCTCCGTCTGGAGTTGGGGAATGGACATTCACCCCAAAACAGGCAGCTTTCCCCCAAATACCTCAGGGCCCGCACTTTGACCGTCCTAGTCCTGTAGCCTATTCCAGTGTCCTGCCTGTACGACTGGACGCCAAACCTGTCAGTCAGGCGGATTTTAGGGAGGAGAACATGTCAAAGATTAGATTAGAAGTGAGATGAGGATTTTCTTTCCACCCAGAGGGTGGTGGGGGTCTGGAAATCACTACCTGAAAGAGTAGTAGAGACAAACCTCAAGGGATTAGGCTGGTTGGCGATGGACCAAGTGGCCTCTTTCTGTGCTGTAAACTTTCTATGATTCCATTCTATTTAAGATAAAACAGGACTCAGTACTGGAGGGAAAATAAAATACTTTTACTGCTGTCAAACTGATAAAAATAGACGAATGTTGAAGACATTCAGGAGGTCAGGCAGCATCTGTGGGGAGCAGGAATGATTGGATGACAAAAGGAATGACGGTGAAAGGCGAATGGGTAATTAAAGAAATAGAGGATGGGCCCAGAGGAGACTTAAGTGGTGACATCAGGGGAACACGGACTCACTGCATTCCACAAACACTATAAATTTAAATAGCAAATTAGTTTCAGTATAGCTTAGTGTGGGGGCTGAATTTTGGTTGGAAGAATAAGCTTCCCAACTACTCATTGCAAAATAATTTTCTTATTGGGGTAAAGCAGAATGGGAGTTGAAGAGGAACAGATTTATCAACCCTTTAAATAAACAACGCAGGTTAACAGGGCCATAAAAATATAAACAAAGCACAGGTGTTCATTTCTGGCTGAAAGAAATTGAAAAGCAAGAGCTGGTATTAAACTAATATAGCCATGGTTATACAACACTTGTCGTGTTGTGCAGTTCTGGTCTCCAAATGCTATTTATTCACTGGACCAGGCACAATTATTTTAACCACCATGATACCAAAAATGAGAGAAGCGTACTACTTATTTCATCATTCACAGTTTATTAATATTATTATTTACTTCCACTTGTCTGATCTCTATTATTAAATCCTGATATGTGCATTCCTCAGTTGCAGGTGTCTGTCCTCACAGGGACATACCACACTGAGCTAAGAGCAGGGATTGTTGCAGGTTACATGTGTATAGATTCGGAATCATTGATTAGAATTAGCCCATCCAACATAATCAGTAACAGAATGGGATGATCCAATAACCACAACCTAATATTCATCCTGTGTAATATCCAGATAATGCAATGCAGCAGTCACGAACTACAGATTCTCAGGACCATGTTGGGGGACTAAAATAATTGAACTGTTTCATGTAACTGTACTCAGATTAGGAATAAATCATTATACAGAGGATTATAATAATGTCTCTGCGCGGTCCTGTTGTTTAACTGTAAGTAATTAGTTAACATCTGTTTCGGTTCAGCAGTTCAATAGAAAACAGAAATATCAATAATGTCAGTTTATACACTCTGCCAATCATCAGCTAAAAGTTTTCACCTTGCAATCAATTACATTCAGAAAACGCAGAGGCAACTCCATAGAATTGAAAGACCAGTCACCTGAAACAATTAATTTGAAATAGAAATAAAAACAAGAAATGCTAGAAATACTCGGCATCTGTGGAGAGAGAAGCAGGTTTAATGTTTCAGGTCAGTGACCCTTCATCAGAACTGGCAGAGCCAGAAATAGGTTTTAAACAAGTAAAGCGGGGCTGGGGCAAGAGATAACAAAAGAGAAAGTGTTGATAGGACAAGGTCACAGTAAATAACTGACCAGAAGGCTTGGTATCTCTTGCCTCACCCCTGCTTTACTTGCTATAAACCTATTACATTTCTCGTTCTGCCAGTTCTGATGCAGGGTCACTGACCTGAAACATTAACTCTGCTTCTCTCTCCACTGATGCTGCCAGACCTGCTGAATATTTCCAGAATTTCTTGTTTTTGTTCCAGATTTCTAGCATCTGCAGTATTTTGTTTGGGTTGTTTCATTGCAGTTAGTGACCCACACTCAGTACAATTCTACAGTGACAGATGCTCCCAGTAATACATGGCTACTGGGTTCAGGTGTTCCACACCAGTTATGGCCCACAGGCAGTACAATTCTACAGTGACAGATACTACCAGGAATACATGTTCACTGGGGTCAGGTATTTCACTCCAGTTAGTGACCCACACTCAGTATAATTTTACACTGACTGGTAATCCCGTAAATTCCTTCCCTGAGGGAGTTGCCGTCACTGAGATCTGATCTAACAGTACACGATGTTCCATTAAAGGCAATAGCTTGTTAATTCAGTATTTCAGTAATTTTTAATTTCAGTTGAGGCAATGAAATAAAACTGCAGAGTTAATTCAGGATATTTGAGTGACCAAAGTGTCCCATTTACAGTGACCACCAGACCAGATCAGTATGCACCGTGTAAAACCAGAGACCAGCTCACACACAGGTTTACACAACTTCAATGGTTCTAGGCACTTACCAGGTACACCAATGACGGCAAGGATAAGGTAATATATTTTCCTGATACTGTATAATGTTTCACGCATATTCTGTATGACGTGGTCTGCCCTTCGTGCTGCAGGCAATATTACTGTGCTAAACTCTGACGAGCTACATTCCCAGACCATGTATTTTATACCTTGTGTGGTCTCTGCGGGTTTACTGATGTTGCAACATCATTCATATTATTTTATTTTTTAAAATTTGAACAGATTACGACATTGAGTTCAGTCCATGTTGTGATGGAAAATATTACTTTTTTTCCTGAGATTAAGTTGGAAAACTCCCAAGACTGAACAATTCTGAACTCATGAATTAACTAATGAAAGTTAGCAGTTGTATTCCCCCAGCACTGTGGTTTTTCTTTCAAACACCATTAGTCCCATCCCCATTTCTCATGTTGTTTCAATGGTGTCCTTCACTCGACGGTAACCGTTCAGTAATTAAACTCCAAATGCTATAGTGCCTCACTCAGGGCTGCTCTACTGCACTCTGAGATGTGGTTTCCCTCAATAATGTTGGACATTCAGTTTAATGATTGACGTGTGTTATTTGTGACTTTGCATTGCAGAATTCAACTAATACAGCATCTGCAACTAATTTAATACCGCAAATTAATGCAGTACCTCGACATAATTCAATGCTTTAAACCAGTGGAAAAATCTCAAATCAGCCCCTCCCAGTGATATAGCTGCTTTGAGCGGTACAGCTCCTCCGAACAATAAAACCTCTCCAACCTTTCTAACCCACACAAACACTCTGAATGACACAAAACCTCCAAATGATGCATCCGACTGACACAGCACCACAAACTAATACATCACCTCAAAATGAAACTAACACATCTCTCATACTAATGCAGCACCTCAAATTAATGCAACACCTCCATTTCATACAGTATCTCAAAAAATACTTCAACCTAACACAATACCTTAAGATAATGTAGTTCCTCAAACCTACACAGTACACCAAACTAGATAGCACAGAATTATAGAATAATTGAATATTATGCTACAAGAAACAGGTCATTCGTCCCATCGTGTAATTTCCGGCCAGAAAAGGGCTATACAGCCTAGTCCCACTTTCCAGACCTTGGTCCCCAGTCCTACACGATGGTGGTAGGGGTCTGGAATTCACTGACTGAAAGGGTGATCGAGGCAAATACCCTCATCACATTAAAAGAAAAAGTACTTGGACACACACTTCAGGTATCGTAAGCTTGAGGGCTACAGAATAAGAGTTGGAAGGTGAAATTCGCTTGGATAGATACTTTATGGCCAGCACAGATACGATGGGCCGAATTGCATCCTTCTATACCATAAGTCTTTCTTTGTTCCTCTGTTTCTAAACTGTTTGTTATAAGCGGGTTAGTGCCCAGTGAAAATGGCGGTGTGAAGACATGGTGCAAAAGCACGGGAGCAAGCGGCAGAGTATGTCGGCCAGTGTGAGCAGCAAGTGAACCAGCTCTGGGTTCATCATTTCTCTGACACTTTCCCTGCGAAGCTCTGGGTTCATCATTTCTCTGACTGTTTCCTGCCAGACGCCCTACCATGTGATAAATGCAATAATCGGTGGGGCGTGATAAAATCGACACAACATAAAGCACAATGCCGCCTCCTGCAATGACCGTATTCAGGCCATTCACCAGTACTGTGAACAAAAACATTATCTAACGTACAAAGTATTATTCAAGCTGTCTCCTCTCCAAACTCGCAGCAAGTCTAGTTCACCTGTCACCTCCTGTGCTCGCTGATCAACATTGGTTCCTGGTCCAACAACACTGGGTTTTAAAAATTCTCCTGTCTGTTTTTAAACCTCTCCCTGGCCCTCACTCCTCTCTCTATCCTGTAAGGTTCTCCAGTTCTGCAAGCAGCCAGAGCTCCGTAACCTCTCCATTCCTACAATCCGCCCTATTTCGATAAACTCCTCCACACCTTATAACTGCCCTACCTCTGTAACCTAGTCCATTCTGACAACTCTCCCTATCTCTGTAACATCCTCCAGACCCGACAACACTCAATCTCTCGAAACTGAAGCACCTAAAATCCATTCACTGTCACCTCATTCATTCCTCCAACCTTCCCTATCTGTTACCTCCTCCAGACACTACAACGCTCACTATCTCTGCAACCTCCTTCAGACCCTACAATGCTATCTCTGCATCCTGCTCCAGCCCACAACCCCTCTCTGAAACCTCCTCCAGTCCTATAACCTTCCCTATCTCTGCAACCTACTCCAGCCACTACAGCACTCCCAATCTCTCTAAACTCCAGCCCTGAAAATCTATTCAGTGCAGCCTCCTAAAACCCTACAACGCCTCCTATCTATGTAACCTCCTGATGTCACTACAACCCTTCCTATCTCTGTAGCTTTGTTCAGTCCCCACAACTCTCCCATCTCTCTAACCTCTGCCAACCACCTCTTAACTCGTCCAGTCCCTATAACCCACCCTATTTCTGTAACCTCCTTGAGCACCTACCGCTCTCCCTACCTCTGCAACCTCCTCCAGCCATACAATCCTCCCTATCTCTAACCTCCTTCAGTCCCTGCAGCGCTCACCACTTCTTTAACCTTCTTTAGCTCCTAGAAACCTCCTGATCTCTGCAACTTCCACTGCTCTGACAACGCTCCCAATTCTAGAGCTTCCTCCAGCACCTACACTCCTCCCAATCTCTGTAAAGTCCTCTAGGCCCTATAACTCTCCCTATCTCTGCAACCTCTGCCAGTACCCAAAAATCTTCCCAACCTCAGAAACACCTCCAGACTTTATAACACTATCACTGTAACCTACTCCAGCACCTACACCCCTCCCAATCTCTGTAACGTTCTCTAGGCCCTACAACTCTCCCTGTCTCCGTAACCTCCTCCAGCCTATATAACCCACCCTATCTCCAATGCATTCTCCAGCCCAAACAACCCTCTGAGAATTCTGCACTCCTCCACATTGGACCTTGTGCATCCCCTATTCCCATTGCTCCACCACAGGTGAACATGTCTTCACGCTGAGGCCCTATGCTCTGGAATTGTTTCATTAAACCACTTTACCTACATCCGCTCTAATTCCTTTTTTCGAGTGCACGGGTGACTTTTTTTTAGGTGTGAGGCCCCTTTAATTTGTGTGCACAAACGCGCATGCAGGGTGATTTAAAGGAGCCGCCCTGTGTGCGGTTTTCACGTGACGTTTTCGGTTGCTGCATCGCCATCCAGCCTCGATGGAGCATTGCTTTCCACCTGTCTCTCCTTAAAACCGAACTCTTTGAGACAGTTTTTGCTCACCTCTCCTAATATCTCCTTTTGGATCAGTGCCAAGTTTTTGTCTGATTAACGCCCCTGTGAAGCACCTTGTGATGTTTTTAACTATGTTACTAGGCGCTATATAATTGCAAGATAGTTGTTGTCTTGAGCAAGCAGCCAGTGATACTGATTTGGATGCAGTGAGAGATATTTGAAACACCATTGAAACTTTGGCACTGGTGTTACATTCTGTAAGGTAAGTGGGAAGCAGCGGTTTCTTCTCACGCCAAACATTTTCAGTTCACTGCTGACAAGGAAGTTTATAGCCCAGAAGATCTCCTCCCTTCCTCGATTGATTCAACGTACAGTGTAGACCCGTCTGTGAATAAAGGGGTCTGGAAGAAAAGGAAAAGACTGATATTTATATGGAGCCTATCACCACCGCAGCATCTCAGACAATGACGGACCCTTCTGAAGTGTGGTAATGTAGAACAAAGTAATTCATGACAACGCTACTTCATCGGACACGTCCGCGTTGTCAACAATTGCGGTCGCTCATAAACTGTGTCTATGGGAGACTGGTGGAGACCGGGGGTGGGCTTTATCCTGAAATCCCCGGTATAAATGGACTGTCCGCAGTCACAGTCACAGTCACCGCACGGTCTGAGAATAGATACAAACCCGGTGCTGCAGAACATATCAGACTGCGGGAAACAGGCTTTAGAGAAGAGGAGTCAAGGAAGAAATGAAAGAATAAAACATAAATGAATCTGACCTTGATCCCGCAATGATTTTCTATTTCTGTGCAGATTTTGTCACGATTATCCTTGGTATTCCATTACAACCAATCAGCTATGAGCTCTTTGATTTATTTTAGCAAGTTTCTCTGAGAAAGCTGCTGCCAGGGCTCAGAATGGATTATTATATAAAGATCAAGAATTCGTTTCCCTCTTTCTGTAAGAAAGCTGCTTTCAGCCTGAACGGGTTTCGATCGAAAATATTTCTCAAGTTTGTTCTTTTTAAAGGGAGTGACCTCTGTATTTTTCCATCCAGTTTGTCATTAACCACCTCTTCAATATAAACTACTGTGCAGTAAAAACTCAAGTCCCTGCTCTATTATCCACGGAATTCATATCCTTCCCTCTTTGAGTTAAATTGTCATTGCCACATTAATTGACAAGTTATATCTCCCGAGTCGATCTGATGCTGAGACTGGATAGTGTTCAGTCTGGTGTCAGGTTAACCAGAGGCTGATTTTCCAGGTGCTCGGCAGTGAGCGATAATCTGCTTGTGTGAATGTGTGAGGCGTTTACTGAGCTGAACCTCTGATCCCACCTTTCATCAGTTAAATTAAAATGTACAGGGTAATGAAAGTTTCAGTAAGTGATAATATATAAAAAAACACAAAAAAAAAATCACACGGTGTTAGAGGGGCCCAGGTCCCCAAATCTATCCCCGTTCCGAAGAAGGGTCACTGACCTGAAACGTTAACTCTGCTTCTCTTTCCACAGGTGCTGCCAGACCTGCTGAGTATTTCCAGCATTTCTTGTTTTTATTTCAGATTTCCAGCATCCGCAGTATTTTGCTTTTATTACTCCCCCAACTCTATCTGTCTGAAATGCAAATTCTAAACCAGTAAACGCTGTTACACTGGTTTGGATTAAATCTCCAGAGCTCGTTTTGTTGATTTGTCTCGCAACGGTTCATAAAACGTGTCCACGGGGAGACTGGTGGAGACCGGGATTGGGTTTATTCCTGAAATCCCCGGTATAAAATGAACTGTCCGGCAGTTACAGCCACCGCAAACTTTCAGAATAACTGTAAACCCTGCGCTGCGGAATATACCAGACTGTGGGAAACTGCGGCAAAAATGAAGATTAAAGAGAGAAATTAAAGAATAAGATAGGAATGAAACTTACCTTGATCCCGCAAGGATTTTCTGTCTATTTCCGTGTAGAGTTCGAGACTTTTGTCCTTGTTATTTCATTACAACCAATCAGGTAGAAATTTCTGGAATTGTTTTGTGAAGTTACAAATTGGGAATTTGATCTGATCTTTATTGTGTGAAATTCAGTCACCCTCCACCCTCTGTGAAAGCTGCTGCCAGGATACAGGATGGATTTCAATTCAAACATTCCAGAACATGGTACAGACCTTCCTGCTTACATTAAATTGAACCTGCTTCACAATTCATTGCCGTTTAAACTGTTAACAAAGTTAGTTAGAAATGTTCCTTTATCTCTTGTTCCAGGAAAGTTCGTTAACACTGACGCTTTTGCTAAAGATCCCGCAAATTCTAAAATAAGGAAGCATTACTGGACTAAGATGGGTTTTCAGTCTCGAAAATGTTCATACATTTGTCTGTGGAGAGACTGCTGGGGACTAGGAGTAGATTCAGTCCTGAAATACCCTGTGTTATATGGACTGACTGCTGTCACTGTCTGATTCCGCACTCACAAAATAACTCCACTCAGAGCAGAGGAACATATCAGACCGCTGGAAATAGGCTTTTAGACAGGAAGAGGAAAGGGAGCAATGAAAGAATAAAATACATAACTGCAGCTTAGAAGCTACATTACCCTTACCCTGATCCTGTTCGGATGTTCTGTCTCTCTATTTCCACGTAGATATTGCAGGTTATAAATCTTTGTCCCAGTCATGTGGATACTCAGAGCAGTAAATCCAAATCATGGTTTTCAGGGTCTGGTGATACCTCTCTAGCGCTCCCTGGGACTGAGGGTGATACACTGAGGACTTCAGTGATTCCTAAGCCATATACAACTTCCTGAAACACTCTGGGCATGAAGTTAGATTCCTGCTCTGATTAAATCTCCCTCGGCAGACCTGGATTACTCCTTTGATCACAGCCTAAACTGTGATTTTCCTGAGAGCTATGACTTTGGGGAATCGGGTGGTTAAGTCCATTATGGTGAGGAGGTATTGATAGCCGGTTTTGATTTTTGGTAGTGACCCCACACAGTCTATCAATATTCGGTCAAAGGGTTCACCGAACACCGGAATGGGCTTGAGGGGGGGGCAGTTTAATTGTGGCCTGGGGTTTGCCTGCAATGTGGTAAGCGTGGGCGGCACAGTGGTGCAGTGGTTAGCACCGCAGCCTCACAGCTCCCGTGACCTGACTTTGGTTCTGGGTCCTGCCTGTGTGGAGTTTGCAAGTTCTCCCTGTGACTGTGTGGGTTTCCTCCCACATGCCAAAGACTTGTGGGTTGATAGGTAAATTGGCCATTGTAAATTGCCCCTAGTGTAGGTAGGTGGTAGGAGAATTGAGGGAAGGTGGGGATGTGACAGGGAAATAGAATTAATGTAGGATTAATATAAATGGGTGTTTGATGGTCGGCACAGACTTGGTGGGCCGAAGGGCCTATTTCAGTGCTGTATCTCTCTATGACATGGCAGCTTTTACAATTATCGGACCAGAGGCGAGGCCAGTAAAAGAGTTTGCTTACTCGGGCTAAAGTTTTCCAAATACCCACATCTCCAGCCATCAGGGCAGCAATGGTTATCCTTAAAATGTCTAGCCAGTATTTTGGGGCCACTGAAATCTGGTGGAGCACTGTCCACACCTCCTCCACAGGTCTCCACTTCCGCATTACTACCCCATCACATACATAGTAACAGTCAGGGATCAGGGTTGCTATTATCTTGCTGCCAGCCAAGTCATTCCCTACTAGGAAGTCTATCCCTGCTATTGGTAACTCTGGGACAATTCCTACGGTTATGGGGCCTGAGACCAGGTCACACTGTAGGTGGACCTGATGGAGGGGAACAGACAGGTGTCCTCCTCCCACTACACTGATCAGGGCCTTGTCTTTCATGGAGATTTCGTGTGGGAGGTTTCAGCTGTTCTCTAACATTAAGGACTGAGTGGCCCCTGTATCCCTGAGCAGTGCAATGGAATTGCTCACCTCCTGGGAAGGATAAGGGGGCATGGTTCCTGCGAGAACAAAACTCCAGTAATTCTCGGGGATTTTGTTTGGTCCAGCAATGCATAGGGTAATACCCTCATAGGATCTCGGATCTACAGTGAGGTCCTCTGCTGGTCCTGCTATGATCTTTACTGGGTTCTCCTCCTTGGGACCACACTTGCAGTGACCTATTAGACCCACCAGCTATCCTTTTAGTCTCCAGCATTCTAGTCTGGAGTGACCCACTTTGTTTCAGTGGGAACACACTGGTCTCTGGGGTTTCTCTTTGTGGGCTTGGGGTGGTATACCCTTTCCAGGTGTGGCTCCCTTTCTATCTTACTCTCCGTTCTCATCCTGCACAGTTTTTGGGGTGGCTTTGGAAGGATCGGCCTGAGTTGCCAGGACTATGTGTGAGCTCATAGCTAACAGCATCGACTGCAGCCTCTCTAGCTGTGCAGACTCTCAGCTCCTCTAAGTGTATTCTTAGATTGGGGGGTGGGCAATTTTTGAATTCCTCCAGCAATATTATCGCACGTAATTCATCATAGGTGCGCTATATTTTTACAGACCGGACCACCAGTCGAAAGTGATTTGCTTCTGCCTTTCGAATTCAGATAACTCTGCATGTTTTTTTCCCAGCATTCCTGAATTGCCAGTGATATGCCTTGGAACCAACTCATATGCACTAAGCATGGCAGCTTTGATCTGCTCATAATTAGCTGATATTTCAGGGGTCAGCATTGAATAGACCTCTTGAGCCTTCCCTGTTAACTCACCCTGAATTATGAGGGTCCACATTTCTTGGGGCCATCATAGCTGTCCCACTACCTTCTCAAAAGTGGCAACAAAGGATTCTATCTCACTCTCTTCAAATTCTTGTATGAACTTGGCATACTTACATGCCTCAAAGCCTGAATCTGGGTTAGGGAGATTTGGCAGTTACTGGGTGAAATGAGATTTTCCCTGGCAGCCTCCAACTGTCTCACCTTTCTCTCTGTTTAAACCTTGCTTGCTGGAAGGCCTTAGAGTGTAGTAAATGCAGCTTGAATGCAGCTCTGGTTCTGCCCAAGGCAGTTGTGCTTTTGAACAAGATGTATCCTCAACTGCTACAGGTTTAAATGCAGGCAGGCTGAAAAAGGCTGCCCCTGGATCCCGTAGCTGGACCCATTCAAGTAGCTGTCCCACAAGATCTCCCTCCTCCATTTTAACAAGTGGAACACAGCAGCACAGTGGCGCAGTGGTTAGCACTGCAGCCTCACAGCTCCAGCGACCCAGGTTCAATTCTGGGTACTGCCTGTGTGGAGTTTGCAAGTTCTCCCTGTGTTTGCGTGGGTTTTCTCCGGGTGCTCAAGTTTCCTCCCACAAGCCAAAAGACTTGCAGGTTGGTAGGTAAATTGGCCATTATAAATTGCCCCGAGTATAGGTAGGTGGTAGGGAAAATATGGGGACAGGTGGGGATGTGTAGGAATATGGGATTAATGTAGGATTAGTATAGATGGGTCATTGATGGTCGGCACAGACTCGGTGAGCCGAAGGGCCTGTTTCAGTGCTGTATCTCTAAACTAAACTAAACCTTAATATGCTGTAAAAATGCTGTATAAAATGGCAGTTGACAATAACATCCAAGTGTAGAAAACACAATTTACAGTTGGTTCTTATCTGTTCATCACAATTTACAGTTGGTTCTTATCTATTCATGACAGGAGGGTTGTAAAGACTGGCAGAGGTTACAGAGATTGGGACTGTTGCAGATAAGCATTACCATTGCTGAATCCCCCATTATCAACATCCTGGGGGTTACCATTGACCACAACTGAACTGATGAAACCACATAAATACTATGGCTGGAAGAGCAAGACAGAGGCTGGGAATTCTGCGGTGAGGAGCCACCTCCGAACTCCCCAAAGCTTGCCCATCATCCAAAAGGCACAAGTCAAGTATGTGATGAAATACTCTCCACTTGTCTGGATAAGTGCAGCTCTAACAACACTCAGGAAGCACAACACCATTCAAGACAAAGCAACCCACTTGATCGGCACCCCATTTACCACCTTAAACATTCACTCCCATCACTACCGATACACAGTGGCAGTAGTTTGTACCATCTATAAGATGCACTGCAGCAACTCGCCACACCTCCTTCGACAGCACCTTCCAAACCCATGATCTCTACCACTCAGAAGAACAAGGACAGCAGACACATGGGAACATCAACACCTGCAATTTTCCCTACAAGTCACACACCTTCCTGACTTGGAAATATTTCGCCGTTCCTTCACTGTTGCTGGATCAAAATCATGGAACACCTTCCCTAACAACACCGTGGGTTTACCCACACCAGGTGTACTGCAGTGGTTTCGAAGACAGATCACCATCACCTTCTCAAGAGAAATGAAGGAGGGACAACTAAAGCTGACCTTACCAGCAATGCCCAAAGACCTTGTAGGGCTGGAGGAGGTGAGAGAGGTAGGGAGTAATGTAGGGGCCTGAGTAGGTTATCGAGAAAGTGAGAGGCGAGACAATGGAAGGATTTGAACACACTGATGAGTATTTTATATTTGAGATGTGTTAGACCAGAAACGAATTTCAGTATGCTAACACGGGGGAGGTGGGTGAACAGGAGCTGTTGTGAGTTAGTACATGGGCAGCAGAGAGTTGGTTGAGCTGAATTTACAGAGGGTGGAAAATGGGAGGCCAGTCAGGAGAGCAGTGAATTCATCAAGTTTAGAGATAACAAAGGCATGGATAAGGGTTTCTGCAGCAGATGAGCTGAGGCAGGGGAAGAGATGGGAATTATTCACCCACATGCTCACATTCTGGGCACGGAACTGATACAAAGATCCCATAGACAAACAGACCATCATCTACATTTACATCCAGAACAGTGGAGACAGATCCTGTATTCATTTCACACTCACTCACTCAAAGCCTTTGACAATATTGTGTAACATGAGAAACTTCGATCCAGTTGAACTACCCCACATTGTCGCCCTTACTCACTAGATGTTCCCAGCGTTTCTCATTCTGGATTCAATATTCACCATTATTTTCCAACTTCTATTTGCTCTCTCCTGCAATACCCTTTGTTACCATCGTCCAACTCACTAATCTGTGTAAAAATAACAGGAACCTCAGCATCAGTCCTTCCAGCACTTCACTTGGTGCCTCTTCCCATCCTTAAGATTTCCATTAACAGATGTTCTCCATTACCACTCTTTAAGATATTTTCCCTGATAAAGTTTCCAGTCTGTACTCCACTGAGGTGAAGCTTGACTCGAATTGTAAAGACAGAGGAAGAGACCAACAGACAGGAACTTCTTCGTTACATCTGGGCTTTAGATCCCTCCAGATTGGACTATTCCAATGCTATCCTGGCCGTTTCCCCATCATCCACCCCCTGTACACTCCAGTCAAGCACAACTCTGCTGCCCATGTCCCGTTCACCCATCACCCCTGTGCTCACTGACCTACATTGGTTCCCAGTTCAGCATCAACTCAGTTTAAATTTTGTGTTCAGATCCATCCATGGATTGCCCTGCCCTGTCTCTGTAATCTCCTGCAGCCCAACAACCCTGCAAGAATTCTGCATTTCTCAGTTTCTGCCATCTTCCAAACCACTGACTTCCTTTGTGACACCATTGGTGGCCGTGCCTTCAGCTGTCTAGATCCCAAGCTCTGGAATTCCCTCCATAAACCTCTTCACCACTTCAGCTCTCTCTCCTCATTCAAGATGGAGCTTTCTCATCTAACTCTTTGACCAAGCTTTCAGTCACTTGTCTGAATCTCTCCTTATGTGCTAAATTGTGTATGCGATCCCTCTCGTAAAGTGGTCTGTGATGTTTCACTATGTTGAACGCGCCAGATCAATGTAAGTTGTCATTGGTGTTGAGAAGCAGAGTGACAGAGCAATGGGGCAATAGTGAGAAAGAGATATAAGGAGAGAGACAGATGTAGGCTGGGAGATAGAGAAAGCAAGAGGCAGCAAGAGAGTGCCCATGTGTGTGTGTGAGAGAGAGATCTGATACTTTGAATTTGATCCATTCGCCCTGTCACACTGAAGGTTACTGGGTCCAGTGAATATCTGTTAATGTGTCTGACTCAGGCGGTTCAATATCAAACACAGGACTATCTGCGTGCCAAACTGCGTAAGCAGCATGTGATGGACAGAGCTAAGCGATCCCACAACCAACGGATCAGATCTAAGCTCTGCAGTCCTGCCACATCCAGCCATGAATGGTGGTGGACAATTCAGCAACTAACTGGAGGAGGTGGCTCCACAAATATCCCCATCTTCAATGACGGGAGAGCCCAGCATATCAGTGCGAAAGATAAGGGTGAAGCAATTGCAACAATCTTCAGCCAGAAGTGCCGAGTTGATGATCCATCTCGGCCTCCTCCTGAGGTCCTCAGCATTACAGATGCCAGACTTCAGCCCATTCGATTCACTCCACGTGATATCAAGAAACGACTGAAGGCACAGGATACTGCAAAAGCTATGGGCCCTGACAATATTCCGGCAATAGTACTGAAGACCTGTCCTCCAGAACTTGCCGCGCCCTTAGCCAAGCTGTTCCAGTACAGCTACAACACTGGCATCTACCCTGCAATGTGGAAAATTGCCCAGGAATGTCCTGTGACACCAAAAGCAGGACAAGTCCAAACCGGCCAATTACCGCCCCATTAGCCTACTCTCAATCATCAGTAAAGTGATGGAAGGCGTCATCAACAGTGCCATCAAGCGGCACTTGCTTAGCAATAACCTGCTCAGTGACGCTCAGTTTGGGTTCCGCCAGGGCCACTCAGCTCCTGACCTCATTACAGCCTTGGTTCAAACATGGACAAAAGAACTGAACTCAAGAGGTAAGGAGAGAGTGACTGCCCTTGACATCAAGGCAGCATTTGACCGAGTATGGCATCAAGGAGCCCTAGAAAAACTGAAGTCAATTGGAATCGGGGGGAAAATTCTTCGCTGGTTGGAATCATACCCAGTACAAAGGAAGATGGTTGTGGTTGTTGGAGGTCAATCATCTCAGCTCCAGGACATCACTGCAGGAGTTCCTCAGGGTAGTGTCCTCGGCCCAACCATCTTCAGCTGCTTCATCAATGACCTTTCTTCAATCATAAGGTCAGAAGTGGGGATGTTCGCTGATGATTGCACAATGTTCAGCAAGATTCGTGACCCCTCAGATACTGAAGAAGTTCCTGTAAAAATGCAGCAAGACCTGCACAATATCCAGGCTTGGGCGAAGTGGCAAGTAACATTCGCACCACACAAGTGCCAGGCAATTACCATCTCCAACAGGAGAGAATCTAACCATCTCCCCTTGACATTCAATGGCATTACCATCACTGAATCCCCTACTATCAACATCCTAGGGGCTACCATTGACCAAAAACTGGAGTAGCCATATAAATACCGTGGCGACAAGATCCGGTCAGAGCTAGCAATCTTGCGGTGAGTAACTCACCTCCTGACTCCCCAAAGCCTGTCCACCATCTACAAGGCACAAGTCAGGAGTGTGATGGAATACTCTCCACTTGCCTGGATGGGTGTAGCTCCAACAACACTCAAGAAGCTCAACACCATCCAGGACAAAGTAGCCCGCTTGATTGGCACACCATTCACAAACATTCACTCCCTCCACCACCGATGCACAGTGGCAGCAGTGTGTACCATCTACAATATGCACTGCAGCAATGCACCAAGGCTCCTTAGACAGCACCTTCCAAACCCACGACCTCTACCAACTAGAAGGACAAGGGCAGCAAATACATGGGAACACCACCACCTGCAAGTTCCCCTCCAAGTCACACACCATCCTGACTTGGAACTATATCCCCGTTCCTTCACGGTCGCTAGGTCAAAATCCTGGAACTCCCTTCCAAACAGCACTGTGAGTGTACCTACCCCAAATGGACTGCAGCGGTTCAAGAAGGCAGCTCACCACCACCTTCTCAAGGGCAATTAGGGATGGGCAATAAATGCTAGCCTGGCCAGTGACGCCCACATCCCATGAATGAATTAAAAAAAAAATTCTCCCTCTAGCTAACAGTGAATAAATGTGTCTGAAATCAACAATTCTGAAAGGCCCGAGACCTTCCGTTGTATAAATCCTCCTGGGGCATAAATGAACAGTATATTAATCTCACCTCTGTGATTATAACAACTCAAACATGACTACAAGGAGGTCATTCAATCCCTCTGTGTCTTAAACCCATTGACCGGCCTTTACACATTGTCTAATTCATCAGTCAGGTCCATCAATATGTTTTCACTTTTCAAATACACCCTCAGCATCCACAGTCGTTTCAGTGAGGATCCAGATTTCCACTTTTCTTACTGGGGGAAGTGCTTCCTGACATCACCCTGATCAGCCTAGATCTGATTGTAACTTTATAACCCTGGTTAAAAGTAAACTTCAACAGAGATGCAGTAGAGTGTGAAAACAGGTGACCTGCTGTGTGAGAAGTAAAAGATAAACACCGTAGCAGAATCTCAGAGGCTCAGATATTGGTTGTGCCGAGGCAAATTAGCTGGATGTTAAGGCCACATCATTTCTACTTGCTTTTACCAGGCGTTCACATTCGAGCTGATAGGAGTCCGAGTGTGGGAAGTCAGAGATTTTGAGATTCTGACCTGGTTTGGGTGGACAGATCGTTTCCTAATTGGACAATTCAAACAATAGTGAGGTCACGATTGAATGAACTCAGTCTCCAGAGGCTTTTCTATGACCAGAAAATATAAGAAGGGATTCCATGGTCAAAACTCTCTGAAACTATTCTCAAATTTGAAGTTGGTAAGAAGTCCTGAGATGTACTTGTTAAGATAATGTATCATTTAATTCAACATCACACAATAACAATTCTCATCAGTACTGTTACATCATCCAGGAGGCAGTGATACAGAGGTGAAGTTTAATAAAACATTTCCAAGTGGAAGTCATTATACAAATCCAGGTGAGTACAGGTAACAAGTCCGTTCATCGACCCCTCAGTTTCCTCAGGATGTTTCACAGGGTCATTGCACCTTTTCACAATCTCATGGTTTACAGTCTCAGGTGATTCCGTTTGAAAATTCAGTCCACAGTAAGTACACAATGTTTAATTTCCATGGTAACACCAGTACCTGCTCCCATGCTGGTGCCAGAAACACGTTAAGTTCAGGATCCTTAAACACTATAAATGCTCACGATCACCCAGACAGAACAGTGGGATTCCTGACTGGCACTTTCCCCATTTCTCCTCTCGCAGTGCTGACCCATCCTGCGTGCACCAGTTTCAGGAACCTCCCTGATACTCCCTCTGGGTGACCCCAGGCACTGGGTATTGGTATCTATTGGACGGTGGGATCAATCCAAGCTGAACAGAGCCTGTCTCCATCCTGAACACACACAGGTTCACTTCCCAGCAGGGTCACTGGGTACTGATACTGAGTGTGAACCCTGGATAACGTAATTCCCAAACCCAGGGATATTGAGTGTAATTACCAGTGTCCCACTGCAGCCCAGACTGAGCCCCACCCTGGACCCTTCCTGTCTGTACATTTCCCCAGTGCCCCATTGGGGAACATTCAGTCCCGGATATCCTGCAGAAGCAGCGCTGTGGGGCCGGGCGGCTGAGTCACGTGACCATGTTGCTGGGCCTCTGATGTCACAATGGGAGATGACACTCGCTCAGCTCGAACGAGAAACAGTGAAACAGCCAATAGGATTTAAACCTGGAGCGCGGCCAATTAAAGGGGAAGGACAGAAAATTGGCCAAAAATGTTTATATGGAGAAACCAGTGATGTTTACAAATTGAAATGTTCACACAAACACATCCAGTCCGGGTCTCGTACCCTGCAGCGACTTCAGCTGATTCTCTCCATTTGAACTGAACTGATGCCCCCCTAAACTGAAACAGATTAAAGATTAAACAGGAAATAAACAGACTGAACAATAGTGTAAATAACAGGGAGACTGGGATTAATATTTTAATAATAATTAGAGATATTACTGATAAGAGTGACTGAATCCCATTTATATTTCATTTATTAATTAAACATGAACACAAACACTCACCAGATCTGCTCCAGACTCCTGCAGTTCAGTATGAGGCAGCTGAGAGCGGGGACAGATCGGTCTGTGAAGGAGTTCAATGTCAGGTTCAGAAATGTCAGTGACTGGTTTGTACTGAGAGCAGAGGGAAGATCCTCGGCGCAAGAATCTGTGAGACCGACATCCCGTAGACTGGGGATCAGAGAGAGAAATAACAGGAATCAGTGTAAATCTCCAGCATTCATTAATAACACTATTACTGATATTAATAAATAATAATTAATAATATTAATTAATAAAGATGTTGAAAGGTTCTTCACCATTTCCACAAAGTAGATGGGATTTGAACAAACTAAACAGGAAAGACTGGCAGAGGTCATTGCATCTCACAGGATAAGTACCACCTGCCTCAAACCCGGCAGCCCCCGGTCAGTAAGGTTCTGTCCCGCCACAGTCCACTTGCTTCAATGGGTGCTTGGAGCTCAGGGTCATTGCCTGACAAGTGGACTGTAACACCACACCAAACAGCACGACAAAAAAAGGAAAGAAGGTACCAGCCCTTCGATTTGCAAACTGGAATGTCAGGAATGTGTGTCCTGGCCTGTTGGAAGACCATACACGAATCAACGATTCTCGGAAGACCGCCATCATTAACAATGAGCTCAGTAGACTCAATGCCAGCACTTCATTGCAGCACTTCAGGAGACATGCCTCCCTGCGAGCAGATCTCGAAGAGAGCAAAACTACACCTTCTGCAGGCAGGGATCCTGAAGAACCAAGGCAGCATGGAGTGGGCTTCGCCATCAGAAACTCTTTGCTCAGCATGATAGAGCCACCTTCAAATGACTCGGAGTGCACACTGTCCATTCGACTGCTCACCGCCTCTGGTCCAGTACACCTGCTCAGCATCTAAGCTCTAACACTCTGCTCCCCACCTGAAGTTAAAGACCAGTTCTACAAGGAATTCCATAATATCATTAGTAGCATTCCTAATACCGACCATTTGTTCCTGCTGGGGGACTTTAACGCCAGGGTTGGGGCCGACCATGACTCGTGGCCCTCCTGCCTCGGGCGCTATGGCATTGGAAGGATGAATTAGAATGGACAGAGACTGCTGGAGTTGTGTATCAAATCATAACCTCTGCATCACAAACTCGTTCTTTCATACTAAACCGGCATTTCTTTCAAGCCAGCAAGATCGATCTGGAACCTTTTCTGACACTTTTAGTAGAATGTGCATCAGCCAACAATGAACAATTATCTACATAACATTCAATGAGTATGTGATCTTCAGTAAACCCCTTGTATAGAATCTCACTTACAATATTTGACAAATAGAATCCCATATCCACTGTCTCCACAAGGGCCAGTGTGTCAATCAGCTGAAGTACTTTTAACAATCCTTTTTATTTTCTGAGCTTCCCAAGCTGAAGGACAGTATCTCCCATTTTCACCCATCAGTAATATTATGAAACCAGCTGCACTAGAATACCCATCAGGAAGATTAGCATGTGAACCATCGCTAAAAATGACTAGTTTCATGTTCTTTGGGTCACCTAGGGATGGGAACTTAAACACACATTTCTCCAGATTTCTCATCGGGACACAACCCATGTCCACATCTCCACTTCATTCTTCCACTGGTTATTTTTTATACTTATTTGTTTTGTGGGATGTGGGCGTCACTGGAAAGACCAGTATTTGTTGTCCATCCCTAATTGCCCTTGGGAAGGTGGTGGTGAGCTGCCTTCTTGAACCTCTGCAGTCTATCTGGTGCAGGTACATCCACAATGCTGTTAGAGAGGGAATTCCAGGATGTTGATCCAGCAACAGTGAAGGAACGGTGATATATTCTCAAGTCAGGATGGTGTGTGGCCTGGAGGAAAACTTCCCACGCATCTGCTGCCTTTTCCTTCGAGGTGGAAGAGGTCGTGGATTTGTAAGGTGATGTTGAAGGAGGCATGGTGAGTTGCTGTAGTACATCTTGTATCTGGTACACTCTGCTGCTATTGTCCGTCCCTGGTAGAGGGAGTGAATGTTTAAGGTGGTGAATGGGGTGTTGATCAAGTGGGCTACATTTATCCTGGATGGTGTTGAACTTCCTGAGTGTTGTTGGAGCTGCCCTCATTCAGGCAAGTGGAGAGTATTCTATCACACTCTTGATTTGTGCCTTGCAGATGGTGGACAGGTTTGGGGAGTCAGGGGGTGGACTACTCGCTGTGACTGGGGGGAAGCAGGGAGAGAGCGACGGGGAGAAAGCGGGGAGAGAGCGGGGAGGAAGCGGGGAGAGAGCGAGGGGGGGCAAGCGGGGAGAGAGCGAGGGGGGGCAAGCGGGGAGAGAGCGAGGGGGGGCAAGCGGGGAGAGAGCGAGGGGGGGCAAGCAGGGAGAGAGCGAGGGGGGGAAAGCGGGGAGAGAGCGAGGGGGGAAAGCGGGGAGAGAGCGAGGGGGGGAAAGCGGGGAGAGAGCGAGGGGGGGAAAGCGGGGCGAGAGCGAGGGGGGGGAAAGCGGGGAGAGAGCGAGGGGGGGAAAGCGGGGAGAGAGCGAGGGGGGGAAAGCGGGGAGAGAGCGAGGGGGGGAAAGCGGGGAGAGAGCGAGGGGGGGAAAGCGGGGAGAGAGCGAGGGGGGGAAAGCGGGGAGAGAGCGAGGGGGGGAAAGCGGGGAGAGAGCGAGGGGGGGAAAGCGGGGAGAGAGCGAGGGGGGGAAAGCGGGGAGAGAGCGAGGGGGGAAAGCGGGGAGAGAGCGAGGGGGGGAAAGCGGGGAGAGAGCGAGGGGGGGAAAGCGGGGAGAGAGCGAGGGGGGGAAAGCGGGGAGAGAGCGAGGGGGGGAAAGTGGGGAGAGAGCGAGGGGGGGAAAGCGGGGAGAGAGCGAGGGGGGAAAGCGGGGAGAGAGCGAGGGGGGAAAGCGGGGAGAGAGCGAGGGGGGAAAGCGGGGAGAGAGCGAGGGGGGGAAAGCGGGGAGAGAGCGAGGGGGGGAAAGCGGGGAGAGAGCGAGGGGGGGAAAGCGGGGAGAGAGGGAGGGGGGAAAGCGGGGAGAGAGCGAGGGGGGAAAGCGGGGAGAGAGCGAGGGGGGGAAGGCGGGGAGAGAGCGAGGGGGGAAGGCGGGGAGAGAGCGATGGGGGGAAGGCGGGGAGAGAGCGACGGGGGGAAGGCGGGGAGAGCGCGACGGGGGGAAGGCGGTGAGAGAGCGACGGGGGAAGGCGGGGAGAGCGCGACGGGGGGAAAGCGGGGAGAGCGCGACGGGGGGAAAGCGGGGAGAGCGCGACGGGGGGAAAGCGGGGGGAGAGCGACGGGGGGAAAGCGGGGAGAGCGCGACGGGGGGAAAGCGGGGGGAGCGCGACGGGGGGAAAGCGGGGGAGAGCGACGGGGGGAAAGCGTGGAGAGCGCGACGGGGGGAAAGCGGGGAGAGCGCGACGGGGGGAAAGCGGGGAGAGCGCGACGGGGGTGAGTGGGGAGAGAGCGATGTGGGGAATTGGGGAGAAAGCGTGGGGGTAAGTCAGCATAGAGCATAGGGGAAGTGGGCACAGAGCAGTGGGAGAGAAGCAGGGAGAGAGCAGGGAAGACAGCGAGGGGGGGAATCAGGGAGAGAGCGAGTGGGGAAGGCGGTGACAGAGCGGGGAGAGAGCGAGGGGGGGAAGCGGCTAGAGCGCGTGGGGGGGGGTAAGCGGGGAGAGAGCGAGGTGGGAAGGCGGTGACAGAGCTGGGAGAGAGCCAAGGGGGGGGAAGCGATGACAGAGCGGGGGGAGAGCGAGGGGGGGAAGCGGGGAGAGCGTGAGGGGGGAAGCGATGACAGAGCGGGGAGAGAGCGAGGTGGGAAAGCGGGGAGAGAACGAGGGGGGAAGTGGGGGGAGAGCAGCCTTAAGAACTTGGGGGCGGCTGGTGCGAGTGTGCACTCCTGCTCCCCAGCCCCCGGCCACTGACTGCAGGCCACTCACTCCCTGCTTCCTCCTGCTGTCTTCCCCCACCGCTCGCTCCCCACCCCCCTCTTTGCTCCCCTCTCCCAACCCCTCTTCGTTCTCCATCCCCACTCCCCCCCGCTCTTCACCCACCATCCTCACTCTGGTCGCCCGCTGCCCCACCCCTCCCTCTCTCTGCTCTATCCGCTCCCACCTACACCCCCCCCCCCCCACCCACCCCGCTCCCTGTCCAGCGATTGTGTGCTGCCAAGGGTTTAGGTTGCCTTTCTGTGATTATTTGAGCAGCGCCATCTTTATTCCTGGCAGCTACCCGAATACCGCAGACAGTGACTTTTCAGTGCAGCAGGCTGTATTTACACGTGTCAGTGCAGCGCCACCTAGTGGTTACATTGTCAGCAAACACAGCCTTTTTTTCATAACCTTCGACCTTCACCTTGAGGTGACCATTCTCTGTTACCATATTCTACTCTGGAAATCCAGTTGGTGAAGAATATTGCTGGAGCTAATCTTTACTCAGTCTTACATTAATTTAGAGTTTAGCATTACAAACATACACCTCCTCACTCAACCACACCACAGTATCGATAAGTTCCTCTTTCTATGTGCTCAAGTGAAACCCCAGTTACTGCCCACTACCTGAACGTAATTAATATACAACTAGCACTTACTCCAGTTCCAGTATTTTACAGTCCGGGTTCCTCAGAGCCTCAGACAGTAGTTTCACTCCTGAATCTCCCAGTTCATTATCATTCAGGTCCAGATCTGTCAGTGACTGGTTTGTACTGAGAGCGGAGGCGAGATCTTTGATACAAGAATCTGTGAGTTTGTTATTTTCCAGCCTGGGATCAAAGATGGAGAAATAACAGGAATTAGAGTAAATCCCCAGTGTTTATTAATAACATTATCACTGATGGTGTTATTACTCGAGTAATATGTAGTGCTCAGTAATAACACCAAGGCTGATACTATTAATAATGCACAGTGATTATTAATGACACTATTACTGATATTAATACTAACGTAGTGTCAGATACCCAGTTATTATAAAGGGGGGAAGCGGGAAGAGAGCGAGGGGGGGGAAGCGGGAAGAGAGCGAGGGGAGGGAAGCAGGAAGAGAGCGAGGAGGGGGAAGTGGGTGGAGAGCAAGGGGGGAAAGCAGGTGGAGAGCAAGGGGGGGAAGCGGGTGGAGAGTAAGTGGGCGGGAAGCGGGTGGAGAGCAAGGGGGGGAAGCGGGTGGAGAGCAAGGGGGGGGGGAAGCGGGTGGAGAGCAAGGGGGGGGGAAGCGGGTGGAGAGCAAGGGGGGGAAGCGGGTGGAGAGCAAGGGGAGGGGAAAGCGGGGGGAGAGCAAGGGCGGGAACTGGGGGGAGAGCAGCCTGAAGAACTTGGGGGCGGTGGGTGCGAGTGTGCACTCCTCCTCCCCAGCCCCCGGCCACTGACTGCAGGCCACTCACTCCCTGCTTCCTCCCGCTCTCTCCCCACCCCACTCTCCCCACCCCTCTTCGTTCTCCATCCACACTCCCCACTGCTCCTCACCCACCATCCTCACTCTGGTCGCCCGCTGCCCCACCCCTCCCTCTCTCCGCTCCCCCCCAGACCTCCTGCACCCACCCCGCTCCCTGTCCAGCGATTGTGTGCTGCCATGGGTTTGGGTTGCTTTCTGTGATTATTTGAGCAGCGCCATTTTGGTCCTGGCAGCTACCCGAACACCGCAGACAGTGACGTTTTAGTGCAGCAGGCTGCATTTACACATGTCTCAGTGCAGCGCCACCTAGTGGTTACAGTGTCAGCAAACGCAGCCTTTTTTTGAGAGCCTTCGAACTTCACCATGAGGCGACCGTTCTCTGTTACCATATTCTACTCTGGAAATCCAGTTGGTGAAGAATATTACTGGAGATAATCTTTACTCAGTCTTACATTAATTTAGAGTTTAGCATTACAAACATACACCCCCTCACTCAATCACACCACAGTATTGATAAGTGTTTCTTTTTATGTGCTCAACTGAAACCCTAGTCAATGCCCACTATCTGCACACAATTAATATACAACTAGCACTTACTGCAGTTTCTGTATTTTACAGTCCGGGTTCCTCAGAGCCTCAGACAGTAGTTTCACTCCTGAATCTCCCAGTTTATTATAACTCAGGTCCAGATCCGTCAGTGACCGGTTTGTACTGAGAGCGGAGGCGAGATCTTCGATACAAGAATCTGAGAGATTGTTTTCTACCAGCCTGGTAACAAAGATGGAGAAATAACAGGAATTAGAGTAAATCCCCAGTGTTTATTAATAACATTATTACTGATGGTGTTATTACTAGAGTAATATGCAGTGCTTAGTAATAACACCATTGCTGATACTAATAATAATGCACAGTGTTTATTAATAACACTATTACTGATATTAATAATATACAGTGTCAGATACCCAGTTATTACAAGGGGGGAGAAGCGGGCAGAGAGCGATGGGGGGGAGAAGCGGGCAGAGAGCGAGGGGGGGGGGAAGCGGGCAGAGAGCGAGGAGGGGGAGAAGCGGGCAGAGAGCGAGGGGGGAGAAGCGGGCAGAGAGCGAGGAGGGGGAGAAGCGGGCAGAGAGCGAGGAGGGGGAGAAGCGGGCAGAGAGCGAGGGGGGAAGAAGCGGGCAGAGAGCGAGGGGGGGGAGAATCGGGCAGAGAGCGAGGGGGGGAGAATCGGGCAGAGAGCGAGGGGGGGAGAAGCGGGCAGAGAGCGAGGGGGGGAAGCGGGCAGAGAGCGAGGGGGGGAAGCGGGCAGAGAGCGAGGGGGGGAAGCGGGCAGAGAGCGAGGGGGGGGAAGCGGGCAGAGAGCGAGGGGGGGGAAGCGGGCAGAGAGCGAGGGGGGGAATCGGGTAGAGAGCGAGGGGGGGAATCGGGCAGAGAGCGAGGGGGCGGAGAAGCGGGCAGAGAGCGAGGGGGGAGAAGCGGGCAGAGAGCGAGGGGGGAGAAGCGGGCAGAGAGCGAGGGGGGAAGCAGGCAGAGAGCGAGGGGGGGAAGCAGGCAGAGAGCGAGGGGGGGGGAAGCGGGCAGAGAGCGAGGGGGGGGAAGCGGGCAGAGAGCGAGGGGGGGGAAGCGGGCAGAGAGCGAGGGGGGGAAGCGGGCAGAGAGCGAGGGGGGGAAGCGGGCAGAGAGCGAGGGGGGAAGAGGGCAGAGAGCGAGGGGGGGAAGCGGGCAGAGAGCGAGGGGGGGGAAGCGGGCAGAGAGCGAGGGGGGGAAACGGGCAGAGAGCGAGGGGGGGAAGCGGGCAGAGAGTGAGGAGGGGAAGCGGGCAGAGAGCGAGGGGGGGAAGCGGGCAGAGAGCGAGGGGGGGAAGCGGGCAGAGAGCGAGGGGGGGAAGCGGGCAGAGAGCGAGAGGGGGGGAAGCGGGCAGAGAGCGAGAGGGGGGAAGCGGGCAGTGAGCGAGAGGGGGGGAAGCGGGCAGAGAGCGAGGGGGGGAAGCGGGCAGAGAGCGAGAGGGGGGGAAGCGGGCAGAGAGCGAGAGGGGGGGAAGCGGGCAGAGAGCGAGGGGGGGAAGCGGGCAGAGAGCGAGGGGGGAGAGCGGGCAGAGAGCGAGGGGGGGAAGCGGGCAGAGAGCGAGGGGGGGAAGCGGGCAGACAGCGAGGGGGGGAAGCGGGCAGACAGCGAGGGGGGGAAGCGGGCAGAGAGCGAGGGGGGAAGTGGGCAGAGCGAGGGGGGGAAGCGGGCAGAGAGCGAGGGGGGGAAGCGGGCAGAGAGCGAGGGTGGGAAGCAGGCAGAGAGCGAGGGGGGAAGAGGGTGGAGAGCGAGGGGGTGAAGCGGGGGGGGGAGCAGCCTGAAGAACTTGGTGGCGGCGGGTGTGAGTGTGCACTCTTCCTCCCCAGCCCCCAGCCACTGACTGCAGGCCACTCACTCCCTGCTTCCTCCCGCTCACTCCCCCCACTGCTCGCTCCCCACCCCTCTTCGTTCTCCATCCCCACTCCCCACCCACCATCCTCACTCTGGCCGCCTGCTGCCCCAGCCCTCCCTCTCTCCGCTCCCCCCCACACACCCCGCTCCCTGTCCAGCGATTGTGGGCTGCCATGGGTTTAGGTTGCCTTTCTGTGATTATTTGAGCAACGCCATCTTTAGTCTTGGCAGCTACCCGAACACCGCAGACAGTGACGTTTCAGTGCAGCAGGCTGCATTTACACGTGTGCCAGTGCAGTGCCACCTGGTGGTTACATTGTCAGCAAACGCAGCCTTTTTTTCATAACCTTCGACCTTCACCATGAGGCGACCATTCTCTGTTACCATATTCTACTCTGGAAATGCAGTTGGTGAAGAATATTACTGGAGCTAATCTTTACTCAGTCTTACATTAATTTAGAGTTTAGCATTACAAACATACACCTCCTCACTCAATCACACCACAGTATCAATAAGTGGCTCTTTATTTGTGCTCAACTGAAACCCCAGTTACTGCCCACTACCTGCACACAATTGGCACTTACCCCAATTTCTGTATTTTACAGTCTGGGTTCCTCAGAGCCTCAGACAGTAGTTTCACTCCTGAACCTCCCAGTTCATTATAATTCAGGTACAGATCCGTCAATGATCGGTTTGTATTGAGAGCAGATGCGAGATCTTCGATACAAGAAGCTGTGAGATTGTTTTCTACCAGCCTGGCATCAAAGATGGAGAATTAACAGGAATCAGACTAAATTCCCAGTGTTTATTAATAACATTATTACTGATGGTGTTACTACTAGAGTAATATGCAGTGCTTAGTAATAACACCATTGCTGATACTAATAATAATGCACAGTGTTTATTAATAACACTATTACTGATATTAATAGTAACATACAGTGTCAGATACCCAGATATTATAAACACAATCTCACACAGTCTGGTACTTACCACAGTTCCTGTATTTTACAGTCTGGGCTCCTCAGAGCCTCAGACAGTAGTTTCACTCCTGAATCTCCCAGTTTATTACAACTCAGGTCCAGCTCTGTCAATGACTGGTTTGTATTGAGAGCAGATGCGAGATCTTTGATACAATAAGATGTGAGATCGTTTTCTCCCAGACTGGGATCAAAGATAGAGAAGTAAAAGGAATCAGAGCAAATTCCCAATGTTTATTAATAACATCATTACTGATATTAATAACAATTCACATTGTCAGATACCCAGTTATTATAAACACAATCTCACACAGTCTGGTACTTACTACAGTTTCTGTATTTTACAGTCCGAGTTCCTCAGAGCTTCAGATAGTAGTTTCACTCTTGAATCTCCCAGATTATTACCACACAGGTTCAGATCCGTCAGTGATTGGTTTGTACTGAGAGCGGAGGCGAAATCTTCGATACAAGAATCTGAGAGATTGTTTCCTCCCAGCCTGGGATCAAAGATGGAGAAATAACAGGAATCAGAGCAAATCCCCAGTGTTTATTAATAACGCTATTACTGATATTAGTAATAATGATGCACATTGTCAGACATCCAGTTATTATAATCACAATCTCCCACAGTCTGGTACTTACCACAGTTCCTGTATTTTACAGTCCGTGTTCCTCAGAGCTTCAGACCGTAGTTTCGCTCCTGAATCTCCCAGATTATTATCACTCAGGTCCAGAGCAGTCAGTGATCGGTTTGTACTGAGAGCGGAGGCAAGATCTTCGATACAAGAAGCTGTGAGATTGTTTGCTCCCAGACTGGAATCAATAACGGGAATTAGAGTAAATTCCCAGTGTTTATTAATAACACTATTACTGATATTAGTAATAATGATGCACAGTGTCAGATACCCAGTTATTATAAACACAATCTCACACAGTCTGGTACTTACTCCAGTTTCTGTATTTTACAGTCCGGGTTCCTCAAAGCCACAGACAGTAATTTCACTCCTGAATCTCCCAGATTATTGGAATTCAGTCTAAACACAAACAGACAGAGAGTGAGAAACAAATTGAATCAAACCCTGGACCGGATACAATTCACTTTCTGTTGAATGTTACAGGAAACACTGAAAAAGACTTGAGGAAATTAATAACCAGATTTTCCTGTCACTGACAATGAATCTCACACTGTCGAACTCCTCATATATTCAGGAGCTGTCAATAAACATCAAAGAGGGAAGTAACGGGACAGAAGGTAGGTGATTGGTTGGTGAGTATTACAGTGTGTTTTTGTCTCTCTAAGTGACAGCATTTGAATAAAGTATTGCTTGGGGAAATAAATCTATTACTTTATTAAATTAATCAGATAAATGAACTAATTAATACATTTATTATGAATTGTTTTAAAAGACCTAATTACATTTATTCATGTTATCAATAAGGAAATTAATTATAAAAGACTAGCGATGACAGGGCAGGCTACGTGTTGGGACTGTAGGATGTGGGAGTTTGAGGATAGTGAGACTGTCCCACATTCCCACACCAACAGGAAATGTCTCCGTCTTCAGTCATTCCAGCTCAGAGTCAATGGGCTGGAATGTGAGTTCGAGACATTCCCAAACATAAGGGAGGGGGAGGAATTTCTTCACAGTTTTATCCAGAACACAGTCACAGCTCAAAGAAAATCACAGGTTCAAGAAGAGGGTGTAAACATTCGGGAGCAGCACGGTGAGGACTGAGGAGAGATTGAGAAGGAGGTTCCTCAAACACAGGTCCTGTCCAAAAGGTACAATGTACTTGTTACCTGTGAGGACAAGGGGAAAGACTGTGGGGAGGACAGTCACAATGTAGACCAAGGTACTGTGGCTCAGAAGACTGTCCAAGGGGGAAAGAGCAGAATAGAATGTGGTAGTGATAAGGGTTTCTATAATTAGAGGGATGGATAGCGTCCTCTGCAGACATGAATGAGAATCCTGTCGGGTGCGTTGTCTACAAGGTGCCAGGGTAAGGGATATCTTATGGTGACAGGAGAGCAATTTGGAAGGGGAGGGAATAATCCAGTTGTCGTGGTCGATGTTGGAACAAACGACATATGTAGGAACCGGGAGGAGATCCTGCTGAGGGAATATCAGGTGTTCGGAGCTAAATTAAAAAGCAGGATCTCAAGGGCAATAATCACTGGATTATTTCCCAATCCACATGCAAATTGGCAAAGAAACAGTCAGATCAGGAGAATTAAAGTGTGGCTAAAGAACTGGTGTGGGAAAGAGGGGTTCCTTTAAATGAAACACTGGCACCGGTACTGGCACAGGAAGGAGTAATACTGAGTTTACAGACTCCACCTGAACCGGGATGGGACCTGTGTCCAAGTGGAAAGGGTAAATAGGGAGGTGGTAAAGGCTTTAAACTAATAAGACGGGGCAGGGTGGGGGTGAGGGGGTGTGGGGGAGATGGGGAGGGACGAACAGAAAATGAATTCAGCCTGAATAGAAACAATACAGGTTAAGTGGAGCATTCTCATAGAGTCGTACAGCATAGAAACAGGCCCTTCGGCCCACTGCATCCATGCCAAATCCCACCTGCCTGCATTAATTCCATATGCCTCTATGACTCTCTCATTCAAGTACCTGTCCAGATGCCTCTTAAATGTCGCTACTGTTCCTACCTCCACCACCTCCTCTGGCAGCTCATTCCAGATACCCACTATTCTTTGTGTGAAAAATTTACCCCTTTGATCCCCTTTAAAACTCCTCCCTCTCACCTTAAATCTATGCCCTCTAGTTTTAGTCACCCCCACCATGGGAAACAGACTTTGGCTATCTACCCTCTCTATGCCTCTCATAAATTTATATACTTGTATCATGTCCCCTCTCAGCTTCCTTTGCTCCAGGGAAAACAGACCCAGCCTATCCAATCTCTCTTTATAACTCAGGCCCTCCAAACCAGGTAACATCCTTGTGAATCTTTTCTGCATTCTCTCTAGCTTAATCACATCTTTCCTGCAGTACGATGACCAGAACTGCACACAGTACTCCAAGTGTGGCCGAACCAACGTTATGTACAACTGCAACATGACGTCCCAACTCTTGTACTCAATGCCTCAGCTGATGAAGGCAAGCATGCCATATGCCTTCTTCACCACACTGTCTACCTGTGTTGCTACTTTCAGGGAACAATGTACTTGCACCCCAAGGCCTCTCTGCTCAACAACACTCCCTGCCATTCACTGTCTATGCCCTGCCCTGGTTTAATTTCCCAAAATGCATCACTTCACACTTGTCTGCATTAAATTCCATTTGCCAATCCCTTGCCCACTTTCCCAGTTGATCTATATCCTTTTGCAACCTTAGACGACATTCTTCACTGTCCACTCTACCTCCAATTTTGGTGTCATCTGCAAACGTACTAATCATGCCCCTTACATTCACATCCTAGTCATTAATATATATGACAAACAACAGAGGTCCCCGCACTGATCCCTGCGGCACATCACTGGTTACCGGCCTCCAATCTGAAAAACAACCCCCCACTACCACCAAGCCAAATTTTGTATCCAATTTGCTGGCTCACCCTGGATCCCATGTGTTCGAACCTTCTGGACCAGCCGACAATGCGGGACCTTGTCAAAGGCCTTGCTAAAGTCCATGTAGACAACGTCCATCACCCTGCCCTCGTCAATCCTCTTGGTCATCTCCTCAAAAAACTCAATCAAATTCGTGAGACATGATTTCCCACGCACAAAGCCATGCTGACTATCCCTAATCAGACTATGCCTTTCCAGATGCATAGAAATCCTGTCTCTCAGAATCCTTTCCAATAACTTTCCCACCACTGATGTAAGGCTCACCGGCCTGTAGTTCCCTGGCTTATCCCTTCTGCCCTTCTTAAATAAAGGCACAACATTAGCTATACTCCAGTCTTCCGGTACCTCACCTGTGACTAACGATGATACAAAAATCTCTGCCAGGGCCCCAGCAATCTCCTCCCTTGCTTCCCATAGCATCCTAGGATACACCTGGTCTGGCCCTGGGGAATTATCTACCTTAATGCGCTTCAAAACCTTCAACACCTCCTCCTTTGTAATGTTGATATGCTCCAGGATATCGCTGTTCCCTCCCTTGAACTCACTAGCTTCCATGACCTTCTCCACAGTAAATACAGACGAGAAGTATTCACTTTGAGACCTCACCCATTTCCCATGGTTCCACACATAGATTGCCACACTGATCTTTAAAGGAAACTACTTTCTCCCTAGCTACCCTTTTACTCTTAATATACTTATAGAATCTTTGAAGATTATCCTTTATCTTATCGGCCAGGGAAATCTCATGGCCCCTTTTCGCCCTCCTAATTTCCTTCTTAAGTGTACTCCTGCATCCCCTATACTCCTCGAGGGACTTGCTTTATCCCAGCTGCCTACACCTGACATATGCCTCCTTCTGAGAGTTCCTGTCTGATGCCATCGAAATTCGCCTTGCCCCAATTTAAGACTTCAACCTGAGGACTAGTCCTATCCTCTTCCATAACTATCTTGAAGCTAATAAAGTTATGGTCACTGGTCCCAAAGTGCTCCCCCACTGACACATCAACCACCTGCCCAGTCTCATTTCCCAAGAGGAGGTCGAGCCCCTTTTCTAGGAGAGCCATCCACACACTGCTTCAGAAAACTATCCTGGACACACTTAACAAATTCTTCCCCATCTGATCTCTTAGCACGAAGGCAGTCCCAGTCAATATTGGGGAAGTTAAAATCACCTACTATTACAACCCTATAATTCCTACACCTATCTGTGATTTCCCTATATATGTGCTCCTCCAATTCCCTCTGACTATTGGGGGGCCTATAGTATAATCCCATCAAAGCGATCACCCCTTTCTTATTTTCTAAGTTCTACCCATATGGCCTCACTGGACGTTCCCCCCGGGATATCCTCTCTCAGTACTGCCGTGATGTCCTCCCTAATCAATAGTGCAGCTCCCCCTCCACTCTGACCTTCACCTCTGTCACACCAGAAGCTTCGGTACCCCGGAACATTGAGCTGCCAGTCCTGCCCATCCCTCAACCACGTTTCCATAATAGCTACAATATCACAATCCCATGTACTGATCCACGCTCTGAGTTCATCTGCCTTACTTGTAAGGCTTCTTGCATTAAAGTAAATGCAGTTTAGCCAACCAGACCATCCACGCTCCCTGTCCTGCCTCCTGGACTTGCTTGCTTTAACCTCTACATTTATCTCAACTATCTCGTCGGAGAGGCTACTACTTTGGGTCCCACCTCCCTCCCAGTTTAAATCCTCCCAAGTAGTACGAGCAAACCTCCCCGTAAGGATATTGGTCCCCTTCCAGTTTAGGTGCAACCTGCCCCTCTTGTACAGGTCACCTCTGCACCAGAAGAGATCCCAATGATGCAAGTAGCTGAAGCCCTCCCGCCAACACCAGCTCTTCAGCCACGCATTCATTTACCTTATCCTCCTATTCCTACCCTCACTAGCACGTGGCACAGGGAGTAATCCTGAGATTACAACCCTAGAGGTCCTGCTTTTTAACCTTCTGCCGAGCTCCCTATATTCACTTTGCAGGACCTCATCTCTCTTCCTGCCCATGTCGTTAGTACCAATATGGACCATGACCTCTGACTGCTCAACCTCCCCTTTCAGAATGTCCTGCAGCCGCTCCGAGACATCCTTAACCCGAGCACCAGGGAGGCAACATTCCATCCTGGAGTCTCATTTGTGGCCACAGAAACGCCTATCTGCTCCCCTTACGATAGAATCCTCCTATCACTATAGCTCTTCCACCCCTTTTCCTCCCCTGCTGTGCAGCAGAGCCCTCCGTGGTGCCACAGACCTGGCTGTTGCTGCTTTCCCCTGGGAGCTCATTCCCCCCAACAGTATCCAAAGCGGTATATGTGTTTGAGAGGGGGATGACCACAGGGGACTCCTGCACTACCTGCCTACGTCTACTAGTCCATCTGGTGGTCACCGATCCCTTTTCTGCCTGTGCAGCCATTACCTGCGGTGTGACCACCTCACTAAACGTGCTATCCACGACGTCCTCAGCATCGCGGATGCTCCACAGTGAATCCACCCACAGCTCCAGCTCTGTAATGCAGGTAGCCAGTGGCTGCTGATGGATACACTTCCTGCACACATGGTCATCAGGGATACTGGAAGCGCCCCTGATTTCTCACATAGTGCAGGAGGAGTATACCACAGGGCTGAGCTCTCCTGCCATGACTTACCTTTAAATTAGTTTAGTTACTCCCGTTAAAAATACTAATTACACTCGGGGCCTTGTTCTACCCACTACAATATAAAGTCCTTAATAAGCTACACTGAATTTAAAAAAAAACACTCTTTAGTAGTACTCATTGGACAGAAAAAAAAGTGAGGACTTCGATGGAAAGGAGGTAAATAGAATTATGGAGTATGATTGTAAAAAGCTGGTTAAAAAATAAAGTAAGAGGAACTGCGAATACAAATGATTTAAACTTTTCATACAGCAATGTACACAGTGTCTGTAATAAAACAGGGGAACTGGAGGCAATACTACATTGTGAGGATCCATATTAGGGATTACTGAGACATCGCTATGGAAAAATCTGGACTGAGCATTAAACATTGCAGGATATAAACTACTTAGAAAAGAGAGAGAGGAAATTGGGGAGGTGCAGTAGCTGTAATTAATACTGAAAACAATGGCAGGAGCAAAAAGTGACATGGACATCAGCAAGACAGAAATAGAATCCACATGGATAAAGATAAAAGATAATAAAGGATCAACCACATTCACAGGGATAGTCTACGGATCACCGAATAGTGGAAGGAAGGTGAGGGAGAAGTATACAAAGAAATTAGGGAAATTAATAAAAACACATGGAATAATAATCATGGGGAATTTCAACTAACATGAGATTAATTGGCCAGAAGAGACATGTAAAGGAAATAAGGGAATGGAGTTCCAACAAAGTGTACAAGACTCCTTTCTAACCCAATATGTAAGAAGCTCAACAAGGGAGGATTCCCTACTGGATCTAGTAATGGGGAATGAGCCAGAGCAGATAAAAGTAAAAGTAGGGGAACATCCAGACAATAGTGAACATTAATATTATATACTTAAAGATAATAATTGAGAAGGAGGTAAGTATGACGAAGACCAGGGAATAGATTGGAGAAAAGTGGATTTTGAGGGTCTGAGAATAGAGCCGAGGAAAATAAAACTGACAACAATATTGTCAAACAGTGATGTCGAACAGCAATGGGAAACATTTAAAACCATGTTGGACATATTCCAGGAAAAATATATTCTGCTAAAAAGACAAGAACAAGTGAAACACTAATGAGTTACCATGGATAAATAAAGACATCAGATAAAGAAAAATGAGGTCTTGGAAAAAGACAGACACTAAGCACATGAGCAGCAGGGGAGAGCATGACAAAGAGATTAGAAATTTTCAAAAAGGACAAAAAGGAACAATTAAATTATCAAGGAGCAAATAGTAAAATATTTTCTAGGCACATAAATAAAAAAAGGAAAATCATGATGGAAAAGGGTCAATTATTGATGGTCAGGATTATATCACAACAGACAATGATAGAGAAATGACAGAAATATTAAATAATGACCTTGCTTCAATATTTACCAGGAAAACAGGATAGGTGGACAGATTAGAAATCAGATAACAGCATTGAAAATAAAAAGGTGAAGTTTTAAATAAACTAATCAAACTCAGAGGATAAAAACCACTGGTCCAAATGGATTACATCCACACATTTTAAAAAAATCTCGGGAAGAGATAGCAGAGACATTACTACACATTTCTAATCATTCTTTAGAGAAAGGTGTCGTGCCAGAAGGCTGACAGATCGCTTACATTATATCTATATTTAAGAAAGGAGATAGAACATGTACAGGGAACTATAGACCAGTTGGCTTAACATCAGTGGTAAAAAATAATGGAATCTCTACTAAAGGTGGGAAGAGAAGAATATCTAGAAACCAAAGATATAATAATGAAAAGTCAGCATGGATTTAAAGAGAAAGTCTTACTTAACCAGCCTTGTTGAATTTTTTGAAGAGGTGACAGAGAAAGTAGACAATGCTAATGCAGTAGATGCAATTTATCCAGATTTTCAAAAAGTCTTTGATAAGGTATCACAGAACAGACTAATGAATAAGGTCAGAGATTGCAGGATCAGGGATCAAGCAGAATGGACAGCAAGCTGGCTTCAAAACAGAAAGCAGAGAATAGGGATAAAGAGTAGTTACTCAGAATGGCAGAAGGTGGAAAGTGATGTTCCACAAGGATCAGTGCTGGGATCACTGTTTTACAATTTATATTAATGATTTAGACTTTGGAATCAAAAACACAATTTCTAAATCTTCAGATGGCACCAAACTTGGGGTTGTGGGGATAGTTAATCTGAGGAGGATAGCAACAAATTACATGAAGATATTCACAAACTTGCAGAATGGACATGTAATTGAAAAATTAATATCAACATAGATAAATGTGAGGTATTACATTTTTGGAAAGAAAAGCAAAGAGGTTACATATTACTTACAAAATAAGAATCTAAATGGGGCAGAGGAGGTAAGGGATCTGGGAGTACAAATACACAAATCACTAAAAGTAATTACACAGGTTAACAGTTAACCAAGCACTAAGGTTTATTCCTAGGGGGTAGAATTGAAAAGTATAGAAGTTATGCTAAACTTGTGTCAAACCCTGGTTGGACCACACCTGGAATACTGCAGACAATTCTGTTCACCATATTATAAAAAAGATATGGAGGCACTGGAGAGGGTGAAAAATATTTACAAGGATGATACCAGAAATGTAGGGAATACCGATCAGGAGGGAATGAATAGGCTGGTCTCTTTTCTTAAAAAAAAAGAGCAGGCTGAGGGGTGATCTAATAGAGGTGTTTAAAAGTATGAAAGGTTTCAATAGAGGAGACACAGAGAGAATGTTTCCACTTGTGGGGAAAAGCAAAACTAGAGACCATCAATGTTAGATAGTCACCCACAAATCAAACAGTGAATTCAGATTGGTCAGTCCTGTATGATGTGTTACCTCCCTGGTGCTGGGGTAAAGGATATCACGGAGAATGGGCTAAGTACATTCCAACAAGCTGGAAAGGTCGGGGAATCAAAGCCAGGGCTCCTTGGATAATGAGGGAGATAGAGAATATGACAAAATAAAAAAACAGTGTATGGAGCATGTCAGGTGAATTCTTCAAGCACGAACCAGGCCAAACACAATGGGCTGGATTTTACCGAGCCCCTGATTTCAGGCTCCATGGTGGGGGAGGTGGAAGATGCTTCTGGCAGAGGCTCACCATGGAGCCCGACTCCGGGAGGGCCCGGCCTGATCCTCCTGGTGGTGACAAGGCTCTGTGACGGCACCCCTGCCGCTGGGCGACGGGACCTGCATTGAAATATTTTAATGAATAGATTTAAATAAACTTACCTCGAATCTTCCGGGCCCACCACGATCTCCAGTGCAGCAGCCGGCACTCCCACACCTTCACTTCCCCGTCTGGGAAAAGCAGGCAGGACACTGGTGCGGGGTGGGGGGGGAATTAAGATTTTTTGTGTGGCGTGGGGGGGGGGGAGCGGTGATGGGGGGATGGGGGTCAAACAATCATCATCTGTATAGGGGATTGTGGGAAGGGATGAACTTTAAACTTTGTACAGTCTGGGGGAACCAAAGGTCACGTTTCAAAGGTAAGTGTTTTGTGGGGGGAAAGGGAAAATACTTAATGTAATTGTTATGGGGGGTGGGAAAGGGCCGTTACTATTTTGTTTGGTAAATTTTGGGGGCAGCACTGGCTGCCCTTGAAAAATGGCACCAGCTCCTGCACACAGACATCTGACACCATTGCAGATGTCAGACAGCCCGTCCCATCCACTTTGTCGGGGGAGGCCATGCCGGCTATTTAACTGAGCTGCCGTGTGGGAGATTGTTGCAGCTCTGATGTGTGAGGTCATCTGAGAATGGAATGGCAGTTAACGTAAAAGGGAACCCAAAAATCCATTTTTAAAAAATTCATTCATGGGATGTGGGCGACGCTGGCCAGGCTAGCATTTATTGCCCATCCCTAATTGCCATTGAGAAGGTGATGATGAGCAGCCTTCTTGAACCACTGCAGTCCATGTGGGGTAGGTACACTCACAGTGCTGTTAGGAAGGGAGTTCCAGGATTTTGACCCAGTGACAGTGAAGCAACGGCGATATAGTTACAAGTCAGGATGGTGTGTGACTTGGAGGGGAACTTGCAGGTGGTGGTGTTCCCATGTATTTGCTGCCCTTGCCCTTCCAGTTGGTAGAGGTCACGGGTTTGGAAGGTGCTGTCTAAGGAGCCTTGGTGCATTGCTGCAGTGCATCTTGTAGATGGTACACACTGCTGCCACTGTGCGTCGGTGGTGGAGGGAGTGAATGTTTGTAGATGGGGTGCCAATCAAGCGGACTGCTTTGTCCTGGATAGTGTTGAGCTTCTTGAGTATTGTTGGAGCTGCACCCATCCAGGCAAGTGGAGAGTATTCCATCACTCTCCTGACTTGTGCCTTGTAGATTGTGGACAAGCTTTGGGGAGTCAGGAGGTGAGTTACTCGCCTCAAGATTCCTAGCCTCTGACCTGCTCTTGGAGCCATGGTATTTATATGGCTACTCCAGTTCAGTTTTCGGTCAATGGTAGCCCCCAGGATGTTGATAGTGGGGGATTCAGCGATGGCAATGCCGTTGAATGTCAAGGGGAGATGGTTAGATTCTCTCTTGTTGGAGATGGTCATTGCCTGGCACTTGTGTGGCGCGAATGTTACTTGCCACTTATCAGCCCAAGCCTGGATATTGTCCAGGTCTTGCTGCATTTCTACACAGGCTGCTTCAGTATCTGAGGAGTCGTCGATGGTGCTGAACATTGTGCAATCATCAGCGAACATCCCCACTTCTGACCTTATGACTGAAGGAAGGTCATTGATGAAGCAGCTAAAGATGGTTGGGCCAAGGACACCACCCTGAGGAACTCCTGCAGTGATGTCCTGGAGCTCAGATGATTGACCTCCAACAACCACAACCATCTTCCTTTGCGCTAGATATGACACCAGCCAGCGGAGGGTTTTCCCCCTGATTCCCATTGACCTCAGTTTTTCTAGGGCTCCTTGATGCCATACTCGGTCAAATGCTGCCTTGATGTCAAGGGCAGTCACTCTCACCTCACCTCTTGAGTTCAGCTCTTTTGTCCATGTTTGAACCAAGGCTGTAATGAGGTCAGGAGCTGAATGGCCCTGGCGGAACCCAAACTGAGCATCACTGAGCAGGTTGTTGCTAAGCAAGTGCCACTTGATGGCACTGTTGATGACACCTTCCATCACTTTACAGATGATTGAGAGGAGGCAAATGGGGCGGTAGTTGGCCAGGTTGGATTTGTCCTGCTTTTTGTGTACAGGACATACCTGGGCAATTTTCCACATTGCAGGGTAGATGCCAGTGTTGTAGCTGTACTGGAACAGCTTGGCTAGGGGCGCGGCAAGTTCTGGAGCACAGGCCTTCAGTACTATTGCCGGAATGTTGTCAGGCCCCATAGCGTTTGCAGTATCCAGTGCCTTCAGTCGTTTCTTGATATCACGTGGAGTGAATCGAATTGGCTTAAGTTTGGCATCTGTGATGCTGGGGACTTCTGGAGGAGGCCGAGATGGATCATCAACTCGGCAGTTCTGGCTGAAGATTGTTGCAAATGCTTCAGCGTAATCTGCACTGATCTGCTGGGCTCCCCCATCATTGAGGATGGGGATATTTGTGGAGCCACCTGCTCCAGTTAGTTGTTCAATTGTCCACCACCATTCACGGCTGGATGTGGCAGGACTGCAGAGCTTAGATCTGATCTGTTGGTTATGGGATCGCTTAGCTCTGTCTATCGCATGCTGCTTACGCAGTTTGACATGCAAGTAGTCCTGGGCTGTAGCTTCACCAGGTTGACACCTCATTTTGAGGTATGCCTGGTGCTGCTCCTGGCATGCCCTCCTGCACTCTTCAATGCACCAGGGTTGGTCTCCTGGCTTGATGGAAATGGTAGAGTGGGGAATATGCCAGGCCATGAGGTTACAGATTGTGGTTGAGTACAATTCTGCTGCTGCTGATGGCCCACAGCGCCTCATGGATTCCCAGTTTTGCATTGCTAGATCCGTTCGAAATCTATCCCATTCAACACGGTGATAGTGCCACACAACACGATGGACGGTATCCTCAATGTGAAGGCGGGACTTCGTTTCCACAAGGACTGTGCGGTGGTCACTCCTACCAATACTGTCATGGACAGATGCATCTGCAGCAGGCAGACTGGTGAGAATGAGGTCGAGTATGTTGTTCCCTCGTGTTGATTCCCCCACCACCTGCCGCAGACCCAGTCTAGCAGCTATGTCCTTTAGGACTCGGCCAGCTCGGTCAGTAGTGGTGCTACCGAGCCACTCATGGTGATGGCCATTGAAGTCCCCCACCCAGAGTACATTTTGTACCCTTTCCACCCTCAGTGCTTCCTCCAAGTGCTGTTCAACGTGGAGGAGTACTGAGTCATCAGCTGAGGGAGGACGGTAGGTGGTAATCAGTAGGACGTTACTTTGCCCATATTTGACCTGATACCATGAGACTTCATGAGGTCTGGAGTCGATGTTGAGGACTCCCAGAGCAATTCCCTCTCTACTGTATACCACTGTGCCACCACCTCTGCTGGGTCCGTCCTGCCGGTGGGACAGGATGGACCCGGGGATGGTGATGGCAGTGTCTGGGACATTGTCTGTTAGGTATGATTCCGTGAGTACGACTATGTCAGGCTGTTGCTTGACTAGTCTGTGGGACAGCTCTCCCAACTTTGGCACAAGCCCCCAGATGTTAGTAAGGAGGACTTGGCAGGGTCGACAGGGCTGGGTTTGCCGTAGTCGTTTCCGGTGCCTTGGTCGATGCCGGGTGGTCTGTCAGGTTTCGTTCCTTTTTATGGACTTTGTAGCGGTTAGTTACAACTGAGTGGCTTGCTAGGCCATTTCAGAGGGCAAGTAAGAGTTAACCACATTGCTGTGGGTCTGGAGTCACATGTAGGCCAGACCAGGTAAGGACAGCAGATTTCCTTCCCTAAAGGACATTAGTGAACCAGATGGGTTTTTACAACAATCGACAATGGTTTCATGGCCATCATTAGACCAGTTTTAATTCCAGATTTTTTATTAAGTTCAAATTCCACCTTCTGCTGTGGTGGGATTCGAACCTATGTCCCCAGAGGAATACCCTGGGTCTCTGGGTTACTAGTCCAGTGATAATACCACTCCGCCACCGCCTACCCTGACAGCATGTAAATAGTAAGAAACATAGAAACCGTCCAGCACAAAAGGAGGCCATTCAGCCCATCGTATCTGCCCTGGTCAAACAAGCCATCCACCCAAAATAATCCCACCTTCCAGCACCTGGTCCACAGCCCCACAGGTTACAGCACCCTCGGTACATGTCCAGGTACCATTTAAAAGAATTGAGAGTTTCTGCCTCCACCACCATTCCTGACAGTGAATTCCAGACACCCACCACCCTCTGGGTGAAAACGTTTCCCCTCATGTCCCCTCTAATCCTTCTACCAATCACCTTAAGGGCTTAAGGGGGTAGTAAGATGTGGCGTGAGGCCTCTTAGGGTCAAAGAGGGTGATATATGCTGAGAGGTGCAGGGCAAGGCTAGAACATGAAATGAGTATTTTATATCGGTGTTTACTAAGAAAGTGGAATCTGACAAAATCCCGGTTGAAGTGGAGATGGTAGGGGTAATGGATGGGGTGAAAATTGATCGGCAGGGCGGACTGGAAAGGCCGTCTCTGCTTCGAGTGTATATGTCACCTGGTCTGGATGTCTTGCATCCAGGTTGCTTAAGGAAGTGGGGGTGGAGATATGGAAGGACTTGTCATAAACTTCCAATCTTCCCTAGATATGGGGAAGGTGCTCGAGGATTGGTAAGTGACAAATGTGACACCCTTGTTCAAGAAAGTTTGTAAGAACATGTGTAGTAACTACAGACCAGACAGTTTAACTGTGTTGGGTAAGATTTTGGAAACAATGATCAGGAAAAAAGTGAACAGGTATTTGGAGAGGTTTGAGTTAATTAAGGAGAGTCAGTACGGATTTGTAAAAGGTAGATCATGTTTGACTAATCTCACTGAATTTTTTTAATGATGTAATAGAGAAGGTTGATGAGGGGAATTCGGTGGACGTTCTCGATATGGATTTTAAAATAGCTTTTGACAAAGTTCCACATAAAAGGCTGATTAATAAAAAAACATCAAGGTGCATCGAACAGAAAGGTCAGTGTCAGCTTAGACAAAAACAAAAAACTGATTTAAGGATGGAAACCAGTGAGTGGTGGTAAATGGTTGTTTATCAGACTACTGGATGATAGACATTGATATTCCGCAAGGGTCAGTGCTGGTGCACTGATTTTATTTGTGACATTTCTAAATGACTTGGATGCTGGAACAGAGTAAAATTTCAAAATTTACTGGTGATACCAAACTCGGAGATGTAGCAGACTGTGAGGATGTCACCAATCGACTGTAACAGGGCAGAGATAGACTAATAATATAGGCAGACAAGTGGCAGATGGAATTTAAAACAGTGAAGGGTGAGGTGATGTATTTTGGCAGAATGGGGAGGCAGAGGCAATATAGACTTAATGTCATAGTTCTAAAGAGTGTGGAGGGACAGAGGGACAATGTCTTCCCTAATCAGTACTGTCACCACACTTCCCTTTTATCCTTCCCTATCTTTACATCAGTTCTGATGAAAGGTCACAGACCTGAAACATTAACTCTGCTTCTCTCTCCACAGATGCTGCCTGACCTGCTGAGTATTGACTGCACTTTGTTTTTATTTCATATTCCCACATGCTGTTTGTGCTTGTAGCTCAACAAACTTATTCACCACACTTTGTGTTTATACACACATGGCTAAACATGCCTTTGTATTCCTTGTAATCCTTCTTAATCTCTCTATCTCTGTAATCTTCTCCAGCCCCACAACCCTCCGAGATATCTGTGCTCCTCTAATTCTGGCCTCTTGTACATCCCTGATTTTAATCGCTCCACCATTGGTGACCTTCAGTTTTCCAGGCCCCAAGCTCTGGAAAACCCTCCCCAGATCACTTTCCTCCAATAAGACACTCCTTAAAACCTACTTTTGACCAAGCTTTTGGTCACCTGATCTAATATCTCCATATAAAGAAAAAGACTTGCATTTCTACAAAGAGCAAAGGTCCCAGCACAGATCCCTGCGGAATACCACTAGTCACACATAAGGACACTACTGTATAATCAAAGCCAAAAGCTTATCTGTTTAAATCCACTTCCAATCACAATGGTGTCAGACGCTGTAAGGCCATTGAATCAGGCAGTATAAATATGCTCACGAGACAATAAGATGTGTTTCTGAAGCAAGAAGGAATTGAGGCATGCAGTGAGAAATTGGGAGTTGATGTAATGCAGGACTCAATGCTCTATGGGCTCTTCCCAGGGACGCACACAGAGATAAACATCAACTGCTGCTGGAGGACCATCAACTTGGTGAAAGACACACTTTTGTCTGACGAAACTTGCTGGTCTTCCAGTGTAAAGAGTTGTCCATGACTGAGTATTGCAGACTGGCACATTCTAAGGTCCAGGACTACATACTGAGGGACGTACTGAAGCTTGGGGCAGCTGCTGCAAAGGCTCAATGGGGAAAGACCACTGTGTAAGGCCCTCCTGCCATAGTACACTGAGGGGCTCGAAACCATGTAAAACCCTTCAGGTTGTATGCACCAGAGAACGTTAGACGTTAGGTTGTTTTCGTTAGAGAGAAGGAGGAGGAGAGGTGACTTAATAGAGACATATAAGATAATCAGAGGGTTAGTTAGGGTGGATAGTGAGAGTCTTTTTCCTCGGATGGTGATGGCAAACACGAGGGGACATAGCTTTAAGTTGAGGGGTGATAGATATAGGACAGATGTCAGAGGTAGTTTCTTTACTCAGAGAGTAGTAGGGGCGTGGAACGCCCTGCCTGCAACAGTAGTAGACTCGCTAACTTTAAGGGCATTTAAGTGGTCATTGGATAGACATATGGATGAAAATGGAATAGTTTAGGTCAGATGGTTTCACAGGTCGGCGCAACATCGAGGGCCGAAGGGCCTGTACTGCGCTGTAGTGTTCTATGTTCTATGTTCGATGTTCTGTATCGCTTTTTACAACCACCGAACATCTCAAAGCACTTTCCAGCCAATGAAGTAAATAAAGAGTCTACATAGAGATATAGATAGGTTAAGTGAGGAGGCAAAATTTTGGCAGATGGAGTATAATGTGGGAAAGTGTGTACTTATCCACTTTGGCAGGAAGAATTGAAAAGCAGTATATTATTTAAACGGAGAGATTGCAGAACTCGGCAGTACAGAGGGATCTGGGTGTCCTGGTACATGATTCATAAAGTTAGTCTGCAGGTACAGCAAGTGATTAGGAAGGAAATGGAATGTTGTCATTTATTGCAAGGGAAATAGAATATAAAAGTAGGGAAGCTTAGCTACAGTTGTACAGGGTGTTGGTGAGACCACATCTGAAGTACTGCATTCAGTTTTTGTCCCCTTACTTAAAGGATAGAATTGCATTCGAAGCAGTTCAGAGAAGATTCACGCGACTGATTCCTGGGATGAAGGGGTTATCATATGTGGAAAGGTTGGGTCTGTATTCATTGGAGTTTCGAAGAATGAGAGGTGATCTTATTGAAACATATAAAATCCTGAGGGGACTTGACAGGTGGATGCTGAAAAGATGTTTCCCCTTGTGGGAGAGACTAAAATTATGGAACACAGTTTAAAAATAAAGGGTCTCCCATTTAAGACCGAGATGATGAGAAATGTTTTCTCTCATAAGGTTGTTAGTCTGTGGAATTCTCTTCTCCAGAGAGCAGTGGAGGCAGGGTCATTGAATATTTTTAAGGCTGAGTTCGACAGATTCTTGATTGACGGGATGTCAAAAGTTATAGCAGCTGGACAGGAAAGTAGAGTTGGGGCCGCAATCAGATCAGTCATGATCTTATCAAATGGTGGAACAGACTCGAAGGGCCGAATGGCCGACTCCACCTGCTATGGTGTATGTTCGTATCTAATATGGTACTACTTCCTTCTCTAGTATTATCCAATACACTCACTCCTTTATGTATCTTACTCCTCTATTCTACTTCTATATGCTGGTGACCATCCTCCTGCCACTTTAATTTAAACCCTCCACAACCGCACGAGTGAACATCCCCACACGGCCATTGGTCCCAGTCCTGTTATGGTGGAACCTGTCCCTTTTGAATAGGTGCCTTCAGACCCAGAACGGGTCCTTATGCCCCAAGAATCTGAAGCCCTCCCTCCTGCACCATGCTTCAAGCCACGTATTGATGCTCCTTATCTTCCGATTTCTACTCTCACTGGCGTGTGACACTGGGACTAATCCAAAGATTATTACCTTGAGGTCTGACTTTTTAACTTTCTCCCGAGCTCCTGAAAATCAGACTGTAGGACCTCAATATCTGCCCTCTCTATGTCGTTGGTACTGATGTGTACCACAACTTCTGGATCACTTCCTTCCCCCTGCAAACTATTCTACACTCTCTCCTTTACCCCAGCATTAGGGAGACAACACACCATGTGGGACTCACAATGAGGGTTACAGAAATACCTGACTATGGAATCTCCTATAACCACTGCATTCCTACACTTTGCTGTTCCCCCTGTGCAGTCTCTTGCTCATTGGTGCCATGGTCTGGCCTGCTCTCCAATGTGTTGTCATTTTCAGCAGTCTCCAATGGGAGGAGATGTTTCAGGTACAGGTTCAGTCCATTCCAACAAGGGTAAAAGTTAGTGGAACCAAAGCCAGGACTCCTGGGATGATGAACGAGGTAGAGAATATACTGAAACAAGAAAAGGGTGTATGATTCATGTCAGCTGGATTCTTCATGAGAGAACCAGGACAAATACAATAAGTTGAAAGGGGAAGTGAAGAGCAAAATAAGACTGGCAAAGAGAGAATATGAGAATAGAATGGCAGTTAATATAAAAGGGAATCCAAAAATCTTCTACCAGCATGTAAATGGTAAGCGGGTAGTCAGAGGCAGGGTGGGGACTATTAGTAACTAAGAAGGTGATATATATTCAGAGACACAGGGTAAGGTTAAAATACCTAATCAGTACTTTGTATTGGTGTCTGCTAAGGAAGATAATGCTGACAAAATAGCAGAAGTGGAGATGCTGGAGGTAATGGACGGTTGAAAATTGCTCGGCCGGATGGACTGGAAAGGCTGGCTTTGCTTGGAGTGGATGGGTCGTCTGGTCCGGATGGCTTGTATCCCAGGTTGCTCAGGGAGGTGGGGTGGAGAGAGCAGAAGGGCTTGTCATAATCTTCCAATCTTCCCTAGATACAGGGGAGGTGCCAGAGGATTGGAAAGTGGTAAATATGACACACTGACTCAAAATAGGCTGCAAGGACATTCTTAGTGACTACAGAACGGGCAGTTTAACATCAGTGGTGGGTAAGGTTTTAGAAACAATAATCAGGGAAAAAAAATAACAGGCACTTGGAGAGGTTTATGTTAATTACGGAGAGCCAGCATAGATTTGTAAAATCTATGAGTCGTGTTGTTTTTCAGAGTTGAGGATGGTAGACAGTAGTCAATACTGGGACCACTGCTTTTTTGATATATACAAATAACTTGGATATTGGAATACAGAGTCAAATTTCAAAAATTGCCAATGATACTAAACTTGGAGATGTGGAAAACAGTGAAAATCAGGAGGCAAAAGGCAGGGAGGAATTTAAAACAATCACTTTCACTGGAGAAAAAGTAATGGGAATACTAATGGGACTAAAGGCTGACAAATCCCATGGACCTGATGGCCTGTACCCGAGGGTCTTAAAGGAAGTGGCTGCAGAAATAGTGGATGCATTGGTATTAATCTTCCAAAATTCCCTAGATTCTGGAAAGGTCCCAGTGGATTGGAAAAATCACAAGTATAACACCTCTGTTCAAGAAAGGAGAGAGACAGAAAGCAGGAAACTACAGGCCAGTTAGCCTAACATCTATCGTTGGGAAAATGCTAGAATCCATTTTTTAAAGAGGTAGCAGCAGGATATCTGGAAAAATCACAATACAGTCAGGCAGAGTCAACATGGTTTTGTGAAAGGGAAATCATGTTTCACAAAGTTCTTCGAGTTCTTTGAGGATGCATCAAGCAGGGTGGATAAAGGGGAACCAGTAGATGTAGTGTATGTGGATTTCCAAAAGGTCTTCGATAAGATCGCTCATAAAAGGTTACTGCACAAGATAAGAGCTCCTGGTATTGGGGGTGATATATTAACATGGATAGAGGACTGGCTAACTGACAGGAAACAGAGAGTCGGGATAAATGGGTCATTTTCAGGACAGCAAACTGTAACTACTTACAATCTACACGAATTATTTTGATGAAGAGACCAAATGTATTGTAGCCAAATTTGGAAACAGTATGAAGATAGGTATGAAAGTAAGTTGTGAGGAGTCTGCAAAGGGATATCAATAAGTTAAGTAGGTGGACAAAACTGTTTGTGAGTCATGTACAAGGCCACCCCAGGTCCCTCTGGACCACAGCATTCTGCAGTCTCTCTCCACGTAAATAAGTTTACTCCTGCTTAAGTGGACAACCTCACATTTTTCGCATTATACTCCATCTGCCAGCAGGAATAAAATTATTTACATGGAGAGAGACTGCAGAATGCTGTGGTCCAGAGGACCTGGGTGACCTTGTACATGACTCACAAACACTCAGCATGCAGGAACACCAAGTAATTAGGAAGGCAAATGAATGTTGGCCTTCATTGCAAAGGGGATGGCGTATAAAAATAGGCAAGTCTTGCTGCAACAGTACAGGGCATTGTTGTGTCCACATCTGCAGTACTCTGTACAGTTTTGGTCACCTTATTTAAGGGAGGGGGAGGACACATTTGCATTGGAAGTAGTTCAGAGGTCACTAGGCTGATTCCCGAATGTAGGCCCTGAAAAGTTGGTCAAGTAACGCTTTGTACCCGGCATGCTCGAAGGCAGTTAAACATAAGTGCAGAACTGAAGAGTCATAGAGAGATACAGCACAGAAACAGGCCCTTCGGCCCACCGAGTCTGTGCCGACCAACAACCACCCATTTATACTAATCCTACATTAATCCCATATTCCCTACCACATCTCCACCATTCTCCTACCACCTACCAACACTAGGGGCAATTTACAATGGCCAATTTACCTATCAACCTGCAGGTCTTTGGCTGGTAAGCTAACAGACATGTCGAAGCTTGTGGTTCGGGATATGTGACCATGAGACTAGAGTGTTGAACAAGAATAGATAAAAGAGGAACAGATATAGGGGAATGAACGGTGGTTATTGTAAACAAGTCTGGACTTCTGTTCAGATGGCTAAATGGCTAATGCTGTCCAAAGATGAGATAATGCTTGAAGATTTGTGCAAAACAAGATCATGTGAGTCATGGGTTGAACAAGGAGCCTTCAAAGAATATATAAGGGTTAAAACTGGAGGGTATTCTCGGCGAGAAGCCGGGAACAACTCTCGAAGACAGGACCCTGAGTCTGGAGGCTCAGTGATCAACCGTGACAAGACGTGCTGTGTTGACGGGTACTATCTCGTACAAGAAGTGAGACTTGTACTTATTTGGTGTCTAAATAAAACTGTTGTAAGCTTTTGTATGGTTTAAGTGATTCTAGTACTAATAAAGTGAAGTGATGCGATACTTTCGTTTTAGTGTATCTTTGTCTGTCACATCAGTTGATACCCGACAGAGAAAAAGGGTCAACAAGGGGTTTGTCTGATGAGGAAAGGTTGAGCAAGTTGGACGTATACTCATTGGAGTTTAGAAGATTGAGATGTGATCGAATTGAAAAATATAAGATTCTGTGGGGACATGACAGGGTAGATGCTGAGGGGATGTTTCCCCTGGTGGGGAATGTAGAACTGGGGGGGCGGGGGAGTGGGGGGGGGAGCACAGGTTCAAACTAAGGGGCCTCCCATTTAAGACGGAGATGAGGAGGAACTTCTTCTCTGAGGGTTGTTAGTGTTTGGAATTCTCTTCCCCGGAGAGCAGTGGAGGCTGGATCATTGAATATATTCAAGGCTGAGTTAGACAGGTTTCTGATTGACAAGGGAGTCAAGGTTTATTGGGGACAGGCAGGAAAGTGGAGTTAAGGCCACAACTAGATCAGTCATGATCTTATTGAATGACAGAACAGACTCGAGGGGCTGAATGGCCTACTCCTGCTCCTATTTCTAATGTTCTTATGAGGATGATACCAATCGCCTGCATCAGGACATTGATAGGCTATCAGAATGGGCAGACAAATAACAGATGGAATGCCATACAGAGAAGTGTAAGGTGATGCATTTGGCAGAAGAGATAGGAAGAGGCAACATAGACTTAATGGCACAGTTCAAGAGTGTGCAGGAACAGAGAGACCTGGGGGTTCATGTGCATGGGTCTTTGAACAGGGTAGGACATATTGGGAGAGTAGTTAGCAAAGTTTATGAGATCTTGGGCTTCATAAATAGAAGTATTGAGTACAAAAGCAGGGAAGTTATGCAGCATCTTTATAAAGCTCTGGTTAGGCAACAATTGGAGTATTACGTCCAGATTTGGTCACCACACATTAGGAAGGATGTGAGGGTCACTGAGAGGGTGCAGTAGAGATTTAACAGAACAATTCCAGGGATGGAGGATTTTAGCGACAAGGTTAGATTGGAAAATCTGGGGTTGTTCTCCTTACATATGAATTAGGAGCAGGAGTAGGCCACTCAGCCCCTTGAGTCTGCTCCACCATTCAACATGATCAAGGCTGATCTCCTGCCTATCCACAATAACCTTTCACCCCCTTGCGAATGAAGAATCTATCTACCTCTGACTTAAAAACATTCAAAGACTCTGCTTCCACTGCCTTTTGAGGAAGGAAGTTCCAAAGACTCACAAACCTGAGAGAAAAAAAATTCTCATCTCGGTCTTAAATGGGCGACTCCTTATTTTTAAACAGTGACCCCTGATTCTAGATTCTCCCTCAAAAGGAAACATCCTTTCCACATCCACCTTGTCAAGACCCATCAGAATCTTATATGTTTCAATCAAGTCGTCTCTTACTCTTCTAAACTTCCAGTGGATACAAGTCTAGCCTGTCCAACCTTTCCTCAGAGGACAACCCACCCATTTCAGGAATTACTCTAGTAAACCTTCTTTGAACTGCTTCCAATACATTTCCATCCTTCCTTAAGTAAGGAAACCAACACTGTACACATTACTCCAGATGTGGTCTCAACAATACCCTGTATAACTGAAGCACAACCTCCCTACTTTTGTATTCAATTCCCCTCACAATAAAGGATAACTTTCTATTAGCTTTCCGAATTACTTGCTGAACCTCTATACTAACTTTTTGTGATTCATGCACTAGGACACCCAGATCCCTCTGCATCTGCAATCTCTCACCATTTAGATAATATGCTTCTTTTATTCTTCCTTCCAAAATGGACAATTTCAGAATCACAGAATTGTTACAGTGCAGAAGGAGGCCATTCAGCCCATCGTGTCTGTACCAGCCCTCTGAATGAGCAATTCACCTAATGCCATCCACCTGCAAATCTTTCCTTTCAAGTATTCCCTTTTGAAAGTTATGATTAAATCTGCTTCACTGTCATTTCAGGCAGTGCAATCCAGATCACAGCAAATGACTGTGTAAGACTTGGATAAGACTTCAGCCTCCGCTGGAGTATTGTGTCCAATTCTGGGCACCACACTTGAAGGAAGACGTGAGGGCTTTGGAGAAAGTACAGAAATGAAGAAAAAGAATGGTTCCAGGGATGAGGAACTTCAGTTATGAAGATAGACTGGGGAAGTTAGGACTGTTTTCCTTGGAGAAGAGAAGGCTGAGAGGTGATTTGATAGAGGTACTCAAAATCATGAGGGATCTGGACACAGTAGATAGAGAGAAACTGTTCCCATTTGTGAAAGGATCTAGAATGAGAGGGCACAGGTTTAAAGTGTTTGGTAAGAGAAGCAAAAGCGACATGAGGAAAAACATTTTCACACAGCGAGTGGTTAAGGTCTGGAATGCGTTGCTTGAGAATGTGGTTGCAGCAGGTTCAATTGAAGTATTCAAAAAGAAAATTAGAGAGTTATATGAAAAGGAGGAATGGGCTGTGTTATGGGGAGAAGGCAGGGGAATGGAATTGAGGGAGTTTCTCTTTCAGAGAGCCAGTGAGGACATGATGGGCCGAATGGCCTCAGTTGCAAGTTTTAAATGTGCCTGTGCTCCTATTTTACAGGGGAGGGGAGTCTCTCACTTTATTCCCCATTAAACTGGTGCTGCATTTATTTCAAACGTTAACTGGCCCGACAGTTTTTGGGGAATCTTTGGGAGTTCCCTTCCCAATTGGGGCCTCACGCACAAGGGACAGATTATGGGAAATCCCTGGGTTCAGGCCCAGGTTTTTCCCAGGAGCTGCTGCTGTGAGGCCCCACCGCTGACCGGTGTGTGTCTGTACTCCGGGGTTAATACCCCACAACATGTTAGATTGGAGCCTTTTTATCAGCAAGTTTAACCTCCCAAAAATCACTCTTAAATGTTCAGGACTGTGAATAATCCTAAACATTTACAGCTAAAATAATTCCTGTTTCCCAATACTCCCAATCCAGGGAACATCTCACTCGACATACACATCCTGCATGGGATTGGATTAAATATCTAATGTTAATTATTTAAACTTGGGTTTCTGTCCTGTTTCTAGTTAAAATGCTGGATGTGGAAAATATTTTACATTAATTTTCTGTACTGCTGGTTTATATTTTATATTTACATTCCGCTGTCCAGCCTTATGAATGATGATTTATTGTAATTAAATTATCAGACCCTTTCAGTGACCTGTATTTACTGATTCCATACAGATAGTAAAATCCCAAATGGTTCACAAGGATCCATTTTAGATTTTCCAGTCCTGATGGTAAAACTAAACAATCCTCTTATTATTTGTCATCGTTGTGTCAAATCTGTTTCTCTCTGGTTCAACTGAACTGCAGCCGAAGGTTAACAACTAAAACTGTGCAAGGCATGAAGGTAAAAGTTGCCAGCTTTACACAAGGAGACGGAGCTGTGAAGCAGCTGAAGGCATTATTTTCCAGCCTGCTAGACAGTGGGTGATAAAACATTCGATGAGACTGTGGGATGCTGTGAGGCAAGGTTACAGATAAGAAGGAAGGCCAGCAGATGTATTTTGATTTTAAAACTAAGCAGACAGACGACTCCAGGCCCTGAGTGTACGTGACAAAGAACATTCGCAATGCTGGGAGAAACTGGATAAGAAGGGGAGGCTCGGAGCCCCGAAAGGAGAAGACCTGCAGGACCATCACGGAAAGGGAACCCTGAGTCCAGTTCAGTGAAGAGAACCCATCAGAGGGAGACTGATCACCTCACCTCACAACGGGTCGAATTGAAGTCCAAGCCGTGAGTCTTGTGATTTATTGTAGTTTAACAAGTGAAATAATGAGTAGCTAAGTGATTTAAGTATCAATAAAAGTGTTTATATGAAGTATCTCGTGCAGGTGTCTTTTGTCTGCCACGTCAGTTGACACCCAAGTTTGAGGGTCAACAGAACTGTTTCTTTCCCTTCATTACAGAGCAACAACACAATCTGTGACTGTTCAACATTTCAACAGTTAGAGACAAATAAACAGTTACCTCAACACCTGGAATTTGTGCAGTACGGGACTCAGCCGCTGGAATCCTTCACACTGAATGTCGCAGCGATATAGATTAATGTTTTTTATGGTATCACAGAGACCAATAACGTGTGACAGGACGGCATAGTCAATTGGGGTTAGTCGCAATCCACTAAATTTAAGTGTGTCCATCGATCCCACTGTGTCCTGAACCAGTGCTTTATTCTGAGACTCAAACAGGTATTGCAATGTGTTCAGGAGCTTCCTTTTACCAGTTACATTTGTGTTTTTTCCAATCTGTCCTTTAACTGTCTCCTTCACCCAGTCAATCACTTGACAGGTCGTTTGATGAGGAAATGGACCCAGAAACTCCTCCAGGGGTCGAGCTGCCTGTGGGGAGGAGAGACCAACGACAAAACGCAGAAATATCTCAAATCTCCCATCTTCCTCACTGTGAGCTACACTGAGGAGATTCCGGATGTCCTCGCGACCTGCAGTCAGGAATTGTGCGAGTGCAGCTACAAACTCTTGGATGGTGAGGTGCGGGAATGTGTAAACCACATTCTGGACAGAATCATCCCTCTCCAAATGTTCCATCAGGAATCCAGACAGGAACTGGGAAGGTTGCAGATTATACTCGATCAAATCTCCATCTCTAAACACAATCTTCTTCCTGGAGACTCCTGTGAAGGCCATCTCAGCGATCTTCAGTAACACATCACGGGGGTTTTCAATCTTTCGGCTATGGTTTTTCAGAATGTTGTAAATATAGTAGGAATATAGCTGGGTGATGGTCTTGGGAACTTGCTGCTGTTTTCTGTCTCTTTGTGTAAAGAAGGGACCCAGTGACAGACAGAGGATCCAGCTGTAGGAAGGGTTGTAACACATGGTGTACAGGATCTCGTTCTCCTCCACGTGTTTGAAAACAGCTGCTGCCACCGTCTGATCTTCAAAAAACTTGTTGAAATATCCCTTCCGTTCATCACCAACAAATCCCAGGATTTCAGCCCAGACACTGATCTCAGCCTTTTCCAATAAATGTAATGCAGTGGGACGACTGGTCACTAACACTGAACATCCTGGGAGCAGCTTGTATTGTATTAAACTGTACACAATGTCAGACACTTCACAGCAGCATTCGGGATCTGTGCACATGTACTGAGGTTCTGTATTTCTCCGATTGTCAGCAAAATCGATCGTGTCCTTGAATTCATCCAAACCATCAAATATAAACAGCAATCCCTCTGGATTCTTCCAGAGCTCTCCCAGAACATTCCCAAAGTAAGGATACAGATCCAGTATCAGATTCCTCAGGTTTATTCTGCAGTTAATAGTATTCAAATCCCGGAATTTAAAACTGAAAACAAATTGAAAGTTTGGGTATATTTTCCCAGTGGCCCAGTCATAAACAATCTTTTGTACCATTGTTGTTTTTCCAATCCCCGGGACTCCACTCAGTGCTGCTGAACTCCCAGATTTGGATTTTCCCCAGGAAAAACTGCTCTGGAACAATTGATCAGTTCGGATTTTTTCCAGTTCTTTCCGGAGATGTTTCTCTCTCCACTCTTCATGGTCTCGGCCGCTTACCAGCAGTTCATGTTCTACAAGTGTTCGATCTCGAACAGTAGAAATGACCGTTAGCTCAGCGTATCGATCAACCAGCTGGAAAATCTTAACCTTCTCCTTTATTAGGATAGTGTTCACTCTCAGTGTTTCAGTTTGTACCCGGAGTGTTTCCTTGTGTTTCTGTTGAACATCTTCAATTAGAACAGACAGAAAGTGGTTTTCAATGTTAGCTGTATTGATATAAAAACAACTTCTGATAAACATTTTATTATTCAATAAATGTTGCAAGATTTAATTCACAGCTTCAATAGAGGTGTGTGTATAAATTAAAACTCAGTTAATGAAAACTTCACCTGAAAGTGAAGAATGGTGAAAAGAAGTTTTAAATCCTGATTTGATTCTAACATTTACTGAACATGGAGATGCCTACACAGGTGATATTTTCCCTCTGATGGTTAACATGATCCAGCCTGCCCTGTACGATTAGAAATCTCATTACAAATCCACACGTGATCCTGGTTTTACAACAGTAGACATTACATTGGATTCATTTTTAAAACCATCAGCAGTGTTTACCTTCTGCAGAAATGGGAAATTTGACATCGGACACAAGTGGGTTATACTGTGAATTGTCAGTAATCCCACTGTTATTGTATCAGACAATGAGCAGTTTATCTGGCTGGACATTGGCTCTCAGTTCAGCAACATATTAATTTAAAAATTCTCATTATTTTCAAATCCCTCCAGGGCCTGGACCCTCCCTATCGCTGTAACCACCTCCAGCCTGACAAAACTCTGAGGTCTCTGTGTTCCACCAAGGGTAGTGTAACACAGTTACGTCACTGGACTAGTAAGGCAGAGGCCTGGATCACTGATCCAGAGATATGAGTTTATATACAACCATGGGAGCTGGGGAATGTAAATTCTGTTCAGTAAATAAATCTGGAATAAAGCTAGTATCAAGAATGTTGTACAGGAAAACTACCAGATGGTCATGAAAATCCACCTGGTTCACTAATGTCGTTTAGGGAAAGAAATCTGCCGTCCATCCAGTCTGGTTCTAGGTGACTACAGACACACAACAATGTGGCTGACTGTGAACTGCTGGCTGAAATGGCCTGGCAAGTTACTCAGTTCTATCAAATTGGTTAAAAAAAAGTGTAAGCAGTATAAAACCAGACAAACCACCTGGTGTTGACGGAGGCTCCTGACACCACATGCATAACCAGCCGGACGGCCTACTCCTGCTCCTAGTTCTTATGATCTTAACCCTGTAAACTCCTCTTCACCAACATCTTGTGCCAAAATTCAGAGAGCTGTCTCACAGACTAGTCAGGCAACAGGCTAAGATATTCATAATCACAGAATCATTTGTAGCGTCACCAGGTTGACACCTCATTTTGAGGTATGCCTGGTGCTGCTCCTGGCCTGCTCTCCTGCACTCTTCATTGAACCAGGTTTTGTCTCCTGGCTTGATGGTAATGGTAGAGTGGGGGATATGCCAGGCCTTGAGGTTACAGATTGAGGTTGAGTATAATTCTGCTGCTGCTGATGGCCCACAGCACCTCATGGATGCCCAGTTTTACATTACTAGATCTGTTCAAAAACTATCCCATTTAGCACAGTGGTAGTGCCACACAACACGATGGAGGGTCTCCTCAATGTGAAGGCGGAACTTTATCTCTCCAAGGACTGTGCGGAGGTCACTCCTACCAACACTGTCATGGACAGGTGCATCTGTGGCAGGCAGATTGGTGAGGACAAGGTCAAGAATGTTTTTCCCTCTTGTTGGTTCCCTCACAACCTGCCGCATACCCAGTCTAGCATCTATGTCTTTTAGGACTCGGCCAGTTCGGTCAGTAGTGGTGTAACCGAGCCACTCTTGGTGATGGACATTGAAGTCCCCCACCCGGAGTACATTCTGTGCCCTTGCCACCCTCAGTGTTTCCTCCAAGTGCTGTTCAACATGGAAGAGTACTGATTCACAGTTGAGGGAGGGCGGGAGGTGGTAATCAGCAAGAACGTTCCTTACCCAAGTTTGACCTGATGCCATGAAACTTCATCAGGTCCGCAGTCGATCTTGAGGACTCCCAGGGAAACTCCCTTCAGACTGTATTCTACTGTGCCACCACCTCTGCTGGGTCTGTCCTGCCAGTAGGACAGGACATACCCGGGGATGGTGATGGCAGTATCTGGCAGGTATGATTCCGTGAGTTTGACTATATCAGGTAGTTGCTCGACTTGTCTTTGAGACAGCTCTCCCAACTTTGGCACAAGCCCCCAGATGTTATTAAGGAGAACTTTGCAGGGTCGACAGGGCTGGGTTTGCTGTTGTAATTTCCAATGCCTAGGTCAATGCCGGGTGGTCTTTCCGGTTTCATTCTGTTTTATTGACTTCGTACAATAGGTACAACTGAGTGGCTTGCTAGGCCATTTCAGAGGGCATGTAAGAGTTAACCACATTGCTGTGGGTCTGGAGTCACATGTAGACCAGACCAGGTACGGACAGCAGATTTCCTTCCCTAAAGGACATTAGTGAACCAGATGGGTTTTTACAACGATCGACATTTGTTTCATGGCCATCATTAGACTAGCTTTTAATTCCAGATTTATTAATTGAATTCCCATTTCACCTTCTGCTCTGATGGGATTTGAACCCATGTCCCCAGAAAAATACCGAGTCTCTGGGTTACTAGTCCAGTGACAATACCACTACACCACTGCCTCCCCGCAGACAAGAAATAAGACTCATCGAAGACAGATTCTTAGAACAAAGGAATGAACCTTCGATACGCGACGATGTATCTGTGTTCCAGGAAAGGCTCACGAAAGCTTGTAACGTCGCTCAGGAACATCTTAAATCATCCCAAGCCAATATGAAAAAAATGGGCGGACAAGAATGCAAAGACCCAAAATTTTCAACTAGGGGATGAAGTATTAGTATTATTACCTTTACAGGGTGAACTATTAAAAGCAGGTTCAGTATAAAGTGGTGTAAAGAGTGGGTACGGTAAATTACTTGATTGAAACCCGTGATCACTGGGAAAAGAATTGGCTGTTTGATATCAATATGTTGATGCAATATTACCACAGGGAGGAGGATAAACCAGTACAGGTATGCTAGGTCATGGGGACTATTGAGAAGGAAAAGGATAGTGAGGATGAGGTAGAAGCAGGCCTAGACAATTTTCAGATTGAACCTCCTACTGTCAAGTTAGCTAATACAGAATGGCAAGGAAAATTGGACAACATGCTTTTGTACTTACAGACAGAACAACGTGAAGACCTAACAAGACTTTTCACAGCGTTTAAGAGTCCGTCGGGATAAGCCAGGATGTACAACCTTAGCCATACATGATGTGGATATAGTGGAATCCATTCCTATAAAACTTGTTATCTCTTGCCCCACCCCTGCTTTATTTGCTTAAAACCTGTTTCTTACCTTTGCTAGTTCTGAGGAAAGGTCACTGACCTGAAACATGAACTCTGCTTCTCTCTCCACAGATGCTGCCAGACCTGCTGAGTATTTCCAGCATTTCTTGCTTTTATTTCAGATTTCTAGCATCTGCAGTATTTTGCTTTTCTTTTATCCTATAAAACACCAACCTTTTTGCTTAAGTCCAGGCTCAAGTAAAAGCAGAAATCCATGCTGGAAAACAACGTAACTGAATGGAGTCAAAGCAGCTGGAGTTCACCAATAGTTATTAGTGTTTAAACCTGACAGGTCAACCCAACTTTGCTCAGGCTACAGAAAAGTCAATGCAGTAATGAAGGCAGACTTGCTCAATTTCTCGCTTGGAAGAATATTTACAGAGTGGGCTGAGAGGTAAATTTGGTTCGAGAGATCCTGGCAAATTCCTTTGACACCCCAAGCTCAGAAAGAAACTGTTTTTGTTACAATGGACGGGGTTTTCCAGTGTCAAGTATTACCACACAGATTAATGACTCAAAAAAAAAATTCAGAGACGAGTGAACCCAGTAGTGGCCATTGTTCCTAACGATGAAGGTCATCTTGCTGAGGTGCTGGTCTTTAGGAATACTTGGAAACAACACATGAAAAAACCAGGAGACTATGTTTGGAAGGTTGCAATTGGCTGATGGAAACAATCTTTGTAAAAAAAAAATGTTTAAACCAAAATGCTAGAATATAAAGATAAAGATTATTGTTACAGCCTTATCATTTGAAGATTGGACACATTTCGGGAAAAAAAAACAATGTTATCGCCAATGCTTTGTCACAAATTTAACCTTATTTCAGTTCCAGGAGCAACAATGCTACAAAGAAAAATCGTGTTAACTACCAGTAGAATGAATGATGGGTATGAATGCGAAAATGTGTTTATACAGTTGGCGTTTCATTTCACCAAGGGCGGAGGTGTTACAAGTGTTTTATTTTTCAGAAGAAAACTTGGAGTTTTGTGTTTTGAAAGACTAGGAGAAAAGGGGATTTCTCTCTGAGAACACTGAATGCTGAACTGGGTGGGTATAGATTGCAAGGCAACCTGTTTCCAAACAACAGCAAGGGAAATGACAGGTCACCTGACTTACTGTTAAGAGTTCAGTTTCAATTTTGCTTTGTGAAAGACAAGTGCTGGGCAGGCAGGAGGCAGAACAAACAGGCAGGCAGTTGTTTTTTTTCATTCGTTTTTCTTTTTGCAGACCAGGAAAAGATCTCTTCCTGAAAAGAAGACTTGTCTCTCTTAAGAAAGGGAATCCTACATCTGAGTTGTGGCTGTGTTCTACCTGGAGAGAGAAAAACAGCCCTGGAGAGGAAAAGATCCAGAGAAAGAGGAGTTGCTGCTCTCTATGGAGAAAGGCTCCTTTGCTCAGAGGAAGCCCTGCATTGTTAAAGGTAGCAAATTGCTATTGTCGCCATTCTCTGGAAAATCTCTGCCTCAAGAGTGATTCCTGTCGTTTGTGTTTTGGGAGATTTTGAAATTTCGAGAAAGCTTCTATTGCTGGACTGTTACTTTAAAATTTAGATAGAGCTGTTGCTGCATCCTTTGCTGAAAGACCCGTTTGACGCCTGCTGCAGATGAATTACCTTGAACGCCTACCCATCACAGACTGTTCATCAAACCCGCCAGGAGAGACTTCGAGTAGCATCTGACTATTCGACTCTGGGATCCCTCTCCGATCTAGAAATATCCTACCAGCCCATGACCACCAACTATCTCATTATTGCTAAGAAATAGTTGAACACAAAAAACTTTTTCCCCCAGTTAACCGATTTTTGAATGCATGTGTGTGTGCATGAGGGCTAGGAAGAATAAGAAGCTATGAAATCTTTTTCTATATACAGATTTAACCCATTACTGTTTAAGATTTAGTTTAATAGTAAATAGTTAATTTTGTTGTTGTTTAAAGAAACCTGGTTTGGTGTGCTTTATTCTGGGGGATAAATAAAGTGTTTAATTTGGCTAATTTTCAGTAGGAGGGATACTTTACTGGTATGTTGTGACCTGCGAAGTAGTGGGACTGAATTAGCAGTGCATTACTCCCACCTTGGTGACTACAATGTGAATAGGTATGAAGTTATCCACTTTCGTAGAAAAAACAGTACAACAGAGTATTTCTTGAATGGTGAGAGGTTGGGAAATGTTCATGTCGAAAAGGACCTGGTGTCCTTGTTCATGAGTCATTAAAAGCGAGCGTGCAGGTGCAGCAAGCAATTAGGAAGATAAAAGGTATGTTGGCCTTCATTGTAAGAGGATGAGAATACAAGAGTAAAAATGTCTTGCTGCAATTGTATAGGGCCTTGGTGAGACCAACCCTGGAATATTGTGTACAGTTTTTGTATCCTCATTTAAGGAAGGATAAACTTGCCATAGAGGGAGTACAATGCAGATTCACCAGACTTGTCCCTGGGACACTGTCTTATGAGAAGAGATTGAGGAAACTGGGTTTGTATTCTCCAGATTTTCAAAAAAATGAGAGGTGATCTCATTGAAACATACAAAATTCTTACAGGGTGTGACAGGGTGGATGTAGCTAGGATATGTCTCCTGGCTTGTGAGTCTAGAACCGGGGGACCTGGTCTCAGAATAAGGGATAGGCCATTTAAGACTGAGATGAGGAGGAATTTCTTCACGCAGAGGGTAGGGAATCTTTGGAATTCTCTACTCCAGAGGGCTGTGAAAGTTCAATCATTGAGCATGTTCAAGACAGAAATTGATAGCTATCTGGATGCTAATAACATCAAGAGATATGGAGATAACGTAGGGTAGTGGCATTGAAGTAAATGATCGGCCATGATCTAACTGAATAGTGGAGCAGGCTCAATGGGCAGAATGACCTACTCCTGCTCCTTTGTTCCTATGCTCCTAATTAAAATTACAGGCAACTGGAAGCTAACAATTATTCAGCAGTTTTACACATACATTCATTGATTGTGGTTTTATAACAGTCCGGTCATGTTACTGATTAGAATTAGAAATTGAACAACTGCCCACCTCTCAGTGTAATGTTACAGCAGAAAACATTCACAGTTCAGCTGAACTGTTCTACCAATAATTATACTGCATTGCTTTGTTTTGGTCTTGAATTCCTATAATGCAGGTTTGGGAAATTAAAAATATGTTTCTGTTAGTCATTACATTGGGTTCAAAAACAACTCCAGAGTTAAAGGATTATTCTTTGAGTAGAATGAGATTCTCTCTTTCACTGTCATTAGGAAGTTGGCCAATAACTAACTTTCCAGTCACTCTGAACATTGTCTTTTCCTCACATTTCTCCACAGATTAATGTTCTATTGTGTGAACATTAACATATATTCTCAGTTTGGATCAAACACACTCTGATGTCTCATTCTTTGCTGTGAAATGATAACGTTTCAATATTTCACATTTCTCCACCTCTTTCCCTACAGTTTAAAAGGAGACAAATCAGAGCCAGGGAACTACAGGCCTATCATGCTGACATCCCTTATTGGGAAGATGCTAATGGGATCAGAAGAAATGTCTTTTATGTTTACAGGGAAAGGGAAGGACCAACAGAAATTCATAACTGAGCTTCTGAGAAAATAGCTTCTGACCAACAAATGTTGCAGAGTTTTTTTTTGAGAAAGTCATTGGGATGGTGGATGAGGGAAATCCTGTGCACATTGTCTACTTGGACTTTCAGAAAGTCTTTGATAAGGTTTCTCACACTAGGTTACTTCAGAAGATGGAATTTTGATGTATCAGTAGAAATTTGAAACTCTGGATTGGGAATTGTCTTCAATCCTGCAGCCAAAATGTTATAATTAACAGATGTGGTTCAGCTTGAAGACAAGTTACAAGTGACTGGTCCTAGACCTGCTACTCTTCACAGTCTGTATTAGTGACCTGGACAGTGGCGTTGGGAGGATGGGAAGTAGGTTTGCAAATGACACTAACATATGTGCAACGGTTAAAACGGTTGAGGAGGGCAATCAAATCCAAAAACATTGTAGATGTGCCAGGAGAGTGAAGCAAACATGGGAAATGGCATTTAATTTAGTTAAATGTAGTGCCACACATATTGATCGGGCAATCAGAGAACACAGGAATCATTCGGAGGCATCAATAGTGAGAGAGTGTAAGAGGGAAAAAAGATCTTGGTGTTATTGTACACAGATCACTGAAGGTTAATGACCAATGTAAAAAAATAATTGCTAAAGTTACCAAAGTACTGGGTTATATTGATCGAACCACTCAGTATAAAAGACAAGGTTCCACTTTGACACTGTACAGGTCACTGGTCAGACCACATCTGGATACTGTGCCCAGTCTTGGTTCCCCCACATGGTGGATGATATAGTGCCATTGGAAAAGGTACAGAGGAAATCTTCAGGAATGATTCCTATCTTAGGGAACCTGAGCTACTGAGACAAGGTCAAGGACCTTGGTCTATTTATTTTAGAGCAGCACAGACTTACAGGCAACCTGATAGAGGTCTATTAAATAACTGAATGGCTGGATAGAGTCTCTGTTGATAGATTATTCTAGTTTATCAGATTGGGAGGACCAGCAAACACACATTTAAACTATGTAATTGTAGGAATAAACTGGATGTTCGATGGTTCTTCTTTCCCAGAGAATTGTGATCCTCTGGAATGTGCTGCTGGCTGCTGACTCTCTGTTTACCTTCAAGAGGGAGCTGGACCGGTTCCTGACTGGGACAGAGATCTCATCATGTAGAAGGTAAGTGTCTTTATAGGTAAAATGTGTTCCGTGTGATCTCCTGGATTGCACGGGGATGGGTGCGGGGGCGGTGGGGGGGGGGGGGCAGTCAGAGAGGAATATTACCAAGCACATTTTCCCATATTGACTCTCGTTGTTTCCATGTTTTTTGCTTGACTGTGGGAGTGGTGTCTTGTGGGGGTAAGGGGTAAGGGAGGGATGAAGTGTTTAGCTATAATGCTCGAGCCTTCGTGGAATGGGGTGGGTTTGATGGACCATCTGGTCTCTTCCTGCTCATCATTTTGGTGGGACATATTGCTCGGGGTGCAGGGAACCCTTAACATCTGGGTCAAGGCACTGCTCTTTACTGTGAGCCCAGAGCATCCGTGCAGCACACAGGAGGTTTGTATTAAGATTCACAGCTTATCAGGATCCTGCCAGATGTGTGTAAGATTTCAGAAATAATAATGATCAGCAGCTGGATTAAGTGAAATATAATGTTCACATATTTACAGGATATGACAGAAATCATATGAATTGTAACTTGAATCTATGCCGAATAATTGAGAATTGACAACAAATCCAAACGATGTTCAATCTTGTTTCTCCAGCCTTTGATTTTCTGATTCCCAGATTCTGTCAATCTCTTAAACAAACGGCTACAGTCAATCATTCTGATTCTCGGAAGTGAAATAAACAGTTTGAAATCTCCATGTCATCACTTACCTTTCAGGTCACTGGGTATTTCAGATAAACCACGTGCGATGTCCATAAAATCAAATGAATCACAACCTGTTAAAATCAATTAATTTTCATGAAATCAGATTTGTGTAATATTATAGTAAATTCTTCAGTGTTTGAATCTGAAGATGAATTCAGTGTGTGATTTTACCGTACCGAGTTCCTGTATTTCTTTCAGCATTTTGTACAACTTTGGTAACCTGTGGCACATTTTCACAAAGGATTTCCACATTAGCCTTTGGACCCGAGAGTCTTTCTCCATCACCAGATTTAGGAGAAGTTTGGAACTGTCCGCCCGGTTTCCCTTCTCCACGAGCTCAGTGATTTTCTGTAAAGAATAATAATGAATATCTGAATTCTCAGTTTTGAGCACAGAAAGCAGTCACTGGGCCGGGTACTGATCCATTCTGAACATGGGCTGAATATTCTGTAAACATCTTGATTCAGACATTAATGGCAAATAAATGTGATAAAACTAAATTCAAAATCAGAAGTATTGTTCTAGGAGAGTGAGGAATCACTGAGAATCTACAGTATTTTAATGGGATTAGTTTTCTCTGCCCTTTAGTGTCCAACATGACATCAGATACTGATTGACAATATGATCCACTTGTTTCTCACACTTATTTCCTGCTGTCACACTTTGTGATTTATTCAGAAATAAAACAGCAGCGAATCAGAACTCAAGTGACAGGGAAGGACGATTCTGAACTGAGGGAAGCAGCAAGAAAATTAGAACATAGAACATAGAACATAGAAAAATACAGCACAGAACAGGCCCTTCGGCCCACGATGTTGTGCCGATCCTTTGTCCTCTGTCAAGGACAATTTAATCTATACCCCATCATTCTCCTTTATCCATATACCTATCTAAAAGCCGTTTGAAAGTCCCTAAAGTTTCTGACTCAACAACTTCCCCAGGCAAGGCATTCCATGCCCCGACCACTCTCTGGGTAAAGAACCTTCCCCTGACATCCCCCTTATATCTCCCACCCTTCACCTTAAATTTATGACCCCTTGTAACGCTTTGCTCCACCCGGGGAAAAAGTTTCTGACTGTCTACCCTATCTATTCCCCTGATCATCTTATAAACCTCTATCATGTCACCCCTCATCCTTCTCCGTTCTAATGAGAAGAGGCCTAGAATGTTCAGCCTTTCCTCGTAAGACTTATTCTCCATTCCAGGCAACATCCTGGTAAATCTCCTCTGCACCCTCTCCAAGGCTTCCACATCCTTCCTAAAATGAGGCGACCGGAACTGCACACAGTACTCCAAATGAGGCCTTACCAAGGTCCTGTACAGCTGCATCATCACCTCACGGCTCTTAAATTCAATCCCTCTGCTAATGAACGCTAACACCCCATATGCCTTCTTCACAGCCCTATCCACTTGAGTTGCAACCTTCAACGATCTATGCACATAGACCCCAAGGTCTCTCTGCTCCTCCACATGCCCAAGAACCCTACCGTTAACCCAGTATTTTGCATTCGTGTTTGTCCTTCCAAAATGGACGACCTCACACTTTTCAGGGTTAAACTCCATCTGCCACTTTTCAGCCCAGCACTGCAACCTATCCAAGTCCCTTTGCAGACGACAATAGCCCTCCTCGGTATCCACAACTCCACCAACCTTTGTATCATCTGCAAATTTACTGACCCACCCTTCGACTTCCTCATCCAAGTCGTTAATAAAAATCACAAACAGGAGAGGACCCAGAACTGATCCCTGTGGCACGCCACTGGTAACTGGGCTCCAGGCTGAGTATTTACCATCTAAGACCACTCTCTGCCTTCTATCAGTTAGCCAATTCTTAATCCAACTGGCCACATTCCCCACTATCCCATGCCTCCTGACTTTCTCCATAAGTCTACCATGGGGGACCTTATCAAATGCCTTACTAAAATCCATGTACACCACATCCACTGGTTTACCCTCATCCACTTGCTTGGTCACCTGCTCAAAGAATTCAATCAGGCTTGTGAGGCAAGACCTACCCCTCACAAAACCGTGCTGACTGTCCCGAATCAAGCAGTGTCTTTCCAGATGCTCAGAAATCCTATCCCTCAGCACCTTTTCCATCAACTTGCCTACCACCGAAGTAAGACTAACTGGCCTGTAATTCCCAGGGTTGTTCCTATTCCCTTTCTTGAACAGGGGATTGTCTGAGAAATTATCACCAACCAATCGAAACAACCCCTGTTGATTTATCAGTCAGGAGAATCGACCAATAATAACAATACTGGAAATCCAATCACTCCATATATATTCCCCTCAGTAATTGAGATGTCAGATACTCAATGTTTTGTACACCCACTGCCAGTATGAAACCTTAGTAACCGGGAGAACATATCCAGCAATGGATAGTCAGGACTTCTATCAACAACTTACATTTAATATAGGACTTTTAATGTCGAGAACCAACCTAAGAAACAACCACAGAGGCTGAATCAGACAGTGGGCCCGAGACAGAGCAGGATAAATTGGCACAGGTGACCAAAACCTAAAGAAAAGGTAAGTTTTAAGAAGGAATGGGATGGGGATCGGTTTCAGGACTGAATTTCAGAGCGTGGGGCCCAAGATAACTGAAAGTTTGACCACCAGTGGTGATGTGAAGGAAGGGCTGCACAAGAGGACAGGGTCAGAGCAATGGAAAATTCCAGTGGTACGAGAACTGAAGGAGGTTACAGTGATCGGAAGCCTCAGGACCATCAAGTTATTTAAATAGAAGGATAGGAATTTTAAATTGAAGGCCTGAGGGTTGGAAGCCATTCTAGGTATGTGAGTACACATGTGATATCAGAAATGGGACCTGGAGGGGACAGGGTACAGGCAGCAGACTCTGAGTAGCTGAAGATTACAGAGTGTGTAAGGTGGGAGGCCGGACAGGAGAACATTGGAATAGTCGTGTCTGGAGGCATGGACGAGGGCTCAGCAGGAGATGGGCTGAAGTAGGGAGAGAGACTGGCAGTGTTACATAGATGGAAGTAGGGGATCATCGTGCTGGAGAGAATGGCGGATAGGGAGTTCAGCTCGAGGGTGGATGCTGAAATCACAGACAGTCTGTCTTAGCATCAGGCAGTGGCCAGCAGGAGTTGACAATGTGTCTGCACACGGACACCAGTGGTCCATGGTTAAAAATGTTGAAGTCCGTGGTAATTGTAAATGTCTTGCTCCAAGTCTTCCCTCCAAATCCTGTCTATTGTCTCTGTTCTCTCCTTTTGTCCAGTCCTACTAAAACTCTTTCCCTTTGTTTTCAGTCCAGACTCCAGATACACTCGAACCACTACCCTGTTCTTTGTACAGATACTGATGGATCCACTAATATTTTCACCTCTTCAGAACATTGTTTCAGATTCATGGTATTTGCCATTTTATCCTTTCTCTCCTATTTCCCGGTTTCTATCCTTTAACAATCTGCAATTTGAAGATCTAACATTGCAACAATTCTCAGTGGCAGCGTGGAAGCAAATTACATGTTGGGGTGTATTAACAGTGCAAGATTGAGCTGAAAGAATGAGATAATCCAGTCACTTCCTAAAATTATTCATGTGACTGCACTTAGATGACTGTGTATAATTCTGATTGACTCAATACATAAACGTTAATGTTGCTACTGAAAAGAGGAACTAGAATAACTGAGAGAAGGGAGTGGTTGGAATTGAGGAACTATTGTGTAATCTGGGAATGTCCTCACTGGAAAAGAGAATGTTGAGAGGTGATATGATTGCTGTTTCACTTTGTCCAGTGCAGTAGAAACAGAGGACACAGCCTGAGCATCAAGGAGGGTAAATTCACAACGAATCTCTCGTAACAATATTTCAGTGAGTGAACAGTTAATCTGTAGGACACACTTCCTCGGGAAGTTGGAGTTAGTATTGATTCATTCAAATGTGAATTCGACAGATATATTTCAGAAAATAACATTTTGAGATGCACTATTAGTGTAATTTAAGATATGACAGTTTTTATTTATTCATTCATGGGATGTGGATGCCTCTGGCATGGCCAGCATTTATTACCCATGAGAAGGTGGGGGTGAGCTGCCTTCCTGAACCGCTGCAGTCCATGTGGTGATGGTACACCCACACTGCTGTTAGAGTTCCAGGATTCTGACCCAGTGACAATGAAGGAATGACAATATATTTCCAAGTCAGGATGGTGTGTGACTTGGAGGGGAATTTGGAGGTGGTGATGTTCCCATGCACCTGCTTCCCTTGAACTTCTAGGTGGTAGAGGTCATGGGTTTGAAATGTGCTGTCGAAGGAGCCTTGATGAGTTACTGCAGTGCATCTTGTCGATGGTGCATACTGCTGTCACTGTGCGTCGATGGTGGAGAGAGCGAATATTTAAGGTGGTGGATGGGGTGCCAATCAAGCAGGCTGTTTTGGTGCCGAGTTTCTTGAGTGTTGCTGGAGCCGCACTCATCCAGATAAGTGGAGAGTATTCCATCACACTCCTGATTTGTACCTTGGTACTTGTATGGCACGAATGTTACTTGTCATTTATAAGCCCAAGCCCAAATGTTGTCCAGGTCTTTCCCTATGTGGGCACAGACTGCTTCATATATCTGAGGAGTTGCAAATGGAACTGAACACTGTGCAATCATCATCCACATTTCTGACCTTATGATGGAGGGAAGGTCATCGCTGAAGCAACTGAAGATGTTTGTGCCGAGGACACTGCCCTGAGGAACACCTGTAGCGATGTCCTGGGGCTGAGATAATTGGCCTCCAAGAATCATGATCATCTTCCTTTGTGAAAGATGTGACTCCAGTCAGTGGAGAGTTTTCCTCGATTCCCATTGACTTCAGTTTTGCTCGAGCTCCTTAATGCCACACTCGGTCAAATATTGTCTTGATGTCAAGGGCCAACACTCTCTCCTTTCCTCCAGAATTTGGTTCTTTTATCCAGGGTTGGACCAAGGCCGTAATGAGGTCTGGAGCCGGGTGTCTGTGGTGGAACCCAAACTGAGCAGCGATGAGCAGATTATTGGTAAGTGCCTCTTGAGAGAACTGTTGACAACACCTGCCATCACTTTGCTGATGATTGCGAGTACCCTGTGGGGCAGTAATTGACTGGATTGGATTTGTCCTGCTTTTTGTGGAGCAGGACTGACCTGGGCAATTCTTCCAATTTGTCAGGCAGTTGCCAGTGTTGGAACTGCTTCCTAGAGATGTGGTTACTTCATCACTGCAGATGTGATATCGCCAGGGCCCATAGAAGTTGCTGTGTCCAGTGCACTCAGCCATTTCTTTTATCACGTAGGGTAAATAAAACTGGCTGAAGACTGGCATCTGTGAAGGTGTGGACCTCAGGAGGAGGTCAAGATGGATCATCTACTTGAAACTTCTGGCTGAAGATGGCTGCGAATGCTTCAGCTTTGTTTTCTGCACTCTGGGCTCCGCCATTATGGACGATGCAGATGTTTGCGGAACGTCCTCTTCAGTTAGTTGTTTAATTGTCCAGCACTATATGACTGGGTGTGGCAGGACTATGAAGTTTTATGATTTGTTGGTTGTGGGATCGCTTGTCTGTTTACAGCATGCCACTTCTGCTGTTCAGCATGTAGTCCTGTGATGTAGCTTCACTATGTTGGCACCTCAATTTCAGTTTGCCTGGTGCTGCTCCTGACATGCTCTCCTACTCTCCTCATTGAACCAGAGTTGGTCCCCTGGCTTGATGATAATGGTAGAGTGAGGGATACGACAGGCCATGAGGTCACAGAATCTAGTGAAATATCATTCTGCTGCTGCTCGTGGCTCCCAGCACCTCATGGATGCTCAGTTTTGGATGATAGATCTATTCTGTATCATCACATTTAGAATGGTGGTAGTGCACACAACATGATCGAGGAGTCGTCAGTTCCCAAACGTGACTTAGTCTCCACAGGGACTGTGTGGTGATCACTCCTACCAATACGGTCATGGACAGATACATCTGCGACAGGTAGATGGGTGAGGACAAGTAGATTTTTTCCCTTGTGTTGGTTCTTTCGCCATCCTCTGCATGCCCAGTCTGCCAGATATGGCCTTCAGGATTGGCCAGCTCGGTCAGGAGTGATTCTACTGAGCCACTCTTGATGGACATTACAGATTCTCCACCCTCACCCCCTCCAGAGTAAATTCTTGTTCCACGTGACATGAAGGAATACAGATTCCTCAACTGAGGGTGGACAATAATCAGAAAGTGGTTTCCTCGTCCATGTCTGACCTCAGGTCATGAGATTTCACGGGATTCAGAGTCAATGTTGAGGTCTCTCGTGGCCAACCTTGTCTACTGTATATCACTGGACCAGCATCTCCCATCGTTCTGTCTGGTGGGAAAGGACATACCTAGGAATAGTGATGGAGGAGTCTGGGATGTTGATTGATGGTTGACAGAATCATACCTAGGTCAGGCTGTTGCTTAACTGAGCTGTGGGATAATTTCTTTCAATATTTTTCCAAGTCTGCAGATGTTACTGAGGAATTTGGAGGGTCAGCGGGCTGTGTGACTGAATATGATTCTGGTCGGTCCACCTGGTTTTACTATTATACTTTTTTGTAGCAGTTTGAGTGGCTTTCTGGGCCATTTCAAAGGGCAGTTAAGAGTCAACCACACCACTGTGTCTGGAGTCACAGGTAGGCCAGGCTGGATAAAGACGGCAGGTTTTCTTCCCGAAAGGATGTTACTGAACCAGCTGGGTTTTGACAAATATCCAATATTATTTAATGAATTCAAACTCACAAACTGCCACAGTGAGATTTGATCTCAGGTGTCTGGATTATTGGTCCAGATCTCTGGTATAACAATCCAGTAACATGATCACTATGTCACTGGACCCAAACGTGGTGAGTGTAACGTGCTTGGAAGGAACAGGTGACTTTAGACCTCTGGTTCCCAAAGCTCTCCACCTCTGGGCTTTTCCACATACCTGGGTCTGTTGTAGACTAGCTGATAGAGATCAGTTAACAATTAACAACTCCATTATCAGTGCAGTATGTGACTGCCCAAATGTTAGAAGGCGAGTCAGACCTTGGTCATTTTTTACCCAGCATTTCCTATGCTCCCATGTGACTATATTCTATCAGCTCTGTGACATTGGAACAAATTAACCTCATTCTGTATCCCTCCCACTTACTTGATGCTCTTGTCCAGTGAAATGGTCCTCCTCTTTTAATATGAGACTGAGTCCCTCCACTCCTTCTTCAATCGCCTGTTCTAGTCTGTCCCGGTAGAATTTCATCAACTTGAACAGCTGGTAATCGTCGCACTTTGTCAGGAAATCAGTGATTGTGGAGTTCGGATCTGTGAACACAAATGGAGAAAACTAAACACATTGTCGGTATTCTATCCAGACTGTTACATTTCCTCTGATATCAAACAGCTGAAACCTCCTGTGAGCATTACCAAACAAATAAAGTGGGGGTGGGGCAAGAGATAACCAAAGAGAAAGTGTTGATAAGACAAGGTCACAGAGAATATCTGACCAGAAGATCATGGGGCAAAGACAAATGGTACGTTAATGTTGTGGTAAAAGACAAAGCACAGAGGGTGTTAATTGACAGAACAATAGAACAGCCTGGCCCGAAGCACAAACATGAAAAAAGCAGTGGGAAGGCACATGGTTAAAAAAAATGAATGATGAAACAAAATAAAACAAGCAAATAAAAAGTAAAAAAGAAAAAATAACTAACCCTTCATGCTCTGAAATTATTGAATGCAATGTTCAATCCGGCAGGATGCAGCATGCCTAATCGGGGAATGAGATGCTGTTCCTCGAGCTTGTGTTGATGTTCACTGGAACACTGCAGCAATCCCAGGACAGAGATGTGGGCATGAGAGCAGGGGGGTGTGTTGAAATGGCAAGCAAACGGAAGTTCGGGGTCCTGCTTTCGAACTGAGCGGAGGTGTTCCGCAAAGCGGTCACCCAGTCTGCGTTTGGTCTCCCCAGTGTAGAGGAGACCACATTGTGAGCAGCGAATACAGTATACTACATTGAAAGAAGTACAAGTAAATCGCTGCTTCACCTGAAAGGTGTGTTTGGGGCCATGGATAGTGAGGAGAGAGGAGGTAAATGGGCAGGTAATACACCTCCTGTGATTTGCATGGGAAGGTGTCGTGGGAAGGGGACGAGGTGTCGGGAGTAATGGAAGAGTGGACCAGGGTGTCGCGGAGCTAACGATCCCTTCGGAATGCTGACAGGGGAAGGGAGGGGAAGATGCATTTAGTAGTGGCATCACGCTGGATGTGATGGAAATGGCGGGGGATGATCCTTTGGATGTGGAGGCTTGTGGGTGGAAAGTGAGGACAAGGGGAACCCTGTCGCCGTTCTTCGGGGTGAGGGTAGAAGTGCGGAAAACGGGCTGGACACGGTTGAGGGCCCTGTCAACCACAGTGGGGGGGAATCCTCGGTTGAGGAAAAAGGAAGATATATCAGACGCACTGTCGTGGAAGGTTGCATCAGCAGAGCAGATGCATCGGAGACAGAGAAACTGGGAGAATAGAATGGAGTCCTTGCAGGAGGCAGGGTGTGAAGAATTGTAGTCAAGGTAGTCGTGGGAGTCAGTGGGCTTATGAATATTAGTAGACAGCCTATCCCAAGAGATGGAGATAGAGAAGTTGAGGAAAGGAAGAAGTGTCAGAGATGGACCATGTAAAGGTGAGAGAACAGTGGAAATTAGAAGCAATGTTGAGAAAGATTTCCAGTTCAGGGCGGGAGTATGAAACGGCACCAACACAGTCATCAATTTACCAGAAAAAGAGTTGGGGGAGGGGGCCTGAGTGGGACTGGAACAAGGAATGTTCGACATATCCCACAAAAAGACAGGCATAACTAGGACCCGTGCGGGTACCGATAGCAACACCTTTTACTTGAAGGAAGTGAGTGGAGTTGAAGGAAAAGTTGTTCAATGTGAGAACAAGTTCAGCCAGGTGGAGGAGTGGTGATGGTGGATGGGGACTGGTTGGGCCTCTGTTCAAGGAAGAAGCAGAGAGCCCTCAAACCATCCTGGTGGGGAATTGGGGTGTAGAAAGATTAGACGTCCATACTGAAGAGGAGGCGGTTAGGGCTAGGAAACTGGAAATTGTCAAAATGACGTAGGGTGTCAGAAGAGTCACGGATTTTTTTTATCTGCTTGTGGGATGTGGGTGTCGCTGGCAAGGCCAGCATTTGTTGTCCATCCCTAACTGCCCTTGGACTGATCAGATTGCTTGGCCATTTCAGAAGGCATTTTTAAAAGTCAACCACATTGCTGTGGGTTTGGAGTCACATGTAGGCCAGACCAGGAAAAGATTTCTTACCCTGAAGGACATTAGTGACCCAAATGGATTTTTACAGCAGTCGACAGTGATTTCCTGGTCATCATTAGACCAGCTTTTAATTCCAGATTTATTAATTGAATTCAAAGTTCACCATCTGTGGTGGTGGGATCCAAACCCATATCCCCAGAACTGGGTTCTGAATTACTAGTCTAGTGACATTATCACTGCACAACCACAGGTGGGAAGAGACTGGACCAGGGGTGAAAAGTTATTGTCAAGATAGGAAGAAATAAGTTCAGTGGGGCAGGAACAGGCTGAAACAATGAGTCTGCCAGGACAGTCCTGTTTGTGGATTTTGGGAAGGAGGTAGAAGCGGGCTGTCCAGGGTTGCAGGACTATGAGGTTAGAACCTGTAAAGGGAAGATCTGCAGAGGAGATGAGGTCAGTGACAGTCCTGTAGACAGTAGCTTGATGTTCAGTGGTGGGGTCATGGTCCAGGGGGAAGTAGGAAGAAGTGTCTGAGAGTTGGTGCTAAGCCTCTGCAAGGTAGAGGTTGGTACACCAGTCAATAACAGCACCACCCTTGTCTGCAGGTTTGATGGCACTGTCGGGGTTAGACCTGAGAGAACGGAGTGCAGAAAGTTCAGAGGGGGACTTCTCTTTGCTTATCTCTTGCCCAACCCCGCATTATTTGCTTAAAACCTATTACATTTCCAGCCTTTGACATTTCTGATGGTCACTGACCTGAAACATTAACTCTACTTCTCTCTCCACAGATGCTGCCAGACCTGCCGAGTATTTCAGGCCTTTATTGTTTTTATTCCATGCAACTCAGGAATGTTTCAGGATGGGTGCAGGATGGGAACAATTGACAGCTCTTAGCTTTGAAGATATTCTTTGTTCTAAACAGACAATGTGCCACTATCCGAATGCATGTGTGGCCATCATTTGCAGGATTATCCATTTTCTTGAAAGGCAAAGTCAATTTTTATAACTCTTCTGCTGCAGTCTGTAATTTTTCATTGTCACAATTCTCGAAAGCATGACACCTTACCCTTTACAGATCTCTGAAGGCTCTATCTGATCAGCTGAAAATTTTCCAAGGTGTTCAGTCACTCTATCTTTATGACAGACTTTAGTAATTTCCTGATAACAGATGTTAGGCTAACTGGTCTCTAATTCCCTGGTTTCACTCTCTCACCTTTCTTAAATAGCAGCACAATATTCAAATCTAAAAGAATGGTTCCCGACTCGAGAGAACTTTGGAAGATTATAGTTAGGATATCTGCAATTAGAGTCAGTCCAAGTGACAGCAAGAAACGTCCAAAGGCACTGGATACAGCAAAGGCTATGGGCCCTGACAATATGCTGACAGTAGTACTGAAGACCTGTCCTCCAGGACTAACTTAGACAAACTGTTCCAGTACAGCTACAACACTGGCACCTACCCGACAAAGTGGAAAATTGCCCAAGTATGTCCTGTGACAAAAGCAGGACAAATATAATCCAGTCAATTATTGCCCCATCAGTCTGCTCCCAATCATCAGCAAAGTTATTGAAGGTATCATTGACAGTTCTGATGTTCAGTTTGGGTTCCACCAGAGCCGCTCGGCTCCTGACCTCATCACAGCCGTGATCCAAACATGGACAGATGAGCTGAACTCCAGAGGTGAGATGAGAGTGTGACTGGCCTTGACATCAAGGCAGCATTTGATCGATTGCAGTCTTAGGGATATAAACTGGTTCTGCATCACAAATTCTTCTTTTAACACCTCCCACTGATTCGCTATCATTTTACCCATTAACAGCTTTGCCTAGTTTACTGTTGACAGTCTTTGTCTCATCATATTGAAGTCAGCCTGACCTAAATCTGGAATCTTAGCAGCTGCTTCGCGTTTCTCCCTTTCAAAACACGAATTAAACTCAATCATATTATCACTATTACATAAATGTTCACGCACTGTTAGGTTGCACCATAGGCTGCAGGACTTCCTCAGGGAAGTGTCCCAGGCCCAACCATCTTCAACTCCTCATCAATGACCCTTCCTCCATTATAAGGTCAGGAGTGGGGATGTTCGCTGATGATTGCACTGTTTTCAGTACCATTCACAACTCCTCAGATATTGAAGCAGTCCGTGCCTGCAGGCGAGACCTGGACAACATTCAGGCTTAGGCTGTAAATGGCAAGTAACATTCACACCAGGCAAGCACCAGGCAATGGCCATCTCCAACAAGAGAGAATCTAACCACCATCCATTGATGTTCAACGGCATTACCATCACTGAGCACCCCATCCCCACACCCACCCCACCACCATCAACATCCTGGGAGTTACCACTGACCAGAAATTGAACAGGAGCAGCTCTATAAATACTGTAGCTACAAGAGCAGGTCGGAGGCTGGGAATTCTGCAGTGAGTAACCCACCTCCTGACACCCCAAAGCCTGTTCACTGTCTACAATCAGGAATCTGATGGAATACTCTCCACTTGCCAGGATGAGTGCAGCTCTAACAACACTCAAGAAGCTCGATACCATCTAAGACAAAGCAGTCAGCTAGATCAACACCCCATCCACCAGTTTAAACATTCACTCCCTCCACCAGTGTACAGTGGCAGCAGTGTGGACCATCTAAAAGATGCACTACAGTAACTTACAAAGCCACCTTCAACAGCACCTTCGAAAACCACAACCTCTACCACCAAGATGAACAGGGACATGGGACACATGGGAATACCACCACCGGCAAGTTCCCCTCCAAGCCACACGCCATCCTGACTTAGAACTATATCGCCGTTCCTTCACTGTCGCTGTGTCAAAATCCTGGAACTCGGATTGGGGTGCGAGCGCGGGAGGATCGGGGTGCGAGCGGGGGCGAGCTAGGGAGGATCGGGGTGCGAGCGCGGGCGGATCGGGGTGCGAGCGCGGGAGGATCGGTGTGCGAGCGGGGGCGAGCTAGGGAGGATCGGGGTGCGAGCGCGGGCGGATCGGGGTGCGAGCGCGGGAGGATCGGGGTGCGAGCGCGGGAGGATCGGGGTGCGAGCGGGGGAGGATCGGGGTGCGAGCGGGGGAGGATCGGGGTGCGAGCGGGGGAGGATCGGGGTGCGAGCGGGGGCGGATCGGGGTGCGAGCGGGGGCGGATCGGGGTGCGAGCGGGGGAGGATCGGGGTGCGAGCGCGGGAGGATCGGGGTGCGAGCGCGGGAGGATCGGGGTGCGGCCGCGGGAGGATCGGGGTGCGAGCGCGGGAGGATCGGGGTGCGAGCGCGGGAGGATCGGGGTGCGAGCGCGGGAGGATCGGGGTGCGAGCGTGGGAGGATCGGGGTGCGAGCGTGGGAGGATCGGGGTGCGAGCGCGGGAGGATCGGGGTGCGAGCGGGGGCGGATCGGGGTGCGAGCGCGGGAGGATCGGGGCAGTGCCTATTTTGCACGTTAAAAGCAATTACTACCTCATTAGCACTTCTTCCTTAACAAAATGAAATAATAAAAGACAGGTGCAGCAAAGAGAATCCAGAATATGCACCTAGTACAGCTGTGAACTACTGTTCCATGTTCCATGTCTATTACATATTTTTTGTTGGTCAGTAAAGGAATGGAGAGTTTTGCTGTAGTAGTTGAGGTATCAGATATTCTTGGAACAACTGTAATGAGTTTAATTCTACTAACCTGTATTTCGTTCAATACTTGTATTATTCTCAAGTATTACATCTCAGGGAGAATGAGTCGCTTCCCTGGTACTGGTTCCTGTGTCCTGATCACCTTCCCTTGTAGCAGGGTGTTGAATCTGACTTTGTCCACTGGTACTGGTTCCTGTGTCCTGATCACCTTCCCTTGTAGCAGGGTGTTGAATCTGACGTTGATTACTTGATGAATTCTCCATTTCAGTTGATATGTTATCTGCAAAACATTGTATTCCAGGTTACAGCAGAGTATGAAGTGCCTCATCCTTTCTCCTATTCTAGTAAGTCTCTTCCACATCCTCTGCAAGGCCTTGATATCCTTCTTATATTGTGGTGCCAGAATTGCACACAATATTCCAGCTGAGTACTAACCAGTGTTTTGTAAAGGTTTAGCATAAAGTCCTTGTTTTATTTTAATCTAATCCTCTATGAAGAAAGCCAAGGATCACAAATATGATTTTTAAACATCCTTCTCAACGTGATCTGCCTCCAGCCCTTCAGGTACACCAACATGTCTCTGTTGCTGCACTTGTTTAAAATTGTACCTCACTACATACATATTGCCTCTCCTTATTCTTCCTGCCAAAATTTACCATGCACACTTTTCTGCTAAATTTCATCTGCCATGTGTTTGCCCAATTTACCTGTCTGTCAATGTCCTCCAGAAGCATGTCATTATTCCCCGAACTGTTTACTGGGTTTTGTGTCCTGTATACCCAAGTTCAGGTCATTAATATACACACAATAGTGCAGTGGTCCTGATACCAACCCCTGGGAGCACCATTATATTTTTTTCTCCAGTCTGAAAAACATCATCTCACCACCGTTCCCCGCTTTCCGTCCCTTCGACAATTTTGTATCCTATGGCCTTTCATTTTGCTAACAAGTCTATTATATGGTACTTTGTCAAGCAGCATTTGAAAGTCCATGTGTACAAAATCAACACACTACCCTCATTAACCCACTCCATGACTTCATTGAAGAAGTTGATGACTTTAGGCAAACTTAATTTGCCTTTAACAGATCCGGACTGACTTTCATTTATTGGCCCATAAGTTTACAAGCGCCAATTAATTTTTATTCGGATTATTGTTTCCAAAAGATTTCCCATCATTGTCATTCGGCTGGTTGGCCTGTTGTTGGCAGGTGTATCCCTCTTCCCTTTTTTGAACAGGGATGTAACATTTGCAATCCTCCAGTCCGCTGGCACCACCCATCATCCGAGGAGGATTAGAAGATTGTGGTCACAGTCTCCTCAATTTCCACCCTTCCTTCCCTCAGTAATTCAGGATACATCCCAATCAGACCTGATGACTTTTCTACTTTAAAGGACTGCCAACCTTTTAAGGACATTCTCTTTGTCTATTTTTATTCTACTCAATATCACTCCTGCCTCCTCCTTTCATGCTGCATTGACAGCCTCCTCTTCCCTAGTGAAAGCACATGTAAATTACTCATTTAGTACCTCAGCCATGCCCTCTGCCTCCACAAATTCTCATTTTTTGGTCCCTAATCAGGTCCACTATTCCTCTGACTACCCTTTCATTATTATGTATTTATAAAACAATTCTGGATTCCCTTTTATGTTTCCCACTAATCTATTCTCATATGCTCTCTTGGCCCTTCATATTCCCTTTAAGATCTCCTCTGCATTTGTTATATTCAGTTTTGTTCTCTACTGTAGTATGAACTTTACAATTCCCATGTACTGTATTTTTCCATCTCATTTTGACCTGTATATCGTTTATTACCCAGGCTGCTCCAGGTGTGAATGCCGTTCCTTCCTTCTTCCCGTGCTCCAATAGGAATGTGTCTACTCTGGATGAAGCATCTCCTATTTGACGTCCTCCCATTTTTCATTATTGTTTTGCTGAACAATTTTTGATTCCAATCCATCTGAGCCAGATCCCTTTTCAACTCAGTAAAGTGAGTCCTCCTGTACTGAAGTATTTTTATGTTTGATTGTACCTTGTCCTTTCCCATTACTATTATTATTCGAAGCTGGATGAGATTATGATCACAGTTCCACAAATGCTCTCCCACTAAAACATGCTACATTTCTCCACTTTATTCCCCAGAGGGAATCTTGAGAATTCTCTACCCCAGACAGTTGTGGATGTTCCCTCATTAAGAATATTTAAATCCGAGATAGATAGATTTTTGATCTCTCAGGGAATCGAGAGATATGGGGAGTGGGCGGGAAAGTGGAGTTGAGGCAGAAGATCAGCCATGATCGTACTGAATACTGGAGCAGACTCAAGGGGCCTCCTGTTCCTATTTCTTATGTTCTTATCTTCATAGAACTAGATTCAGCAAAACTTCCTTCCTTGTTGGGCTGGAAACACTGATAAAGGAAGTTCTCTTGTATACATTTTAGGAATTTCTCCCACTCTTTGCATGTTACACTGTTATTATCCCAGTCTATATTAGGATGATTTAAATTTCCCTTCATCACTACACTGCAGTTCTTACATCTTCCTATAAATTGCCTGCAATTTTCTCCTCAATCACTTTTCCATTATTTGGTGGTCTATATTACTCAGTAATGCAATAGCTCCTCTATTGTTGTTTAATTGTCATCGAATACATTCTTGTCCTTCTCCATTCAACAACATCAACCCTCTCCAGAGCTACAATAGTTTTTTGATCGATACAGCAAACACATCCCTTCTTAACGTTCCCTAATACCTTGTAATCAGGAATATTAAGTTCCCAATTTGCTCCTTCTTGGAGTATCTCTGCTACTGCCATTGTATCATTCTTCCATGTATCTCATGTATCTCACCGACCTTATTTACCATGCCACATGTATTCAGGTATCTGCACTCCAAACACATCTTAGACTGCTTCACATTTGGCTGCTGTCCATTCCCTTGTATTATTGCACTATTATTTACACTAGTTCCATTTGCTTCTCCCAGTCCTCTGTGCATCTAGTTTCCCCTCACGACATTTTATTCTGGTGCTCACCCCACTGCCCAATTAACTTAAACCATCTCCCAAAGTACCAGTTAACTATACAGTGAGGACACTGATCCCAGCTGTGTTCAGGTGTAACCTCTCCATCTTCTCCAGGTCTATCCTGCCCCAGACCTTATCTCATTGCCCCAGAATCTGAAACTCTCTCCTGCACCATTTCTCCAGACACACATTAACCTCGAGTACTGTAGTTAGTTCTGGGCATCTTAGGAAGGATATATTGGCCTTGGAGAGAGTGCAGCACAGATTTACTAGAGTGATACTGGAACTTCAAGGGTTAAATTTCAAAGAGAGATTCCAGAGGTTTGGGTTGCATCCCCTGGAATTAAGAAGGTGATTTGAGTGAAATTTTCAACATATTATGGGAATGGTTATGGTAAATAGAAAGAAGCCATTTCTGTTGGTTGGGGAATTTAGGATGAGGGGATAGAGTCTACAAATTAGAGAATGAGGTGTGTGGTAACACTTAGACATGTGAAGGGTGGCAGAAATTTGGAACACTCTGCTGCAAACAGCAATTGATGCTGGGCCAAAGGATAGACTTACACCTCAAATTAATGCATATTTGTTCTCTAATCTCATTTAAAGGGATATCGGGCAAAGGCAGCTCTATGGAGTTAGGTGAAATATTTTTTTTTTTTAATCACTGGGTCCATCCTCCCCAGGACACGCACTGCCTGATCACACTGGGTCCATCCTCCCCGGGTTACACACTGTCTGATCACACTGGGTCCATCCTCCCCGGGTTACACACTGTCTGATCACACTGGGTCCATCCTCCCCGGGTTACACACTGTCTGATCGCTCTGGGTCCATCCTCCCTAGGTTACACACTGTCTGATCACACTGGGTCCATCCTCCCCGGGTTACACACTGTCTGATCATACTGGGTCCATCCTCCCCAGGTTACACACTGTCTGATCATACTGGGTCCATCCTCCCCGGGTTACACACTGTCTGATCACACTGGGTCCATCCTCCCTGGGTTACGCACTGTCTGATCACACTGGGTCCATCCTCCCCGGGTTACGCACTGTCTGATCACACTGGGTCCATCCTCCCCGGGTTCCGCACTGTCTGATCATACTGGGTCCATCCTCCCCAGGTTACACACTGTCTGATCACACTGGGTCCATCCTCCCCAGGTTACACACTGTCTGATCACACTGGGTTCATCCTCCCCGGGTTACGCACTGTCTGATCACACTGGGTCCATCCTCCCCGGGTTACGCACTGTCTGATCATACTGGGTCCATCCTCCCCAGGTTACACACTGTCTGATCATACTGGGTCCATCCTCCCCGGGTTACACACTGTCTGATCATACTGGGTCCATCCTCCCCAGGGTACACACTGTCTGATCACACTGGGTCCATCCTCCCCAGGTTACACACTGTCTGATCACACTGGGTCCAGCCTCCCTGGGTTACACACTGTCTGATCACACTGGGTCCAGCCTCCCCAGGTTACACACTGTCTGATCACACTGGGTCCAGCCTCCCTGGGTTACGCACTGCTTGATCACACTGGGACCATCCTCCCCTATTACATCGTTATCTCTGCTGAAAATCATACTTCTGTAATATCTTTATTTCAAAAGGAGAATTTACTGTTGATGTGAGGTTTCCATTAAATTTTACTGATTTTGTGATGGATCACCAGGAATCATCTTATTCACAAATGCCCAGCTCGGAGAAGTACTCGAAGAGGAGACTGATATTGAAGAGGTCTGGGAGATACAACCCTTTGCAGGTGGGAGGAGATTGAGACTTTTAATAACAAATATTTCACCATCAAAGAGGAATGTGTATTGCCTGAGTGTGTTGTGAGGTTTTCAAGTATTTTAATAAGTAATGAAAATATCATGATTTGTAATCTGGGGTATCAGCTACTTAGTTAATGGGGATTTCTTTTAGTTTAGTTGTATACAAAAAGTCTTAGAATGTGAAATTTTGTCTTGTAATTCTTGAAATTGGTTTGGGCGCTTATATCTCATATTTTTAACATTAACAGTCTCGCTAAGTTTGTAATCGTCCCTTTTTAAACAGTGAGATAGTGAGACCATTGATATGTGGAATATCTTTACGGGTTTTCCAATCTCAGAAAACACCAATAATGTGTAATTACACATTGACAATTATATGCAATCATAATTCTCCAACTATATGTGTGTCTCACTGTTTGTCTGCCCTCACCCATGTGTTCAATTAAAACTATCAGTCAGCGTACTTTTCTTTACCCACTGTGGAAAGCTAAAAGTGACTCGGTCACATCAGTAATTTCTCCAAACTATAGCTGAAGTTATCTTCCGGCAATAATTTATAACCAAATTTGAGACCTTGTAAAATTCAGTTACCTACTGTTTCATTCACCGACACTGGGATAATAAACACTTAACAACAAATTATATTTTCACAGCACTTTAAACATCGGAAACCATCCCAAAGCGCTTCACAGAAGCCAAATCAGACAAAAGATGGGCGCTGAATAAAGGATGTAGAACGAGGGGTGGCCAAAAGATTGATCAAGTTAGTCATTTTTAAGCAGTGTCCAAATTGAGGAGAGGGAGGTGGAGAGGTTTAGGTGGGAATTGCAGAGCAGAGATCAGGACCAGCAGAAGGTGTGACCACCATAGTTGGAGTGAAGAGAGGGTGAAATATACAAGAGACCAGAATTCGAGAAATAGAGTGTTCTCAGAGGGCGTCTTGCTGAGCTGGAAGAGGAAGGAGACCATGAATGGAGTTAAACAGAACGATTAGCACAAAAGCAAAATAGTGCAGATGCTGGAAATTTGAAATAAATCAGAAAATGCTGGAAATGCTCAGCAGGTCAGGCAGCATTTCTGAAGAGAAAATCAGAGTTAACGTTTCAGCTCTGTGACCCCTTGTTTTTTTTTTAAGAGATACAGCACTGAAACAGGCCCTTCGGCCCACCGAGTCTGTACTGACCAACAACCACCCATTTCTACTAATCCTACATTAATCCCATATTCCCTACCACATCCCCACCATTCTCCTACCACCGACCTATACTAGGGGCAATTTTATAATGGCCTGCAAGTCTTTGGCATGTGGGAGGAAACCGGAGCACCCGGAGGAAACCCACGCAGACACAGGGAGAACTTGCAAACTCCACACAGGCAGTACCCAGAATTGAACCCGGGTCGCTGGAGCTGTGAGGTTGCGCTGCTAACCACTGCGCCACTGTGCTGCCCCAAAATAAGTTTAGAAATAAGAGCTCACCCATTTAAGACAGAGATGAGGAGAGGGTCGTGAATCTTTGGAACTCTCTTCCTCAAAAGGCGGTGGAAGCAGCGTCTCCAAATATTTTTAAGACAGAGGTACATAGATTCTTGATAAACAAGGGAGTGAAAGATTATTGGTGGTAGATGGGAATGTGGAGTTGAGGTTACAGTCCGATCAGCCGTGATCTTGTTGAATGGCAGAGCGGGTTTGAGGGGCCGAGTGGCCTACTCCTGCTCTTATTTTGTATGTTTATCTCGGTGGGGGATGCAGCAATGATAATGCCATTAAATGTCAAGGGGAGATGGTTAGTTTCTCTCTTCCTGGAGATGCTCTTTGCCTTGCACTTGTGTGGCACGAATGTTATTTGCCCGTACAGCATGACTACACGACCCAACCCGACGGGACTCGACAACATTTCAACACTCCCCCCTGCTCTCATGCTCAGATTTCTGTTCTGGGATTACTGCAGTGTTCCAGTGAACATCAACGCATGCTTGAGGAACAGCATCTCATTTACCGATTAGGGCACACTACAGCCTGCCGGTCTGCGCACTGAGATCAATAATTTCAGAGCATAACAGGTCCCCCATTTTACTTTTATTTTTAGTTATTTTTTTCTTTTTTCGTGTGTTTATTTTATTTTATCTTAGTTTGTTCAGTTTGCTTACCCACTGTTCTTTTTTCATGTTTATTCTTGCGGCTGTTCAGTTTTCAGTCCATTAACACCCTATCTGTACTTATGCTTTGTCTTTCAACACACCAGTAACATATTGTTTGCCTTTGCTCCATGACCTCCTGGTCAGCTATTCTGTGACCTTGTCCGATCAACATCTCCTTTGTTATCTCTTGCCCCACCCCCGCTTTACTTGTTTAAAACCTTTCACATTTCTAATATTTGCCAGTTCTGAAGAAGCGTCACTGCCCTGAAACGTTAACTCTGCTTCTCTCTCCACAGATGCTGCCAGACCTGCTGAGAATTTCCAGCATTTCTTGTTTTGATCCATCGTCCCTACATTCCCCGCCCTGTACAACACTGTCCTAATAATGTTAAATAGCACTGAAATTACTGATCTTTTAACCGTGGTAACAGTGACTGCATTTCTCCCAGTTCTTTCTGTTTGTTGTTCAGAAGGGAAATCCGGTTCCCTTGCCTGAATAATTTCTGTGTCATCAATTCAATTTAAACGCTCGCCATGAAACCTGCTGTTTATAATCTTTCCCACATAATCTGTCGTCTTACTGCCCAGTTCTTCAATTCCTGCAAGCCAAGGAACTAACCCTGATTCTGTGGATCCATGAACATGCTTATCCTGAAATAAAGGGGCAATTGTAAGAGATTGCTACACTTACAGAGTCACTGTCCCTCCAATTCAGTTCACTGTACTTGATATTAAGATGATGCTGAAATAGTGGAACACAGTGAATACTCTGGGTTGTGAATACATTCCACCAGTAGCAGCTGAAGAGCTGAGCACCATAACAAGCTGTCTGAGCAAAGCAATTCCAAAGCATCTGACACTGACATATTGGACAATATAAAACATTGACCAGCTGTATCTTATCCACAAAGTCTAAACTTATCACCCTATCAGCCACCTCACAATGATCAGCAAAGTGATAGATGAACTCATCAATAGTGCCATCAAATGTCAGCATTGACCCAACAATAACCTGTTTATGGGTGTTCAGTTCATATTGTACCTGAAATCTTCAGACTTATTCACAAATACAAGAGTTAATTTCTGGAGAAGTTTTGATCGCGACTCCCCTTTAACAAGGCAGCATTTCACTCACTTTGGGACCGAAGAATCCTGAACTCAATACGGATAAAAGAATACCCCCAACCGTAACCCCATAACCATCAACCTCTCCACTCCCACCACCCCATACCCCCTCCCCCAAACTCAGGGCTGGAAACTTTAAATTTCAGTGATAGTTAGGGATTATGTTGAAGAGTCCTGGACTCTAGCTTTGCGGTCATTACCGTTTACGAACGTGTATTAGGAGCAGGAGTAGGCCACTCGACCCCTCGAGCCTGCTCCGCCATCCAATATGTTCATGGCTAAACTGCAACTCCACATTTCCACCTACCCCCGATAATCTTCCACCCCTTTGCTCATCAAGAATCTACCTACCTCTGCCTTAAAAATATTCAAAGACTCTGCTTCCACCGCCTTTTGAGGAAGAGAGTTCCAAAGATTCACGACCCTCAGAGAAAAAAATTCTCATCTCTGTCTTAAATGGGCAACCCCTTATTTTTAAACAGTGACCCACTAGTTCTAGATTCTCCCACAAGAGGAAACATCCTAAACATCCTTTCCACATCCACGCTGTCAAGATCCCTCAGGATCTTATATGATTCAATCAAGTCGACTCTTCCTCTTCTAATTTCCAGCAGATACAAGCATAGGCTGTCCAATCTTTCCTCATAAGACAGTCCGCCCATTCCAGGTATTAGTCTAGTAAACCTTCTCTGTACTGCCTCCAACGCATTTACATCCTTCCTTAAATAAGGAGACCAGTACTGTACACAGTATTCCAGATGTGGTCTCACCAATGCCCTGTATAACTGACGCACAACCTCCCTACTTTTGTATTCAATTCCCCTCATTATAAACAATAACATTCTATTAGCTTTCCTAATTTCCTGCTGTACTTGCATACTAACCTTTAGTGATTCATGCATGAGGACACCCAGATCCCTCTGCATCCTCTCACCATTTAGATAATGTGCTTGTTTTTTTAATTCTTCCTGCCAAAATGGACAATTTCACATTTTTCCACATTGTACTCCATTTGCCGGGTCTTTGCCCACTCATTTAAACTATCTATATCCGTCTGTCGCCTCCTTATGACCTCGTCACAACTTACTTCCCTACCTATCTTTGTTTCATCAGCAAATGGAGCAACCATATCTTTGGTCCCTTCATCTAAGTCATTTATATAAATTGTAAAAAGTTGAGGCCCCAGCACTGATTCCTGTGGCACACTACCCGTTACTTCTTACCAACCAGAAAATTACCCATTTATGCCTACTCTCTGTTTCCTGTTAGCTAACCAATCTTCTATCCATGCCAATTTGTTGGCCCCTAACACCATGAGTTTTTATTTTCTGCAATAACCTGTGAAGTGGCACCTTATCAAATGTCTTCTGGAAATCGAAGTACAGTCCATCCAACAGTTCCCCTTCATCCACAGCACACATTACTCCCTCAAAGAACTCCAATAAATTGGTTAAACATGATTTCCCTCTCACAAAACCATGTTGACTCTGCCTGATTACCTTGAATTTTTCTAAGTGCCCTGCTATAACATCTTTGATAATAGCTTCTAACATTTTCTCGAAGACAGATGTTATGCTAACTGGCCTGTAGTGTCCTGCTTTCTGTCTCCCTCCCTTTTTGAATAAAGGAGTTACATTCACTATTTTCCAATCTAACAGAACCTTCCCCGAACCTAAGGAATTTGGGAAAATTAAAACTAACACATCAACTATCTCACTAGCCACTTCTTTTATCACCCAAGGATGAAGTCCATCAGGACCCAGGAACTTGTCAGCCTGCAGCTCCAACAATTTGTTCAGTATCACTTCCCTGGTGATTGTAATTTTCTTAAGTTCCTCCCTCCCTTCTATTTCCTAACTTATAACTAATTCTGGACTGTTACTTGTATCATCAATAGTGAAGACCAATGCAAAATACCTGTTCAGATCATCTGCCATTTCCTTACTATCCATTATTAGTTCCCCAGACTCACTTTCGATAGGACCAACACTCACTTTGTTAAATCTTTAATATCTATAGAAGCTCTTACAATTTGTCTTTATATTTCCAGCTAGTTTTCTCTCGTATGTTAATTTTACCTTCCTTATCAATCTTTTAGTTATTCTTTGCTTTTTTTTAATATTCTGTCCAATCTTCTGACCTGCTTCCCATCTTTGCACAATTATAGACTTACACTGTTCATACACTAGAAATATATTTAAACATTATTTACAACAGTAGAATTTTAGCGAGCGAGACTATATTTGGCCGTTTTATTTTGTTAAATGGTGCTGTTTCCAGTAAGTTAATTTCCGAATAAAACAATTCTTTGTAACTCGATCCATTATGGATATTACAACTTATCAATAACATTGAACAACTACGCAGAGAAAAGGCGAGGAGTCCATTCGGGTACATAAAAAGTCTATAATTGTGTTCAGTAAATTCAGGGTCCTTAGCTTGTGCTGTGTCTCTGGATTCTGGTTGCAGAATGCCTGGTGGGTTAGAGTTGTGTGTTCTGCACACACCCTAGTTAAAGATTAATCCCACATTCCAGTCATAAACACGACCTTCAGACTTTTCATCACAACACAACACGCCCTGTTGTTTGGAGCAAGGAGAATCTGAATCCCACACGGTCTCAGTCAAATTCGAACTGAATTACTGAGCTTTTATCCAATGTCATGGATTCTGTGTATGGCAACAATGACTAACTTCTCCCTCAACTCTCCTGTCTGAGAGTGTGGTGGAAGATGATTCAATCAAGGCATTCAAACCAGAACTAGACTGTTATTTGAATAGGAAGAATGTGCAGGGTTACAGGTAGAAGGCATGGGGATGGTATTAGGTGAATTGTTCATTGAGAGAGCTGCTGCAGGCACGATGGGCCGAATGGCCTCGTTCGGCACTGTAACGATTCTGTGATCTGTGGCTCAGAAAACGTAACAGAAAAAGGATGTTTCCAATTTCATTGTTCAGCACAAAGCCTGATTATTATTGGACTATAAAAGGGCACAGATCGCAAGGGACAAAGGTCGCGATCCTTGGAATCAAACACCAGAATAAAATGCACAGTCAACCAATCATTGTAATTTATTAGCAATAGAGCAATGATTATAAAATTCATCAGACAGTCTTCAGTTTATTGATCAGCCTTGATCAGGATGTTCACCCCCATGAATATTATACTCCAAGTCTCACTTACTGCAACTGAATCAGCAAATGTGTGTCATAAATAAGTGAAACAACTGTAACATTGACTAATTCCTTATTATTTGTGTGACTGCAAATTTATAATTTAATTTCATTTTTAAAAATCTGACGGATGATTCAATTTAGAATCTCAAGGAATTTGAAAATTAATTTCTTACTTAAAATTATATTTCTCCTGACTCCCCCATGTCTAATTCCCTTTCCTCTGTCTCCGTGTTACTCTTTCCAGGTTTGTCTACCTATTATGGTCCTAACTTCCGAAGTTTTCATTCCTCCCTCACCTCCGACAATCCTAATTCTCCCATAAAACCACAGAACCAGAGAAAGGGTAAGGCACAGAAAGAAGCTATTCAGCCCATCATGACTGCACTGGCTGAAAAAAAACTAGCCTCCAATCTAATCCCACCTTCCAGCACCTGCTCCACAGCCTTGTGGGTTACAGCAGCACTTCATGTGCAGGTCCAGGTACCTTTTAAATGAGTTGAGGGTTACTGCCTCCACCACTGATCCGGGCAGTGAATTCCAGATACCCACCACCCTCTGGGTGAAAAAGTTTTTCCTCATGTCCCCTCTAATCCTTCTACCAATCACATTAAATCTGCGCCACCTGGTAATTGACCTCTCCACCAGGGGAAACAGGTCCTTCCTGTCTACTCTATCTAGGCCCCTCATAATTTTGTACAGCACAATTAAGTCACTCTGTTCTCAGGAAAACGACCCTACCCTATCCAATCTTTCCTCATCGCTGCAACTTACAATCCCTGGCAACATTCTTGTAAATCTCCTCTGTACTCTCTTCAGAGCAATTATGTCCTTCCTGTAATGTGACCAAAACTGTACGCAATATTCCAGCTGTGGCCTAACCAGCGTTTTATACAGTTCCAGCATTACATCCCTGCTTTTGTATTCTATACCTCAGCCAATATAGGAAATCATTCCATGTGCCCTCTTCACCAATCTATCTACCTGTCCTGCCACCTTCAGGGACCTGTGGACATGCACTCCAAGGTCTCTCACTTCTTCTACCCCTTTCAATATCCTTCCTTGTTTTATGTGTCTTCCCCAAATGCATTACCTCACACTTCTCCGGATTGAATTCCATTTGCCACTTTTCTGCCCACTCAACCAAACCATTGATATCATTCTGGAGTCTACAGCTATCCTCTTCACTATCAACTACATGGCCAATTTTCCTGTCACCTGCAATTTTCCCAATCATGCCTCCCACATTCAAGTGCAAATCACTAATATATACCACAAACAGCAAGTGACCAACACTGAGCCCTGCGGAATGCTACTGGAAACTGCTTCGCACTCACAAAAACATCCGTCGACCAGTACCCTTTGTTTCCTGTCACTAAGCCAATTTTGGAAATGATTCTCAGTGCCACATTGCAATGACTGACCTGGATAAAGTCCCTCATACCTGTTCACTGCCTTTGTGCCAAGAACCGCTGGCTCCCAATCTGCCAGTAAATTGGTTTGAAGATTTTTCCCTGCCGATTACAAATCCTTCTTGCCTGATATCCTCCCTATCTCTTTAATCTCTTCCAGCCATATGTCACTGTCTATACTGTCCGCTCCGCGGAACGTTCCTGTGGAATAAAATTGTTCCTCATTCACTACAATCTCTGCTCCAAACTCAGCAAATATTAGTCAAGAAACTATACCCAGGGTATCTGGAACTCATAGGAACAGCATTAGAGTCATAGACAGAAACAGGCCCTTCGGCCCACCGTGTCCATGCCGGCCATCAAGCCTACCTATTCTAATCCCATTTTCCAGCACTTGGCCCGTAGCCTTGTATGCTATGGCATTTCAAGTGCTCATCTGAATACTTCTTCAATGTTGAGAGGGTTTCTGCCTCTACCCACCCTTCAGGCAGTGTGTTCCAGATTCCAACCACCCTCTGGGTGGAAACATTTTTCCTCAAATCCCCTCTAAACCTCCTTTCCCCCTGGTTATTGATCCCTCGGCCAAGGGAGAAAGTTTCTTCCTATCTACCCCATCAATGCTCCTCATAATTTTCTACACCTCAATCATGTCCCCCCTCAGCCTTCTCTGCTCTAAGGAAAACAACCCTAGCCTTTTCAGTCTCCCTTCATAGATGAAATGCTCCAGCCAAGGCAACATCCTGGTGAATCTCCTCTTTACCCTCTCCAGTGCAATCACATCCTTCCTATTGTGTGGTGCCCAGAACTGTAAACAGTACTCCAGCTGTGGCCTAACTAGCGTTTTATACAGCTCCATCATAACCTCCCTGCTCTTATGTTCCATGCCTCCGCTAATAAAGGCAAGTATCCCATATGCCTTCCTAACTACCTTATCTACCTGCGCTGCTGCCTTCAGTGATCTATGGACAAGTACACCAAGGTCCCTCTGACCCTCTATACCTCCTAGAGTCCTACCATTCATTGTATGTTACCTTGACTTGTTATTCCTCCCAAAATGCATCACCTCACACTTCTCAGGATTAAATTCCATTTGCCACTGCTCCGCCCATCTTACCAACCCATCTATCGCGTCCTGTAATCTAATGCTTTCCTCCTCACTATTTACGACACCGCCAATTTTCGTGTAATCTGCAAACTTACTGATCACACCTCCTATATTCATGTCTAAATCATTAACGTACACTACAAACAGCAAGGGTCCCAGCACCGATCCCTGTGGTACACCACTGGTCACAGGCTTCCATTCGCAAAAACAACCCTCAACCACAACCCTCTGCCTCCTGCCACTAAGCCAATTTTGGATCCAATTTGCCAACTTGCTCTGGATCCCATGGGCTCTTACCTTCTTGACCAATCTCCCATGTGGGACTTTATCAAAAGCCTTACTGAAGTCCATGTAGACTACATCAACTGCTTTACCCTCATTGACACATGTAGTCACCTCCTCGAAAAATTCAATCAAATTTGTTAGATATGATCTTCCCCTGGCAAAGCCATGCTGACTATCCTTGATTAATCCCTGCCTCTTCAAGTGGAGATTAATCCTGTCCCTCAGAATTTTTTCCAATAGTGTCCCTACCACTGAAGTTAGACTCACTGACCTGTAACTACCTGGCTTATCCCTACTACCCTTCTTGAATAATGGTACCACATTCACTGTCCTCCAGTCCTCTGGCACTTCTCCTGTGGCCAGATTGGATTTTAAAATTTGTGTCAGAGCCTCTGCTATCTCCTCCTTGCCTCACATAACAGCCTGGGATACATCTCATCTGGGCCTGGCGATTTATCCACTTTTAAGCCCATTAAAACCTCCTCCCTTTCAATGCTAATTTGTTCAAGTATATCACAATCTCCCTCCCTGATCTCACCTACAGTCGGCCATTCCAGCTCGAGAGCCCTTTCTGCCATGCAATATGATCATGGCTGATCTGTGACTTCACTCTATACAAACTGCCTTTGCCCAATAACCACAGAATTAGTCCAGCACTGAAGGATTCAGCCCATCACATTTGCACTGGCTCTCCGAGTAAACAATTCATTTTGTGTCATTCCCCTGCCTTCTCGCCATAACCCTGCACATTCTTCCTTTTCAGATAACTATATAATTCCCTTTTGAATGTTTCAATTGAACCTGCCTCCATCGCACTCTCTGGCAGTGCATTCCAGATCATAACCACTTGCTGCATGAAAAAGTTTTCCCTCGTGTCACCATTGTTTATTTTTGCCAATTACCTTAGGTCTGTGCCCTCTCGTTCTTGATTCTTTCAGGATTGGGAACAGTTTCTCCCCATCGACTCTGCCCAGACCTCTCACGATTCGGAATACCTCTATCAAATCTCCTTTCAGCCTTCTGTTCTCCAAAGAAAACAGTCCCAACTTCTCCAATCCCTCTTCGTAGGAAGGAAGTAAAGCTGGTAACAGGAGGTAGAAAAATAGCAAGTGACATCAGAAGGCAGGCAAAACAAAGGCAAGCGTCAACTTTGCTTAGAATGCAGAATAATGTCAAGAAGACAAGCTTAAGGGCACTCTACTTGAATGCATGCAGCAATCACAACAAGATAGATGATTTAAAGGCCCAAATAGAGGCAATAATCACCATAACGGAAATGTGATTACAGGGTGACCAAGATTGGAACTGAATATTCAAAGATATTCAACTTTTAGGAAGAACAGGCAAAAAGGAAAAGGAGGTGGTGTTGCGCTGATAATAAGGGATGGGATTAGTACATTAGTAAGTGAGGATCTCAGATCGGAAGAACAAATGTGGAATCTGTTTGGGTGGAGCTAAGAAACAGCAAGGTACAGCAAATATTGGTAGGAGTTGTTGACAGGCCAAACAGTAGCGGTAGTGTGGGGTAAGGTATTAATCAGGAGATTAGAGAAGCATATGGTATGGGTAATACAGTAATCATGGGTGACTTCAATCTGCACATAGACTGGGTAAACCTAATGAGCACTAATGCTGTGGAGGACGAGGTCCTGGAGCACGTTTGGGATGGTTTTCTAGAGCAGTATGTTGAGGAACTGATGAGAGAACAGGCTATTTTAGATCTAATATTATGCAATGAGAAAGGGCTAATTAATAATCTTGTAGTAAAAGAACCTTTAGGGATGAGCGACCATAATATGCTAGAATTTTACATTATGTTTGAAAGTGAGGTATTTGAATCTGAAGCCAGGGTTTAAATTGACAATGGAAATTAAGAAGGCATGAGGGACAAATTCGATAAGGTGGATTGGGAAAATTCATTAAAAGGTATGACAGTACATAGGCAATGATCTGATTGGGCATAGTCAATATGGATTTATGAAAGGGAAACCATGTTTGACGGATCTGCTGAAGTTTTATGAGGCTGTTACTAACAGAATTGATAAAGGGGAGTCGGTGGACGTAATATTTGCAGAATTTTCAGAAGGCTTTTGATGAATTCCCCCTCAGGAGGTTGGTTAGCAAAATTAAAGCACATGGGATAGGAGGTAATATACTGGCATAGATTAAGGATTGGTTAACAGGCAGAAAATAGAGAGTGGGAATAAACGCGCCATTCTCGCGTTGGCGGGCTGTGACTAGTGGGGTAGCACGAGGATCAGTACTTGGGCCCCAGTTGTTCACAAAATATATCAAAGATTTGGATGTCGGGATCAAATGTAATATTTTCAAGTTTATGGATGACACAAAACTAGGTGGGAATGTGTGTTATGATAAAAATGCAAAGCAGCTTCAAGGGAATGTGGACAGACTTCGTGAATGGGCAAGAACGTGGCAGATGGAATATAATGTGGAAAAATGTGAGGTTATCCACTTTGGTAGGAGGAAAAGATGTACAGAGTATTTCTTAAATAGTATGAGATTAGAAAATGTAGATGTACAAAGGGACCTGGGTGCCCTGGTCAATCAGTCACTGAAAGCTAACATGCAGGTGCAGCAAGCAAGTAAGAAGGCTAATGGTATATTAGTCTTTATCGCAAGAGGATTTGAGTACAGGAGTAGTGCAATCTTGCTTCAATTGTATCGAACCTTGGTTAGACCACACCTGGAGTACTGTGTGCAGTTTTGGTCTCCTTACCTTAGGAAGGATATTATTGCCATACAGGGAGTGCAATGAAGGTTCACCAGACTTGTTCCCTGGGATGGCAGAACAGTCCTATGAAGAGAAAGTGGGGAAACTGGGCCTGTATTCTCTCGAGATTTGAAGAATGAGAGGTGATCTCATTGAAACCTACAAAATACTTAAAGGGATAGACATGGTAGATGCAGCTAAAATGTTTCCCCTGGTTGGGGAGTCTAGAACCAGGGGACACAATTTTAAAATAAGGGGGAAGCCACTTAGGACAGAGATGAGGAGAAATTTCTTTACTCAGAGAGTTGTGAACCTTTGGAATTCTCTAACCCAGAGGGATGTAGATGCTCGTTCATTGAGTATGTTTAAAGCTGAGATTGACAGATTTCTAAATACCAATGACAGAAAGGAATATCAGGATAGTGTGGGAAAAAGGCATTAAAATGGGTGATCAGCCATGATCGTATTGAATGGCGGGGCAGGCTCGTTGGGCTGAATGGCCTACTCCTGCTCCCATGTAAATGAAGTTCCTCATCCCCGGAACCATTCTCATGAATCTTTTCTGCACTCTCTCCAACGTATTCACATCTTTCCTGTAATGCAGCGCCCAGAACCTGAAGCAATAAACCAGTTGAGGCCAAACTAGTATATTATACAAGTTCAACATAACCTCCTTGCTCTTGTACTCTATTCCCCTATTCATAAAGCCAAGCATTCTGTTTGCTTTATTACTCATTCTCAACCTATCCTGCCACCTTCAATAACATAAGCACATGGACACCTGGGTACCTCTGTTCCTGCACCGCCTTTAGAGTTGTACTTTTTATTTTATATTCTCTCGCCATTTTCTTCCTGCTAAAACGAACCACTTCACTTTTCTCCACATTGAACTTCATCTGTTACTTGTGCCCCATTCCACCAGCTTATGTCCTGTTGAAGCTCTACACTATCCTCCTCACAGTTCACAATGCTTCCAAGTTTTCCATCATTCGCAAATTTTGAAATTGTGCCCTGTACACCAAGGTGTAAATCATTAATATACATCAGGAAGATCAAGGGTCCAGACACTGACTCCTGTGGAACTCCACGACAAAAACATCCATTAAACACTAAAATAAAAGCAAAATACTGCAGATGCTGGAATTCTGAAATAAAAGCAGAAAGTTGTGGAAATACACCACAGGTCTGGCAGCATCTGCGGAGAGAGAAGCAGAGTTAACGTTTCAGGTCAGTAGCCTTTCTTCAGAATGTTAACTGAAACGTTAACTCTGCTTCTCTCTCCACAGATGCTGCCAGACCTGCGGAGTATTTCCAGCATTTCTTGTTTTTATATCCATGAACTACAACTGTCACTCAGCCAATTCTGTATCGATTTATTCCACAAGATATAACTTTGCTCACAAGTCTGTTGTGTGGCACTGTATCAATGGCCTTTTGGAAGTCGATGTAGACTACATCAACAGAATTACCCTCTATATAATCTACATAAATGATTTGGATATGGGGATCAATTGCAGAGCATTTCTTAAATGGTGAAAGGTTGGGAAATGTTGATGTCCAAAGAGACCTGGGTGCCCTTGTTCACAAGTCACTAAAAGCTAGTATGCAGGTGCTGCAAGCGACTGAGACAAATGGTACATTGGCCTTCATTGCAAGTGGATTTGAGTACAGGAGTAAAGATGTATTGATTCACTTGTATAAACCCTTGGTGAGAATGCACCTGGAGTATTGTGTACAATTTTGGTCTCCTCATGTAAGGATATACTTGCCATAGAGGGAGTGCAATGGGGATTCACCAGACTAATCTCTGGGACAGTGGGATTGTCTGACGAGGAAAGATTGCAGAAACTGGGCCTGTATTCTCTCGAGCTTCGAAGAATGAGAGGTGATCGCATTGAAAATGACAAAATTCTTACGGGACGTGGCAGGGTAGATGTGGATAGGATGTTTCCCCTGGCTGGTGAGTCTAGAACAAGGGGATACAGTTTCAGAATAAGGGGCTGGCTATTTAAGACTGAGATGAGGAGGAATTTCTTTACTCAGAGGGTGGTGAATCTATGGACTTCTCTACCCCAGCAGGCTGTGGAAGCTCAGTCATTGAACATGTTCAATACACAAATCGATAGATTTCTGAATACTAACAGCAAGGGAAATGGGGATAATGGGGAAAATGGCAGAGAGGTAGATGATCAGCCATGATCCATTTCAATGGCAGAATAGACTCGACGGGCCGAATGGCCTACTCCTGCTCCTATTTCCTATGATCCTTCATGAACCATCTCAGTTTCCACTTCAACAACTCCAGCAAGTCAGTTAAACATGATTTTATCTGAACGAATTCAGCCTGTTTTTTTCCTGTAATTAACCCAAATTTGTCCATCGATTAACTTTGTCCCGAATTACTGTTTCTAGAAGTTTCCCCAAAGTTAAAACACTGTCTGATCACACTGGGTCCATCCTCCCCGGGTTACACACTGTCTGATCACACTGGGTCCATCCTCCCCGGGTTACACACTGTCTGATCTCACTGGGTCCATCCTCCCCGGGTTACACACTGTCTGATCTCACTGGGTCCATCCTCCCCGGGTTACACACTGTCTGATCTCACTGGGTCCATCCTCGCCGGATTACACACTGTCTGATCTCAATGGGTCCATCCTCCCCGGGTTACACACTGTCTGATCTCACTGGGTCCATCCTCCCCGGGTTACACACTGTCTGATCTCACTGGGTCCATCCTCCCCGGGTTACACACTGTCTGATCTGACTGGGTCCATCCTCCCCGGATTACACACTGTCTGATCACACTGGGTCCATCCTCCCCGGGTTACACACTGTCTGATCTCACTGGGTCCATCCTCCCCGGGTTACACACTGCCTGATCACACTGGGTCAATCCTCCCCGGGTTACACACTGTCTGATCAGACTGGGTCCATCCTCCCCGGATTACACACTGTCTGATCTCACTGGGTCCATCCTCCCCGGGTTACACACTGTCTGATCTCACTGGGTCCATCCTCCCCGGGTTACACACTGTCTGATCTCACTGGGTCCATCCTCCCCGGGTTACACACTGCCTGATCACACTGGGTCAATCCTCCCCGGGTTACACACTGCCTGATCACACTGGGTCAATCCTCCCCGGGTTACACACTGTCTGATCTCACTGGGTCCATCTAACCCTCGAATTGTTTGCAGTAACTGTTTAACTTGCTGCGAACATACTGAATTCAATGCCAAAACATTCGGAACAAACCCTCTATTAACACTGTGTTAATACTATAACTATATTAATACTATATCACTGTATTATTACTATATTAATACTCTATCTCTCTATATTGATGCTATTTTACTCGGTATTAATACTATACAATGTTCTAACTCTTCCTCACCGTCACTCACAGACCAGCCGCGGAGAAAACCCGGAAGAAAGGCTTTCCTGTGCGCTTGCGCAGTTGCAAGGCTACACTTGCGTCGCTGTCGTCGTCGGGCTCTGACTGCGCCTGCGCGACAGAGGAGGCTGTGAAAGAATCTGGAATTCCAAAAGAAAGTTGAAAATAAAGTTGGATGTTGTGGAGGAAATGTCAATGGGAACATGGAGAGTCAACACCAACAGCTGCTGGACTAAAACAAACAAAATAAAATACAGGATCACTGACCTGAAACATTAACTCTGCTTCTCTCTCCACAGATGCTGCCAGACCTGCTGATGATTTCCAGCATTTCTTGTTTTTATTATAGATTTACAACATCTGCAGTATTTTGCTTTTATTTTAGTGTTTAATTCACTGCCACTTCTCCAGGAATGCCCACCTTGAAGAAGTTCTGCTCTTCTCTCTGACGGGATTTTTGTTTGTCTCTTTTACATTGTTCACCTTCATTGCTTTTCATTTCCCTCCTGGTGTTTGATAAAGTGTCGACCAAAACTCATTTTCACAGCCACATCTCCTTCCTCAGTGACTGTCTCCGGCTCTGACTTATTCCATGTGGATTCCAACTGAAGTTTCATCCACCCAGGATCGAATGTTTTGAATCCACCCAGGATTACAGGTAGCTCCGAGAAATACAACGTTCCTCAGACTGCTGTTCTTGCCACATCCTGAGATCCACACTCAGTGCTATGTGCCGCCACATGTACACACTGAACCTCTCTCTCCAGAAGCACCGCCTCACCTTAACTCAAAGCTGTTCTACTTTGCATTTTCATCTCATCCTTCGTCTTAGCCGAAGCATTAACAAAAAACCTCTTCCTTTTAAATATTAAGGAAGGCAAGCTCCGGTAGCTGATGGGGACGAATGCCCCCCCCAGATCCTTCTTCCCCTTCACTTCCCTCTGACCCCAACCTTTCTGATCTGATCCCTTGCCGTGCATTCACTATACCCTCTGACCTTCCCCTCTCTGATGCGGAACGTTCTGTACTCAGCAAAGGACTGGGTTTTATCCCCTTACGTCGCCACCTCAATGAATTTCGCTCTCGGCATGTCGTTGAGCTCTTCTTCTGTCGCCTTCACCAGGATGTTGCCTGGTATGGAGGGCGCTAGCTATGAAGAGAGGTTGAGTAGATTAGGATTATTTTCATCAGAAAGACGGAGGTTGACGGGGGACCCGATTGAGGTGTACAAAATCATGAGAGGTATAGACAGGGTGGATAGCAAGAAGCTTTTTCCCAGAGTGGGGGATTCAATTACTAGGGGTCACGAGTTCAAAGTGAGAGGGGAAAAGTTTAGGGGGGATATGCGTGGAAAGTTCTTTACGCAGAGGGTGGTGGGTGCCTGGAACGCGTTGCCAGTGGAGGTGGTAGACGCGGGCACGATAGCGTCTTTTAAGATGTATCTAGACAGATACATGAATGGGCAGGAAGCAAAGAGATACAGACCCTTAGAAAATAGGCGACAGGTTTAGATAGAGAATCTGGATCGGCGCAGGCTTGGAGGGCCGAAGGGCCTGTTCCTGTGCTGTAATTTTCTTCGTTCGCCTCCGGGCTCACTTCTTTGACCAGGAGTCCTCCCACTGACCAGTAGACCTATTCACCCACCTCCATCATTCACCCACCACCTGGAACCCTCCCTCTGGCCTCTTTCCTGCTCTTGATCTTTTCATTGAAAACTGTCGGCGAGATATCGGCCATCTCAATTTCTCTGCCCACCCTTCACCCTCCCTTCACTCACTCTAACCTGTCTCCCTTTGAACTTGCTGCACTCCGTTCTCTCAGGTCTAATCCCAACATTGTCATAAAATCTGCAGATAAGGGTGGTGCTGTTGTCTGGCGTACCAATCTCTACCTTGTAGAGGCTTAGCGCCTACTCTCAGACACTTCTTCCTACTTCCCCCGGACCATGATCCCACCATCGAACATCAAGCTATTGTCCACAGGACCGTCACTGACCTCATCACCTCCGAAGATCTTCCCTCTGCAGCTTCCAACCTCCTCATCCCACAACCCCGGACAGCCTGCTTCTACCTCCTTCCCAAAATCCACAAACAGGACTGTCCCAGCAGACCCATTGTGTCAGCCTGCTCCTGCCCCACTGAACTTATTTCTTCCTATCTTGACTCTATCTTTTCTCCTCTGGTCCAGTCTCTTCCCATCCACATCCGTGACTCTTCTGACACATACGGCATTTTGACAATTTCCAGTTTCCTGGCCCTAACCACCTCCTCTTTACTATGGACATCCAATCTCTCTACACCTCCATCCCCCAGCAGGATGGTTTGAGGGCTCTCCGCTTCTTCCTGAAGAGGCCCAACTAGTCCCCATCCACCACTACCATCCTCTGCCTGGCTAAACTTGTTCTCACATTGAACAACTTCTCCTTCAACTCCACTCACTTCCTTCAAGTAAAAGGTGTCGCTATGGGTACCCACATGGGTCCTAGTTATGCCTGTTTTTTGTGGGATATATCAAACATTCCTTGTTCCAGTCCTACTCAGGCCCCTCCCCCGACTTTTTCCGGTACATTGATGACTGTATAGGTGGCATTTCCTGCTCCCGCCCCAAACTGGAAAACTTTAAAATGAGCTTTGCTTCCAATTTCCACCTAACTCTCACTTTTACATGGTCCATCTCCGACACTTCCCTTCCCTTCCTCGACTTCTCTGTTCCATCTCTGGGTATAGGTTATCTACTAATATTCATTATAAGCCCACCGACTCCCACACCTACCTCGACTACACTTCCTCACACCCTGCCTCCTGTAAGGACTCTATTCCAGTCGCCCAGTCTCTCTGTCTTCGACGCATCTGCTCTGATGATGCAACCTTCCTCGACAGCGTTTCTGATATGTTTTCCTTTTTGCTCAACCGAGGATTACCCCCCACTGTGGTTGTCAGGGCCCTCAAACATGTCCGGTCCATTTCCCGCACCTCTATCCTCACCCATTCCCCTCCCTCCCTGCGACAGGGTTCCTCTTGTCCTCACTTTCCACCCCACCAGCCTCCACATCCAAAGGATCATCCTCCGCCATTTCCATCACGTCCAGCGTGATGCCACTACCAAACGCATCTTCCCTTCCCTTCCCTGACAGCATTCCGAAGGGATTGTTCCCTCTGTGACACCATGGTCCACTCCTCCATTACCCCAACCACTTTGTCCCCTTCCCACAGCACCTTCCCCTGCAATCGCAGGAGGTGTAATACCTGCCCTTTTACCTCCTCTTTCCTCACTATCCAAGGCCCCAAACACTCCTTTCAGGTGAAGCAGTGATTTACTTGTACTTCTTTCAATTTAGTATACTATATTTGCTGCTCACAATGTGGTCTCCTCTACATTGGAGAGACCAAACACAGACTGGGTGACCGCTTTGCGGAACATCTCCGCTCAGTCCGCAAGCAGGACCCTGAGCTTCTGGTTGCTTGCCATTTCAGCACACCCCACTGCTCTCATGCTCACATCTCTGTCCTGGGATTGCTGCAGTGTTCCAGTGAACATCAACGCAAGCTCGAGGAGCAGCATCTCATTTACCGATTAGGCACACTACAGCCTGCCGGACTAAACATTGAATTCAATAATTTCAGAGCATGATGGCCCCCCTATTTATTTTTAGTTATTTTTCTTCTTTTTCTTTGTTTAGGATTGTTTACTTTATGTTTCTACCGTGCCAACCCACTGTTTTTTTTCATGTTTGTGCTTTGGGCCAGGGCTGTTCATTTTTCTGTCAATGAACACCCTCTCTGTACTAATGCTTTGTCTTTCACCACACCATTAACATACTGTTTGCCTTTGCTCCATGACCTTCTGGTCAGTTATTCTCGGTGACCTTGTTCTATCAACACTTTCTTTTTGGTTAGCTCTTCCCCCACCCCCGATTTACTTGCTTAAAACCTATTACATTTCTAATATTTGCCAGTTCTGATGAAGGATCACTGACCTGAAACATTAACTTTGCTTTGCTCTCCACATATGCTCCAGACCTGCTGAGTATTTCCAGCATTTCTTGTTTTTATTTTAACTTTCCAATCTTATTTATCTTACGTGGCTCGATTAATAATCTAGAAATTATTACCTTTGAGGTTCTGCTTTTTAAGTTAGTGCCTACCTCCTCATACTCTCTATGCAGAAGCTCTTTCCTAGTCCTATGTCATTGATAACTACATGGACATACAAATTACCCAAGAGCCCACGAGCCTGCTCCGCCATTCAACAAGATCAAGGGGCTGATCTGATTCTAACTCCACGTTCCACTTACCCCGATAACCTTTCACCCCCTTGCTTATCAAGAATATCGACCTCTGCCTTAAAAATATTCAAAGTCTTGCTTCCACTGCCTTTTGAGGAAGAGAGTTCCAAAAACTCATGACCCTCAGAGAAATAATTCTCCTCATCTCTGTCTTAAATGGGCGACCCCTTATTTTTAAACAGTGAATCTTAGTCCTAGATTCTCCCACAAGAGGAAACATCCTTTCCACATCCACCCTGTCCTGACCCTTCAGAATCTTATATGTTTCAATCAAGTTGCCTCTTACTCTTCTGAACTTCAGCAGATACAAGCCTAGCCTGTCCAACCTTTCCTCAAAAGACAACTCACCCATTCCAGCTATTAATCCAGTAAACCTTCTCTGAACTGCTTCCAATGCATTTACATCCTTCCTTAAATAAGGAGACCAATAATGTACATAATACTCCAGCCTGCTCCTGCCTCACTGAACTTATTTCTTCCTATCTTAACTCTATCTTTTCCCCGCTGGTCCAGTCTCTTCCCACCTACATCCGTGACTCTTCTGACGCCCTACGTCATTTTGACAATTTCCAGTTTCCTGGTCCCAAACGCCTCCTCTTCACTATGGACGTCCAATCTCTCGACACCTCCATCCCCCACCAGGATGGTTTGAGGGCTCTCCGCTTCTTCCTGGAACAGAGGCACAACCAGTCCCCATCCACCACCACCCTCCTCTGTCTGGCTGAACTTGTTCTCACATTGAACAACTTCTCCTTCAACTCTGCTCATTTCCTTCAAGTAAAAGGTGCTGCTATGGGTACCCGCATGGGTCCTAGTTATGATTGTCTTTTTGTGGGATATGTCGAACATTCTTTGTTCCAGTAAAATAAAAGCAAAATACTGCAGATGCTGGAAATCTGTAATAAAAACAAGAAATGCTGGAACCACTCAGCAGGTTTGGCAGCGTCTGTGGAAAGAGAAGCAGAGTTAATGTTTCGGGTCAGTGACCCTTCTTCGGAACCGACCTGCTGAGTGGTTCCAGCATTTCTTGTTTTTATTCTTTGTTCCAGTCCTATTCAAGCCCCCTCCCCCAACTCTTTTTCCGGTACATTGATGTCTGTATCGGTGCCGTTTCCTGCTCCCGCCCTGAACTGGAAAACGTTATCAACTTTGCTTCCAATTTCCACCCTTCTCTCACATGGTCCATCTCTGACACTTCCCTTCCTCGACTTTTCTGTCTCCATCTCTGAGGATAGGTTGCCTACTAATATCCATTATAAGCCCACAAACTCTCACAGCTACCTCGACTACACTTCTTCACACCTTGCCTACTGTAAGGACTCCATTCCATTCTCCCAGTTTCTCCATCTGCTCTGATGATGCTACCTTCCATGACGGAGCTTGTGATATGACCTCCTTTTTCCTCAACCGAGGATTCCCCCCACTGTGGTTGACAGGGCCCTCAACCGTGTCCGGCCCATTTTCCACACCTCCACCTTTACCCCTTCCCCTCCCTCCCAGAACCGTGACAGGGTTCCCCTTGTCCTCACTTTCCACCCCATCAGCCTCCATATCCAAAGGATCATCCTCTGCCATTTCCGACACCTCCAGCGTGATGCCAATACCAAACGCATCTTTCCCTCCCTTCCCCTGTCAGCATTCTGAAGGGATCGTTCCCTCCGCGACACCCTGGTCCACTCCTCCATTACCCCCACCACCTCGTCCCCGTCCCATGGCACCTTCCCCTGCAATCGCAGGAGGTGTAATACCTGCCCATTTACCTCCTCTCTCCTCAGTATCCCAGGCCCCAAACACTCCTTTCAGGTGAAGCAGCGATTTGCTTGTACTTCTTTCAATGTAGTATACTGTATTCGCTGCTCACAATGTGGTCTCCTGTACATTGGGGAGTCCAAACGCAGACTGGGTGATCGCTTTGCAGAACACCTCCGCTCAGTCCGCAAGCAGGACCCTGAGCTTCCGGTTGCTTGCCATTTCAACACTCCCACCTGCTCTCATACTCACATCTCTGTCCTGGGATTGCTGCAGTGTTCCAGTGAACATCAACGCAAGCTCGAGGAACAGCATCTCATTTTCTGATTAGGCACACTACAGCCTGCCGGACTGAACATTGATTTCAATAATTTCAGAGCATGATGGACCTTTCATTTTACTTTTATTTTTAGTTATTTTTTCTTTTTCTTTTTTTACGCTTTTTACAATTTTTTTTCTTTTGTTTATTTCATTTCATTGTAGTTTGTTCAGTTTGCTTACCCACTGTTTTTTTTCATATTTGTACTTGCTGCTGCTTAATCTTCAGTCCGTTAACACCCTATCTATACTAATGCTTTGTCTTTCAACAAACCATTAACATATTGTTTGCCTTTGCTCCATGACCTCTTGGTCAGCTATGTGGCCTTGTCCAATCTACGCCTTCTCCTTTGTTATCTCTTGCCCCACCCCCGGCTCACTTGCTTTTTACCTTTGACATTTCTAATATTTGCTCGTTCCGAAGAAGGGTCACTGACCCAAAACGTTAACTCTGCTTCTCTTTCCACAGATGCTGCCAGACCTGCTGAGTGGTTCCAGCATTTCTTGTTTTTATTTCAGATTTCCAGCATCCGCAGTATTTTGCTTTTATAATACTCCAGATGTGGTCTCACCAATAGCCAGTATAACTCCCTAATTTCATATACAATTCCCCTCACAATAAACAATAACATTCTATTAGATTTCCTAATTACTTGCTGAACCTGCATTCTAACATTCTGCGATTCACGCACCAGGACACCCAGATCTCTCTGCACCTCAGAGATACTGGAAATCCTCAGTGGATCAGACAGTCTGTGGGGAGAGGACGGTGAGGTTAATGGTTCAGGTTGATGACGATTCCTGAGAACAGGATCAGGATCTGAAACATTCACCTCACTTTCCTCTCTCCACAGAAACTGACTGATCCACTGAGTATTTCCAGCATTTTCTGCTTTATTTCTAATATGATGACTCATCCTCATTTCAGACTATATTCTGTGTTTTTATTGGTTTGGGATCTTTGAGGTTTATCTCTGCATCGTGTTCAGTGAATTGACAGGAATTACTTTTCACTTCAAATCTCCCATTTGATTTGTCCCCAAATCTGAGACATTTTAACACTTGGTGTGATTTCAGCCCCACCTAATAAACAGACAACTGTCCATCTGCTGGGCTCTGACGCAGACTGGAGTCACCCCTCAGATCAAATCCCTTTACTCAAAATTGAACACAAAGTTGACTTGGACCTCTGTGTTGTTATGAAGGTGCTTCTGGGTTTTGTGTGTTTTGAGACAGAAACTGATCTCACTTCACATTCCACTGCACGGCCTCATTCTGGTTAATTGTTCTCGGTGGTCAGACACTCCCAGTCTCATTCTCACCATTTCCTGCCTCACCCTGTCACCTTTGTGTACTGTCCACAGGACCAGTGTCTCTCAGAGTAAATGGGACTTTCTCTTACCTTTCTCCCCAGTCGATCTATGACAGCTCTTTGAATGGGAAGGGTTCTCTCTGGTTGGTGCTCTCACAATCCTGCGCTGGTTCACCTGCTGTTGTTCCTCAGTCTACAATCCCTGTTTACTTCCAGCTGTGGACCTTTCTCATCACTCCGTCATTCACCAGGAGATCTAACGACAGCAGGGCAGAAAATGAGAAGGATGTAGGCGGTGTGAGGTAATGTAATGTACACTTGTCTTTTAACCATCAAAGTGAAATTTAAGGGACAAATATTTCTGTTTGATTTTGTTCCTTTCCACAGATCCCCGGTCCATCCGCCTGGGCTACAGGAAAACAACCCGTGTTTGCGGCAGAAATGAGCCTATTTTCTCAGCACCGTGGACAAACTGACACTGTATCAGAAACTGTCTCTTGGATTGCTGAGGTAACAGAAGGACCAATAGCTGCCGGGATCCTCCACGTCTTCAGGATCAGGGCCACGTGTGTCTGGTGAATTTAGTCCCAACCTCAGATCCCCAGATCACCCACCTGGAATTCCCACAAACCTTCACAATTTAACATGGAAATGTGGCAGTTTCCCTCTGTGTTTGAGGCAAATGTCTGATCACACTGGGTCCATCCTCCCCGGGTTACACACTGTCTGATCACACTGGGTCCATCCTCCCCGGGTTACACACTGTCTGATCACACTGGGTCCATCCTCCCCGGGTTACACATTGACTGATCACACTGGGTCCATCCTCCCCGGGTTACACACTGTCTGATCACACTGGGTCCATCCTCCCCGGGTTACACACTGTCTGATCACACTGGGTCCATCCTCCCCGGGTTACACACTGTCTGATCACACTGGGTCCATCCTCCCCGGGTTACACACTGTCTGATCACACTGGGTCCATCCTCCCCGGGTTACACACTGTCTGATCGCTCTGGGTCCATCCTCCCTAGGTTACACACTGTCTGATCACACTGGGTCCATCCTCCCTAGCTTACACACTATCTGATCTCACTGGGTCCATCCTCCCCGGGTTACACAGTGTCTGATCACACTGGGTCCAGCCTCCCCGGGTTACACACTGTCTGATCTCACTGGGTCCATCCTCCCCGGGTTATTCACTGTATGATCTCACTGGGTCTATCCTCTCCTGGTTACACACTGTCTGATCACACTGGGTCCATCCTCCCCAGGTTACTCACTGTCTGATCACACTGGGTCCATCCTCCCCAGGTTAAACACTGTCTGGTCTCACTGGAACAATCCTCCCCGTGTTACACACTGTCTGATCTCACTGGGTCCATCCTCCCCGGGTTACTCACTGTCTGATCACACTGGGTCCATCCTCCCTGAGTTACACACTGTCTGATCACACTGGGTCCATCCACCCTGGGTTACACACTGTCTGGTCTCACTGGGTCCATCCTCCCCAGGTTACACACTGTCTGGTCTCACTGGGTCCATCCTCCCCGTGTTACACACTGTCTGGTCTCACTGGGTCCATCCTCCCCGTGTTACACGCTGTCTGGTCTCACTGGAACAATCCTCCCCGTGTTACACACTGTCTGGTCTCACTGGGTCCATCCTCCCCGTGTTACACACTGTCTGGTCTCACTGGGTCCATCCTCCCCAGGTTACACAATGTCTGATCTCACTGGGTCCATCCTCTTTGGGTTACACACTGTCTGGTCTCACTGGGTCCATCCTCCCCATATTACACACTGTCTGGTCTCACTGGGTCCATCCTCCCCATGTTACACACTGTCTGGTCTCACTGGGTCCATCCTCCCCATGTTACACACTGTCTGGTCTCACTGGGTCCATCCTCCCTGGGTTACACACTGTCTGATCACACTGGGTCCATCCTCCCCGGGTTACACATTGTCTGGTCTCACTGGGTCCATCCTCCCTGGGTTACACACTGTCTGGTCTCACTGGGTCCATCCTCCCCGGGTTACACATTGTCTCGTCTCACTGGGTCCATCCTCCCCAGGTTACACACTGTCTGGTCTCACTGGGTCCATCCTCCCCAGGTTACACATTGTCTGATCACACTGGGTCCATCCTCCCTGGGTTGCACACTGTCTGATCACACTGGGTCCATCCTCCCCGTGTTACACACTGTCTGGTCTCACTGGGTCCATCCTGCCCAGGTTACACACTGTCTGGTCTCACTGGGTCCATGCTCCCCAGGTTACACACTGTCTGGTCTCACTGGGTCCATCCTCCCCAGGTTACTCACTGTCTGGTCTCACTGGGTCCATCCTCCCCATGTTACACACTGTCTGGTCTCACTGGAACAATCCTCCCCGTGTTACACACTGTCTGGTCTCACTGGGTCCATCCTCCCCGTGTTACACACTGTCTGGTCTCACTGGGTCCATCCTCCCCAGGTTACACACTGTCTGGTCTCACTGGGTCCATCCTCCCCATGTTACACACTGTCTGGTCTCACTGGAACAATCCTCCCCGTGTTACACACTGTCTGGTCTCACTGGGTCCATGCTCCCCAGGTTACACACTGTCTGGTCTCACTGGGTCCATCCTCCCCAGGTTACACACTGTCTGGTCTCACTGGGTCCATCCTCCCCATGTTACACACTGTCTGGTCTCACTGGAACAATCCTCCCCGTGTTACACACTGTCTGGTCTCACTGGAACAATCCTCCCCGTGTTACACACTGTCTGGTCTCACTGGGTCCATCCTCCCCGTGTTACACACTGTCTGATCTCACTGGGTGCATCTAACCTTCGAATTGGTAGCAGTTACTATTTAAGTTATTGCGAACATACTGAATTCAATTCCAAAGCATCTAATATTTCAGAAGTGCCAGGATTGTGAGTATCACAACATACATTTGAGGAGTCCAGGAGTCGAAACATTCCTTGAATAAAACTCCAGTGAGTGTTTAAAGGGCTGAAACATGGTCGTTTCATTTCCTGTTGAAATCAGGTCCCAACAATAACCAGGTGATTTGTGTTGAACGAGTACAGCAATGAATCTACAATGCAGCAGAACAAACACTGTTCTCAGTTTAATAAAAACCCTCGGTCGAGGCTGGGAGCTGGATCAGGTGACCATTGAGAACTCTTTATTCTGACAGAACACAAAGTAATTACATTTAAATCAAGTTTAAAAATATATCCTGTAAAAATAACATGATTATAATTTTATCACCAGTTAATGATCAACCATTACATCCAATATTGTGTTAAATTGAGAAACAGATGTAACAATGGGAAATAAGTGATTAGTAAAACCCAGATTTTGGTTAAAACCTGTCAGTTTATTAATTTATTTTATTTTATTTTATTTTATTTCCGGGTTTTCATCGGTGGAGCCGGAAATTCTCCATCTTCTCTTTCTTTTTTCTTTTTTTTTTCTTTCTTTTGGGCCTCCTTATCTCGAGAGACAATGGATACGCGCCTGGAGGTGGTCAGTGGTCCTTCTCTACAAACTGTAGATTAACACAATCAGACCAAACCCTCTATTAACACTGTATTAATACTATATCACTATATTAATACTATATCACTGTATTATTACTATATTAATACTCTATCTCTCTATATTGATGCTATTTTACTCGGTATTAATACTATACAATGTTCTAACTCTTCCTCACCGTCACTCACAGACCAGCCGCGGAGAAAACCCGGAAGAAAGGCTTTACTGTGCGCTTGCGCAGTGGCAAGGCTCAACCTGCAGTGTCGTAGGGATCTGACTGCGCCTGCGCGGCAGCGGAGGAACCGAGAATTCCGACTGTTCAAAAAAAGCTGCATTTGCAGACAACGCGACCGCCAGGTGGCGCTGCTGTAGCACATGCGCAAATGCAGCATGTGCCACTAAAACGTCATCGACTGCGACTTTCGGCATCTGCCAAGACTAAAGATGGCGCTGCTCAAATAATCACACGGAGACAACCGAACCTAAACACATGTCAGCACACAATGGTGGAGTGAGAGGTCGAGTGAGGCGGCTGGGGCGCAGGGAGCGGAGCCGGAGACAGCAGGGGGAGGGGAGGGAGCGGAAAGGGAGGTGGACTGCGTTTTCTGCGCATGCGCCATAAACTTGCACCGGCCGGTCCCCGCACCTGGCAACACCAAGGTCTTCGGCCGGTCTCTCCCCGCGGCTCTCTACGGCTGCTCACTTCCGGCCCTCTCCAGCCAGCCGTTCTCTCCAGCTGCAGATCCCCCATCCAGCAGCTTTCTCTCTTACTTCTCAACAGGCATTGCAGCTGTCTGGTCTCTGCCTTTTGCATCCCCCTCTTCAGGAACTTCTGAATTTAACTCCCTCCCACTACACCCCCACCCATTTCTTTCGCTCTTATCTCCCTTTGCCTTAAAGCAACATTGAGGATGGAGAACGGTGTGGCTGCACTCTCACCTCACCAGTTGTGTACACAGCAAGAGCATTCACATTTGTGTGACCACGAGACACAGCATGCTTGTTTCTTTTAGTGCTCAGTCTCTGCTTGCTGAATGTTCCCCAAGTGCTTGACCCCTTTTGATGCCCTCTCTGCTTGACAGGCAACAGCTGGCAATTGCGGAGGCTCACAAGGCTCCCCATGGTTGTTTCAAGGGCGGATGGGGAAACAGGTGGCTGTGTGTCCTTGTGCACTGCTCCAATGGGTGCAGAAACAGGTGGCTGTGTGTCCTTGTGCACTGCTCTGATGGGTGCAGGAGCAGGTGGCTGTGTATCCATGTGCACTGCTCTGATGGGTGCAGGAGCAGGTGGTTGTGTATCCATGTGCACTGCTCTGATGGGTGCAGGAGCAGGTGGCTGTGTGTCCTTGTGCACTGCTCTGATGGGTGCAGGAGCAGGTGGCTGTGTGTGCTTGTGCACTGCTCTGATGGGTGCAGGAGCAGGTGGCTGTGTGTCCATGTGCACTGCTCTGATGGGTGCAGGAGCAGGTGGCTGTGTGTCCTTGTGCACTGCTCTGATGGGTGCAGGAGCAGGTGGCTGTGTGTCCATGTGCACTGCTCTGATGGGTGCAGGAGCAGGTGGCTGTGTGTCCATGTGCACTGCTCTGATGGGTGCAGGAACAGGTGGCTGTGTGTCCATGTGCACTGCTCGGATGGGTGCAGGAACAGAGCAACTTACAACAGGGACTGGAGCACATGCAGTGGCCCAGACAAAGAACAAAGAACAAAGAAAATTACAGCACAGGAACAGGCCCTTCGGCCCTCCAAGGCTGCGCCGATCCAGATCCTCTATCTAAACCTGTCGCCTATTTTCTAAGGGTCTGTATTTCTTTTCTTCCTCCCCATTCATGTATCTGTCTAGATACATCTTAAAAGACGCTATCGTGCCCGCGTCTACCACCTCCGCTGGCAACGCGTTCCAGGCACCCACCACCCTCTGCGTCAAGAACTTTCCACGCATATCCCCCCTAAACTTTTCCCCTCTCACTTTGAACTCGTGACCCCTAGTAATTGAATCCCCCACTCTGGGAGAAAGCTTCTTGCTATCCACCCTGTCTATACCTCTCATGATTTTGTACACCTCGATCAGGTCCCCCCTCAATCTCCGTCTTTCTAATGAAAATAATCCTAATCTACTCAACCTCACTTCATAGCTAGCGCCCTCCATACCAGGCAACATCCTGGTGAACCTCCTCTGCACCCTCTCCAAAGCACCTGCATCCTTTTGGTAATGTGGCGACCAGAACTGCACGCAGTATTCCAAATGTGGCCAAACCAAAGTCTTATACAACTGTGACATGACCTGCCAACTCTTGTACTCAATACCCCGTCCGATGAAGGAAAGCATGCCGTATGCCTTCTTGACCACTCTATTGACCTGCATTGCCACCTTCAGGGAACAATGGACCTGAACACCCAAATCTCTCTGTACATCAATTTTCCCCAGGACTTTTCCATTTATTGTATAGTTCACTCTTGAATTGGTTCTTCCAAAATGCATCACCTCGCATTTGCCCGGATTGAACTCCATCTGCCATTTCTCTGCCCAAATCTCCAATCTATCTATATTCTGCTGTATTCTCTGACAGTCCCCTTCACTATCTGCTACTCCACCAATCTTAGTGTCATCTGCAAACTTGCTAATCAGACCACCTATACTTTCCTCCAAATCATTTATGTATATTACAAACAACAGTGGTCCCAGCACGGATCCCTGTGGAACACCACTGGTCACACGTCTCCATTTTGAGAAACTCCCTTCCACTCCTACTCTCTGTCTCCTGTTGCCCAGCCAGTTCTTTATCCATCGAGCTAGTACACCCTGGACCCCATGCGACTTCACTTTTTCCATCAGCCTACCATGTGGAACCTTATCAAACGCCTTACTGAAGTCCATGTATATGACATCTACAGCCCTTCCCTCATCAATCAACTTTGTCACTTAGAACAAAGAACAAAGAAAATTACAGCACAGGAACAGGCCCTTCGGCCCTCCAAGCCTAGGCCGATCCAGATCCTCCATCTAAACCTGTCCTCAAAGAATTCTATTAAGTTGGTAAGACATGACCTTCCCTGCACAAAACCATGTTGCCTATCACTGATAAGCCCATTTTCTTCCAAATGGGAATAGATCCTATCCCTCAGTATCTTCTCCAGCAGCTTCCCTACCACTGACGTCAGGCTCACCGGTCTATAATTACCTGGATTATCCCTGCTACCCTTCTTAAACAAGGGGACAACATTAGCAATTCTCCAGTCCTCCGGGACCTCACCCGTGTTTAAGGATGCTGCAAAGATATCTGTTAAGGCCCCAGCTATTTCCTCTCTCGCTTCCCTCAGTAACCTGGGATAGATCCCATCCGGACCTGGGGACTTGTCCACCTTAATGCCTTTTAGAATACCCAACACTTCCTCCCTCCTTATGCCGACTTGACCTAGAGTAATCAAACATCTGTCCCTAACCTCAACATCCGTCATGTCCCTCTCCTCGGTGAATACCGATGCAAAGTACTCGTTTAGAATCTCACCCATTTTCTCTGACTCCACGCATAATTTTCCTCCTTTGTCCTTGAGTGGGCCAATCCTTTCTCTAGTTACCCTCTTGCTCCTTATATATGAATAAAAGGCTTTGGGATTTTCCTTAACCCTGTTTGCTAAAGATATTTCATGGCCCCTTTTAGCCCTCTTAATTCCTCGTTTCAGATTGGTCCGACATTCCCGATATTCTTCCAAAGCTTCGTCTTTCTTCAGCCGCCCAGACCTGTTGTTTGCTTCCTTTTTCCTCTTAGCTAGTTTCACAATTTCACCTGTCATCCATGGTTCCCTAATCTTGCCATTTCTATCCCATATTTTCACAGGAACATGTCTCTCCTGCACGCTAATCAATCTCTCTTTAAAAGACTCCCACATATCAAATGTGGATTTACCTTCAAACAGCTGCTCCCAATCTACATTCCCCAGCTCCTCCCGAATTTTGGTATGTGTTTTCAGAACAACTTACCTTGGAGCAATCTCCTCTTTCTGATTAAAATGAAGCAGACTGAAATCTTCAAAACGACTAAATAATTGCGAGAAAATGCCCGACAAAACCTCTCCTCCTTCCACTTTCAGAAACTCGCACCGAAGCTTGACACATGCGTGAATACCCGTTGGTGTTGCATAAAGCACATGCGCAGAGGCCGACCAGGCGCGTTGCCCGAAGATGCAGACGTCACGCGATGACACCATCGGTGCATACGCTAACCAGTCCTGGCAAGCCGGAACGCAGCGCATGCGCAGAGAGCAGGAGACCATCTGTGCATGTGCACACCGCGGCGCAGCCTGATGATGTCAGTGGTGGTCAGCGTTGTCAGGAATCACTTTGTTTGTGGAATGCAGTGAGTCCGTGTTCCCCTGATGTCACCATTTATGCCTCCTCTGGGCCCATCCTCTATTTCTTTAATTGTCCCATTCGCCTTTCACCGTCATTCCTTTTGTCATCCAATCATTCCTGCCCTCCACCCAATCACATATCTTCCCCTTTGTTCTTTCCTGACCCGATACCCCACTTTTCACTGCCTCTATCATTGTTTTAAACCTGTTAATGTCTGATATCTTCCAGTTCTGATGATAGGCTACCAGCCTGAAATGTTAACTCTGTTTTGCTCCCCACAGATGCTGCCTGACCTCCTGAATGTCTTCAACATTCGTCTATTTTTATCAGTTTTACAGCAGTAAAAGTATTTTGTTTTCACTCCAGTACTGAGTCCTGTTTTATCTTAAATAGAATGGAATCATAGAAAGTTTACGGCACAGAAAGAGGTCACTTGGCCCATTGTCAACCAGCCTAATCCCTTGAGGTTTGTCTCTACTACCCTTTCTGGTAGTGATTTCCAGACCCCCACCACCCTCTGGGTGGAAAGAAAATCCTCATCTCACTTCTAATCTAATCTTTGACATGTTCTCCTCCCTAAAATCCACCTGACTGACAGGTTTGGCGTCCAGTCGGACAGGCAGGACACTGGATTAGGCTACAGGACCAGGACGGTCAAAGTGCGGGCCCTGAGGTATTTGGGGGAAAGCTGCCTGTTATTGGGGAAATGTTCATTCCCCAACTCCAGACGGGGAAAGAGTGGTGACTTCTCGGATCGCTGGGCTGTCGATCCCAAACTCCAGGAGGGGTCTACTATCCTGTAGTGTGTGCTGAGTGTGGGGAGGGTAAGAGGGAAAGTCTGATCCCCAATCCCGTGAAGGAGTCTCCTTTCGTGGAATGCGGACCGGGTTAGTGGAGGAGTAGTGTTTGATCACGACCCCAGGGTGGGGTATCCCATCCGAGAGATTGTTCAAGTTCAGTTCGGGGGAGCGGGCGTGGGGGAGTCTCTGATCCAAGACACAATGGGTGGGAACCTGATTCCCAGTGCGCCCGAACCCAGGAGGCTGGTCTGATCCCAGGAGATGGGTCCGAGCCAGAGGGGTGGGTGTGGGCAGGGGGGGGAGGGTTGATCCAGGGAGCAGAGTCCAATAAGAGGTGGTGGGGGGGGGGCTCTGATCCTGGTGGTGGTGTGGTCCGATTCCAGGGAAAGTGGGGTGTGATCTGAGATTGGGGGCACCTATTCCTGAGGCGCACTCCGATCCTGGATCAGGGAACTGTTCCAATTGCCAAACCCAGGTGTCTTTGTATGTGGTGTGGGCTCTCATGTGGAAACCAGGCCGGCCAGAGTTAGACCTGTAAGACAGATGAAATGAGAGACTTGCCCCCTCATTAAACTCTTTCAATTGCCAAGCCGCCTCCTGGGAGTGACTGTCTGCTCGACTCCTGTCCCGACTCCATTAAACACGGAAGTGGGCGAGTGGAGGTCCGTTGGGTTCAGTGTTGATATTTTAAAAAATTTAATCTGTGACCCGCCCTAACTCACCTGTTTTTATCGCTAAAATCCTGCCTTTTATCTCTGATTCAGACACGGAGAATGTTTGATCAGTAATTTCCAGTCTCTTTTCCCTTCTCTCTCTCTCACAGTTAATTTGTTGGCGATTGTGATCCTGTCCCAGGGAAAATGCGGCCTCTCCACCTGTACCACTCGCTACCTGGTGGCCATGGCAACAGCGGATCTACTGTTCATTATAACTGAGGTGATACTGTCCAGGATCGGTTATTATCATTCCCCGCGATGTTTCCTGCACATCACTCCTGTGTGTAGTGTTATTATTGTCCTGAGTCGGACAGCCACAGAGTGTTCTGTCTGGTTCACCGTCACTTTCTCCTTTGATCGATTTGTAGCCATTTGTTGTCAGAAGCTGAAAACAAAATATTGCACTGAGAAAACGGCAGGTGTGGTTTTAGTAACAACCTGCATTCTGCTCTGTTTAGAAAACGTCCCCTATTACTTTGTATTTGAACATGGAGACATAATTGACAATGTTCCATTGGGCTGTTACCCAATTACAGCATATTTTACTGAGCCCGGATGGGTGGGATTTGACAGGTTTGATAAGATTTTAATCCCATTACTCCCATTCGCGTTAATTCTGTTCCTCAATGCTCTGACAGTCCGACATATTTTAGTGGCCAGTCGAGTCCGTAAAGGACTGAGGGGGGAGAGGAAGGGAGAGAATTGCAGTGACCCAGAGATGGAGAGCAGAAGGAAGTCTGTGATTTTACTGTTCAGCATATCTGGCAGTTTCATACTTCTGTGGTTGGTATATGTTGTACAATTCTTATATTAGAATATTACAGGAAGAGTTCCCAGAGATTACAGCGATTCCGAATATATATTTCGACGAGCTGGATTAATGCTGCGGACTTTAAATTGTTGCACACGCACCTTTATTTATGGGGCGACTCAGTGTAAGTTCAGAGAGCAGTTCAAGAGCGCGGTGAAATATCCCATCACATCAATTATTCAATTAATGAATAAATAAAACAACTGAGAACAACCTAGAGGCGGATCCCAGTGTTTGCACTCCATTAATGTAAAGTTTATCCCCAATGGGCAAGAGGTGACTGACAGCTGGATGACCAGAAGTACACTGGTGGGGTGGGGGATCACACACCAAAGAGCAGTGGGGCAGCAGGCAAGAGGTGACTGACAGCTGGATGACCCGAAATACATCGGTGGGAGTGGGCAGGGGTGGGGGACATGGTGATATGCTTGCATCTGGGAAAACCCAGCCGAGGTGCTTGGCATTGTAAACGGCACCTTGGGTGAGGGAACATGGCAGGGTTCAGCTGAAGGGCCAGCAGCCCTGGTGCCTCAGCTTGGTGACTGCTCTGCTTGAGAGGCAATGCCATAGTGGTAATGTCAGTAGACTAATCATCCAGAGCCCAGGCTAATGCTCTGTAGACATGGGTTCGAATCCCACCACAGCAAATGGTGCAATTTAAATTCAATTAATTAAAATCTGGAATTTAAAAGCTAGTTTAAGGGTGGCCACGAAACCATTATTGAATTTTGTAAAAACCCATCTTTTTCTGGAATATTCTTTCAGGATGGAAATCTGATGGCCTACATGTGATACCAGACCCACAGAAATGTTGTTGACACTAACTTCACCTCTGTAATATCTGAGCAAACCACTCAGTTCAAGGGCAATTAGGGATGGGTAATAAATACTGGCCTAGCCAGCGACATCCACATCCAACATAACGAATAAAAAAGCACTCCAACCTCTCTTTCCTCTCCAAATGCCTTAAAAGTGTTGTTTTCTGCCAGATCCCTGCCCATTTTCCCAGAGGTTCATGTTTGAATCATTCAATCAGGATTCCAGCCCTGCTACAGTACCGAAAATGTTATTAACTAATTCACAAATGTCATCCTTTGTCACTGTAGCAAATGTAACCAATCCTTTCTCGTCCTTCTCGAACTGTCTGCAGCCTTTGTCACTGTTGAACACTCCATCATCCTCTAACATCTCTCCACTGTCATCCGACTGTGACAAATATAATCTATCCCTCCTCATTTCTCTATTGTCAGAAGATTGCTGAAAATTTCTTCTGTCCCCACTCCCACTACATTACTTCTTGTGTCCCCAAGGATTTATCTGTCACCACCTCCTATTTGTCATCTCTATGCTGCCACTAGGTGACATCATATGACAACACAGCATTAGTTTCCAAATGTACACTGACCACGCCCAGCTCTACCTCAGTGCAACTCTCTCAACACCTTCACCATCTCTAAATTATCAGACTGCTTGTCTGACATCCGGTACCAGATGAACAGAAATTTCCTCCAACGATCCATGCCACAAATGTGATAGCCACCCACTCCATCTCTCTCCCTGGCAACTGTCAGAGTTCTCAACCTTGATGTCATATTTTCCACCGAGATGTGCTTCTGACCACATATCCACACCATCACAAAAATCACCTATTTCCATCTCTGTAACATCGGCCAACTCCCTCCCTACCTCAGCTGATCTTCTGCTGAAACCCTCATCCATGTTTTTGTTACCTCTAGACCGCCAATTCCACCGCACTCCTGGCCGGTCTTCCACACTCTACCCTCCACACTCTTGAGGAAATCCAAACCCCTGTGGCCATGTCTGACCTTGCACCAAGTTCCATTCACCCCTCACCTAACCGACATTGTCTCCCTGTCATCGAATGCCTCGATTTAAAATTTTTCCTTCTTGTTTTGAAATCCCTCCATGGCCTCGCTGCTCCCTGTTTCAGTAATCTCCTCCTGCCCTACTGCCCTCTCTCTCTGTAAACTCCTCCAGCCCCAACAATCTTCTCCTGCCCTACTGCCCCCTCTCCCTCTGTGTAAACTCCTCCAGCCCCAACAATCTTCCTTTATGTGAAGCCTCCTGCAGCGTCTATTTCTTTTGGGCCTCCTTATCTCGAGAGACAATGGATACGCGCCTGGAGGTGGTCAGTGGTTTGTGAAGCAGCGCCTGGAGTGGCTATAAAGGCCAATTCTGGAGTGACAGGCTCTTCCACAGGTGCTGCAGAGAAATTTGTTTGTTGGGGCTGTTGCACAGTTGGCTCTCCCCTTGCGCCTCTGTCTTTTTTCCTGCCAACTACTAAGTCTCTTCGACTCGCCACAATTTAGCCCTGTCTTTATGGCTGCCCGCCAGCTCTGGCGAATGCTGGCAACTGACTCCCACGACTTGTGATCAATGTCACACGATTTCATGTCGCGTTTGCAGACGTCTTTATAATGGAGACATGGACGGCCGGTGGGTCTGATACCAGTGGCGAGCTCGCTGTACAATGTGTCTTTGGGGATCCTGCCATCTTCCATGCGGCTCACATGGCCAAGCCATCTCAAGCGCCGCTGACTCAGTAGTGTGTATAAGCTGGGGGTGTTGGCCGCTTCAAGGACTTCTGTGTTGGAGATATAGTCCTGCCACCTGATGCCAAGTATTCTCCGAAGGCAGCGAAGATGGAATGAATTGAGACGTCGCTCTTGGCTGGCATACGTTGTCCAGGCCTCGCTGCCGTAGAGCAAGGTACTGAGGACACAGGCCTGATACACTCGGACTTTTGTGTTCCGTGTCAGTGCGCCATTTTCCCACACTCTCTTGGCCAGTCTGGACATAGCAGTGGAAGCCTTACCCATGCGCTTGTTGATTTCTGCATCTAGAGACAGGTTACTGGTGATAGTTGAGCCTAGGTAGGTGAACTCTTGAACCACTTCCAGAGCGTGGTCGCCAATATTGATGGATGGAGCATTTCTGACATCCTGCCCCATGATGTTCGTTTTCTTGAGGCTGATGGTTAGGCCAAATTCATTGCAGGCAGACGCAAACCTGTCGATGAGACTCTGCAGGCATTCTTCAGTGTGAGACGTTAAAGCAGCATCGTCAGCAAAGAGGAGTTCTCTGATGAGGACTTTCCGTACTTTGGACTTCGCTCTTAGACGGGCAAGGTTGAACAACCTGCCCCCTGATCTTGTGTGGAGGAAAATTCCTTCTTCAGAGGATTTGAACGCATGTGAAAGCAGCAGGCAGAAGAAAATCCCAAAAAGTGTGGGTGCGAGAACACAGCCCTGTTTCACACCACTCAGGATAGGAAAGGGCTCTGATGAGGAGCCACCATGTTGAATTGTGCCTTTCATATCGTCATGGAATGAGGTGATGATACTTAGTAGCTTTGGTGGACATCCGATCTTTTCTAGTAGTCTGAAGAGACCACGTCTGCTGACGAGGTCAAAGGCTTTGGTGAGATCAATGAAAGCAATGTAGAGGGGCATCTGTTGTTCACGGCATTTCTCCTGTATCTGACGAAGGGAGAACAGCATGTCAATAGTCGATCTCTCTGCACGAAAGCCACACTGTGCCTCAGGGTAGACGCGCTCGGCCAGCTTCTGGAGCCTGTTCAGAGCGACTCGAGCAAAGACTTTCCCCACTATGCTGAGCAGGGAGATTCCACGGTAGTTGTTGCAGTCACCGCGGTCACCTTTGTTTTTATAGAGGGTGATGATGTTGGCATCGCGCATGTCCTGGGGTACTGCTCCCTCGTCCCAGCACAGGCATAGCAGTTCATGTAGTGCTGAGAGTATAGCAGGCTTGGCACTCTTGATTATTTCAGGGGTAATGCTGTCCTTCCCAGGGGCTTTTCCGCTGGCTAGGGAATCAATGGCATCACTGAGTTCCGATTTGGTTGGCTGTATGTCCAGCTCATCCATGACTGGTAGAGGCTGGGCTGCATTGAGGGCAGTCTCAGTGACAGCATTCTCCCTGGAGTACAGTTCTAGGTAGTGCTCAACCCAGCGGTCCATCTGTTTGCGTTGGTCAGTGATTATGTCCCCCGATTTAGATTTGAGGGGGGTGATCTTCTTGATGGTTGGCCCAAGAGCTCTCTTCATGCCATCATACATTCCTCTGATGTTTCCGGTGTCTGAGGCCAGCTGAATATGACTGCATAGGTGTTGCCAGTAGTCGTTTGCGCAACGCCTAGCTGTTCTTTGTGCAGTACTTCTGGCTGCTTTAAGTGCTGCGGATGTTAAATCGCTGGGGGCTTTCTTGTAGTTCAAAAGTGCAATGCGCTTAGCGGCTATGACAGGTTCCAGCTCTTCATTATGAGATTGAAACCAGTCTGCATTTCTCTTCGCACTTTTGCCGTAGGTGGTCAAAGCTGACTCATAGATGGCGTCTCTGATGTGGGCCCACTTGGTCTCAGCATCCCCTGTGGGAGTGTTTTGAAGGGCTGTTACAAGTGAATTTAGAAATTTTTGTAACAGCTGTGGGTGAGAAATTCTGCTCGTGTTGATGCGCGGGTGGCCCTTCTGCTTGGAATGATGCAACTTCTTTGGTCTGAGTCTAACCTTGCTGCACACCAGGGAGTGGTCGGTGTCGCAGTCCGCACTGTGGAAGCTGCGTGTGATTTGAACACTGTTTAAGGCGGCTCGCCTTGTGACAATGAGGTCTAGCTGGTGCCAACGACGTGATCTTGGGTGCCTCCATGAAACCTGGTGACAGGGTTTAGTGTGAAAGAACGAGTTGGTGATGCAGAGGTTATGATAGGTACACAACTCAAGCAGTCTCTGCCCGTTCTCATTCATCCTTCCAACGCCATAGCGCCCAAGGCAGGAGGGCCATGAGTCATGGTCGGCCCCAACCCTGGCATTAAAGTCCCCCAGCAGGAATAGGTGTTCGGTGTTGGGGATGCTGCTAATGATGTTATGGAGTTGTTCATAGAACTGGTCTTTAGCTTCAGGTGCGGAGCAGAGTGTTGGAGCATAGATGCTGAGTAGGTGTACTGGACCAGAGGTGGTGAGCAGTCGGATGGACAGTATGCGTTCCGAGCCATTTGAGGGAGGCTCTATCATGCTGAGCAAGGAGTTTCTGATGGCGAAGCCCACTCCATGCTGTCTTGGTTCTTCAGGATCCCTGCCCTGCCAGAAGAAGGTGTAGTCTTGCTCTGCTAGAGAGCCACTCGCGGGGAGGCGAGTCTCCTGAAGTGCTGCAATGTCTACATTGAGTCTACTGAGCTCGTTGTTAATGATGGCGGTCTTCCGAGAATCGTTGATTTGTGTAAGGTCTTCCAACAGGCCAGGACACATAGTTCTGACGTTCCAGCTTGCAAAGCGAAGGGCTGGTACCTTCTTTCCTTTTTTCATGTTGTTTGGTGCGGTGTATCAGTCCACCTTTCGGGCAATGACCCTGAGCTCCAAGCACCCATTGAAGCAGGCAGACTGTGGCGGGACAGAACCTTATTGACCGGGGGCTGCCCGGTTTGAGGCGGGCGGTAGCTGTCCAGTGAGGTGCAATGACCTCTCCCACCGACAAAGGCAACCTGTGGCGCCCAGTTTCTACGCCAATTTATCTGGACTTATAACCCGTAACTGCTGCCTTCCGTGTTGTTTTAGTCGCTGTGAGGCAACTATGGAGTGACCTCTCCATGGCGCATGCCTGGGCAAATTTATGGAGGTTGAGAGTTGCCCAGTCGTCAAAACCCCCCTCTCGGCCTTTCTGGTGGGGTCCAAAGCAGTGCAGGACACGACGTTTGGCACCAGTATGGCTGCAGGAACTGCCGGAAACATGCCAAAGGTGACACATGACCGCCTACGGGGTTCCGCTCCGGATTTTCTGTTAGGGTTTACTCCCTTAGCCTTGGTCTCTCCCGAGACGCCCACAAGGCAGTGGGGTTAGCGTCTATAACCATCAGAGATCTCCACAATCCTCTGATTTCAGCCTCATGCACATCACTCATTTAATATTCTCCACCAGTGGTGGCAGTGCCTTCAGCTGCCTAGGCCCTCAGCTCTGGAATACCCTCCCTAAACCTCACTGCCTCTCTCTCTCTCTCTCCTGCTATAAGACAATACTAAGAACTAAAATCTTAACACCAAGCTTTTTGGTCACTTGAGCTGATTTATTCTTACGTGGCTTGATGACAAATTTTGCAATGCTCCAGTGAAGTGTCTTGAGATGTTTTATTGTGCTAAAGGCACTATGCAAATATAAGTTGTTGTTGCTCTCTATCTATCTATCTATCTATCTATCTATCTATCTATCTATCTATCTATCTCTCTATCTCTCTATCTCGTGATGTCTGTGTCTCCCTCTCAGGCACGTTTGTTGCCTTTCTTTCTCAGTCCCAAAACTAACTCTAACCCTTAAACTGTAACTATAAATAACCCGAACACTAACCTTACTTCAATCCCAACCCTATCCCTCATTGCAACTCCAGCCCTAACACCGGCCCAAACCCTAGCTGCTACCCTAAACATAGTCCTAACGTTAACTGTAACCATAACTCCAACAGTAACTGTTACCGTGACCCTAATCCTACCCCTAACTGCAACTACAACCCTACCTCTATTAGCAACTGCTACACTCACCCAAACGCTAATCCGACCCCTTACTGCAACTGCAACCCTAACTCTAGTCCTAAAACTGTTACCCTCTCCCTAACCCTAGTCCTAAAGTTAACTATAACCCTAATCCAAGATCTACTCTTTCTGGAACCTTAATCCTAATACTAACACTGACACTCAACTTAACTGTAAATGTAATACAAGCCCTAACACAAACCCTTTCTGCAAACTTAATCCGAACTGTAAACTTCATCCTCACCCTGATTGTAACACTAACCCAAACATTAAACATAAACGATAAGACAGTAGAGTTTTTCGAAGAGATTAATGAGTTCATTCTAAAGCTTGATGAAAAATATACCTTGAGAAGCTGAGAATGGTTTCAATTGGTAAACTTCTTTACAATTTGCTGATCTAAAGCATTTATTGGGTAACATTGCTTTTCGACCTGCTTACAAAAACCAGGCAATTATATCAGATTGAATGGGACCACAATGCTATATTTGAGATATCTGCAACCAAAATAAAGATATGGTCTCGAGATTTCTGTGAAAACAAGCATCCAGCTGTCACGAATTATCGAACTGTTGCAAACTCTGCAAAACCCCTCAGATATTACTTCAGTAAACATGGGGTCTATTGATCGCCAATAAGGGTAATATATACCTCCAGCGGATAATAACTGATGTGGCTTGGGGTACGTACACGTCTTGAAGAAAATGGGTATAAGAACTGTCACTCTTCTGCAACAATGAGTCAGCCGACCTGAGCAGCCATATGGAAAGCAACACCTATACCAGCCACCAAGCTGATCAATTGCTGGTGTGACTGCTCGTGTAACCTACTCTTTTTTATTTTGTGTTGTAACGTTCTCAGTAACTTGTCCTTGATTTAAATTGTGTTAAAGAATGATGCAGGAGTTTTGAGCATTGTACTGTAATGTAGCCTGTAACTTGACTTTGATTAAGCTTTGTGCTTAGTAAAGACCAGGAGTTTGCCCTGAAACTGTATCTGGTGTTGTTCATCGCAAATAGGGATCCAAACCCAGAAACCTGTAAATGTGTCTCGCACTTAAATGTGTAACGTCTTACAGACTTGGCTTGCACTTAAAAATGTAATGTCTGCGGATTTGGATTGCAGCATGAGGGGTGGCTCTTAGAAAATGCAAATATCACCCGAACTCTTATCCTAACTGTAAGCCTAACCCTAACCTCCACTGCAACACTAACCCAATTCTTAACACTAACCTTCACACTAAATGCAACACTAACCCATACACTAACACTAGCCCGAAACCTAAATGTAACACTAACCTGGACTCTAACTGTAACACTACCCCGAATCCGTAACAAAACTGCAAACCTAACCCTAATCCTATCGGTATGACTAACACTAACAGTAATGCTAAACCTAACACTATCCATAAGCCTAAAAGTAGCTGTAAACATAACGCTGAACTATATTGTAGCTGAACACTAACTGTAATGCTAACCCCAACTCTAAGACTAAAGCTAACTGCAAACCTAGCCCTAAACTTTAGCCAAGCCGTTCCAGTCTAGTTACAACACTGGCATCTACGCACCGATGTGAAAAATTGCCCACGTGTGTCCCATTCACAGAACACAGGACAAAGTATATCGGCCAATTATTCGCTGCTCACCATGTGGTCTACTATACATTAGGGAGACCAAACACAGATTGGGTGACTACTTTGCGGAACACCTCCGCTCAGTCTGCAAACAAGACACCGAACCTCCAGTTGCTTGTCATTTCAACACTCCCCCCTGCTCTCATGCTCACATTTCTGTCCTGGGATTGCTGCAGTGTTCCAGTGAACATCAACACAAGCTCGAGGAACAGCATCTCATTTACCGATTCGGCACACTACAGCCTGCTGGACTGAACATTGAGTTCAATAATTTCAGACCATGACGGGCCCCCCATTTTATATTTATTTTTAGTTATTTTTTTCTTTTTCCTTTTTTTATATATATTCTTTTGTGTTTATTTTATTTTATTTTATTTTATCCTAGTTTGTTCAGTTTGCTTACCCACTGTTTTTTTTTCATGTTTGTACTTGTGGCAGTTCAATTTTCAGTCCATTAACACCCTATCTGTACTAATGCTTTGTCTTTCAACGCAACATTAACACATTGTTTGCTTTTGCTCCACAACCTTCTGGTCAGCTATTCTGTGACCTTGTCCTATCTACACCTCCTTTATAATCTCTTGCCGCCGCCCCCACTTTACTTGCTTATAACCTTTTGCATTTCTAATATTTGCCAGTTCTGAAGAAGCATCACTGACCTGAAACATTAACTCTGCTTCTCTCTCCACAGATGCTGCCAGACCTGCTGAGTATTTCCAGCATTTCTTGTTTTTATTGGCCAATTACAGCCCCATCAACGGAAATCATCAACAAAATGTTGGACGGTGTCGTCGACAGTACTATCAAATGGCATTTCTCAGCAATAACATGCTCACTGATGGAGCAAGGAACGCATGAAGAGGAGGCTTTCCCTGCGTGAGCCGTAGAGTGTGAAGGTGGGAACTTACATCACGTGGTAAGTACTGGTAAGACTTTCTCAATTTCAATTTAGATTTAGAGTCAAGCTTTGATATAGAACTTTCAAACTTCAAGTTAGTTCAATTGTCTTGTTAAACAGACAGCTGCCTGGTAGTGGCAGACACCTGTCAATCAGCTGACAGTAGTTGTTTCAATCGGTGTTAATTACTGTAGCAGCGACCCAGTGACTTATCAGAGGCTGTAGAAAAACAATCAGGTTTTCAAACCACAAGGAGTAAAGGATGAAGGGAAAGAAGACTTTGCCTGAGTGAGATGTAGTCAGAATGTGAAGATGGGAATTTGGTTCATGTGGGAATTTAGTGAAAAGGGGGAAAGAGGTCCTTTTTTTACCCTCCAGTACCTGCAGAAGATGCAAGTTGCTTCCCAGAAATAGAGGGCAACCTTGAGGCAGTGACATCACAGAAAACTTGTAAGGTGTTTGGTTGGTGAGTAACTGCTCTTAGGGAGTGTCTGGAAATAGCGAGGTTCCTGCACTGTTGTTAGTGTGTGTTTGTTAATTGCTGCAAATTAGAAAAACTTAACATTTCAGTTGCTACTTTATAATTAATTAAGCCACACAAACAGAAGGGAATTGAGTACTGTTTTGTTTCGATTTTGAGCAGTAAGGTTTATTGTATTACTAAGATTTAGATCAGTACAGCAAATGCTGGTGAGGAGAGGCATTAATTTAAAAAAAAATCATATTTAAAGCACAATCAGGATGGCAGAGATGGTGATGTGGTGCAGCTGCAGTATATGGGAGCTCATGTACACCAATGTGATCCACGGCAAACACGTCTGCAGTAAATGTTTATGGTTCGAGGAGCTTCAGCTCAGAGCAGATGAGCTGGATTGGACAGATTTTAAGAACCAGCAAAGAATGACAAAAAATAAATAAAATAAGGGGTAGAAAGTAGAGTACAAGAGAAAAGTTTTTTAAAAACCTGCCTAAGATACTTGAAAATCAAGAGGTGAATAGGAAGGAGAAACTTAAAACAATCACCATTACCACGGAAAAGGTGGCGGGAGAACTATTAGACTTAAAGGTTACCAAGTCCCCAGGACCAGATGGCCTTCATCCTATGGTCTTAAAATAAATGGTTGCAGTGATAGTCAAGGCTTTGGTTATAATCTTACAAAATTCCTTAGATTCAGGGACATCTTTATTCAAGAAAAGAGGGAGACTGAAAGCAGGAAACTATAGGCCAGTTTCGTCTAACATCTGTCACAGGGGAATTACTAGAATCCATTATCAAGGAGGTTATGGCAGGGTACTTAGAAGTTCATCATGGATCTGTACTGGATGAGGGGACCAATTTGGAGCTGTGTGGTCTAATCGAGGTTCCATACAAGTTTAGCATAAATTGACAAAGCTATCCCTCAGGAAATGAACCTTTGTTGCTTTCCTTTTTAATAGTGTAGCTGACCTGTAGGACAACATTTAGCCATTGGTGTATTTGTTCTCCAAGTTGCCTTTTCTTCTGCCCAACCGAGATTTGCACCTTCTAAGTAATAGGTGACTTCCCGATTCTTCCTACCAAAATGTATCACTTCACATTTATCTGCGTTAAACTTCATTTGTCAATTATTCACCCATTCTGCAAGTTTATTAATGTCCTCCTGTAATTTGTTGCAAACCTCCTCGGTATTGACTCCCCCTCCCCCAAAATTGATTTCATCTGCAAATTTAGGAATTGTAGATTAGTTTTTGGTGACTACATGAAAATCAAGCATGTATTTTATAGTTGATGCTTTGAACAGACATGATCTTTCAATTGCATTTAAATTGGGATCAAATCAGGTGTCTCAGACCAGTCTATCTCCACACTTGTTGGCACCAAGATAGCAGTTGACACTGAGCTGAGGATCATAAGAACATATGAAATAGGAGCAGGAGTAGGCCATTCGGCTCGTCGCGCCTGTTTAAAGAGTGATAAGGCCGTGAAGACAGGTTTGAAAGGGATGATGTCCAACACACAGATTTCAGAGAGCAAGGAAAGAAACCAGAAAGCAAGACCTCAAAGGTAGCAGTCTCCAACTACCCAGGTGTCAGGCCCTGGTGAGTATAGAAATGGGAGGGCAGTGCTGAAGAATGTATAACTGGAGAGCTGGTGCAGGAGGGAAATCTTTAGATTCCTCGTACATTGGGACCAGTTCCGGGGAGTCTGTAAAGGCCAGACGATTGCACCGGACCAGAGCTGGGACCAATGTCTTTGCGGTGCAGTTTGCTAGTGCTGTTGGGGAGGGTTTAAAATAAATTGGTGGGGGAGGGAAACAAGAAATTTGGACTTACAAACAGCAGTAGAATACTAAGGTATTAGTGGGGTCAGAGTAACAGACAATGTAACACTGACCAAATTAGGTTTACTATGCATGTATATGAATTCATTGAGCATGGTAAATAGATTGGTGAGCTGCAGGCGAAGATCTCTATGTGGGAAAATGATGTTGTGGTGATAACGGAGACTTGTTGAAAAAAGGGCAGGACTGAGTACTAAAATGAAGATATAGAAGGAAACACATTAAGATGGCGTGGGAGTATTAAGGAGAATGTAGCAGTGAAATGGAGAGAGGCTGTCCTCAAGGTGTCAAGGACAGAGTGCATTTGGTTAGAGCTAAGAAGCAATAACAGTACCGTTAAACTACCTGGTGAATTCTGTCCGGCATCAAAGGTGCAGATTGACATGTGAAAATATGATGTTGTAGCAATAACAGAAACCTGGCTCAAAGAATGGCAGGACTGGGTGTTAAATATTCCTAGATAGAAGGTGTTCAGGAAAGATAGGAAAGGAAGAAAAGTGAGAAGAGGTGTGATTTTGATTAAGTAGATCATTACCGTGCTGAAGGAATATCCCAGAGGGGTCAAGGACAGAATATATTTGGCAAGAGCTAAGGAACAAAAAATGTGCAGTTGTATTGCCCGGTGTAGTCGATAGGTGACAATAGAGTGGAAAGGTTGTAGAGGAAGAAATTTGCAAAGAAATTGAGAGAAGTGCAAGAATTATGGAGTATTTATAATAGGGAACTTTAGTTATCCAAATATAGTAATGGTATAAAGGGTAGAGATGGGTAAGAAATCCTAGAATTTGTTCAGGAAAATTTTCCACAGCAGTATGTTCCCAGTTAAACCAGAAAGGAGGCACTGCTGGACTTGATTCTTTGGAATGAGGTGGGCCAAGTGGATCAAATATCAATAGGAGACCATTTCGGAGTCAGTCACATAAGGTTTAGGTCGGCTATGGAAAAGAACAAAGAACAATCTAGAGTAAGAATAATTAACTGGTGGAAAGCCAGCTTCAATGGGGTAAGAATGGATCTGGGCTGAATAAACTGTAATCAATGGTTGGCAAGAAAAACGGTACTTGAACAATGGGCTACCTTTAAAGAAGACATAGTTCAGGCACAGTCAAGGTATATTCCTCGAAGCAGAAAGGTGGAGTAAACAAACTCAGAGCTCCATGAATGACAAAAGAGATAGAGATGAAGATAAAGAAGAAAAGATGTGCTTATGATAGATGTCAAGGTGGATAATACAATGGAGAACCAGGCTGAATATAGCAGGTTCAGAGGGGAAGCAAAAAAGCAGCTAAGAAAAGCAAAGAGGGAGAATCAAGAGAGACTGGCAGCTGATATAAAATGGAATCTAAAAGTCCTCAAAAGGCATATATATGGTAAAAATGTTGTAAAAAGAGAGGTAGAGCCTATTAGGGATGAAAAGAAGATTTATACACGGAGGCAGGGAAATAGCTGAGGTATTAAATGAATACTTTGTGTCTGTCTTTACCAAGCAGGAAGATGCTGCCCAGGCCACGGTGAAAGAGGAGGTAATTAATGCACTAGAACGATTTAAATTTAATGAGGTATTGTATAGGCTGTCTATACCTGCAGTTCATTCAAGAAAAATCCAAGGATACTGAGGAAAGTGGGAGTGGAAACTGTGGATGTATAGGCCATAATTTTCCAGTCTTCCTTAGAATCAGGACTGGTGCCAGAGGACTGGAGAATTGCAAGTGTCACAGGCTTGTTCAGAAAAGCATATAAAGATAAGCCCAGCAACTATAGGCCAATAAGTTGAAATTTGATGGTGAGGAAACTTCTAGAAACAATAATTCAGGACAAAGGTAATCGCCACATGGCCAAATGCAGGATAATTAAAGAAAGGCAGCGCGAATTTGACAAGGGAAAATCGTGTTTAACTAACTTGCTGAAGATTGTTAAAGAGGTATCAGCGAGGGTTGATGAGGGCAATGCTGTTGATGTGTGCGTGATATCAAGAAATGACTGACGGCACTGGATATTGAAAAGGCTAAGGGCCCTGACAACATTCTGCCATAGACCTATGATCCCGAACTTGCCGTGCCCCTAGCCAAGCTGTTCCAGTATAACCACAACAATGGCATCTACCCAGCAATGTGGAAATTGCCCAGGTATGTCGTGTATGCAAAAAGCAGAACAAGTACAATCGAGCCAATTACTGCCCCATCAGTCTACCCTCAATTATCAGTAAAGTGATGGAAGGTGTTGTCGAACCCCCTCACTGATAAGTTTGGGTTCTGCCAGAGCCACCTAGTTCCTGACCCCCATGACAGCCTTGTTTCAAACATGGACAAAATAGCTAAACTAAAGAGGTGAGGTGAGAGTGACTGCCCTTGGTATCAAGGCAGCATTTGACAGAATATGGCATCAAGCAGCCCTAGAAAACTCTATTTCTCTGTCTCTTTCTGTCTTTTCTCTATTTCTCTGTCTCTTTCTGTCTTCTCTATTTCTGACTTTGTGTCTTTTCTCCATTTCTTTGACTCTTTCTGTCTTCTCTCTAGTTCTGTCTCTTTCAGTCTTTTCTCTATCTCTCTGTCTCTTTCTGTCTTTTTCTCCACTTCTCTCTCTTTCTGTCTTTTCTCGATTTCTCTGACTTTCTGTCTTTTCTCTATCTCTCTGTCTCTTTGCTTTTTCTCTACTTCTCTCTCTTTCTGTCTTTTTCTCTGCTTCTCTCTCTTTCTGTCTTTTTCTCTACTTCTCTCTCTTTCTGTCTTTTCTCTATCTCTTTGTCTCTTTGTTTTTTCTCTACTTCTCTCTCTTTCTGTCTTTTCTCTACTTCTCTCTCTTTCTGTCTTCTCTCTATTTCTGTCTCTTTCAGTCTTTTCTCTCTCTCTCTGTCTCTTTCTGTCTTTTTCTCTACTTCTCTCTCTTTCAGTCTTTTCTCTATTTCTCTGTCTCTTTCTGTCTTTTTCTCTACTTCTCTCTCTTTCTGTCTTCTCTCTATTTCTGTCTCTTTCAGTCTTTTCTCTCTCTCTCTGTCTCTTTCTGTCTTTTTCTCTACTTCTCTGACTTTCTGTCTTTTCTCTATTTCTCTGACTTTCAGTCTTTTCTCTATCTCTCTGTCTCTTTCTGTCTTTTTCTCTACTTCTCTCTCTTTCTGTCTTCTCTCTATTTCTGTCTCTTTCAGTCTTTTCTCTCTCTCTCTGTCTCTTTCTGTCTTTTTCTCTACTTCTCTGACTTTCTGTCTTTTCTCTATTTCTCTGACTTTCAGTCTTTTCTCTATCTCTCTGTCTCTTTCTGTCTTTTTCTCTACTTCTCTCTCATTCTGTCTTTTCTGAATTTCTCTCTCTTTCTGTCTTTTCTCTATCCCTTTCAGTCTTTTCTCTATCTCTTTGTCTCTTTGTTTTTTCTCTACTTCTCTCTCTTTCTGTCTTTTTCTCTACTTCTCTCTCTTTCTGCCTTTTTCTCTACTTCTCTCTCTTTCTGTCTTTTCTCTATTTCTCTCTCTTTCAGTCTTTTCTCTATCTCTCTGACTCTTTATGTCTTTTTCTCTACTTCTCTCTCTTTCTTTGGTTCTCTCTGGCCTTCTCTCACTTTGCAGCATTTTCTCTCTTTCTGGATTGCCCCCCACCACACCTCCCCCCCCCTCCGCAAAATATTTCCCACACTGCAAAAATTACCCCCCCCCCGCAAAATATTTCCCACAAAATTAACACCCCCCCCAGCCCCGCAAAATATTTCCCACATAATACTCCATCTCAAATTAATCCCCCCCGGAAATCATTCACCCCCTGCAAATTATTCCCCACTGGAAATTTCCCCCCACAATTGTTATCCCCCAAATCTTTCCCACTGCAGTTCACCCCCCCCCGGAAAATATCCCCCTGTGAACAAACCTCCATCAAATACCCTCACTATGAACAGACCCTATCAAATTATCCCCTCCCCTGTTCAAAGACAACCCATCTAAATACCGCAAAATTCCCCCTCAAATTATTTCCCCCCACAAAAATTTCCCCTGGCAAAATTCCCTCCCACCCACGTGCAAAATTCTCCCCTCAAATTAGCCCCCCGGGAAATATCCCACTCAATTTTCTTTCCCCCCCCCCACCAAATGATCCCCCCCCCTGAAATTATTCCCCCTGGCAAAATTTCCCCCCCCCCATCGTTAAATATTTCCCGCAAATTTCCCCCTCAATCTATTTCCCCCAGCAAATAATACCCCCTGCTAATTTATCCCACCCCCCCACCCCCACAAAAGACCCCCCAGGAAACTATTTCCACCCCCCACTCCAGAAATTATTCCCCCTGCAAAATTCTCCCCCGGAAATGATTCCTCCCACAAATATGCCCCCTGCCAATTACTCCCCCCTGGAAATTCCCCCCCTGCCCAAATTTCCCCCCCCCCCACAATTGTTAGCCCCATGTAAATTTTTCCCACTGCTGTAATTCCACCCCCCCCCCCCGAAAAATATCCGCCTGTGAACAGGACCCCCCCCCCCCACAGTTAACTGACCCCATCTAATACCCTCACTATGAACAGACCTCATGTAAATACCACCTCCCCCCCCGGAAATGGACCTCCATCTAAATACCCCCCGGGAAGCCTCCCATCTAAATACCACCCCCCCGGGAACAGACCGTAATCTAATACCCCTCCTGTCAACAGACCCCCATGTAATTAGCCCCCCGGCCTTCCAGTGAACAGTCTCACATCGAACCCCCCCCCCCCCCAGAAACAGACTGGAGAATCCTCCCCCCTCCCATTTTTAACATAACTCATTCCGTCTGTTAATATCGCCCTCTAATTCTCCCCCTGCCCCCACTGCAAACACTCCCCCCTTTCTAAATACCCTCCCTGTTCTGTAAAAGCCCCCTCCCACTAATTCCCACCCTGTATCATCTCCCCCATGAACAGCCTCCCCCCTGTGTAACTCCCGTCCCAGTCACCCCACTGTGTAATTCCAACCTCCATCACTTTCCTGGGTGTGACTCTGTCTCCCGACAGTCTTTAATTCACTTTAATTCCTGGTCCGGATAAGTCACTGTAATTCTATCAAATGGCTCCCAGGCCCTCGGCACCTTTAACTCCTGTCCGGCCAAACACAGGGCCGTGCATAGAGCAGGGACCCCCAGAGGCTAACTGGCATTCTGAGCCTTTAACACACAGCAAGATCCCAGATCTAGACACATCCCTCCCTGCAGAAAGGTGTTTCACCTGTTCTCCCCATCGGCTTCAGGGAATCAAACAGGGGGAGACACACACAAACACACACTCGCTGACTGGCACAGGGACAGGAGGAGGCCATTCAGCCCTTTGAGCCTGTCCCACCCATGTTAAACCATGGCTGATCTGTCCCTTGCCCAATTGAGCCACAAGAAGACAGGCAGAGACAGACAGGGAGCAGATACACAAAGAGAGGCAAAGAAACACTGGGCTGGACATGGACTTGGTGCCATTGGTGCAAACCAGGGTGGAGGTGAGGAGGGTGGTTGTGAATCGGCTCCCCGTTCAGCATCTCTCCTCTGTTTTTACCTCAATGGGAGCAAAACTGGGCAGAGATGGAAAGCAGGATCCCCGTTCACAATCACGCTGTGCAACACCAAGGCAGCGAGTTCAAATCCACCCCCAGACAGAGGGACAGAGACATAGAAAGCAGAGAGCCAGGGATTAACACAGAACTGAGTGAGGAATAGTGAGAGAGAGAGAGAAACAAATGGAGAGGGAAATGGAGAATGAAAGAGTCAGGGAGTCAGAAGCAGGTATTGAGAAAGATCCCAGACAAAGAGAGAGATGCAGAGACTGAAAGATGTCGAGCGGCAGAGATACAAATTAAGATGTAGATTCAGAATAGAGAGGGGTGTCTTGGGGAGGGAGTAGGAGTTGCAGAGATAATCTTGCAGGAAAGGAGATGTGGAACTGAAAGAGAGAAATGCAGCCAGAGATGGAGAGAGAGAAATCTACGGGATTACATTGACTGCTCTGGAGCTTCCCAAACTATTTCCTTCGGAGCTCCCTCCAGCCCCCTCCCTTGTGGTAAAAAAACCAGAGACACCCAAAAACACAAAATCAAAATAGTGCAGATGCTGGGAATCTGAAATAAAAACGGATCTGGTAACACTGAGCATTTCCAGCACTTTGTTTTTCTATCAGCCCCCAAAACACAAAGTCTTCTTTTCTGTATGTAGAAATGAATTTGACAATGACACATATATATTTATTATTATTTTCCTCTCTGGTTAAAGCTCTTTTCTGAGAATTCCACGTGCCAAAAGATTCTCCCTCTGCAACATCAAAACTGCAGCTTCCGAAAAGATTCTCCTTGGGAATAAAGAGAAATAAAATTGATTCAAACAAAGCAAAGCATTTGTGAACAGAAATAAAACAGAAAGAGCCCAGGGCTCTTTCTCTGGGCTCTTTCTCTCACTCACTGACATAAAACAATCTCTCAGTGACTCCCTATTTTACAGACACATCCCCCTGACACAGAGCCAGAGAATGGGAAGTGATTGGAATGTGAGACAGGGTTTTAGGAGCTGAATACCTGCCCATTGTCCTGTTAATCCAGGTAACAGAGGCAGCTCTGAGCAGAGACATGACAAGGAGCTGCTTCCAAACAACCTGTAAACTTTTCACTTCAAACCCCACTGTGGACAACATTGCTGCAATTTACAGACAGACATTTGCAGCAATCAGCTCCATTCTGTTCCCAGAAACTGTGAAATTCTCTCTTTAAACTGAGATGAATGTGACCAAACTTAATCACTGGGCCAGAATTTAATTTAACTGAAAATCAAGACACCCTCGAGGGTGGGAAATATGGTTTGGGGAACAGGGGAGCTTCTCGACAGGGGCTGGGAGCTGGGCAGTGACTAAACACTGCAGACCCCCCAGAGCTTGTGTGTCTGCCTCTGTGTTTACCCTGTTATTTCCAGTTATTTCTCTCTCTCTCTATTTCTCTGTCTCTCTATATCTGTTTCTGCCTCTTTGTAAAAACACACAAACACTGGTGACCCCCATCCCCTCCCGTAGAAAGGATAGAGATAAATTCACATTACCATCCTGAAAATGTGAATTTAAATGCTCCCCCCCCCCCCCTCCCAGGTGTTACATTTTACTGTCAAATTCAGCCCAGAACCTAAAACACCAGTATTATTCGGGAATTATATCGGCTTCAAGCTCAGGACTTTAATTCCAGACCTTCAGGAGAGCTTTAAACTGAAAATCAAGACACCCTCGAGGGTGGGAAATATGGTTTGGGGAACGGGGGAGCTTCTCGACAGGGGCTGGGAGCTGGGCAGTGACTAAACACTGCAGACCCCCCAGAGCTTGTGTGTCTGCCTCTGTGTTTACCCTGTTATTTCCAGTTATTTCTCTCTCTCTCTATTTCTCTGTCTCTCTATATCTGTTTCTGCCTCTTTGTAAAAACACACAAACACTGGTGACCCCCATCCCCTCCCGTAGAAAGGATGAGATAAATTCACATTACCATCCTGAAAATGTGAATTTAAATGCCCCCCCCCCACTCCCAGGTGTTACATTTTACTGTCAAATTCAGCCCAGAACCTAAAACACCAGTATTATTCGGGAATTATATCGGCTTCAAGCTCAGGACTTTAATTCCAGACCTTCAGGAGAGCTTTACACCGGCTTCAAGCTCAGGACTTTAATTCCAGACCTTCAGGAGAGCTTTACACACAATGAAATCACTTCTAAAATGCAGTCACTGTTACAATGCAGCGAATTCTGCATTCAGGCGGTGCACAGCAAGATCCCAGCAATGCTGACACTTCAAAATTCACTTTCCCAAGGTTTTGAGTGTGGATTTCTTTCTCTCTCTGTCTTTCTCTGCCTTCCCTCCCTCACTCACACTCCACCTGTCTCTCTCTCTGTCTTTCTCTGCCTTCCCTCCCTTACCCATACTCCACCTGACTCTCTCAATCTCTCTCTCTCTCTCTGTCTTTCTCTGCTTTCCCTCCCATACTCACACTCCACCTGTCTCTCTCTCTCTCTTTCTCTCTCTGTCTTTCTCTGCCTTCCCTCCCTCACCCAAACTCTGCCTGTCTCTCTCTTTCTCTCTTTGTCTTTCTCTGCCTTCCCTCCCTCACCCACACTCCAACTGTCTCTCTCTGTCTTTCTCTGACTTCCCTCCCTCACCCACACTCCACCTGTCTCTTTCTCTCTCTCTGTCTTTCTCTGCTTTCCCTCCCTCACCCACACTCCACCTGTCTCTCTCTCTGTCTTTCTCCATCTTTCTCTGCCTGAAGCAGCTCACCTACACTCCACCTGTTTCTCTCTCTCTCTCTGTCTTTCTCTGCTTTCCCTCCCTCACCCACACTCCACCTGTCTCTCTCTCTGTCTTTCTCCATCTTTCTCTGCCTTAAGCAGCTCACCTACACTCCACCTGTTTCTCTCTCTCTCTCTCTCTCTGTTTCTATCACCATTTAAAATAAGCACACATCACATTCTGGCACCTATTGATTAATGGTTAAATTAGAGAAGATGCGGGGGAGAGAAAAACAGAGGAAGATGGAGAGAAAACACAGAGAAATTCACACTCAGACCCTCAGGAATCTGATTTTTAAAGCGTCCTCATTGTCGTCATGTAGGAAATGCTGAAGGGCACTAGATGCACAGCAAGATCCCACAAGTAGCAATGCGATAAGAGCCAATAGTCCCCCCTCAAGGGCGAAACTCCCTTTTCAAATTCCTTCGGGAAACATTTCTTTTTCCACATTCCGGTCCCAGGATTATTTTTTTTATAAATCAGACCTTGTGGTAGGGTGTGACTGAGAGGATTGACTCCATAGGCTGGGAGCTGGGCAGTAACTACACCCTGGAGAGCTCCAGATCCTGTGTCTCTTAAACACCTCCCCTTTCCCCCCTGCCCAAACAGAGAGGAACATTCCTGCAGTTTGATAATATAACAATGCTGGCCCCACTCACAGGCTCTGCACTAAACCTGGGCAACAAGAACAGGCCCCAGTCAAACTGATCAATTCCCTCCACAGCTCACACCAAACCTCACAGACCGGGCTGGAAGGAGCAAGTGGCAAATGGGACTCCCTCCTGTGGCTGTACCTTTAATCCCAGGCTGTCAACCTGTTTACAACTCCAGGGCCCCAATCCAACAGGAACTAGTTAACCCATGGACCCAAAGAGGAAATTAAACCTCGGGCTAATAAACAGACACAACTCACGTGGGCCCTTTGGGTGCAGCCTGTAGACAAGGCCTCAGTCCGTGCCCTCTGGAGGAAACTCCTGTCCGAGGATTCCTCGTCACAGACTTTCCCTCCTTTCATCTTCACGATGCAGTTTCAGAATGAAAATTCCTAAGGCAAGAGGGAGAGAGAGCAAATTGATTAAAAGGCATTGTTAAACAAAATAGCACAGCAAGAGCCCAGGAATTGCCCTCAGTGACATAGACACTCTCTCAGCAACTCCCACATACAAACAAATCAGTTAATAAAGCAAAGGCTAAAAGGGTTCAGACAGTTCCCTCCACCTCTGTGTGTCTGTCTCTGTATCTCTCTCCCTGTCTCTTTATCTCTCTCCCTGTCTCTGTATCTCTCTGTTTCTATCTCAGTCACCCCTGTGTCCCTCTCTCTGTCCATATCGGTTTTTCCCCTCTATTTCATATGTAATCTTTATTGAAATGAGCTCGGAAATATTACTGGCTCACCATTTAAAAAAATAACAAATCACTGCGTGTGTTTTTAACTATTAAAGGTTTAAATAGAGAGACAGAAGGAAAGGAAGCTGCAGAGAGAGAGACAGAGAGAGAAATGGAAACTCAGAACTTCAGGAAAATGAATTGAAAGAATCGGAAGCATTTGACACTGAATGAGTTAATTTTTATCGCGGTCATCACTGCTGCAATTTTGCAAACACTACAGGCCATTTGTGCACAGCAAGATCCCACAAACAGTAGTGCGATAACAGTGGCTACCCCTCCTCTCCATGTTTCGCTCACTCTCCTGCCTCTCTCTCCCTCCTGTTACTCTCATTCAGAGACAGATGGAGAGAGAGAGAGAGAAATCCACTCTCAGAACCTCACTCTCAATTCAAATGGCTGCTGCACATTTCACTTAACCCTAAAATTCACGGCACTGCCCAAAACACCAGCATGAGTCGGGAATTATAACAAGCCTTGTTAAAATCAATTAAATAAATAAACGGACACAACTCACGGACAAGGCCTCAGTCCATCCCCTCTGGAGGAAGCTCCTCTCCAAGGATTCTTCATCCCAAACTTACCCCCTTTTCAACTTCACGATACAGTTTTCAGAATGAAATTTCCTCAGGGGAAAGAAGGAGAAAAAATTGCATTAAAATTCAAAGCAGGGACATTTTTAAACAAAATAGCACAGCAAGAGCCCAGTGTTTCCTCTCTCAGGTACACAGGCAATCAGCAATATTCAAATACAATCAAATCACAGTTATAAACCAGATTCCTCAGTCTTCCAGTCCATTGATATGTTAATCCCAGGACAGGACCTTCCTGAGTCTTCCAGTCCATTGATATGTTAATCCCGGGACAGGACCTTCCTGAGTCTTCCAGTCCATTGATATGTTAATCCCAGGACAGGACACCTTCTTGAGTCTTCCAGTCCATTGATATATTAATCCCAGGACAGGACCTTCCTGAGTCTTCCAGTCCATTGATATATTAATCCCAGGACAGGACATCTTCCTGAGTCTTCCTGTACGTTGATATGTTAATCCCAGGACTTTCAGCCATTTCTTGGTTAATTTTGAACCTTTAATTCTTTCCCTGCAGTTTGAAAATATCAAACACTGATCCAACACTCACCCCTAAAACCCTCACACTAAACCCGCAACACAGGACTGGACAGATAATGGGGATTGTTACTGAGGTTGTGTTTGGGGATTTTTACTGACATCAGTGTAGATTGTCAAGTGTCTCCCCTTCCCTCACTTCTAAAGTCTCTCAGGGTTGTTGTGCACTGACAGCTTTTTCAGTGTCCAGTCGCTTTCAACTTTTAATAAAATCTTTTGAGCACAAATAAATGTAAAGTTTCTCCTACAAGCTGTTTTGTCCTCCCTCTTCCACTGTCACTTTCTCTGTCACTCTCTATCTCTCTGTCTCTCTCAGGACTGGGCAGACACTGGGGATTGTTACTGAGGTTCTGTTGGCCATTTTTACTGACATCAGTGTGGCTTGTAAAATCTGTGTCTATGTGTGTGTGTGAGTGTCTGTGTGTGAGTGTCTGAGTGTCTGTCTGTGCGTGTCTGTGAGTGTCTGTGTGTATGTGTCTGTGTCCGTGTCTGTATCAAAGTCTCAGAACCACCTCTCTCCATCTCTATCTCTCTTTGTCTCTGTTTCTCCCTCTATCTCTCCCTCTTTCTCTGTCTCTCCCCTCTCTCTCAGCCTGCCTCTCTCATAGAAACATACAAAACAGGAGCAGGAGTAGGCCATTTGGCCCTTCAGGCCTGCTCCGCCATTCAAAAACGATCATGTCTGATCATTTAATTCAGTACCCTGTTCCCGCTTTCTCCCCATATCCCTCGATCCCTTTGGCATTAAGAAATATATCTATCTCCTTCTTGAATATATTTAATGACTTGGCCTCCTCTGCCTTCTCATCACACTCTGAGTGAAGAAAATTCTCCTTATCTCGGTTCTAAATGGCACACCCCATATCCTGAGACTGTGACCCCTGGTTCTGGACTCCCCAGCCATCGGGAACATCCTCCCTGCATTTAGCCTGTCTAGTCCTGTTAGAATTTTATAGGTTACTATGAGATCCCTCACATTCTTCTAAACTTCAGTGAATATAGGCCTGGTCGACACAATCTCTCCTCAGACGTCAATCCTGCCATCCCAGGAATCAGCCTAGTAAATCTTCTTTACACTCCCTCCATGGCAAGAACATCCTTCCTCAGATAAGACCAAAACTGCACACAATACTCCAGATGTGGTCTCACTAAGGCCCTGTGTAACTGCAGTAAGACATCCTTGCTCCTGTACTCAAATCCTCTTTCAATGAAAGCCAACATACCATTTGCCTCCTTAACTGCTCACTAGACCTGAATGCTTGCTTTCAGCGACTGGTGTACAAGGATACCCAGGTCTTGCTGCACCTCCCCCTTTCCCAATCTATCACCATTCAGATAATCTGCCTTTCTGTTTTAACAACCAAAGTGGATAACCTCACATTTATCCACATTATACTGCATCTGTCATGTATTTGCCCACTCGCCCAACTTGTCCAAATCACATTGTAGCCTCTTTGCATCCTCCTCACAGCTCACATTCCCCCCCCCCCCCCACCTCCCCAGCTTTGTGTCGTCTGCAAACTTGGAAATGTTACATTTAGTTCCCTCACCCAAGTCATTAATATATATTGTGAATAGCTGGGGCCCAAGCACTGATCCCTGTGGTACCCCCGTTTCTGAATGCAAGGGACCTACATTTGTCTTCACTAATCTTTTTCTCTTCACATATCTCGCCATCTCTCCCCCTATTCTCTCCTTATCTCTGTCTCTCCCTCTCTCTCTGTCTCTGTGCCCCCTCTGTCTCTCCCATTCTCTCTCCCACTCTCTTTGTCTCTGTCTCTCCTACGATCTCTATCTCTTCCAATGCCTTTCTCTCCCTATCTCTGTCTGTCTCTCTCTGTCTCTCCTTCTATCTCGGTCTATCTCAATCCCTGTCTTCCCAATCCCTGTCTCTATCTCTCTCAGTTTGTCTGTCTGTCTCTCTCTCTTTCTGGATCTCCCTCTCTCTATCTCTCTCTCTTTGTCCATCCCTCTGTCTTTCCCTCTCTCTATCTTTCTCTCTATCTCTGTCTCTGCCTGTCTTCTTGGTCATAAAAATAGAAAAGCAGATTATTTTTTAAAAGGTGTGAAACTGGTAAGTATTGATGTTCAGAGAGACTTGAGGGTAATTGTACATGGAACACACAAAGTTAACATGCAGTCTATTCTCCTCTAGACCTCTGTTTAAAAAGCTCAGGATTTGATCTGCTTTATTAACCCATCGGCAAAGAGGGAAATTCTTCCAGGACCATTGACCAGTTCCCTTAGACATGAATCAATGAGTCATTCCAAGGCTGGCGGGAGGGTTTAGGGGAGACCAGAGAGAACCCCGACCTGGTCAGCTTTTTTCGAACAGAAAACCATCAATGCATTGGCAGTGATATTACTAAAACCCTTAGGAGGAGGCCATTCGGCCCCTCCAGCTCGTCCCACCCATTCACTCAGGTCACGGCTGATTTGCTCCTTATCCACATCGAGCTGTCTCGGCTCCGTAAGCATTAATACCCTTTCCTAACAAATCTCTCCCGACAATCAGGAATTAATGTCACTGCCTGTTAACACTGGGGGATTCCTTCCCTCAACCTCTCTGCCTCTCTACCTCTCATTCCTGCTTAAAGACTTTCCTTAAAACTAACCTCTTTGACCAAGCTTTTGGTCATCAGTCTTAATCTCTCCTTATGTGGGTTTGGTGTCAAATTTTGTTTTATAATGTACCCTGCATAGTATTTTGGGACATTTTATTCCTCACCTTCTCCCTCACCCCATCTCTCTCTCTCTGTCCCACACCCTGTCTCTCTCTCTCTCTCTCCCTCAGCCTGTCTCTCCCTCCCTCACCCTGTCTCTCTCTCCCTCAGCCTGTATCTCTCTCTCTCCTTCACCCTGTCTCTCTCTCTCTCCCCCTCACCCTCTCTCTCTCTCGCTCTCCCTCACCCAGTCTCTGTCTCTGTCTCTGTCTGTCTCTCTCTCTCTCTCCCTCAACCTGTCTCTCTCTCTCTCTCTCTCTCTCCCTCACCCTCTCCCTCTCTCTCTCTCTCTCTCCCTCACCCTCTCCCTCTCTCTCTCTCTCTCTCCCTCACCCAATCTCCCTCTCTCTCTTTCACCCTGTCTCCCTCTCTCTCTCTTTCCCCCTCACTCAGACTCTCTCTCTCTCTCTCCCCGCTCACCCTGCCTATATCTCTCCCCCTCACACTGTCCCTCTCTCTCACCCTCACCCTGTCTCTCTCTCTCTCTCTCTCTCTCTCTCACCCTGACTCTCATTCTCTCCCTCACCCAGTCTCTCTCTCTCTCTCCCTCATCCTTTCACTCTTTTTCTCTCTCTCTCCCTCCCTCACCCTGTCTCTCCCATTCTCTCCCTCAGCCTGACTCTCTCTCTTTCTAATTCTCACCCTGTCTCTCTCTCTCTCCCTCAATTGTGTCTCTCCATCTCTCTCCATGTCTCTCTCTCTCGCTCTCTTTCACTCCCTCACCCTGTTTTTCTCTTTCTCCCTCTCTATCCCTCACCATGTCTCTCCCTCTATCTCTCCCTCACCCTGTCTCTCTCTCTCTCTCCCTCCCTCACCCTGTCTCTCTCTCTCTCTCTCTCTCTCACCCACTCCCTCACCCTGTCTCTCTCTCTCTCTCCCACTCCCTCAGCCTGTTTCTCTCTCTCTCTCTCTCATCCAATATCCCATCCAATATTTCACACTCCTCCTCTTTAACTACAATGTCTGCATCGTTCCCCCTCTTTTATAAAGACAGACACAAAGTATTCATTAAGAACCATGCCCACATCTCCCATCTCCATACACACATTCTCTTTATGGTCCCTAATACTCTATCCTTAGTTATCCTCTTGCTCTTCATGTATTTATAAAACATCTTTGTGTTTTCCTTGATTTTACTTGGTAATATTATTTTCCAGCCCTCCCTTTGCTTTCCTAATTTGCTTTTATATTTCATCCCGGAACTTTCTTCACTCCTCTCGGCTTTCTGTGATATTGAACTCTCGGTATCTGACATTAGCTTCCCTGCTGTGCCTTATGCTACCCGGTTTGAGCCTTGACATCCAAGGGGCTCCAGATTTGGGAGTCTCACTCTGTTTGTCTTTGTGGGAAAATATTTGTCCTCAACCCTCACTAACTCTCACTGCTCTGACACACATTTACCTTCAGGTAGCTGTTCCCAATCCACTTTGCTAACCCCTCCCCTCCCTGGAACTACCATCTCCTCTGATCCCCTGAAGGACCCTCACATCCTTCCTAATGTGTGGTGACCAGAACTGGATGCAATATTCTAGTTGTAGCCTAACCAGAGCTTTGTAAAGGTTCAGCATATCTTCCATGCTTTTGTACTCATCACCTCTATTTATGAAGCCGAAGATCCCATATACTTTGCTGACTACTCTCTCAATATGTCCTGCCACCTTCAAAGATTTATGTACATGTCCCTCTGTCCCTGCACACTCCCTAGAACTGTGCCATTAAGTCTATATTGCCTCTCCCGATCCCTTCTGCAAAAATACATCACCTCACAATTGCCTGTATTAAATTCCATCTGTCACTTGTCTGCCCAGTCTGATGGCCTATCTATGTCCTGTTGCAGTCGATTGGTATCATCCTCACTGTTTGCATCTCCTCCAAGTTTGGTATCATCAGCATATATTAAAATTTTACTCAAACTCTAAAATTAGCAAGTGGTTCAGCATCAATTGTTTCCTTTTCTGAGTCTCGCTGGTCTGTGCTGATTTTCTTTTGGGTGGCATCAGCCTAGATTTTGTGTTCTGAGCTGAACCCACAAATGTATAACTCAGAGGCAAGATTATTACCCACGGAGCTACAGCTGGCTCCAATGTTCCCGGAAAGTTTAGTTGCTGTGCAGGGCCAGTTATTTTTTCATGCGCTGTCCCTTTAAATTTTTAAGAATCTTTGAAGACGTGTGTAATTTATCACGGAGCAGGACCTGCATGGTACCTTCCAGGTTGCTGCACACAGCTTTGCAGGAACACTGACTGACACTCCCCATCCCAATCTCTTCCTCTTTTTCTCTGGTACTCTCTCCCCAATGCTATCCCTCCCTCTCTCTGTTATTCTCCTCTTTCTATCTATCCCTGTCTTTCACACTGTTACTCTCCATCTGAATGGAGGAGTAGAAAGAGAGGCATATATAGAGGCAGCTTTACTCTGTATCTAACCTCACACTGTACCTGACCTGGGAGTGTTTGATAGAACAGAGAAGACAGAGATTTACTCTGCAGATAATTTGGCTAGGCAGCATTTGATGGGACAGTGTAGTCAGTGCTTTACTCTGTATCCCTGGAATTAAGAAGAGTAAGTGGAGATTTGATCAAAGTTTATAAGATAATCTTGGAAGCTGATGAGGTAGGTAGAGATAAACTCTTCTCACTGGTTGGGGGAGTCTCGGACGAGGGGTACAGTCGAAAAATAGAAAATTAATCTAAAATCCTTTCAAGATGAAATCTATTAACATTTCGTCACACAAAGGGTGGTGGAATTTTGGAATTGTCTTCCACAAATGACCCCTCCCTATCTCTGCAATCTTCTCCTGCTCCACAATCCTCCAATATCTGCGATCCTCTAATTCTGGCCTCTTGCACATCCCCAATTTGAATCGTTCCACCATTGGTGACCGTGCCTTCAAGCTGCCAAGGCCCTAACTCTGGAATTCTTTTCCTAAACCTCACCATCTCACTAACTCTCTTTCCCAATTGAAGGCGCATCCTAAATCCAAGCTCTTTGACCAGGATTTTGGTGGTGAATCTCTGGAATTCTCTACCTCAGAGTTGTGGAGGCTAGGGCCTAATTGTATTTAAGGAGTAGGAAGATAGATTTTTGAAATTTCGGGGAGTCGAGGGTTATGCGGTGTAGACCTGAAAGAGGACTTGAGCCTGGGACAGATCAGCCATGATTTTATTGAATGGCTGGGCAGGCTCGAGGGGCTGAATGCCCTATTGCCTCTACTTCTTGTGTTCTTGTGTCTCGTCTAATATCTCCTTAAGTGACTTGGTGCCAAATTGTTATCTTTTTAATTCATTTTGTTAGATGTGTGCATTACTGGCTAGGCCAGCATTTACTGCCCATCCCTAATTGCCCTTTAACCTTCTTGATACCACGTGGGGTAGGTACACCCACAGTGCTGTTAGGAAGGGAGTTCCAGGGTTTTGACCCAGTCACAGTGAAGGAATGGCGATATAGATCCAACTCAGGATGCAGTGTGATTTGAAGGGAAACTTGCAGGTGGTGGTGTTCCCATACGTGTTTCCTGTTTGATTGCTTGCTCTCCCCCTCCTTCTTTCTAGACCTCCCTGTCCTCCCATCCCTCTCTGTCATGAGAACCTAAAAACAGAAGAAAGTGGGTGCAGGAACAGAGAGACCTGGGGATATCTGTGCACAAATTGAATGTGGCAGGGCTAGTAGAGAAAGTGGTTAAAAGGCATATGGGATACCAGGCGTTGTAAATAGAGGCTCAGAATATAAAAGCAAGGAGCTTATGATGAAGCTTTATAAAACACTGGTTCATCCCCAACTAGTATTGTGTCCAATTCTGGGCACCGTACTTTTGGAAGGATGTGGGGGCATTAGAGAGGGTGCAGAAAAGATCCACAAGCAAGGTTCCAGGGATGAGGGACCTCAGTTACGTGAATTGATTGGAGAAGCTGAGGTTGTTCTCCATAGAGAAGAGAAACGTAAGATTAGATTTGATAGAGATGTTCAAAATCATGAGGGGTCCGGACAGAGCAGATGTAGGAGTAGGAATGCAGCACATGGGACATTCCATAACGATGTCTGTTAAGTGTTTACTTGTACAAGTGAATTGACCATTTAATATTTTTAACTTGCCTAACCCTTGTGTTCCCACAAAGATCAAGCTAGCAAATTCAACAGTGTCCACTTTGACTTCATCCCATCGTGTCTCATGTACATTCTCACAAGATAGCAGTTATCTTCTTTGGCCTTCTTGTCTCGAGAGACAATGGGTAAGTGCCTGGAGGTGGTCAGTGGTTTGTGGAGCAGCGCCTGGAGTGGCTATAAAGGCCAATTCTAGAGTGACAGACTCTTCCACAGTACATGTCCGTTCTCACAAGATAGCAGTTATAACTGCAATCATAGTATGCAGCTGAAATGTGATCAGTTACATTGTTATTTCAGTCATTTCGGTCCATATTTACAGTATACATGGTACCTTACTGTTGTAATAAAGTCATATAGTATCTATTCATCCCACTAGGGCAAAATTTCACTGGCTCAACATTCTCACCAAATACTAAAACATTCCACAATGCAAGGCTCACAAATTCAACACAAGTTTCCTTTTCTGAGTGTCGCTGGTCTGTTCTGATTCTCTGAGGGATTACTGATGCTTATCCTCCACATGAGCAGTCGTCCTGATCCCGTGTGCCTGTCCTGCTCCCAAGCCCGGCATCCGCTTACATTCAGGCGAGTGGTACAGGAGCATCTCAGTGACTGAGGCAGGTGAGTCTTGAGCCTGAGCCAGGCACAGTGAGTGACCCGGGTTAATCCGACACTCCAGGGACAGTTTAAACGGAGCTTTACTCTGTATCTATCCCGTGCTGTACCTTCTCTGAGAGTGTTCGATGGGGCAGTGCAGACGAGGAGAGTTATTCCTTACCCATTTTAAACATGGAGAAGTTATTCCTTCAAGTGCATTTCCAAGAGATTGTTTGAAATATGATGAGGGTTTCTGCCAACACCATTCTTTCAGGCAGTGAGTTCCAGACACCCACCAGTCACTGGGTGAAAAAGCTATTGATGTGATTTGTTCAGTTAAGATTGATGTCAATGTTTCCCCAGGGTGTTGATGCTGGGGGATTCAGCGATGGGATAATGCTTTGAATGCCAAGGGGAGGTGGTTGGATTCTCTCTTGTTGCAGATGGTCATTGCCTGGCACTTGTGTGACGTGAATGTTACTTGCCACTGGTCAGCCCAAGCCTGAATGTTGTCTGGGTCTTGATGCATGTGGCTGTGGATTGCTTCATTATCTGAGACAAAATACTGTAGATGCTGGAAATCTGGAAGCCATCGAGCTGAATCACTAGCTCTGTTTCTCTCTCCACAGATGCTTCCTGACCTGCTCAGTATTTCCAACATTTTCTGCTGGGGTTTCATTATCTGAGGAGGTGTGAGTTGAACTGAACACTGTGCAATCATCAGTGATTATCCCCAGCTCCGACCTTACGATGGAGGGCAGGTCATTGAGGACGCAGCTGAAGATGGTTGGGCCTCGGACACGACCCTTAGAAACTCCTGCAGTGATGTCCTGGGACTGAGATGATCGACCTCCAACAACCACAACCATCTTCCTTTGTGCTCGGTATGGTTCCAACCAGCGGATTCCTATTGACTTAAATTTTACTCGGCCTCCTCGATGCCACACTCGGTCAAACGCTGCCTTGATGTTAATGTCAGTCTCTCTTCCCTGTAGCTGACAGAAGTGAATCGTTCCCTTTGACCCGTTGTGTACTGAACATGCTCTGCTTCTTCACCGCCTAATACAGGACTGTACACGGCCAATTAATGTAGCCCATCAAAAACTCCCAGAGCAGGTTCAGCACAGCTCAGGAACAGAGTACAAAAATGCGATAACAGATGAATATTATTTATTTAATGTTTTTCACAGACACTGATGAATGGAAAATTATTCTTCAGTATGCAATCAAGATCTGTGAGTCTGTACATATGATTATTTAATGGGCTCATGTGCAGTCTAAATCTCACAGTGCCACTCAGTGTTTGCTGGTGGGTGAATATTGCCCGTCGCCTCCTTTGCCTCAGCTCATCTGCTGCTGAAATCCTCATCTCTGCCTTTGTTATCTCCAAACTTGTCAAATCCAGCTTTCTCCTGACTGGCCCCCCATTTTCCAACTTTCTGCTTCCGCTATGTCCTACCTCGCAGCAGGTCATGTTCACCCATCTCCCCGCCTTCACTAACAGACATTCACGCCTGGTCCAACAACATCTCAATTTTAAAATATTCATCCTTGTATTCAAAACCCTCCGAGGCCTCGCCTACCCTCCCCCCCCATGTTTTTAACCTCCTCAAGCCCTACAACTCACCTAACCTCTGTAACATCCTCCAGTTGATACATTAGTCCCTATCTGTGTGACTTCCCCCAGACCCTACATTTCACCCTATCTCTGTAACCTCCTCCAACCCATCCAATGTGCATTTTTTTCTGTAACTTCCTCCAGCCCCTACCACCCTGCCTATCTTTTTAACCTTGGCGTTCAATCATCTCAGCTCCAGGACATCACTGCAGGAGTTCCTCAGGGTAATGTCCTAGGCCCAACCATCTTCAGGTGCTTCATCAATGACCTTCCTTCAATCATAAGGTCAGAAATGGGGATGTTTGCTGATGATTGCACAATGTTCAACACTTTTTGCGACTCCTTAGATACTGAAACAGTCCACATAGAAATGCAGTAAGACCTGGACAAAATCTAGGCTTGGACTGATAAGTGGCATATAACATCCGTGCCACACAAGTGACAGACAATTACCATCTCCAACAAGAGAGAATCTAACTATCTCCCCTTGACATTCAATGGCATTAACATTGCGTAATCCCCCACTGTCAGCATTCTGGGGGTGACCACTGACTAGAAAGTGAATTGGAGTAGCCACATAAATACCATGGCTACAAAAGCAGGTCAGAGGCTAGGAATCCTTCGACGAGTAACTCACCTCCTGACTCCCCAAAGTCTGTCCACCATCTACAAGATCAAGTCAGGAATGTGATGGTATACTCTCCACTAGCCTAGATGTGTGTAGCACCAACAACATTTAAGAAGCTCAACACCATCCAGGACAAAGTAGCCCACATGATTGGCTCCCCATCCACAAACATTCACTCCCTTCACAACCGATGCACATTGGCAGCAGTGTGCACCTTATTTGTATTGCAGCTCACGAAGTCTAACATTACTCGTGGCAACTCAACTCTAATGTTAATGGTGGCAACTGTCTAACATTATAGGTGGTCACCATACTCTATCATTATGGGCGATGACATGACTCAGACTTAAATGGTGTCATTCTTGGCACTAACAACTTCTCTGGTGCGTCTACCCTTACATTGCTGACTTACACTAACAGTTTTTGATGGAGACCCTGCTTCTAACATTACTGGTGCTTGTTGCGTTACTAAATTCACTGTTAGCAATTCAGCAGAAATATTAAGAATAGCGTCCCTGCTCGAACACGACTGGAGGTGATGTTAGTCTAACATTATTGTTGGTGATCTTTACACGACCATTATATGTGGTGACAATTAATCTAGCATTAAATGCAATAGTTCTTCCTCAGCATAACTGGTAGTGTACCTACTCTACTGTTACTAGTGGTCATTTTACGCTAACACTATGGGTGATAATTTTACTGGTGTCTGTGCCGTTACGACTTTACTGTTGGTTACTCTACTGTAACGTTATGAGTAGTGAGACTACCCTTACATTACTGGTGTTGACCCTCCTCTAACAATACTGGTGATAATCAATCTGGAAACATTACTGCTGGTGAACCTACACAAATAATATTTTGGTGACCTGACTCTAGCATTACTGATGGTAATCCTACACTAACGTTGTTGGTAGTTCGTTATTCTAACATTACTAGTGAAGTCACAATTTTATATTGAATGGTGATGAGTAATTCGCATCATTGTTGGGTGATAATATGGATGCAGTGCTCGGCTGCCCCTCCAATGGAGAAAACGTGGATCAGAAACTAAACACAGAGATGAACACAATAGCAAATTGGGAACAACCATGCTCAACCAGAAACATTAATTGTAGAGGGCGAGGAAGTGAGTGCCGTAGGAGTGGAGTGTAGGATGTGGTCAGTGCAGATGACACATCAGGAGGTCTGAAGAATAACCAGCAGCAGAGTCACCATTTATATGGTGGAAAACCGAATAAGCATTAATAATGTTCCAGTGCAATTACACACAGTAATGTTAGAATCAGGTCACCACCAATAATGTTAGAGTAGGTTCACCACCAGTATTGTTACACATTTGGCACCAGCACTCATGCTACTTTGGGATTACTATCATTAATAGTAGTACAGGGATCACAAGCAGTACCGTTAGTGGAAGATCATCACCAATTCTGATTAAAGGTTACACAGACCTGAAACGTTAACTGTTTTTCTCTCCACAGATGATGCCTGACCTGCTGATTATTTCCAGCATTTTCTGTTTTCGTTTCACCATCAGTAATGTTAAAGTACAGTTACATACAGTAACGTTACAGTTGGGTCAGCAACAGTAATGTCCGTGAAAAGTGAGCAACAGTAACGTTAAAATCGGGCCAACGCCAGTAGATTAGGCTAGAATAACCACCATTGATGTTAGAGTGGAGTTGTGTTCAGGAGTGTTGCAATAAGGTCAGTACCAGGTCTGTTCACTTATAATCACCACCAGTATTGCGAGAGTAAAGTCAATACTGGTAATGTTAGATTCGAATCACTACCAGCAATGTTAGCGTGAGGTCAATACTAGTCATGTTAGTTTAGAATCACCACCAGCAATGTTAGAGTGAGGTCAATACCGGGAAGGCTAAATGAGAGTCGCTACAAGTATTGCTCAGAGTTGGATCAGTCCCAGGGATATTAGAGTAAGATCAATACCAGAAATGCTAGATTAGAGTCACCACCACTAACGTTGGAGTAGGGTCAATACCAGTGATGTTAAATTGTTAATAACATTGGTAATGTTGGAGAGAATTGTACGGGGACATTAGTATTATATAAAGATTTCAAGGATTGAATGTGAAGCTCCACGGACATCAGATAGAGTCTGGGAGGAATGTTCCCGCCGGAGCGAACTGCCTCTGGGATTACTTTCTGTTTATTGAATTTAATCGGCGCAGTTTCATAGAAAGACCTCTACAGATTTCCATTAGTGTCACGGGTGTATTGAAGAGGGAAATATCGCCTTGTTTGTTAAGTGAGTGTAACTAACGCTAATTATTGTCTCACGCAGCATGAATTATTCTTTAAAGGGGAAGCGTTAACGGATCAGAAGTGAACTAGATTCGGAATTATAAGGTCGTACAGGATTCAAATATTCTAACAAAAATGGTACTGCCAACAATACTACAGATAAAGCACATTTACTACCCTTTTCTGGCAGCTTTTGGTGTCCCTGGTAAGTCAATGTATCCTGTTATCTAATAGCTGTTGACTATCCCGTTACTAATGAATATGTAGCAGATTCCGATAATGTCCTCATTACAGAATTATTTGTCCACCAGGATAGGGTGCTGAATATCAGCAGGAGTCCGATCTGTCTGCACTGCCGCTGAGGTGCTGTTTTGATTGAAAGATTGTGGGCACCAGGAGCTTAACTTTCATGCCGATACTGAGAGAGGGCGAGGATGATTTCCCTCCACTCTAACAGTTCGTAATCAGTAAACGACTTGTTGTTTAGTAGCCACAGTAATAATCTCATTTGTAATGTTATACCGAAAGTTGTAAATTCCACCGACTGCAGCCATCTCCACACAACAGGGGACGGTGAAAGATATTTTGAGAAATAATTACCATTCAGGGAGCCGCTTCCATCTCCTCGGCTGCAAAGAATCCTGGCGGATCTACCCGCTCCCATTCTGATATCAGCAGCTCTATCAGAAAGATTATAAATAGAAAAAAAACGCAGCGTTTCAGCCCAATGTGATTGATTTTAGATCAGCTGAATGTTTTGTTTGAACCTATATCATACCAGTAGTTATTTTGAAATTATATTGACAGCTATATTGCCATCCTCTGCTGTTCCCGAGATTCTCCTCTCCAAGTACATCAAACAAACTAAGTGTAAAATTCCATCTACTGCTCCATGGGATGGCAGTGGTAACTCTTAAAATTGGGTCGGCGCATCACATGGTACAAGTCTCATGGCGGGATGCTTTTAGCGCTCAGCACTGCAATGAAATATGTATTTGGATGCACGGAAGGTAATCCATTTATTTACTGACTGCCGAATGTGGATAAACTATTGAACCATCCAAAGTTTCTCTTTAAAATGATTTTTCCTCTAACTATACTCTCCGTGCGAGATACCCCACCTTGGCTTGAACCAGAGGGAGTGAACGGAGTCGCAATCCAGTGTCAGGGGCGATAGTCATGGAAATTAAATCGGGAGAGATGGATGAAGATGACTGATTTCATAACTTTGGTTTTACATTATCGACTGTTGTGGAACAACCTGTAGAACTGATTGCGTTAGGAAGACGGTAGGAACTGTCAGTGAAGGTCACCGGAGGAAGTGATGTCGTGTCACACATGCCCAGTCAGTTGTGGGTGGAATCCGGCAGAGTAAGACCTCTTTGCGTGTGTGTATAGATATATGTATATTTGTTCCATTTCAGTTCTTAAAAAAAAACAAGTTTAGTTTGAATATCACTTGTAGCCCTGTAACTCTTAATAAGTAATGTTACATCGGCCAAATACAATCCTCACCTCGCGGAGACATCACTGCCTGGCTGTCGATGGTGAGGGTCTCTCTTCACTCTTATTATTTAATAAAAGTAATAGGAACACATCTCAACAACATCCACAGTATGCTGTGAGATTTATCTGATGTGCCTCTCACTTGTTTCTTCTCCCTTTTATTGCAGCGAACCTACTGACAATCCTGATTCTCGCCAGAGGAAATTGCGGTCTTTCCAAATGTATCTCTGCCTACATGGTGGCGATGGCAGCAGCAGATCTAATGGTCATGATTTTCAATATAATCCTTAGACACATTTTTACATATCATTTCCCACATTCCTTCCTGTCCTATACTGCCGTTTGTAAGTTTATGATTTACATGAATGCTACCAGCCTGCATATGTCCGTGTGGTTTACAACCTTGTTCACATTTGACAGATTTGTAGCTATTTGTTGTCAAAGGTTTAAAACAAAGTATTGCACAGTAAGAAATGCGGCTGTGGCTATAACAACAGTCTCTGTTCTAGTCTTTTTACACAGCGTCCCATTTTTCTATGCCTTTCAATCTGACTATATAATTAACAATATCGATTGGGGTTGTCAGCCCAGACAGGAATTTTTTTCATCGCCTGCGGGAGTCGGGTTCTCCTGGTTACAAAGTACTTTAGCGGCTTGGATTCCTTTTTCTTTGATATTATTGTTTAATTGTTTGACAGTCAGACAGATTGTTTTTGCAAGTAGAGCGCGCAGGGCATTGCGGGGTCACAGCAGCGAGAACCAGAGTGATCCAGAGATGGAAACTGTTCAGTGTATCGGGCAGTTATATCGTGCTGTGGCTGACAACTCTCGTTTGTTTTTTAACTACCGGACTAGCAAATACATCACAATACCAGGGTGATTATACAGCCCCTGAGTACATCTTCGCTGAAACCGGATATATGCTCATGTATTTGAGTTCCTGTTCAAACACATGTATTTATGCAGCTACACAAACTAAATTCAGGGAAGAGATAAAGATGGTCCTGAAATTTGTTTGGACCTTTAGGGTATTTGGTGAAACAAAGAACAAATCAAACGAACATTTCTTGTCCTAAAGTGAGTTATAATTACAGGCGGTGTTTCATTTTAGAATGGCCGTTTTTCTGCGAGGACAAACGCAGATTGTTGTTGTGAAACTGCACAGTTTTCAGAACATATTTCTTTCACTGCATGCTGTCTGTATGATGTCGATATCTTTATCCGGATGAACAAAATCACCTCCCGATGCCGATTCAAAGTGGACAGTGATGATTGAGCTTCAGCAGTGATGTAGAGAACATTGGCTGTCAGCGGTATCTGCCCTCGACCTCAGCTACTGGAATGACAGGCTCAGGTTAATTAACAGATAACCTTTTCTTTATTGAAGAAGCAAAGTCTTACAGTCAGAGTCATTTTGTAATTCTGATCTAATTTTGATTTGAATGTTGTAGGCTCTGGTCTCCTCATCAGACTCTGAACAACCCCAAGAGCGACCCCACCTCCCTCTCCCCCCCCCCCACCCCCCAGTCCCTTGTCCTTCGTGCAATAGAACGAGCTCCTGTCTCCTAATAAGTATCTAATGCTGGAAACAATAGGAACCTGACTTGCTGATGTGACGTTAGAGAGTTATGTTCATATATATTTATTTAAACTCTCAACTAGTCATCAAAATGTTGGAATGTTCCCACAGGAGAAAAATCTCTTCTACCCAATCAGTCCTAGTCGACGTTTAACCTCCACCCTGACAAATAGTTCCAATCACTTTACCATCTCTGTCTCAACGTATCTTTTGCCTATTTTTATTTGACCAACTTTTCAATGTAATCTTGAATATTAATATAATTTCTGCCTCCGTTCATTCTACAGACTCACCGCTCTCCATATAAGAAAACCTCTCCTACCCTTATTTCTGAACCTCTTACATTAAACCTTCAATCTGTGGCCGTGCTTTACAGGTGCCTCAATAGGAACACTCTGCTTCTAACTATCATTTCATATTCCTGCATAACTGAAACCATCTGGGCAAGCCTCACCAAAATATATCAAACTTATCTCAATGAACAAGCTAATGAATGTGTGGAAACTGTATTTAAAATGGCGAATTGACAGATTTCTGTTGGAAATGCTTCTATCCTTGCTTGTGCTGGAGAATGAGAGGAATGTATCTGATCGCTTATCTCATGATGAAGATGGTCTGATGAATGAATCCAAAACGTGGTCACTCAGGCTGATAAAACCACTCCACGAAATGGTTAATGTGTCGCTGGATAGTGAGAGCTTGTTTAAAACGAATTGATAGAGATCTTTGCAAATGATTGGACCGAGACAGATCTATGATCCTGATGACATGCTGTTTAGTGATGGCTGAAAATACTCTAATATTTCTCTGTATATTATTATGTTAAACAGGAAGGTATAACTCTATTTAAATCGCAACTGAGCGGTTGGACCAGGTTATAATGTTCATTTTCAGGATGAATTAATAAGACATTTTACATAAGCCATGCCATTGTATTCACAACTTTCCTAGAATTTTAATCGTTTGATAACTAGTTCTTTAAAGGAAAAAAAAATGTCAGACGTCATAATTTGCAATTGTAAGCAATGATACAGAAACAAGGAAAAAACTAAGAATTCAAAGTTTCACTTGGTATTTAGATAGATCAAAAGTGAAACTATCGGTAAGATAATGAACTGAGATTATAATATCTGTTATGCATATAGAGGAACAGCTGGCTCAGTGAGGGAAACAATCGCTATTGATAAAGAATAAGTAAATGTTATTCTTTGTATCATTACATAACACAGAATTGTGTGGATTGTCACGAAGAGGCAGTGAGAGAAAATGATTTTAAAAACCGGGCCTTTTGTAATGAGTATCATAATGAACTCAGAACGGTAAAACATTTGAATTCCCACGCAATCTTCACCGTGTGTGAGTGTAATCTAACATTTCAATTGTGTATTTAAGTACTATTACTGTGTGTACTGTGTGTTTAATAAACATGATCTCACTTCAGTGTTCATGGAAGCTTATTGAAAAAATCATGCAAACAATAACCTCAGCACTATAAATGTGAATGGGCGTCATTTATTAATTTTGATTACATTCCCGCTTTACCCATTACTTTTGCTGCTCGTCATTAAGAAATTCAAAAAGCCAAACTCCACGGAATTCCATTTCCCCGTGGATCTCAGGCTCTACCAATGCAGCTAATATCCAGCTTCTGTGGAAAATGCCAGTGAATTACGAGCAGTTTTTTTTATACACATAATGGACACATTCTATTTTAACTGGATCCGGGTGATCAACAGGATTGCGGCAAGAGCCAGGCAGCAGGCAGAGGCTGTAATTCCATTGATTCTGTCAATCAGCAATGTACCTGCACCCAACTACAATTGTGAGAAGCCGATATGTCATCATTCACATCATCCAAAATCAGCACGCAAAATAGAAAGCAAAGGCATGAAGAAGTTAACTGTTGCATTACTACATCAATTTCATTCCCATATGGTTGTGATACAGCCACCCCTGTTCCTAATTAAAAAGTTGTTGTGTTCCCTTGAGTGTCTTTATTTCTAATTAAACAGTTAAGGTGTTTCCCTGACATTCCGTGCCCTCTACATGTAATTGAAGAGTATCTGTGTTCCCTTGTCACCTACTTCGATAGACATGGTGTCTGTTACATGCGCCCAATTTCTAAACTTCCAAAAATTCTGAACTGAACAGTTACTGTGCTCTACTAAATTTCCCTGTTCTCTATTTCTCTATTAAACCGTTAGTATGTTTTCCTAACTTACTCTGTCGTTTATTTCTAATTAAGCAGTGATTATGCTTCGCTAAATTCCCTTGCTCATTATTTCTAATTAAACAGGTACTGTTTTCCTAAATCTCCCTGTTCTCTATTTCGAATTAAACATTTACTGTACACCCCTAAATCTCCCTGTTCTCTATTTCGAATTAAACAGTTACTGTACACCCCTAAATCTCCCTGTTCTCTATTTCGAATTAAACATTTACTGTACACCCCTAAATCTCCCTGATCTCTATTTCGAATTAAACATTTACTGTACTCCCCTAAATCTCCCTGTTCTCTATTTCGAATTAAACATTTACTGTGCACCCCTAAATCTCCCTCTTCTCTATTTCGAATTAAACATTTACTGTACACCCCTAAATCTCCCTGTTCTCTATTTCGAATTAAACATTTACTGTACACCCCTAAATCTCCCTGTTCTCTATTTCGAATTAAACATTTACTGTACACCCCTAAATCTCCCTGTTCTCTATTTCCAATTAAACATTTACTGTAATCCCCTAAATCTCCCTGTTCTCTATTTCGAATTAAACATTTACTGTACACCCCTAAATCTCCCTGTTCTCTATTTCGAATTAAACATTTACTGTACACCCCTAAATCTCCCTGTTCTCTATTTCGAATTAAACATTTACTGTACACCCCTAAATCTCCCTGTTCTCGATTTCGAATTAAACATTTACTGCACACCCCTAAATCTCCCTGTTCTCTATTTCGAATTAAACAGTTACTGTACACCCCTAAATCTCCCTGTTCTCTATTTCGAATTAAACATTTACTGTACACCCCTAAATCTCCCTGTTCTCTATTTCGAATTAAACATTTACTGTACACCCCAAAATCTCCCTGTTCTCTATTTCGAATTAAACATTTACTGTACTCCCCTAAATCTCCCTGTTCTCTATTTCGAATTAAACATTTACTGTACACCCCTAAATCTCCCTGTTCTCTATTTCGAATTAAACATTTACTGTACACCCCTAAATCTCCCTGTTCTCTATTTCGAATTAAACATTTACTGTACACCCCTAAATCTCCCTGTTCTCTATTTCGAATTAAACATTTACTGTACACCCCTAAATCTCCCTGTTCTCTATTTCGAATTAAACATTTACTGTACTCCCCTAAATCTCCCTGTTGCACTTGCTAATTAAAAAGCTACTGCAATCCCCGAAATCTGCCTGTTCCACATTTCTAACTAAACTGTTACTCTATTCCACTAAACTCACGTTTATTTTATTTATAATTAAATTGTTGTTGCAATCCTTAAAATCCCCTGTACTTTATATCTATTTAACAGTTACACTATTCTCAGTGAGCGAGGAGGTACAAGGGCAGATGCTATACCTCCTGTGATTGCTTGGGAAGGTGCCATGGGAAGGAGTGAGGTGTCAGGGGTGATAGACGAGTAGACCAGGATGCCACAGGGAGAATAGTCCCTTCTGAATGCCGAGAGGGAGAGGACCTGTTTGGTAGTAGCATCACCATTGAGGTGTCGGAAACTACCGATGATGAGCCTGTAGTTCAAGAGGCTGATGGTGTGGAAAGGGTGGACAAGGGGAAACCCATCCCAATTCTGGGAGGGAAGGGAAGCAGTGAGAGTAGAACTGCAGGAAATGGGTGGATACGGATGAAGGAACTGTCAACCATAATGGGGTAGGGGGAGGGGGGAGGGGAATGCTCAGTTGAGGTAAAATGAAAGCATATTAGAAGTGCTGTTGTGGAACGTGGCATCTTCTGAACAGATGTGACACAGATGGAGAAACTGGGAGCATGGAACGGAGTCCTTGCAGGAGACAGAGTGTGCGGAGGTGTAGTCAAGTTAGCTGTGGGAGTTGGTGCACTCGTGATGAACATTATTAGACAGCCTACCCCAGAAAGTAGGGAAAGGGAAGGGAAATGTGACAGTGCAAAGGTGAGAGAAGGGTGGAAATTGGAACTGAAGTTGATGAAGTTTTCCATTTCGGGGCGAGAGCAGGAAATGTCACTGAAACAGTCATCAATGTACCGAAAAAAAAGTTGGGGGAGTGAGCCTGCGTAGGACTAGAACAAGGAATGTTCAGATCCCCCACAAAAATACACGCATAACTAGGTCACATACAGGCACCCATAGCAACACCGTTCATTTCGAGGAAGCCAGTAGAATTGCAGGAGAAGTTATTCAATGTGAGAAAGCGTTCAGTCGGGAGGAGGAGGGTGGCGGTGATGAGGACTGGTTGGGTCTCTGTTCAAGGAGGAGACCGAGTGGCCCCAAGCCGTCCTTGTGGGTGATGGAGGTGCAGAGAGACTGGACTTCCATAATGAAGAATTACATCCAGGAAACATGGAAGTTTTTGCAATAGTGTAGGCCATCAGAAGATTCACGGATGTAAGTTGGAAGAAACTGGACAAGGGGAGAAACATAGAGTCAAGTTAAGAAGAAATATGTTCAGTGGGACAGAAATAGACAGTGGGATTGTTGTTGGGACCCCTGCTTTTGTTGATACACATTTATGACCTAGATTGGGTATGCAGGCACAACTTCAAAATTTGTGGATGAAACAAAACTTGGAATTAATGTTAATTGTGAGGATGATAGTGATAAACTTCAAGAGGGTATAGGGTAGTGAAATGGGCAAACAAGTGGCAGATGAAAGTTAATGCAGAAAAGTGTGAAATGATTCATTTTGGTATGAAGAATGAGGATTAGATGAGATTAGAATTAGAAACATTACAGCGCAGTACAGGCCCTTCGGCCCTCGATGTTGCGCCGACCTGTGAAACCATCTGACCTACACTATTCCATTTTCATCCATATGTCTATCCAATGACCACTTAAATGCCCTTAAAGTTGGCGAATCTACTACTGCTGCAGGCAGGGCGTTCCACGCCCTTACTACTCTCTGAGTAAAGAAACTACCTCTCACATCTGTCCTATATCTATCACCCCTCAACTTGAAGCTATGTCCCCTCGTGTTTGCCATCACCATCCGAGGAAAAAGATGCTCACTATCCACCCTATCTAACCCTCTGATTATCTTATATGTCTCTATTAAGTCACCTCTCCTCCTCCTTCTCTCCAACGAAAACAACCTCAAGTCCCTCAGCCTTTCCTCGTAAGACCTTCCCTCCATACCAGGCAACATCCTAGTAAATCTCCTCTGCACCCTTTCCATAGCTTCCACATCCTTCCTATAATGCGGTGACCAGAACTGCACACAATACTCCAGGTGCGGTCTCACCAGAGTTTTGTACAGCTGCAGCATGACCTCGTGGCTCCGAAACTCGACCCCCCTACTAATAAAAGCTAACACACCATATGCCTTCTTAACAGCTCTATTAACCTGGGTGGCAACCTTCAGGGATTTATGCACCTGGACACCAAGATCTCTCTGTTCATCTACACTACCAAGAATCTTCCCATTAGCCCAGTACTCTGCATTCCTGTTACTCCTTCCAAAGTTGAATCACCTCACACTTTTCCGCATTAAACTCCATTTGCCATCTCTCAGCCCAGCTCTGCAGCCTATCTATGTCCCTCTGTACCCTACAACATCCTTCGGCACTATCCACAACTCCACCGACCTCAGTGTCATCTGCAAATTTACTAACCCACCCTTCTACACCCTCTTCCAGGTCATTTATAAAAATGACAAACAGCAGTGGCCCCAAAACATATCCTTGCGGTACACCACTAGTAACTGAACTCCAGGATGAACATTTGCCATCAACCACCACCCTCTGTCTTCTTTCAGCTAGCCAATTTCTGATCCAAAGCTCTAAATCACCTTCAACCCCATACTTCCGTATTTTCTGCAATAGCCTACCGTGGGGAACCTTATCAAACGCCTTACTGAAATCTATATACACCACATCCACTGCTTTACCCTCATCCACCTGTTTGGTCACCTTCTCGAAAAACTCAATAAGGTTTGTGAGGCACGACCTACCCGTCACAAAACCGTGCTGACTATCTCTAATGAACTTATTCTTTTCAAGATGATTATAAATCCTGTCTCTTATAACCTTTTCCAACATTTTACCCACAACCGAAGTAAGGCTCACAGGTCTATAATTACCAGGGCTGTCTCTACTCCCCTTCTTGAACAAGGGGACAACATTTGCTATCCTCCAGTCTTCCGGCACTATTCCTGTCGACAATGACGACATAAAGATCAAGGACAAAGGCTCTGCAATCTCCTCCCTAGCTTCCCAGAGAATCCTAGGATAAATCCCATCTGGCCCAGGGGACTTATCTATTTTCACACTTTCCAAAATTGCTAACACCTCCTCCTTGTGAACCTCTATCCCATCTAGCCTCGTAGCCTGAATCTCAGTATTCTCAACAACATTTTCTTTCTCTACTGTAAATACTGACGCAAAATATTCATTTAACACTTCCCCTATCTCCTCTGATTCCACACACAACTTCCCACTACTATCCTTGATTGGCCCTAATCTAACTCTAGTCATTCTTTTATTCCTGATATACCTAGCGAAAGCCTTAGGGTTTTCCCTGATCCGATCCACCAATGACTTCTCGTGTCCTCTCCTTGCTCTTCTTAGCTCTCCCTTTAGATCCTTCCTGGCTAGCTTGTAGCTCTCAAGCGCCCTAACTGAGCCATCACGTCTCATCCTAACATAAGCCTTCTTCTTCCTCTTGACAAGCGCTTCAACTTCTTTAGTAAACCACGGCTCCCTCGCACGACAACTTCCTCCCTGCCTGACAGGTACATACTTATCAAGGACACACAGTAGCTGCTCCTTGAATAAGCTCCACATTTCGATTGTTCCCATCCCCTGCAGTTTCCTTCCCCATCCTACGCATCCTAAATCTTGCCTAATCGTATCATAATTTCCTTTCCCCCAGTTATAATTCTTGCCCTGCGGTATATACCTGTCCCTGCCCATCGCTAAGATAAACCTAACCGAATTGTGATCACTATCACCAAAGTGCTCACCTACATCTAAATCTAACACCTGGCCGGGTTCATTTCCCAGTACCAAATCCAATGTGGCATCGCCCCTGGTTGGCCTGTCCACATACTGTGTCAGAAAACCCTCCTGCACACACTGGACAAAAACTGACCCATCTAAAGTACTCGAACTATAGTATTTCCAGTCTATATTTGGAAAGTTAAAGTCCCCCATAACAACTACCCTGTTACTCTCGCCCCTGTCGAGAATCATCTTCGCTATCCTTTCCTCTACATCCCTGGAACTATTCGGAGGTCTATAAAAGACTCCCAACAGGGTAACCTCACCTCTCCTGTTTCTAACCTCGGTCCATACGACCTCAGTAGACGAGTCCTCAAACGTCCTTTCTGTCGCTGTAATACTCTCCTTGATTAACAATGTCACACCCCCCCCCCCCCCCCTCTTTTACCATCTTCTCTGTTCTTACTGAAACATCTAAATCCCGGAATCTGCAACATCCATTCCTGCCCCTGCTCTACCCATGTCTCCGAAATGGCCACTCCATCGAGATCCCAGGTACCAACCCATGCTGCAAGCTCACCCACCTTATTCCGGATGCTCCTGGCGTTGAAATAGACACACTTTAAACCAGGTTCTTGCTTGCCAGTGCCCTCTTGCGTCCTTGTAACCATATCCCTGACCTCACTACTCTCAACATCCTGTACACTGGCACTACAATTTAGGTTCCCATTCCCCTGCTGAATTAGTTTAAACCCCCCCGAAGAGCACTAGCAAACCTCCCCCCCCAGGATATTGGTACCCCTCTGGTTCAGGTGAAGACCATCCTGTTTGTGGAGGTTCCACCTACCCCAGAAAGAGCCCCAATTATCCAGGAAACCAAAACCCTCCCTCCTGCACCGTCCCTGCAGCCACGTGTTCAACTCCTCTCTCTCCCTATTCCTCGCTTCGCTATCACGTGGCACGGGCAACAACCCAGAGATAACAACTCTGTTTGTTCTCGCTCTAAGCTTCCACCCTAGCTCCCTGAATTTCTGTCTTAAATCCCCATCTCTCTTCCTACCTATGTCGTTGGTACCCATGTGGACCACGACTTGGGGCTGCTCCCCCTCCCCATTAAGGATCCCAAAAACACGATCCGAGACATCACGAACCCTGGCACCTGGGAGGCAACATACCAACCGTGAGTCTCTCTCGTTCCCACAGAACCTCCTATCTGTTCCCCTAACTATGGAGTCCCCAATGACTAATGTTCTGCTCCTCTTCCCCCTTCCCTTCTGAGCAACAGGGACAGTCTCTGTGCCAGATACCTGTACCCCATTGCTTACCCCTGGTAAGTCGTCCCCCGCAACAGTATCCAAAACGGTATACCTGTTGTTGAGGGAAACGGCCACAGGGGATCCCTGCACTGCCTGCTGGTTCCCTCTCCTTCCCCTGACGGTAACCCATCTACCTACTTCTTTTACCTGAGGTGTGACTACCTCCCCATAACTCCTCTCAATAACCTCCTCCGCCTCCCGAATGATCCGAAGTTCATCCAGCTCCAGCTCCAGTTCCCTAACGCGGTTCTCGAGGAGCTGGAGTTGGGTGCACTTCCCACAGATGCAGTCAGCAGGGACACTCTTGGCGACCCTTACCTCCCACATTCTGCAGGAGGAACATACAACTGCCTTAACCTCCATTCCCACTATTCCAAATTCCCAACAAATCTACTGAAAAACCAAAAACAAAAAGTCAAAACTTGTTAGGTTAGCAATCCAACGGACAGAAATTCCTAAATAAAAAGCTTACCTTATCAACACACCAGAGTCCTTTTTTTTGGTTAGAGGAGGAGGGTGGATGGGAGACACTACATGTGTAGTGTCTCGGGTACAGCCACCACACAAATATATACCTTTTTCCTTACCCAGCAGTCCCCTGGTCCTCCGAAAACAAAAGGGAATTCACTTTTAAACTTACACTGAAATTGACTTCACAGCAGTAAGCCCGTTCACGCACCTCCGTTACTATCAAAGCTGCAGTCACCGAAACTAAAAGGAGAGACCATATAAACTAAATGATAGAATTCTAACGGGGTGTCAGACCAGAGGGTCCTTGGGAATAAAAATTGAAGGTTGCAGGGCAGGCTGAGAAAGTGCTTGATAAAGCATATGGGATCCTGGGCTTTATAAATAGGGGCATAGAGTATAAAAAACAAAGGACTTATGATAAACATGTATAAAACACTTGTTCGGAGTCACCTGGAGTATTGTGTCCAGTTCTGAACACCGCACTTTTGGAAAGATATGAAGGCATTCAAGAAGGTGCAAAAACAATTGACGAGAATGATTCCAGGGATGAGGAAGTTTGGTGACGTGGAGAGGTTGGAGAAGTTGTCTGTTCTCCGTGAAAAGATTAAGAGGAAAGTTGATAGAGGTGTTCGAAATCATGAGATATCTCTACAGATTAGATAGGGAGAATGTGTTCCCACTGACCGAATGATCCAGAACCAGAGGGCACTGATTTAAGGTGATTGGCAAAAGAAGCAGCAGCGGCATGAGGAAAAATATTTTTACACAGCAAGTGGTTAGGATGTGGAATGAACTGCCTGAGAGTGTGCTGGAGGCAGATTCAATCGAGGCCTTCAAAAGAGAACTGGATCATTATCTGAAGAGAAAGAAAAAAAATGAGGTTACAGGGAAAAGATGGGAAGTGGGACGATATTAGTCACTCTTTCAGAGAGCCAGCATGGACATAACGGGCCAAATGCTGTTACCATTCTTTGATTCTATGATTTTATATTCAAGAGCATTCAGGTACAGCTGAATGCAAATATTTTCCAGTCCTTCGCCATTCAAACAATAATCTGTCTTTTTTAATAATTATTTGTCTTATCAAAATGGATAACTGCACACTTCGCCACGTTATATTCCATCTACCATGTTTTTGCCCACTCAACTACCCTGTCTACATTCCTTTGTAGCCCCTTGGCAGCCTCCTCACTGCTTACTTTCCCACCCAACTTTGTATTGTCAGCACACTTGGGTACCTTACACTCAGACCTTTCATCTAAGTCATTGATATAGATTGCAAATAGCTGAGGCCCAAGTACTGATCCTTGCAGTGCCCTGCTAGATGCAGCCTGCCAGCCCTAAAAGTCCCATTTATTACTACTCTCCTTTTTGTCGATTAACGAATCCTCAATCCTTGCTGATATAATCCCTCCATTCCCATGGATCCTAATGTTGTGCAATAAACTCATGTATGGCATCTTATGGATTGATTCTTGCAAATATATTTAAACTACATCTACAGATTCCCCGTAAACCATTTTAGGAGTTACATCCTCAAAAAACTCGAACAGATTTGTCAAATGCAATTTCCATTTCATTAATCCGTGTTGACTCTGCATAATCAGATTATGATTTGCCAAAATCCCTGTTACCACATTCCTTATAATAGATTCCAGCATTTTGTCTTTGACTGATATCAGGCTAACTAGTTCCCCATTTTCTCTCCTCTTTTTTTCCCAAATAGCCAGGTTATGTTTGTTATTATTCAATCCTTGGAAATTGTCTAGAATCTAGAATTATGATTCCACTAGACTTGACTTCCAATGTTATTCTATCCGACCTCCCATCTTCCACACTCCATACAATTAGAATTACTGTTCTGGCCATGTGGTAAGGGGTATGGGTGGTTCACAAAGTTCACTTCCCAACTGACCGCAGTTGTGTTTTATTTAAAACAATGAGTTACTCCCTGAGTGTTTTACTTGCCAGCAAAACAGAGAGTGACGAGGTTGCTTGTAAGTTTAAAACAGAAGTTTAAATAGTTAATGAGTAACATTAATTTCCCGAAATAGTTGCAACAGCATTCACACAAGCATTCACTCTCACATGCAGTGTTGAGGGAGGATATACAGAACATCAAGGGTAGGTTTCAAGGTGTGGTAGCTATGTGTGGTTTACGGTAAACCTGATTAACCTTCGAAGTAGAACAGACTCATTTGAAGATGTAGGCCTTGATTGTTTGTCGTCTTGACTTGCGGAGGTGTTGTTCATTTCTGGTGGTTAGGATTTCAGATTGATTGTAATGGATCACTTTCAGTTCTCTGCTGTACCAAGTTGAAGTATAGAATTCACAGCAGGCTCCTTCTTTGTTTTGGTTTTGCCATTTCACAGCCCCCTGGCTCCACTACCTTCTGTGATGTTGCTTTGATCTCCCCTCTCTCTCTGTCTGTCGATATAGAACTACCTTTTAAGGTAAATCCTCTCACCTTAGCTTATGTCAGGAGATGCAAGGCCTTCTTCTGTGTTGAGACCACACAATGCACCAGGATGTAGAAATCCATGGTCATCCATTAATGTATTCTTTAATAAAAATTCAGTGGCAGCGTCACAGCTTTTGTGATTGAGAAGAATTCATTCAATTCAGGAATATCCTTTGATGTTTCAGGAATGATGTAGTAGACACTTCTTCACCCGAATGTATCTTTTTGTTTTCCTGAACAGAAAGTAAAGCAATGTTTGAATACACAGGCCAGGTCAGCTGAATTCAGCGGCCATTTTTGTAATATTGCCCACATTTTTCAAAATGTAAAGTCAATTATAAAATAGTCCACCTTGAATAAAGTTCGTATCTTAAAAGTAGCAATATGCAATCTCTTTTCTGGACATGACATTACCCAAAAGTTGCTGCTTAAAAAGTAACCGGCATGCAGTCCGATTCACGCATCACTCCTGTACCCATTGAACTACATTGGCTGTCAGCCCAGAAACGCATAGATTTTAAAATCCATCCTTGTGTTTAAATCCTTGCATGGCATCGCCCCTGCCGACCTCCGTGACATTATGCAGTCCAATAAACTTCAAAGAAATCTGATCTCTTCTGCATGTGAAAATTTCTTCACGCTGCCATTGGAATGTTGATCTTTATCTATCCATTCTCCAACCTCTGAAATTTCCTCCCTAAACCGTTCTACCTCACTCTCCTTTGGTAAATTCTCCTTAAAACCTATGGCTTTGTCCAATCTTTTGGTCAACTGACCTAATGTCACTTTCTTTGGCTCAGTTTTGGCCCTGTATTTTTAACGCTCATGTGAAGTGCTTTGGGCCTTTTACTAAGTTTATGGTGCTGTATAAATGAAAGTTGCTGCTGGTGTAATGAACAGCCATTCTGGCCAGTCCCCTCACCGATATGAATCTAGAAGAGCTAGTGAATTTACACTGACCAATGGGGTTGGACTTGTAGTATTAACTCTCTCGCAATGAGCAGCTCTTATTGGCGCATTCCAACAGCCACATGCTTCCCGCTTGTTCCGTCCATTTGCAGTGATCAGTGGAGTTGGCCTGTACTGATTCCACTCGTGGTATTCAAGCAATGAGGAGGATATGAGCAGACTTTCAGGGAACAAACAGACTGGTGAAATGCCAGACACGTAACAGATAAAATTTAATATAGAGATGTGTGAAGTAATACGTTTGGTAGAAATTGTGAGGGGAGAAAATATGATTAAAATGGTACAGCTTTAAAGGTGTTACAGAGTCAGAGATATCAGGGGTGTATGCATGCTAAAATATTGCAGGACAACTTAGCAAGGCTTTTACAAAACATATACGATCCTTGGTTTTATTAACAGAGGATTAAAGTACAAAAACAAGGAAATTATGGTAATCACTTACAAAATGCTGGTTAGGCTTCAGCTTGGATCAGTGTATTAAATTCTGGACATCACTCTTTAGGAAGGATGTCAAGGCCTCAGATGAGGCACAGAAGAGAATTAATAGAATAGCACCAGCGAAGAGGCTGTTTAAAGTGTGGAGGACTGGTGAAACTGGGATTGTTCTCCTTAACATAGAAAAGGCTAAGAGAGAACCAACATACTGGAATCCAGGAAATCTGAAATAAAAACATAAACTGCTGTAAATACTCCACACTCTTGGCTGCATCTGTGGAGAGAGAAACAGAATTAATATTTAAGGTCGATGATCTTTTCTCTGAACAGGTTCTGATAAGTGACCTGATGGTTAAGAGGAGTTTATCAGATTTTCAAAATCTTCAATGGTTTTAATAGAGTAATCAGGAGAAACTGCTTGCAATGATAGAAGGGGATGCAGATGATTCTGATTTAAAGAGATAGGCAAAAGAACTAGAGGTGACATGAGACTTGTTTTTACACAGTGAGTCGTTGTGATCTGGAATCTGCGCCCTGCAGGGTGGTGAAAGCAGGTGCAATAGTGACATTTAAAAGACAAATGGATGGATACAGAAAGGGGAAAAACTCTACAGGGCTCTGGGGGAATAGGGAGTGGGACAAATTGAATTGATCTATCAAAGAGGTGTCACAGGCACGATGGACCAAATGGCCTCCTTCTGCACTGTATCATTCTATGATTCCATGATCTCCACAATATGGCAAATTAAAAGGAAATAAACAATTCCTGTCAATTGACTATTGATGATCAAGAGATAAATAACGACGTGCATTTTGTTGGCCCCGCTTAATATCCCAAAGCACACCTCGACAAACTCTAAGATTTTTTTTGCTTTTGATAAATCGAAGATTTTAGTCAGTGCCCTAATACCGAATGCCAATAAAAATTGCCTTTAAATTCTATTGACAACAATTGTCAGGGAACCTCAGGGTTCCCACAGCTCACACGTTATATCAATCAGTTAGTGAACAAAGATTTGCAATTAGTTTTGCAATTTAGCCGATTAGAGGCCGTTGTCCATTACTTCGATGGTATATTCCTCTATGCGGGAACTATTGAAGAGCTTTTATGCCTTGTTGAGAGAAGGTTTGGCTCTACTTTAAATGTAAATGCAAAGAAGGCAAAGAAAGCAAAGTTCACTGTACAGGATCTGGAAGCGATTGTTGAAAATGGTGCACATAAATTCAGCGAAGATGAAATTATATCGTACCCTAGAATCTGATTTCCAGCTAAATTCGCCTGGGTCAGTGAGGTGGGTCAGCTAGCCAAGACGTTTAAGATTACTTTAAGAGAGTGAGAGCTGAAATGAGTCAGATAAGTAAGTCTCAAAGTAAAACATCCCCCTTTTGGGACGAAGGGTGAGGATGCTTTCATTATCTCAGCCGAGGCGGCCATCAATGGATGAGGCTTTATGGCACAAAGATGTTTTGATTGGTCCCTGGCTCCCTTGGTGATGTTACTTGAAGACAGGTTTCACAGGGTTTTGCCGCTAGTTACAATTCATACTTTGCAGTTACCATCTGCAATAGTTTACGTTGGCAGCTGACACATCATCAATGAACAGGAGGAGGAATCGTTGGGCGTGATACAGCCCCCTATATTCCTCTTCTGTGTATCTGTTGCATGCCTGTTGCAAATAAGAGGAGAAGGGATGAGGTCTGGTGATGCTGCCCCTCCACCACCATCTTTTTCTTTTCTTTTGGGCCTCCTTATCTCGAGAGACAATGGATACGCGCCTGGAGGTGGTCAGTGGTTTGTGAAGCAGCGCCTGGAGTGGCTATAAAGGCCAATTCTGGAGTGACAGGCTCTTCCACAGGTGCTGCAGAGAAATTTGTTTGTTGGGGCTGTTGCACAGTTGGCTCTCCCCTTGCGCCTCTGTCTTTTTTCCTGCCAACTACTAAGTCTCTTCGACTCGCCACAATTTAGCCCTGTCTTTATGGCTGCCCGCCAGCTCTGGCGAATGCTGGCAACTGACTCCCACGACTTGTGATCAATGTCACACGATTTCATGTCGCGTTTGCAGACGTCTTTATAACGGAGACATGGACGGCCGGTGGGTCTGATACCAGTGGCGAGCTCGCTGTACAATGTGTCTTTGGGGATCCTGCCATCTTCCATGCGGCTCACATGGCCAAGCCACCACCATAATGACCAAGCCTTTCCCTGGTGAAGTGGGAAGAAACATCTTTGTGTGCAACATGCATAGATACTGTACTAACAAGGAAATGAAGGCTGGGGGGCGGGTTTGATGGTTTAGCTGAGTTGATGTTTCTCTTGGTGGAGGCCCATTTGGAAGGGTGCATGAGCAAGCTGTCAGTGATCCTCGTGCAGCTCCCATTTGATTCTCAGAGGGACTGCCAACGTGTTTATGGAGGCCCAACAAGGTAAGCAATTTTTTTCTCGCTACAGAAATTCATGAGATTTTTGGGATTGGCTGTAAACAGCATGCAGAGTCCCTCAGTTCCGAGGATGGTGTCAGCAGCTCTAAAGATGAAGCATTCACACTTCCCATGCACCATGAAACATTGAGACCAGGCACTCGAATTCGAGATGGATTAGATTCCATTCCTTTTTAAGTGCAAACATGTTAATTTCCATATTATTCCTTCTCCATCTTTGGAAAATTTTATTTTATCTCCCTACGTTCGATGTGTAGCATCTGTCCAATGGTCAGTCGGGTTTTATGATGGATTCTGTACAACAACAAGATGGTTCAATACATCCGCAGAGGGAGGTGGACCCGTCACTATTCTACTCCTTTTTATTCTAATGATACTCATCTGACATTAGAACAAACATGCAATGGAGAAACTATAAAAAGACGACACAGCAAAAGGTATTGAATGTCCCACCACCTCTCCCAAATATTAATAACAATAATTGAGATAGATCTTTGGGGAAAACATTTACCTTTTTGGTTTCAGTTCGCCTGTGGTAAATTAGGTCACTAAGTAATTCATCTACCCTTCATTGGCCTGAAATCAGGAACGTCCAACACACTCACTGAGATCAGAGCAAGCGTCCAGAATATTCCAATTACAGCAGCTAATCCTAAATCTGTAGGTCCGTTAGCATCCTCTAGAGATGAGCCCTGTATACTCCCGCTCACATTATAAATTTCCTCTATTCGCTGATGGAAGGAAGCGGGTTTGTGACATCAAAATTAGAGATGTTCTACCTTTGGCTTCTTAAATAGTTTTATTTCAGCTCACATTATGACCAGGCCCGTCTTTCACATGCCATTTATTCCCTGACATCACCAATGCAGGACTGCACTAGAGAGGCGAGTGATGCAAAAGTGGCACAACATTTTCAGTCACAAACCTCAACCTTCATCTTGATCACCTATTTCTAAGGGCGCCAATGCTGTTCCTGGAACATTTTCCTCCATTAGCTGCTGAATATCTCTTTGCACCATTCAGCTTCAAAAATGGTGACGTTTCTTTGATCCAATACAGCACGGAGTGGACGAACTTCGGGTAACTGTTCTTGCTGCATTGGTGTAGGGGCCAACACTAAACTGTGCTAATCCTACAAACTGCCCTCCAGTGAGACTGCACGGGGAGCAGAACCTGGCCAAGTTACCCCGTATGAGAATGAGTGGGCGGGTCTTATGCTGCCTGTGGTGCGATTGTGTTCTGGCTCCCTTTGTGATGTCACCTGGATATATGTTTGAGCTCCTGGTTACAATTCATTGTGTGTCTGTTTATTAGGCCGAGGTTTAATTTCCTCTCTGGGGCCCTGGGTTAACTAGTTCCTGTTGGATTGGGGCCCTGGAGTTTTATTCAGGTTGAAAGCCTGGGGTTAAAGGAGCAGCCCCAGGAGGGAGTCCCATGTGCCACTTGCTCTTTCCAGCCCTGTCTGTGAGGTTTGGTGTGAGCAGTGGAGGGAATTGATCAGTTTGACTGGGGCCGGTTCTAGTTGCCCAGGTTTAGTGCGGAGCCTGTGAGTGGGGCCAGCGTTGTTATATTATCAAACTACAGGAATGTTCTTCTCTGTTTGGGCGGGGGGAAGGGGATATGTTTAAGAGACACAGGATCTGGAACTCTCCTCGGTGTAGTTACTGCCCAGCTCCCAGCCGATGGAGTCAATCCTCTCAGTCACACCCGTCCACAAGGCCTGATTTACAAAAATCAATCCTGGGACCAGAATGTGGAAAAAGCAATGTTTCCCGAAGGAATATGAAGAGGGAGTTTCTCCCTTGAGGGGGGAACTGAAATCTGGCTATTGTCCCATTGCTGCTTGTGGAATCTTGCTGTGCATCTAGAGCCCTTCAGCATTTCCTACATGATGACAATGAGGACGCTTTAAAAATCAGATTCCTGAGGGTCTGAGTGTGAATTTCTCTGTGTTTTCTCTCCATCTTCATCTGTTTTTCTCTCCCCCACATCTTCTCTAATTTAACCATTAATCAATAGGTGCCAGAATGTGATGTGTGCTTATTTTAAACGGTGATATAAACAGAGAGAGAGAGAGAGAGAGAAACAGGCGGAGCGTGGGTGAGGGAGGAAAGGCAGAGGAAGATGGAGAAAGACAAAGAGAGAGAGAAGGGGGAGTGTGGGTGAGGGAGGGAAGGCAGAAGAAGACAGAGAGAGAGAGAGAGAGAGAGAGAGAGAGAGAGAGAAGGGGGAGTGTGGGTGAGGGAGAGAAGGCAGAGAAAGATGGAGAAAGACAAAGAGAGAGAGAGAAGGGGGAGTGTGGGTGAAGGAGGGAAGGCAGAGGAAGACAGAGAGAGAGAGAGAGAGAAGGGGGAGTGTGGGAGAGGGAGAGAAGGCAGAGGAAGACAGAGAGAGAGACAGAGAGAGAGAGAAGGGGGAGTGTGGGTGAGGGAGGGAAGGCAGATGAAGACAGAGAGAGAGAGAGAGAGAGAGAAGGGGGAGTGTGGGTGAGGGAGATAATGCAGAGAAAGATGGAGAAAGACACAGAGAGAAAGAGAGAGGCGGAGTGTGGGTGAGGGAGGGAAGGCAGAGAAAGACAGAGAGAGAGAGAGAGATAGAGAGAGAGAGAGAGAAAGAGAGAGAGAGCGAGAGAGAGAAATCCACACGTAAAACCTTGGTAAAGTGAATTTTGAAGTGTCACCACTGCTGGGATCTTGCTGTGCACCACCTGCCTGCAGAATTTGCTGCATTGTAACAGTGACTACATTTTAGAAGTGAATTCATTGTGTGTAAACCTCTCCTGAAGGCCTGGAATTAAAGTCCTGAGCTTGAAGCCGGTATAATTCCCGAATAATACTGGTGTTTTAGGTTCTGGGCTGAATTTGACAGTAAAATGTAACACCTGGGAGGGGGGGGGGGAGCATTTGAATTCAGATTTTCAGGGATGGGAATGTGGATTTATCTCTATCCTTTCGACAGGAGAGGGGATGGGGGTCACCAGTGTTTGTGTGTTTTTACAAAGAGGCAGAAACAGATATAGAGAGACAGAGAAATAGAGAGAGAGATAAATAACTGGAAATAACAGGGTAAACACAGAGGCAGACACACAGGCTCTGGGGGGTCTGCAGTGTTTAGTCACTGCCCAGCTCCCAGCCCCTGTAGAGAAGCTCCCCCGTACCCCAAACCCCATCTCCCACCCTCGAGGGTGTCTTGATTTCCAGTTAAATTAAATGCTGACCCAGTGATTAAGTTTGGTCACATTGATCTCAGTTTAAAGAGAGAATTTCACAGTTTCTGGGAACAGAATGGAGCTGATTGCTGCAAATGTCTGTCTGTAAATTGCAGCAATGTTGTCCACAGTGGGGTTTGAAGTGAAAAGTTTACAGGTTGTTTGGAAGCAGCTCCTTGTCATGTCTCTGCTCAGAGCTGCCTCTGTTACCTGGATTAACAGGACAATGGGCAGGTATTCAGCTCCTAAAACCCTGCCTCACATTCCAATCACTTCCCATTCTCTGGCTCTGTGTCGGGGGATGTGTCTGTAAGATGGGGAGTCACTGAGAGATTGTTTTATGTCAGTGAGTGAGAGAAAGAGCCCTGGGCTCTTTCTGTTTTATTTCTGTTCACAAATGCTTTGCTTTGTTTGAATCAATTTTATTTCTCTTTATTCCCAAGGAGAATCTTTTCGGAAGCTGCAGTTTTGATGATGCAGAGGGAGAATCTTTTGGCACGTGGAATTCTCAGAAAAGAGCTTTAACCAGAGAGGAAGATAATAAATATATATGTGTCATTGTCAAATTCATTTCAATACACAGAAAAGAAGACTGTGTGTTTTCGGGGCTGATAGAAAAACAAAGTGCTGGAAATGCTCAGTATTACCAGCAGTTTTTATTTCAGATTCCCAGCATCTGCATTATTTTGATTTTGTGTTTTTGGGTGTCTGTGGTTTTTTTACCACAAGGGAGGGGGCTGGAGGGAGCTCCGAAGGAAATAGTTTGGGAAGCTCCAGAGCAGTCAATGTAATCCCATAGATTTCTCTCTCTCCATCTCTGGCTGCATTTCGCTCTCTCTCAGTTCCACATCTCCTTTCCTGCAAGATTATCTCTGCATCTCCCAGCCCCTCCCCGAGACACCCCTCTCTATTCTAAATCTACATCTTACATTGTATCTCTGCCCCTCGACATCTTTCAGTCTCTGCATCTCTCTCTTTGTCTGGGATCTTTCTCAATACCTGCTTCTGACTCCCTGACTCTTTCATTCTCCATTTCCCTCCCCATTTGTTTCTCTCTCTCATTCACTCAGTTCTGTCCTAATCCCTGGATCTCTGCGTTCTATGTCTCTGTCCCTCTGTCTGGGGGTGGATTTGAACTCGCTGCCTTGGTGTTGTACAGGGTGATTGTGAACCGGGATTCTGCATTCCATCGCTGCCCAGTTTTGCTCTCATTGAGGTAAAAACAGGGAAGAGATGCTGAGCGGGGAGCCGATTCACAACCACCCTCCTCACCTCCACCCTGGTTGGCACCATTGGCACCAAGTCCATGTCCAGCCCAGTGTTTCTTTGCCTCTCTGTGTATCTGCTCCCTGTGTCTCTGCCTGTCTCCTTGTGGTTCAATGGGGGAAGGGACAGATCAGCCATGATCTAACATGGGTGGGACAGGCTCAAAGGGCTGAATGGCCTCCTCCCGTCCCTGTGCCAGTCAGCGAGTGTGAGGTTGTGCGTGTCTCCCCTGTTTGATTTCCTGAAGCCGATGGGGAGAACAGGTGAAACACCTTTCTGCAGGGAGGGATGTGTCTGGGGCTGGGATCTTGCTGTGTGTTAAAGGCTCAGAATGCCAGTTAGCCTCTGGGTGTCCTTGCTCTCTGCCCGGCCCTGTGTTTGGCCAGACAGGAGTTAAAGGTGCCGGGGGTCTGGGAGCCATTTGATAGAATTCCAATGGCTTATCCGGACGAGCAGCCACACTCAGGAAAGTGATGGAGGTTGGAATTACACAGAGGGGAGAGTGTGACTGGGACGGGAGTTACACAGGGGGGGAGGCTGTTCATGGGGGAGATGATACAGGGTGGGAATTAGTGGGGGGGGGCTTTTACAGCACAGGGAGGGTATTTAGAAAGGGGGGAGTGTTTAGAGTGGGGGCAGGGGGAGAATTAGAGGACAATATTCACAGAGGGAATTAGATATGTTAAAAATGGGAAGGGGGTGGGGGGGGAATTCTCCAGGTTTAAAATGGGAGGGGAGGGGATTCTCAAGGTTTAAAATGGGAGGGGGGAAGTTTCTCCAGTCTGTTCCGGGGGGGTTTAGATGTGAGACTGTTCACTGGGAGGGTGGAGGGTTAATTATATGGGGGTCTGTTCACAGGAGGGGTATTAGATTAGGGTCTGTTCCTGGGGGGTATTTAGATGGGTGTCTGTTCCTGGGGGGTATTTAGATGGGAGTCTGTTCCTGGCGGGTATTTAGATGGGTGTCTGTTCCTGGGGGATATTTAGATGGGAGTCTGTTCCTGGCAGGTATTTAGATGGGTGTCTGTTCCTGGGGGTATTTAGATGGGAGTCTGTTCCTGGGGGGTATTTAGATGGGTGTCTGTTCCTGGGGGATATTTAGATGGGTGTCTGTTCCTGGGGGGTATTTAGATGGGTGTCTGTTCCTGGGGGATATTTAGATGGGTGTCTGTTCCTGGGGGGTATTTAGATGGGTGTCTGTTCCTGGGGGGTATTTAGATGGGAGTCTGTTCCTGGGGGGTATTTAGATGGGTGTCTCTTCCTGGGGGCGGGTGGGGGGGGTGATTCTGATGGGTTGTCTTTGAACAGGGGAGGGGTAATTAGATGGGGTCTGTTCATAGTGAGGGTATTAGATGGGGGGGTCTGTTCACAGGGGTATATTTTCTGGGGGGAGGGCGGAAATAATTTCCAGGGGAGGGAATCATTTGCTGGGGGGGAATATTTGCGGGGGGAAATAATTTGAGGGGGGAGCTTTGCGGGAGGGAAATATTTTGCGGGGAGGGGGTAATATTTGCGGGGGGAGGGGTAATATTTGCGGCGGGGGGGGGGCAATCCAGAAAGAGAGAAAATGCCGCAAAGTGAGAGAAATCCAGAGAGAGCTAGAGAAAGTAAATAAAAGAGAGAAAAAGTCAGAAATGGAGGAAGGACAGAAAGAGACAGACAAAAAGAGGAGGGAAAAAAGTGGAGGGAAAGAACATAGACATAAAGAAATTGCAGGCAGCAAAGAGACAAACAGAAAGCCAGTGAGAGAAAGGCACACAGAGAATCACAGAGAGAGAGAGATTGAGAGACAGAAGGACAGAGAAAGCCATTGAGACAGAAAGACACAATCACTCAGAGAGAAACAGAGAGAGAACAGAGAGAGAGAAACACAAAGTGAGGGAGAGAGAGATGGGGAAACAGAGAGAGAGAGAGAGAAACAGAGAGAGAGAGAGAAACACACACACACAGAGAAACACAAAGTGAGGGAGAAAGCGATGGGGAAACACAGATAGAGAGAGAGAAACACAGAGAGACACAGAGAGAGAGAGAGAGAGAAATGCACACACACACAGAAACACACACATACACACACAGAAGTACAGAGAGAGAGAGAGAGAAACACACACACACAGAGAAACAGAGAGAGAGAAACAGAGAGAGAGAGAGAAACAAACAGAGAGAGAAACAGAGAGAGAGAGAGAAACAGATAGAGAGAAACAGAGAGAAACAGACAGACAGAGAGAGAGAAACCGACAGAGAGAGACAGAGAGAGAGAAACAGAGACAGAGAAACAGAGAGAGAGAAAGAGAGAGAGAGAGAGAGAGAGAGAGAAACAGAGAGGGAGGGAGAGATTGCGAGAGAGAGATTGAGTGAGAAGGAGGGAGAAAGGCAGAGAGAGACAATAAAGGTGTGATACTCACCATCCTACACGGTCTGTGCTCCATTGTTGGACTCTAACACCTTCCCTCCGTTAGCTCGTCCATGGGGAACAGATCCTGGAGAGGGAGATTGGGGTGGGAATTGGAGAAAACGGACTGGGACAGAGAGAGGGGGATACAGACTGTCACACACACACACTGTAATCAGCTTGAAATTCACCTGGACACAGAGACACAGAGAGTGAGACACAGAAACTCACCTTCGGACACCAGCCGCATGGAAAGAAAGAGTAGAGGCTGATGTTGTCCTAATATATTCCACAACCTGTCACTCAAAACAGCCAGTCCACCCAAAATACAGCTCATCCAACCAGATCTCAGGTTCCTCCATCTGGACACGGCCTCCCAGGTATGGGACAGTCCAAGGTGAGTTTCTGTGTAAACAGGGAATGGGTGAGAGAGGGATATTCCAGTCATATCCCAAATGGACCATTCCATGGTTTCAATCTCACATTGAAGAGCTGGAACCTGTCATAGCCACTAAGCGCATTGCACTGCTGAACTACAAGAAAGCCGCCAGCGAGTTAACATCCGTAGCACTTAAAGCAGCCAGAAGCGCTGCACAAAGAACAGCCAGGCGCTGTGCAAATGACTACTGGCAACACCTATGCAGTCGTATTCAGCTGGCCTCTGACACAGGAAATATCAGCGGGATGTATGATGGCATTAAGAGAGCTTTTGGGCCAAACATCAATAAGATCGTCCCCCTCAAATCTAAATCAGGGGACACAATCACTGACCAATGCAAGCAAATAGACCGCTGGGTGGAGCACTACCCAGAACTGTACTCCAGAGAAAATGTTGTCACTGAGACCGCCCTCAATGCAACCCTGTCTCTGACAGTCACGGATGAGCTGGACGTACAGCCAACAAAATCGTAACTCAGTGATGCCATTGATTCTCTAGCCAGCGGGGAAGCCCCTGGGTAGGACAGCATTACCCCTGAAATAATCAAGAGTGCCAAGCCTGTTACACTTTCAGCTCTGCACGAACTGCTTTGCCTGTGCTGGGACGAAGGAGCAGAACCACAGGACATGCGTGATGTCAATATCATCACCCTCTATAAGAACAAGGGTGACCGCGGTGACTGCAACAACTACCGTGGAATCTCCCTGCTCAGCATAGTGGAGAAAGTCTTCGCTCGAGTGGCTTTAAACAGGCTCCAGAAGCTGGCTGAGCACGTCTACCCTGAGGCACAGTGTGGCTTTCGAGCAAAGAGATCCACCATTGACATGCTGTTCTCCCATCGCCAGCTACAGGAGAAATGCCGTGAACAACAGATGCCCCTCTACATTGCTTTCATTGATCTCACCAAAGCCTTTGGCCTCGTCAGCAGGAGTGGTCTCTTCAGACTACTAGAAAAGATCGGATGTCCACCAAACTACTAAGTATCATCACCTCATTCCATGACAATATGAAAGGCACAATTCAGTATAGCGGCACCTCATCAGACCCCCTTTCCAATTCTGAGTGGCGTGAAACAGGGCTGTGTTCTCGCACCCACACTGTTTGGGATGTTCTTCTCCCTGCTGCTCTCACATGCATTTAAGTCCTCAGAAGAAGGAATTTTCCTCCACACAAGATCAGGTGGCAGGTTGTTCAAACTTGCCCGTCTAAAAGCGAAGACCAAAGTACGGGGGAAAGGAAATTATGATGCGATTAGGCAAGATTTAGGATGCGTAGGATGGGGAAGGAAACTGCAGGGGATGGGCACAATCGAAATGTGGAGCTTATTCAAGGAGCAGCTACTGCGTGTCCTTGATAAGTATGTACCTGTCAGGCAGTGAGGAAGTTGTCAAGCGAGGGAGCCGTGGTTTACTAAAGAAGTTGAAGAGCTTGTCAAGAGGAAGAAGAAGGCTTATGTTAGGATGAGACGTGAAGGCTCAGTTAGGGCGCTTGAGAGTTACAAGCTAGCCAGGAAGGATCTAAAGGGAGAGATAAGAAGAGCAAGGAGAGGAAACGAGAAGTCATTGGCGGATAGGATCAAAGAAAACCCTAAGGCTTTCTATAGGTATATCAGGAATAAAAGAATGACTAGAGATAGGTTAGGGCCAATCAAGGATAGTAGTGGGAAGTTGTGTGTGGAATCGGAGGAGATAGGGGAAGTGTTAAATGAATATTTTCCGTGAGTATTTACAGTGGAGAAAGAAAATGTTGTCGAGGAGAATACTGAGATACAGACGACTAGGCTAGATGGGATTGAGGTTCACAAGGAGGAGGTGTTAGCAATTTTGGAAAGTGTGAAAATAGATAAGTCCCCTGGGCCAGATGGGATTTATCCTAGGATTCTCTGGGAAGCCAGGGAGGAGATTGCAGAGCCTTTGTCCTTGATTTTTATGTCATCATTGTCGACAGGAGTAGTGCCAGAAGACTGGAGGATAGCAAATGTTGTCCCCTTGTTCAAGAAGGGGAGTAGAGACAGCCCTGGTAATTATAGACCTGTGAGCCTTACTTCGGTTGTGGGTAAAATGTTGGAAAAGGTTATAAGAGATAGGATTTATAATCATCTTGAAAAGAATAAGTTCATTAGAGATAGTCAGCACGGTTTTGTGAAGGGTAGGTCGTGCCTCACAAACCTTATTGAGTTTTTTGACAAGGTGCCCAAAAAGTTGGATGAGGGTAAAGCCGTGGATGTGGTCTATATAGATTTCAGTAAGGCGTTTGATAAAGTTCCCCATGGTAGGCTATTGCAGAAAATACAGAAGTATGGGATTGAAGGTGAATTAGTGCTTTGGATCAGAAATTGGCTAGCTGAAAGAAGACAGAAGGTGGTGGTTGACGGTAAATGTTCATCCTGGAGTATAGTTTCTAGTGGTGTACCGCAAGGATCTGTTTTATGGCCACTGCTGTTTGTCATTTTTATAAATGACATGCATGAGGGTGTAGAAGGGTGGGTTAGTAAATTTGCGGATGACACGAAGGTCGGTGGAGTTGTGGATAGTGCTGAAGGATGTTGTAGGGTACAGAGGGACATAGCTAGGCTGCAGAGCTGGGCTGAGAGATGGCAAATGGAGTTTAATGCGGAAAAGTGTGAGGTGATTCACTTCGGAAGGAGTAACAGGATTGCAGAATACTGGGCTAATGGGAAGATTCTTGGTAGTGTAGATGAGCAGAGAGATCTTGGTGTCCAGGTACATAAATCCCTGAAAGTTGCCACCCAGGTTAATAGAGCTGTTAAGAAGGCATATGGTGTGTTAGCTTTTATTAGTAGGGGGATCGAGTTTCGGAGCCACGAGGTCATGCTGCAGCTGTACAGAACTCTGGTGCGGCCGCACCTGGAGTATTGCGTGCAGTTCTGGTCACCGCATTATAGGAAGGATGTGGAAGCTTTGGAAAAGGTGCAGAGGAAATTTACTAGGATGTTGCCTGGTATGGAGGGAAGGTCTTACGAGGAAAGGCTGAGGGACTTGAGGTTGTTTTCGTTAGAGAGAAGGAGGAGGAGAGGTGACTTAATCAGAGGGTTGGACAGGGTGGATAGTGAGAGCCTTTTTCCTCGGATGGTGATGGAAAACACAAGGGGACATTGCTTTAAGTTGAGGGGTGATAGATATAGGACAGATGTTTACTCAGAGAGTAGTCGGGGCGTGGAACGCCCTGCCTGCAACAGTAGTAGACTCGCCAACTTTAAGGGCATTTAAGTGGTCATTGGATAGACATATGGATGAAAATGGAATAGTGCAGGTCAGATGGTTTCACAGGTCGGCGCAACATCGAGGGCCGAAGGGCCTGTACTGCGCTGTAATGTTCTATGTTCTAATGTTCTATGTTCTACGGAAAGTCCTCATCAGGGAACTCCTCTTTGCTGACGATGCTGCATTAACATCTCACACTGAAGAGTGTCTGCAGAGACTCATTGACAGGTTTGCGGCTGCCTGCAATGAATTTGGCCTAACCATCAGCCTCAAGAAAACGAACATCATGGAACAGGACCTCAGAAATGCCCCATCTATCAATATCGGCGACCACACTCTGGAAGTGGTTCAAGAGTTCACCTACCTAAGCTCAACTATCACTGTCTCTCGATGCAGAATTAAACAAGTGCATGGGAAAGTCTTCCTCTGCTATGTCCAGACTGGCCAAGAGAGTGTGGGAAAATGGCGCACTGACACAGAACACAGACGTCCGAGTCCATCAAGCCTGTGTCCTCAATACCTTGCTCTACGGCAGCGAGGCCTGGACAACATACGTCAGCCAAGAGCAATGTCTCAATTCATTCCATCTTCACTGCCTCCGGAGAATCCTTGGCATTAGGTGGCAGGACCGTACGACCAACACAGAAGTCCTCGAGGCGGCCAACATCCCCAGCATATACACACTACTGAGCCAACGGCGCTTGAGATGGCTTGGCCATGTGAGCCGCATGGTAGATGGCAGGATCCCCAAGGACACATTGTACTGTGAGCTCGTCACTGGTACCAGACCCATCAGCCGTCCATGGCTCCGCTTTAAAGACGTCTGCAAACACGACATGAAGTCCTGTGACATTGATCACAAGTCGTGGGAGTCAGTTGCCAGCGTTCGCCAGAGCTGGCGGGCATCCATAAAGGCGGGACTAAAACGTGGTGAGTCGAAGAGACTTAGCAGTTGGCAGGAAAAAAGACAGAAGCGCAAGGAGAGAACTAACTGTGTAACAGCCCCGACAACGAATTTTATCTGCAGCACCTGTGGAAGAGCCTGTCACTCTAGAATTGGCCTTTATAGCCACTCCAGGCGCTGCTGCACAAACCACTGACCACCTCCAGGCGCTTACCCATTGTCTCTCGAGACAAGGAGGCCAAAGAAGAAGATATCCCAGAACCTGTCACACAAAACAGGCAGTCCACCCAAAATACAGCTCATCCAGCCAGCTCTCAGCTTCCCCCATCTGGACACTGCCTCCCAGTATGGGACAGTCCAAGTTGAGTCTCTGTGTAAACAGGGAATGGGGGAGAGAGGGACATTCCAGTCATATCCCAAATGGACCATTCCAGACAGAAACCTGTCTATCTGTCTCTCTCTCCCTCCCCCAAAAACCTCATTAACAGAGCAGAAAAGCTGCTGTAATTTAAAACCTGGAGGGGCTGCTTTGGATAATGGCCATTTAACACTAATTGCATTAAATGTCTTTCACTATTCACCTCCAGTTAACAGGAAGTTCAGAAAATGACTGAAAATGTCTCACTGCAGTTACCTTGAAATTCTGACAAAGAGATTTTGCTGGAGAGACCGGTTTGACTGCAGTATAAACAGGCAGTTTTAATTCAGATTTTCAATTCCACTGTGTGACAAAGGCTGAAACTAGAGACAGGTTAATGGTGCAGCCAAGAGAACTTTTACAACCAGTGACATTTCAGACAACAATTCTCACCCATATTTACAGTTATATTTGTCAGTGATTCTTTGTACTGTATTTGCTGCTGTATTTATGCATTAGCCTGTAATCAATCAAAAAAACCTTCTTAACATTTACCAGTTTAATGTTGCAAGGGTTTACAAAGCTATGAAATGGCCATTTAACACAAATGGTGTTAAAGATCTTCCACTTTTCACCTCCAGTTTATAGAAAGTTCAGCGATAAAGACCTCCACATTCTGACAGAGTTTTTACTGCTGCAATAAAGTGTCACTTGCTTCCAGGGTCCACACTAACCTATTTCATTGGAACAAACCCAACTGGAACTGAATCTGTTTTCTTCATCATCTTGTAAAAGTGCATCAGCTCACCCTTAAATCTATCCTTATCTGAAGTATAGAGTCCTGTCTCTTTCAGCATATCGTACAACAAAGATGCTCCAAAGTGGAAATCTGTCTCTTTTGCTAATTTATTACACTACCCACTAAAGTTGCATTTTAATCACTCCTAGCCAATTTTAATCACTCCAAAATTGTTGGCCATTCCTTGAAACCTCTCCCCCTTTCTCTCTCACATACAAACACAGTCTTCCTTCGAGACTGGTAAACCTCCTCTGCACTCTCTCCTAGGCCTTGACATCCTTCCTAAAGTGTGGTGCCCAGGATCGAACACAATACTGCAGTTGAGGCCTAACCAGCAGTTTGAATGAGGCGATTGATTTTAATTCCTTGTCTTAATTATGTTTAAAAAAATCATCATCTGCAGTAACAGGCTTGCTGATGCTCTTTACTCAAATGGCAATGATCTTTAAATTCGTGTTTTTTAATGCATTACTGCAAATATCTCCTTCAGTCTGGAGAAGCTCACAGTTGTCTGGTGAGAACACAATGTGTCAATGGAAAGGAATGAGATATAATAAAATAAGGGAGCTCGGTTAGTGGTTACTCTGAGATGGGAAAGGGTCCAGGTTCCAATTCCAGGATCTGTGCTGACAGAGCTGATTGCACAGAGACCAGAAGAATGCAATGGCATTCACAAACAATATGCACACAAACACACAAAAACCTTCAAAGAAGAGATATTTCAGGCCCTCCAATGGGAATGGTGTGGGAATGGGGTAGGGATATTCCAGTGAATGTTGCAAATGGTTCATTTCAGGACCCTATCACTCTCTCCCTCTCCTCCTGCACAACACCCCCGCCCCTACCCCCCATCCCCAAGACCTCATTAACAACTGAATGTAGAAAAACTGCTGCAATGTAAAACCTGGAGCGGCCTGTTTGGAAAATGGTCATTTGATATAAATTGTATTAAATGCCTTTCACTATTCATCCACAGTTTACAGAAAGGGCAGCAATAACTTGAAATTCTGGCAAAGAGTTCTTGCTGGCGAGGCCTGTTTGCTACAGTTTGAGGAACAAACAATTTTTCTTTGCTTTCTCAGTTTCTCTGGGTGACAATCCCTGAAATTACAACCAGGTAAATGATGCAGCCAAGAAAGCTTTTAAAACTGGTGACATTTCACAGAACAATTCTGACCCATATTTACACTTGTATCTGTAAACGATTTGCATCATGATGTTGTTGAATTAATGCATTATCCAGTAAGCATTCTATTTTTATTTATTTTATTTAGAGATACAGCACTGAAACAGGCCCTTCGGCCCACTGAGTCTGTGCCGACCCACAACCATCCCTTTATTAACCTTGCAGTAATCCCATATTCCCTCCCACCTACCTATACTAGGAAAAATTTACAACAGCCAATTTATCTATCAATCTGCAAGTCTTTGGCTGTGGAAGGAAACCGGAGCACCCGGCAAAAACCCACAGGTCACAGGTAGCACCACAGAATCGAAACCCGGTCCCTGGAGCTGCGAGCCTGCGGTGCTAAACACTGTGCCACTGTGCCACCCGTTGAAAATAACTTTCTCAACATTTACCACTGTAAAATCACAAGGATTTACAAAGTTGAGAAACAGCCATTTCGCACAAATGTTATGAAAGGTCTTTCACTTTTCACCTCCAGTTTACATAAAGTTCAGCAATAACTACCTCGAAAATGAGGCAATGAGTTTTTGCTGCTGCATTAAAGTGTCACTTGTTTCACTTTCCATCTTAACTGTTTCTATCCTCTGCTTCCCTGGGGGATTCAGACGGATTTTTGTCACTTGTTTATCACTGTCCAAATTCAGGAGCTACTAGTTAATCTGCAGCTGCCTTGGGGAAGCAAATAACATTCAAATTCTTTCATTCAGTTTGGATAAATGAGGACAGTTTGTTTCCAGTAGCAGAGAGGGGTCAGGAACCAGACAGCACAGAATGAAGGTGAATAAAAATGGGAGAGAGCTGCGAGGAGATAAACAGGGGAAATAATCCACCACAAGTAGTTCTGGTCTGGAATTCACTGTCTGACAGGTTGGTGAAAGCAGATTTAATATCTATTTTCAAAAGACAATTACATCAATACTTCAATTCCTCTCACCAATAGTAGAGAAGATCTTCTTCTTTGGCCTCCTTATGTCGAGAGATAATGGGTAAGCGCCTGGAGGTGGTCAGTGGTTTGTGAAGCAGCGCCTGGAATGGCTATAAAGGCCAATATTAGAGTGACAGGCTCTTCCACAGGTGCTGCAGAGAAATTTGTTTGTCGGGGCTGTTACACAGTTGGCTCTCCCCTTGCGCCTCTGTCTTTTTTCCTGCCAACTACTAAGTCTCTTCGACTCGCCACACTTTAGCCCTGTCTTTATGGCTGCCCGCCAATTCTGGCGAGAAGATAACAGCACAAAAAGGGAAGTGAGAGATGTTAGAACTTTAGTGATGAAGAATTCAACGCAACTTAATCAGAGAATTTTTATTTGTAAATGAATATTTGGACTTTATTTGATCTTGTTTTATTTCTGCATCAGCACCGACTCACTCAAAATAATTTTTCAAACAGAAACCAGGTTAACGTTTACATAGTTGGAAAATTACCATTTAACACAAGATGTATTTAAATTATTTCATTAAGCATCTAAATGTTGCATAAAGTGTCAGACCGACACAAACATACATTCCTCTAACTTACAGCAAACTTTCAAACTCTTTGGAACACAGAATCTCCCCATCAGCAATGGCTCAGTACCTCCATCTGCTGGTGTCCCTGTGTCACTGCAGTTACTGCCCCTCTCACCATCTCCATCTGCTGGTGTACCTGCCTCACTGCAGTTACTGATCCTCTCACCATCTCCATCTGCTGGTGTCCCTGTATCACTGCAGCTACTTTCCCTCTCACCATCTCCATCTGCTGGTATCCCTGTCTCACTGCAGTTACTGCTAATCTCACCATCTCCATCTGCTGGTGTCTCTATCTCACTGCAGTTACTGCGCCTCTCACCATCGCCATCTGCTGGTATCCCTGTCTCACTGCAGTTACTGCTCCTCTCACCATCTCCATCTGCTGTTCCCTGTCTCACTGCAGTTACTGCCCCCACTCACCATCTCGATCTGCTGGTGTCCCTGATTCACTGTAGTTACTTCCCCCTCTCACCATCTCCATCTGCTGGTGTCCCTGTCTCACTGCAGTTACTGTCCCCCCTCACCATCTCCATCTGCTTGTGTCCCTGTCTCACTGCAGTTACTGCCCCCTCTCACCATCTCCATCTGCTGGTATCCCTCTCTCACTGCAGTTACTTCCCCCTCTCACCATCTCCATCTGCTGGTGTCCCTGTCTCACTGCAGTTACTGTCCCCCCTCACCATCTCCATCTGCTTGTGTCCCTGTCTCACTGCAGTTACTGCCCCCTCTCACCATCTCCATCTGCTGGTATCCCTCTCTCACTGCAGTTACTGCTCCTCTCACCATCTCCATCTGCTGGTGTCCCTGTCTCACTGCAGTTACTTGAAGCTGTCCAATGGACAACACAGGCTCTTCAGCAGTTGGACAGTCAGTAGTCTAGTCCAGTTGAAGTGATGCTCTTCTTCGTCCAGCGGTGAATACAGCAATTACGGTTCAGTAGTTGAAGTAATTGATTATTTTCTTTTAAGAAATTAACCTGGCTTGACTTATCAGAATTCAGAGAGTATAATAAATAGGATTTAAATAAACTGTGGGAGAGCTCTCTTTCCTTCAGTATATGCTGGCAGAACAGATATCTGTGTGTCTCTTAACTGTGTCTGTCAAAAGCCAGTTATTTTAGCTAATTTTTCAAAAGGCAATCAGCAACATTGTATCTTTGTCCTTGTTCTCCAAATGGCTGTTTCTGGGTAACCAGGCTGCTTTATTTGAATCTAGTTAGTTTCCTCTCCGTATGGTTGCTTCCAACGGCAACTAAAATGCATCATCTTAGCAATTTCTGAGGCTTGATTGTTCTTAAAGCAGGAATGATCCTTTTACAGCCTTAAAAGCATGCTGCATACTTCCTGGAAAAGAATTAAAAAATGAACTACATGATCATAACAATGTAAAAAGATAGAGATGAGAAAAAATGTTTAAAAAATAATGTTTAATTAGCTTAATTAGATTCCTTATAATTAATTAAACAAACCCCAGTCGAAGAAAAGTAAAAAGTGGTTGAATCTTCTGTTTATTTATAAGGCATAACGTTTTTCAGTATTAGAAGGATGTAAATTAGTAACGTAAGTGGTTGCAGAGTAGAGGTATTAATTAAAATAATTAAGAATATAATTAATTAATTAATTAAGTAAGTAAAACACAATCGGAATGGCAGGGCTAGGGATATGTTGCAGCTCTAGTATGTGGGAGCTGCTGGACACGAGTGTGATCCACTGCAACCACAGCTGCAGTAAGTGTCTGCTGCTCGAGGAACTTCACCTCAGAGTTGATGAGCTGGAGGCCAAGTGACAACACTGTGAAGCATCAGGAAGGGGAAAAGTTACTTGGACACTTTGTTCATGAAGGCAGTCACACCACTTAGGCTAGGGTTTTGTGATTTGGTCAGTGGTCAGGAACAGGAGGGTGTGACTGCGAGTGGGGCAGGTAAGGGGATTGAGAAGTTTTATGTGGAGGAGCCTCAGCACATGCAATTGTTCAACAAGTTAGAGGTTCTTGCAGCTTGTATGGAAGAGAGTGGGGACAGGAGGGCGGATGAACAAACTGACATTAGCACTGTGGTGCAGGAGGCCACTCAAATGGGAGGAGTAAACAGGAATGCAGTGGTCGTAGGGGACAGTACAGTCAGTGGGATCGACACTGTTCTCTGCACTCAAGTGCGTGACTCCTGAAGGCTGTGTTGCCGGAGTTCAGAAAATTTTCTCAGGGATGAAAAGGAACTTACAGTGGAAGGGGGAGGGTCCAATTGTTGTGGTCCACTCGGCTACCAACGACATAGATAGGACTAAGATAGTGGTTATATTTAGAGATTATGAGCAGCTAGGGGCTAAATTAAAAAGCAGAACCACAAAGGTAATCATCTCTAGATTACTATCTAAAGCACCTAAAAATTGGAATTGGATAAATAAGATGAGAGTGCTGAATGCGTGGCTGAAAACTTGGTGTTGGAGAAATGGGTTTCGATTCATGGGACACTGGCACAAGTACTGCGGAGAGACGGAACTGTATCTTTGGAATGAGCTTCCCTTGTGCCATGCTGGAAACAGTGTCCTGACGAGTATTACAAATAGGGTATGAGAGGGCTTCATATAGGGGGTGGCACGGAGCGGGGTGGGGGGAAGAGAGATGTGGTACTGTAATATTCATGGGTGATTTTAATGTACATATAGATTGGACGAATCAGATTTGCAAAGGCAGTCTGGAAGATAAGTTCCTGGAGCATATTTAGTACACATTTCTTAGAGCAGTACGTTCTGGTGCCAATCAAGGAAATGGTCATTTTAGACCTGGTAATATTCAATGAGAAAGGATTAATTAATGGCCTCATAGGAAAGAAGCCTCTAAGCAACAGTGATCATAACATGATAGACATAACATAAATGGAATAGAATGCTGCGGGCCAACCTTTTCATCGAAATTCATTGAACTACGTGAAGCACATTGCAGGATGCTAATTGTCATAATACTAGCAGGTTATTTAACTTCACTGTACCCCACTAAAAGGATGGAAATTCTGGACATAATTTTAACTTTGGTCGAGGCCTGCACCATTTAATGAAGTAAAGGGAAGAAAGCGGGTTTGGTCACTAGATATGGGATCAGTCGTTATTAGTTGCAGAACTTCCAAAGTTGAAGGAACTGACTAATTTGAACATTGTCCAGTGGTATAACTGGGTGATAACGAATTCGCCGCCCATTATACACCATGCCTGACTTTCGATTCCACTCAATCCAAATTGATCTCGCCAGTTTTATAGCATTGATCAAAGTAAAAATAACCCAATGATTTTAGTATCATTCCATCTATTTAATATCTGTGTCTCTGCGTACAACAAAGATTGTTGGTATCAAGCTATTTTTGTCTCAGAATTCTCCCTCCCACCACCTCCAGCCAGAATGTTTCCGGATTATTTCCTCTCTCTCTCATTTTCACAGTTAACTTGTTACCGATTCTCATCCTGCCTTGAGGAAAGTGTGGATTCTCCAAATGGCTCACTAGTTAACTGGCAGCAATCGAAATAGAAGATCTGACGATCAGTAGTTATTATGTAAATCTGTGGCAGCTCAATGATATTTGTTTCATTTTTACTCCCTTGTAATACTGCCACCGTGCGTATTCCATCTGGTTTTGTGCTGCAGGACCATTGATCACTCCGTCTGGGTCACGATCGCTTTCACCTTTGTTTCATTTGTTTCTATTCGCTGCCAGCTGTTAAAAAGGAAATATTGCAATGAAAAAAATATGGCTGTGGCCCCGGCAACATTGTGCTTTGCTACTGCTGTGTTGAAAATGTCCAGATTTATTTTACACCCGGCAATGCTTACACTCGAATTAAGAACTGTTAGCTGACGTTATATGAACCAATGACGGTATATTATACTTATTAATTCCCTTCTTGCTGGTTTAGCTGCTACACGCGGTAACAGTCACATACATGGCTGTCACCAATAGATGGTGCAGAGTCTATGGAACAATCACATTCACGATGCTGGTGAGGTGTCGGAAATCAATAATCTTACTCCTCCCTGTATCGGGAAATTTTGTATTTCTGCTGATGATGCGTATCGTGATAATCTGTTCACTGAAACAATTCACTTGCAGGAACTTAACCTTATTTCTTGTTCTCAATGAAAGGTCTCTAATGCTTCAGCTACTCAATTGTTGTCCATTCACTTGCAATTATTCGATAACCCAAACTAAATTGCGAGAGAACCTGAGAAATGCAACGAAATTCACGTTCACTGTCGTTGGCGAGTTAAATAATAAAAGTAACCAACTGAGCCACCATTGTGGAATTAGAATTCAGAAACTGACACTGACACTGGAGTGGAAATCCATTAAATTCAGAGTATTCACCAATACATTAACTTGAGGAACCGACTTCAAAATAAACGATTATCTGTCATAAGAATATTGCAACACAACTGGCCAATGAATATGCTGGATTCAGTCTGGAGAAGAGGATTGAAGACAAACTCTAACCCTGTCAACCCAATATGCTGCATCACCAGCCCAGGGCATGAAGTAGATCAGCTCAAAGACGCCTCTCAAAAACACGATGCAGAATAAGTTCTGGAGACATTGCTAACTGTCAATACAAAGATTAGAATAGAATTTCGTTTGGGGTAACGGTACAAAATGGGTAGTGGCGGATGGCCGCCCGCCTTACACACCGCCCGATTTTCACTTCCACTGAAGTCACGGAAATTGACCTCCACCACAATTTGATACTCAGCAATCAAACTAATACTGAATCACAGTGAAACACTGAGCTGCATTTATAAACTGTTATTAATTGAATTAAATGGTTGTTTATTCATTACCTGTTAGTGAAATTGCTACATTTATTACAACTATTATTTAGTAATTATTAACATTATTGTTTGCACTAAAGTAATCATTGTGATTTGTTAGTCAATAAACAATCGTTAGTCCATGATATATTGTCTGACTTCTTTGAAGATTTAGCAAGAAAATGGCAATTCATTCATTCATTCAGTAGTTTATGGGTATTCTGATTCCAGGCCGTTCAGGTGAACTCACATTTAATCCGAATTGGGTAAGGGATCGTTCAAGGATAGACAGCAGTTTGTAGCAAAGAATTACAAATAATTTGTGAGGGATATTATTCCGAAGCTGCAAGATTAGTATCAGCACTGGTTTCCCAGCAGTAGGTGTATCAAAAACAGGGGCTAAAAATTGCAGGGTTAGAGCTAGTGTTGCAGGAACACCATTAGTACTGCAGAGGTTGAGGCAGAGCTCTGGATCCAGTGGTAAGCATATCAGCGGTGCTGCAAAATAGGACAGTGCTTGTGTTCCTGCAATTGGTACAACAGTACAGCTGCAAAACTGGTCATCAGCAGAATTATCATAAGATCATAAGAACTAGGAGCAGGAATAGGCCATCCGGCCCCTTGGGCCTGCTCTGCCATTCAATAAGATCATGGCTGATCTTTTCGTGGACTCAGATCCACTTACCCACGTTCTCACCGTATCCCTTAATTCCTTTATTGTTCAAAAATATATCTACCTTAGCTTTAAAAACGTTTACTGAAGAAGCGTCAACTACTTCACTGGGCAAGGAATTCCATAGATTAACAACCCTCTGGGTGAAGAAGTTCCTTCTTAATTCAGTCCTAAATCTGCTCCCTCTAATCTTGAGGCTATGCCCTCTTGTCCCAGCTTCACCTGTCAGTGGAAACATCCTCTCGACTTGTATCTTATCTATTCCCTTCATAATTTTATATGTTTCTATAAGATCCCCTCTCATTCTTCTGAATTCCAATGAATATAATCCCAATCTACACAGTCTCTCCTCATAAGCCAACCCCCTCAACTCCGGAATCAACCTAGTGAACCTCCTCTGCACCCTCTCCAGTGCCAGTACATCCTTTCTCAAGTAAGGAGACCAAAACTGCACACAGTACTCCAGGTGCGGCCTCACCAGTACCTTATACAGCTGCAACATAACCTCTCTGCTTTTAAACTCAATCCCTTTAGCAATGAAGGACAAAATTCCATTTGCCTTCCTAATTATTTGCTGTACCTGCAGACCAACCTTCTGCAATTCATGCACAAGGACACCCAGGTCCCTCTGCATAGCAGCATGCTGCAACTTTTTACCATTCAAGTAATAATCCTTTTTACTGTTACTCCTACCGAAATGAATGACTTCACACTTATCAACATAGCATTCCATCTGCCAAACCTTTGCCCACTCACTCAATGTATCCATGTTCCTCTGCAAGGTTTCACAGTCATCTGCACACTTTGCTCTGCCACTCATCTTAATGTCATCTGCAAACTTTGACACCCTACACGTGGTCCCCAACTCCAAATCATCTATATAAATTGTAAATAATTGCGGTCCCAACACCGATCCCTGAGGCACACCACTAGTGACTGATTGCCTTCCAGAATAGCACTCATTTATCCCCACTCTCTGCTTCCTGTTAGTCAACCAATCCTCTATCCATGCTAATACTTTACCCCTAACGCCATGCATCCTTATCTTATACAGCAGCCTCTTGTGCGGCACCTTGTCGAAGGCGTTTTGGAAATCTAGGTACACCACATCCACTGGGTCCCCATTGTCCACCTTGCTCGTAATGTCATCATAGAATTCCAAAAGATTTGCCAAGCATGACCTGCCCTTCATGAACCCATGCTGCGTCTGCCCAACTGGACAATTTCTATCGAGATGCCCTGCTATTTCTTCCTTGATAATAGACTCAAGCATCTTCCCCACTACAGAGGTTAAGCTAACCGGTCTATAATTCCCCATCTTTTGCCTACCTCCCTTTTTAAACAGTGGCGTCACATCTGCTGTTTTCCAATCAGCTGGGACTACCCCAGAGTCCAGCGAATTTAGGAAAATTACCGCCAGTGCACCTGCTATTTCTCTCGCCATCTCTTTTAGTACCCTGGGATGCATTCCATCAGGGCCAGGAGACTTATCAATCATTAGCTCCATTAGCTTGCCCAACAATATCTCTTCCGTAATAATGATTGTTTCCAGGTCCTCACCTACGATCGTCACTTTGTCAATTACTGGCATGTTATTAATGTCCTCCACTGTGAAGACCGATACAAAATACCTGTTCAATGCCTCGGCCATTTCATCATATCCCATAACTAAATTCCCCTTCTCATCCTCTAAAGGACCAACGTTTACTTTAGCCACTCTTTTTCGTTTTATATACTTATAGAAACTTTTGCTATCTGTCCTTATATTCTGTGCTAGTTTTTTCTCATGTTCTATCTTGCTTTTCTTTATAGCTCCTTTTGTGGCTTTCTGTTGACCTTTAAAGTTTTCCCAATCTTCTAGTTTCATGCTGTTTTTGGCCACTTTGTATGCCTTCTCTTTCAATTTGATAGCCTCCCTTATTTCCTTAGACACCCATGGCAGATTACCCCTTTTCTTCCAGTCCTTCCTTTTCACTGGAATATACTTTTGCTGAGCACTTTGAAAAATTGCTTTGAAAGTCCTCCACTGCTCGTCAACTGTCCCACCATAAAATCTTTGTTTCCAGTCTACTTTAGCCAAGTCTTCCCTCATTCTATTGTAGTCCCCCTTGTTCAAGCACAGGACCCTGGTATTGGATTTTATCTTCACACTCTCCATCTGTATTCTAAATTCAACCAAACTGTGATCACTCCTTCCAAGAGGATCCCTAACTATGAGGTCATTAATTATTCCTGTCTCATTACACAGGACTAGATCTAGGATAGCTTGCTCCCTCGTCGGTTCCATTACATACTGTTCAAGAAAACTATCACGGATACACTCAATGAACTCCTCCTCAAGGCTACCCTGACTGAGCTGGTTCGACCAATCTACATGTAGATTAAAATCCCCCATGATAATTGCCGTACCATTTTTACAGGCATTAGTTATTTCTTTGTTTATTGCCCGCCCCAATGTGATGTTATTATTTGGTGGCCTATAGACTACGCCTATCAATGACTTTTTCTTCTTAGAGTTTCTAATTTCCACCCAAATAGATTCAACCTCATTCTCCATAGAACCTATATCATCTCTCAGCACCGCCCTGATGTCATCCTTGAATATCAGAGCTACACCACCACCCTTACCTTCCTGTCTGTCCTTCCGAATAGTCTGGTACCCCTGGATATTCAACTCCCAGTTGTGACCAACCTGTAACCATGTCTCCGTAATGGCTACCAAATCATATTCATTTGTGATGATTTGCGCCATTAACTCATCAACCTTGTTACGAATGCCACGGGCATTCAGGTAAAGTGCCTTTATGCTAGCTTTCTTACCCTCATGATTTCCAATATCTCTAATAACTCCTGAGTTATCCTTCCTTTCTGCTTCTTTCATAGTCTGCCCTGAACTTAAACCCTCCTGCTCACATGTTAACTTGCTGCTTACCTTTTTATTTACCATCATAATCCCTGTCGTTTTCCCTTTCCCTTCTCCCTGAGTCACTAGTTTAAAGTCCTAGAGACCACCCTATTTATCCGTTTCGCTAGAACACTGGTTCCAGATCTGTTTAGGTGGAGACCATCCCATCGGTACAGATCCCCCCGGTTCCAAAACTGATGCCAATGCCCCATGAAATGGAACCCCTCTTTCCCACACCACTCCCTTAGCCATGTGTTTACTTCCCTAATATTCTTATCCCTAACCCAATTTGCACGTGGCACGGGCAGTAATCCGGAGATTATGACCCTCGAGGACCTGTTCCTTAATTTCGTTCCTAGTGCTTTATAATCCCCAAACAGGTCCTCCATCCTAGCCTTGCCTATGTTGTTAGTCCCAACGTGGACCACATCAACTGGATCCTCCCCCTCCTGCTCCAATATCCTTTCAAGCCAGTCAGAAATGTCCTGCACCCTGGCACCAGGCAGGGAACACACCATGCGGGACTCACGATCCAGCTTGCAAAGGATACTATCCATCCCCCTAATTATAGAATCCCCTATAACTACCACTTGTCTTTTTGCTCCCTCCTCTTGAATGGCCTTCTGCACCATGGTGCCATGGTCAGTTGGCTCATCCTCCCCGCAGCCCTTTTCCTCATCCACACAGGGAGCAAGTATCTCGTACCAGTTGGATAAGGTCAAAGGCTGAGGCTCCTCCACTCCTTAACTCAGGATCTCCCTACCTGCCTCAATTAGAGTAGCTTGTTTACCATTAGAGCAACATACAGGGGTCTTGAAAAGGAATAGAAGCAGCTGTACGAAAGGAAGAAGATTTTCATCTCTGACATAACTGTAGGGAACATGAGTTACATGTACTAGTACGAGAGGACTTTTTTATTCCTTCATGGGATGTGCACATCACTGTCTAGGCCAGCAGTTATTGCCTGTCGCTAATTGCCTTTGCAAAGGTGGTGCTGAACTGTCTTCTTGAACCGCTGCAGTCTATGTGGGGGAGGTACACCCACAGTGCTGTTAGGAAGGGATTTTCAGGATTTTGAGCCAGCCACAGGGAAGGAACGACGATTTAGTTCCAATTTCCGTGCATCTGCTGCCTTTGTCCTTCTAGGTGGCAGCGGTTGTGGGTTTGGAAGGTGCTGTCTAAAGTACCTTGGTGTGTTGCCAGAGTGCATCTTATGGTTGGTGCACACTGCTGCCACTGTGCATCGGTGGTGGAGGGATTGAATGTTTCTGGATTAGCCTGGCCCTGCCTGTTTCATATATAGTGTATTTGTAAGGCACCATTAATACCAGTGGAGAATAGTTGCATATGTAGGCTACTACTGCAATCAGAGGGAAACAGTCACATATAATGTATGTTTAGGGTGCCACTTGTATCTGAGCAGTCCCATCACACGTAGTGATTGTATAGGGGAACCACTAGTAAAGGAGGAGCACAGTTACTTATAATGCAGGTGTAGGGGACTACTAGTAACTTAAGAGGTCGCTCACAACCACTGCATGTGTATGGAACCACGGATACCAGAGGAGCATGGCCACACCTAGTGTATGTGTATGGTAATTGCTAGCATCAGAAGAGCACAGTGACATCGAATGGGTCCATCTCTAATGTGAGTTTAGGTCACCACACGTACTGGAGGAGCATGGTCTCCTCTACTTCATGTCTGGATGTACGACTCATACCAGAGGAATACATCTTTAGTGTAGTGTAGGGTACCCGAGTACCAGAGAAGCACAATCACCTCTATTGCAATTCTGGGTGCTGCACTTGTACTGGAGTAGCACACGGGCCATTCGTTTGTGAGGAGGACTCGAAGAGGATGCAAAGAGTGATAGACAGGTTAAGTGGGTGGGCAACGTGGGGGCAGATGAAGTATAATGTAGGGAAGGGTGAGGTTATTCACTTTGGTAAGAAAAAGAAAAGATGATTTCTTTTTAAGGTGAGAAACTTCTAAATGTTGATGTTCAGATGGACGTGGATGTACTCGTACAAGGATCACAGAAAAAATAGCATGCAGGAACAGCAAGCAATTAGGAAGGCAAGTGGTATGTTGGCCTTTGCTGCAACCCAATAACAAGGAAGTCTTGCTACAATTATACAAGGCTTTGGTGAGACCACAGCGAAAGCAATTTGCACAGTTTTGGTCTCCATGTCTAAGGGAAAATGTACTTGCCTTGGAAGAAGTGCAGCGATGATTCACTAGATTAGTTCCTGGGATGAGTGAGTTGTCCTATGATGAAAGGCTGAGAAAATTGAGCCTTTACTCTCTGCAGTTTGCAAGAATGAGAGGCGATCTCTTTGAAACAAATCAGAATCCGAAGGGATTTGTGAGGGATTCCTGCCTGGGGAAACCAGAACATGTCGGGGCACATTCTCAGGATAAGAGGTTAGGCTTAGGACTGTGATAAAGGGAAATGTCCACAGTCAATGGGTTCTGAATCATTGGAATTGTGTACTCCAGAGGATTATGGATGGGCTACATTGAATGAATATATTTAAGACTGAGATGGACACATTTTCAGCCTTTCGAGGAATAGGACTATAGGAAGCGGGCCTGAAAGTGGAGTTAAGGCGGAAGATGAGCCATGATTGTATTGAGTGGTGGAGCAGGTTTGAGAGGTATATGGCCTACTCCTGCTCCTATTTAATATGTTCTTTAGTTCTTATGTAAGTGTAGGAAACCATTAGCAGTGAAGGAGTGCTGTTACCAACATTGCAATTATAGGTGATCACAAGTGCCGGAGGAATATTGTTTTTATCTCACATAAGTGTAGGGCTAGCACCAGTGGCCAACTCTAGAGTAAACAAAGGGAATCACAACCAGTATCAGAAAAGGGTTGTTATCTCCAGTGTAAGTGTGCTGAAACACGAGTATTGGAGAAGGATGATCACATCTCCTGTAAGTGTAGGTGCCACTAGTACAGAGGAAGTTGGGCACATTTACTGTAATCATAGGTACCGTTAGTATCAGAGGAACCTGGTCACCTCTGGAGTAAGTAATGACATTACCACTATTCCAGGGCCAGCCTGCTCACCTATAGGATAATTGAAGGGTACCAATAGTACCCGAGGAATATGGCCACTTCCACTGTGAATGTGGTGCAACTGCAGCAAGGATAAGCATGCAGACCTCTGTGTACATGTACTAGTCCCACTAGTCACAAGAAACAAAAATCACCTGTATTACTGCAGGACTATTTTCATCACAAATATTGCACGATTTCTTCTGCTGCCTGATGCGCAGGTGTTGAATCAATAGGTTAGAGTCAAGGACAGCGTCAGAACACTTCAGTCTCACTGTGCTGCATTGGCTGGTCCTATGGGAACAGGATCCATATTCATTCCACTTGTAAATAATGTTTTAATTTAGTGTTTTTAAAACTGACGTAGTGTTAACCTTTCCCCTAATTCTGAATTGTTAGAAAAAACAACTTACTGAGTCTGTTTGTTAAATGACTATAACCAATGCTAATTGTGATCAAAGCTGATTGACTCCTTGGAGGATTAATGTCTGTATAAATATAGGTTCCTCGCTTAAGCTCAGATGTGTGCCAGACTTTCAGATCCTACAGCATTCATCCATTCTCACATAAAATGGGGAAACCAGCTATTCTGTTGATGAAAGACATTTACTACCCGATTGTCGCAACTGTGGGTGTCCTTGGTGAGCCATTATAAAGTATTTGTTCGTAATCTGTGTTGAATATCTCCCTATTTCCCGCATGTCGAATAAGATAACGTGTTTCCCCGATGTCAGCATTACACAGTCAGCGGTTACCAGAAAAAAACTTGTGAACCGGGTATCCACACTTTCTCTGTTTCCCTTAATCTGATAGCTGTACTGATGTGAAAATGTTCTTTGAAGATCCGACACAAAGAATCAAGTATCACCCTTGCAGAGTGAGCGCTACAGCAGCTCATTAAAATATATGAGCAGGTTTCCCAGGAAATGGCTCCATGGATAATCGTATATAATCATAGTGAATGGAGTAAAATGCTGTCAAGAGATGTTGAGATTTATTTTTCAAACAGCCACTAAAATATTATTTATCTCGTCCCACTTTCTTACAGTGAACTTGGTGACAATTATGATTCTGTCCCGAAGAAACTGTGGCCTTTCCAAATGTATTTCTGTTTATATGGTGGCCATGGCAACAGCAGATCTCCTGGTTCTGATCATCAACGTGATATTGTATCATATTTTCAACTATCAATTTCCATTTTCATTCCTGTCTTACACCCCCGTGTGTAGGATTATTCTATACATGACAACTATCAACTTTGATTTGTCTGTTTGGTTCACAGTCTCTTTCACATTTGACCGTTTTGTAGCTGTCTGCTTCCAGAAGTTTAAAACAAGATATTGCACAGAAAGAACTGCAGGTGTGGTTATAACAGTGTTCTGTTTATTGAGTTTTTTGAAGAATATTCTCTTTTTATTTGCATACGAACCTCAGCAAATAATTAACAAGGTGCAGTGGGGCTGTCGGGCAAGCGTGGAATTTTTTTCCTCACCACTCGGTGCAGCGTGGGTCTGGTTTCACAGCGCCTGGCTCGTTTGGCTTCCTTTTACTTTAATTGTCTTATTTAATTGTTCATCCATTGGACGTATTTTAGTGGCCAATAGAACCCGCAGGAAACTCCGGGGTAACAGGAGTGAGAATCGCAGTGATTCAGAAATGGAGAACCGCAGGAAATCCATTATTTTATTGTTCACTGTTTCGGGCTGTTTTATACTGTTGTGGTTGACAGTTGCCGTGAGTTTCGTGGCGACCAGACTGCCAAAGACCAATAATTACCGTGGTGATCGCACAGCCCCTGGATATATCGCCTATGAAACTGGAACTTGCCTTAAGTTTTTGAGCTGTATTCAAAACCCATGTATTTATGTAGCGACCCAGAGAAAATTCAGAGAAGAGCTGAAGAATGGGCTGAAATCTCTTTGGGCATTAATTTTGAGATTCGTTGTAAAATGCGGATAAAATTAAAGACAGCTTGTTCACATCTGAAGCTCAATTTCAAATTATTTCCTTTTGTGCAAGGTCTTTTCGGTAATGTGAAAAATACATAAGCTCTTTTGCGCACTGCTCTTCCATTTTGTAGCACGTTTGGTGGCTGCATTACATTCGTTCTTTATCCTTCGTTCATTGAGTAAACATAATTTATTCTTGTAAATTCAGCACATTTCAAATTAACGTTTCAAAGATGGTAATGATGTGTTTCAGTAGTGGTGTCGTGCATGTGTATAAGAGAGGGAACCGCCTTATTTTCGAGATACTGGGATCGGGTACACAAGTTAAATTCATCAGGAAGGCTTCACTTGGTTTGGGACGAAAGATCCTGCGATCATCGATAGTGGTAACAGTCTGGGAAGATTGATGTGATTATTGCAAATGTGGGTCTCATGATCACACGCCATTCCTCATTGACAAATGGAACCATGATCTTGTCACATGATAAGTTTTCAAATGGAAGAAACTGTCAGAACTCGACACTGATCATCTTCAAACCCTCACTAGATACAGGTGAGGTACTGGAGCATTGGAGGTCTGTGAGTGTTGTACCATTGGGTAATAAGGGTGCGAGGGATAGGATAAATAATTATAGGCTGGTCAGCCTGACCTCGGTGGTGGGTAAATTATTAGAATCAATTCTGGGGCGCAGGATAAACTGCCACTTAGAAAGGCACAGATTAATCAAGGATAGGCAGCATGGATTTGTTAAGGGAATGTCGTGTCTTAGTAACTTGATTGAGCTTTTTGATGAAGTAACAGGGAAGGTTGATAAGGGTAGTGCTTGGATGTGGTCTACATGGATTTTAGTAAGGCACTTGACAAGGTCCCACATGGCAGACTGGTCAGAAAAATGAAAGCACCTGGGATACAGCGGAATGTGGCAAGTTGGATCCAAAATTGGCTCAGTGACAGGAAACAAAGGGTAGTGGTCAATGGAGATGTTTGCGAATGGAAAGCTGTTTCCAGTGGCATTGCACATGGCTCAGTGTTGGGTCCCTTGCTGTTTGTGGTAGATATTAATGATTTGGACTTAAATGTAGGAGGCATGATTGGGAAGCTTGCAGATGTCACAAAAATTGGCCGTGTAGTTGATAGTGAAGAGGATAGCTGTAGACTCCAGAATGATATCAATGGTTTGGCTGAGTGAACCCAAAAGTGGAAAATGGAATTCAATCCAGAGAAGTGTGGGACTAATGCATTTGGGGAGGGCAAACAAAACAAGGGAATACACAAAACTGGGAGAATATTGAGAGGGGTAGAAGAAGTGTGAGACCTTAGTGTGCATGTCCACCCTACAGATCCCTGAAGGTGGCAGGACAGGTAGATAGAGAGATGAATAAGACATATGGAATGCTTTCCTTTATTGGCCGAAGTATAGAATACAAAAGCAGAGATGTAATGCTGCAATAAAGACACAAAATGCTGTAAATACTCAGCAGGTATCTGTGGAGAGAGAAGCAGAATTAACACTTTGGGTTAGTGACCTTTCATCAGAAGTGGCAGAGCCAGAAATGTAATAGGTTTTAAGCAAATGAAGCGGGGGTGAGGCAAAAGATGACAAAAGAGAAGGTTTGATAGGACAAAGTCACAGAGAATAACCGATCAGAAGGTCATGGAGCAATAACAAATGGTATGTTAATGGTGTGGTGAAAGAAAAGCTCAACCTTCCATGACTGCGCTTCTGATACGTCTTCCCTTTTCCTGAACCGAGGATTCCCCCAACCCCACATCCCCACTGTGGTTGACAGGGCCCTCAACCGGGTCCAGCCCGTTTCCCACACCTCTAGCCTCACCCCTTCCCCTCCCTCCCAGAACCGTGACAGGGTTCCACTTGTCCTCGCTTTCCATGCCACCAGCCTTTGCCACTGCAAAATTCATGTTCCCCTCCACTCTCCTGTCACCATTCCAAAGGGATCATTCCCTCCACGACACCCTCGTCCACTTCTCCATTACCCCCACCACCTCGTCCCCTTGCCTGCAATCACAAGAGGTCTAATACCTGCCCATTTACCTCCTCTCTCCTTACTATCTAAGGCCTCAAACACTCCTTTCAGGTGAAGCAGCGATTTGCTTGTATTTCTTTCAATTTAGTGTACTGCATTCGCTGCTCACAATGTGGTCTCCTTTACCTTGGGGAGACCAAATGCATACTTGGTGACCACATTGCAGGACATCTCCACTCTTCCAGTGAACCTCAACGCAAGTTCAAGGAACAGCACCTCATTTACTGATTAGGCACGCTACAGCCTGCCAGATTGAACATTGAGTTCAATAATTTTGGAGTATGATGTGCCTCCCCCACTTTTTATTTTTATTTTTTAGTTATTTTTCCTTCTTTCTTTTTTCTTTTTTATGTGTATATTTTATTTTAGTTGGTTTAGTTTGTTTTTACTGTGCCTACCCAATGTTTTTTTCATGTTTGTACTTGGGGCCAGGCTGTTCAGTTTTCTGTCAATTAACACCCTCTCTGCACTAACGCTTTGTCTTTCACGACACCATTAACATACCGTTTGCCTTTGCTGCATGATCTTCTGATCAGATATTCTCTGTGAATTTGTCCTATCAACACTTCTTTTGTTATCTCTTGCCCCATCACCGCTTTACTTGCTTAAAACCTACCACATTTCTGGCTCTCCCATTTCTGGTGATGGGTCAATGACTTGAAACGTTAACATTGCTTCTCTCTCCACAGGTGCTGCCAGACCTGCTGAGTATTTCCAGCATTTCTTGTTTTTATTTCAGATTTCTCGCATCTGCAGTATTTTGCTTTTATTTTGATGTAATGCTGGAACTGTATAAAACTCTGCTTCTGCCATAGCTGCAGTTTTTCATACAGTTCTGGTCACCACATTACAGGAAGGACATAATTCCTCTGTAGACACTACAGAGGAGATTTACAAGAATGTTGCCAGAGCTTGAAGGTTTCAGCTGCGAGGGAAGTTTGGATCAGCTAGGGTCGTTTTCCTAAACAGAGGAGGCTGAGTGGTTACATAAATTGAGGTGTACAAAATTATAAGGGGTCTAGATAGAGCAGACAGGAAGAACCTGTTTCGCCTAGTGGAGAGGTCAAATACCAGGGGGCACAGATTTTAGGTGATTGGTAGAAGGATTAGAGGGGACATGAGGAAAAACATTTTCACCCAGAGGGTAGTGGGTGTCTGGAATTCACTGCCCGATCGGTGGTGGAGTCAGAAAGCCTCGACTCATTTAAAAGTTCGCTGGACATGGACCTGAAGTGCTGTAACTTGCAAGGCTACGGATCAGGTGCTGGAAGGTAGGATTAGATAGAGCGGTGAGTTTTTCTTTTCTTTTTTTCAGTTGGTGCAGACACGATGGGCTGAATGATCTCCTTCTGTGCTGTAACTTTTCTATGGTTCTATGGTTTTACAGTAACACTCGGAAGAAACACTTAAAATAGCTAGTAACTATGTTTTAAAAAATAGAAAAAACTGATTTAGTGGCAAATCTGGCAAAAAGCGAATTTGCAAAAGCAAGCATGACCTATCTCGGACATACAGAGAGGCAAGTGTTCCCAAAAATGGCAAAAGCACAATCCTTAGTGGAGGTTCCTATCCCGAAGACTAAGCATGAAATCTTGAGGTTTTTAGGGATGTATGGTTTCTGCAGAAAGTTTGCACCAAATGTCAGTGCTGGAGCCAGTCCACGAACTGATATGCTACAGAAAAAGAAAACGAAGGGCGTGGCCAGGTGACTGCCAGGCATCTTTTGAAAGGTTAAAGGCAGTTTTGACGACTGAACCAGTGTTGGCTGCTTCAAATGTAACTAAGCCTTTCAAGGTAGTTATTGATGCTAATGACCTGGGGGGTCAGTGCAGTCCGATTACAAGATGATGAATCAGGCATAGAAAAGCCAGCAGGGTAATTTTTCAAAATAACTGAAGCGCCACCAAAAAAATATTCCACTGTGGAAAAAAGATTGGCAGGCTTATGGCTAGCTCTGAAACAGTTTGAATTATATGTCCGCCACAATTACAAAAAGCATTGATATACACTGACCATAATCCATTAACCTTTGTGGAGGGGTTTGAAACCCATGGTGCCAGAGCATTCCAATGGAGTTTGTTGTTGCAGTCTTGTCACTTGAAAATTTTACACATTTCAGGAAAAAAAAACAATGTTATCACAGGTGGTTTGTCAATAATTTCGTTTTGTTGAGTTGTATGAGCAAGAGTGGTTCAACGCAAAATTGTGTTAACTACCAGTAGAGTGAATGAGGGGCATGAGTGTGAATTTTTCTTAAATGCTTTCAACTCCTATTTTTACATTGTAATGATACGCATTCAAGAATGGTGTTTCATTTCACCAAGCGTGGAGGTGTTGCCAAAGGTTTAATTTCTGGACTAAAATCTTAGAATTCTGTGTGTTTAAAAAACAACTGAAAAAAAGGATTTTCAGTAGCCCTGGACACCTGGGAATGTTGGAATTTTTGGATGCTGACTCTGTATGCATGAATAGGAGAAGCATGCAGTTTAAAGGTAGCCAGCGAGGGGTTTGACCTCCTCAAAGCAAGACTTTGAACGGCAGTGGAGATTCTCTGACTGGTCACGTGATCGGCTCAGGAAGGCTTTGCTTTCACTTTGGACTTTTAAAAACCAGTGAGTTGGACAAAGATCAGGCATTTTCAAATTCAGACCTGACCTGCCTGGAGACCTGTAAAAAGACCTCTCTCTGTAAAGGAGACTTGCATCTCTTGAAAAGAAATCCTGCCTTTGAAAGGTGGCTGGTTCCTGTTGACCCCTGTCTCTGAAGAATTCCTGCATCCAATGAGATCCCTGTTGCCTACCATATTTTGGGAAGTCCTGGAACGTCAACAACACTTCAACTACTGTGTTGTTGTTGTGAGTCCTGAGCAGACATGGCTGCTGCACCCCTGCTGAAAGACTTCTGTGATGCCTGCTGCAGTTAAATTGCCTTGAACATCTACTCATCAAAGTATATTCATCAACCTCGTCTGGAGAGACTGCGAGTGGCCTCTGCCTTATCGACTCTGGGACACCTCACCCACCGAAGATTTCTTCCCAGAATGTGACTAAACTGATGTATTTTTATTATTCCTTCTATTCCCAAGAAACAGCTGCAAACCAGAATCCTTTGCTCTGATTAACTGTTTTTTTAACTGTATGGGTGCGTGCATGAGGGCCAAGAAATTAACGAGATTTTCATATGTATTGATTTCTCGTATTAGTAGTTAAGACTTATTATTTCTTTTCTAATAAATAGTTAACTTTTTTTGTTGTTTAAAGAAACGTTGTTTGGTGTAATTTATTCTGGAGGACAAATAGAGTGTCTATTCTTCGGTAGGTGGGAAAATTCATTGATATACAGTGATGCGTGGAGAAGTGGGACTGAATTAACAGTGCATTTGTTCCGTCTTCGTCGTAACACTCTATTCAAGAAAGCAAGGAGACAGAAAGCAAGAAACTACAGGCCATTTAGCTTGAAATCTGTCATAGGGAAATGCTGGCATATATTATTACAGAGGTTATAGCTGGGCACTGAAAAAATCTCAATATTATCAGGCAGAGTCAACATGGATTTATGAAAGGGAATTCATGTTTGACTAATTTATTGTAGTTCTTCGACGAAGTAACAAATAACGTGTATAAAGGGGAACCTGTGGATTAGGTGTGCTTTGATTTCCAGAAGGCATTTGCCAATGTGCGACATCAAAGGTTACTTAGCAAAATCAGAGCGTATGGTATAGTGGGTGACATATTAGCATGGTTAAAGGGCAGTTGGGTAAAAGGAAGCAGAGATTAGGAATAAATGGATTTTGTTGAGTGAGGGCGGGTTGACAAGCAGTAACTAATGGAGTGTCACAGGGATCATTGCTAGGGCCTCAGCTATTTATAATTTACATGAATGACTTGGAATTATCCACTTTGGCAGGAAGAATAGTGAAGTAGTATATTATTTAAACGGAGAGAGATTGCAGAACTCTGAGATACAGAGGGATGTGGGTGTCCTGGTACATAAATCACAAAAGGTTGGTATGTAGATTAGGAAGGCAAATGGAATGTTGACTTTTATTGCAAGGGGAATGGAATATGAAATTTTGCTTATATAAATAAAAATATAAAATAACGTTTTGCTACAATTGTATCGGGTATTGGTGAGACCACGTCTCGAGTACCGTGTACTGTTTTGGTTTCCTTATTTGAGAGAGGATATAACTGCATTAGAGGCATTGCAGAGAAGGCTCCCTTGACTGATTCCTGGGTTTGCAGTGGGGTTGGGTGGGGGCGTTGGTATTGGTGGGGATGGTGTTTGGTGGCGGTGGTTATCTTATGAGGAAAGTTTGGATAGGTTGGGTCTGTATCCATTGGAATTTAGAAGAATTAGAGGTGATCTTATTGAAACATGTGCATTCCTGAGGGACCTTGACCAGGTTAATGTTGAAAGGATATTTCCCCTTGTGGGAGAGACTAGAGCTAGGGGACACAGTTTAAAAATAAGGGGTCGCCCATTTAAAATGGAGATGAGGCGAAATGTTTTCTCTCAGAGCGTTGTGGGTTTTTGGAATTGTCTTCCCCAGTGTATGGTGGAGGCAGGTCATTGAATAGTTTTAAGACAGAGGAAGATAAATCATTGACTATCAAGGGAGTCACAGAGTATGGGTGTAGGCTGGAAAGTGGAATTGAGGCCACAATCAGATCATCCATGATCTTATTGAATGGTGGAGCAGGCACGAAGGGGCTGAATCGACAACTCCTGCTCCTAATTCATATGTTAGTATGTTCTGATGAAATGAATATATTTCCACACAGTCTGGGTCTGGAATTCTGCAGTAACTTCAGTTGTCTCATTGTGTCTGGACTGAACCTTTTGTTCTTCTTTATTTCTTCCCCGCACCCACGTTCACTTGTTCAAAACCTCGAACATTTCCAACCTTTTCCAGTTCTAATGAAAGTTTACCGGCCTGAAATGTTAACTTTGCTGCGCTCTCCATAAATGTTGCCAGATCTGCTGAGTACTTCCAACACTTTCTCGTTTTATTTTAGATTTTCAGCATCCACAGTATTTGCTTTTATTTCAATTGCTTGATAATTGCTTTAATAATCACTTGATTCAATTTAATTTATAGGGAGGTGAACTTTCAAGTTTACATTTATGCTTTGTCCGCTGCCCCTCCTTATGCTGTGAAGTCACTTTTCATTTCACCCTGACAACTTTGCCATTTTCTGTTTCAATGCTTGGGGAAAGGCCCACATTGTTCCCTATGTTCCAGCTCTTGTCATGAGAATTCTCCAATTCAATGCCTGTCACACCACTGGTCAACCTCCTGCTCCATTGAATAAAGACAGGACAAACTGTTTTTTTCAAAGCAGGATTCAGCAAAGAGATCATCTGCAGTTTATTGATGAAAATATTCCAACTGCAGTGTTGGTGCCTTTAGAAATAAATGAGAAAATGATCGTTGAGGATTGTAACTGTACATATCCTACCTCTTTGGTATCACGTTTTTTTTACAGTCATGAAAATGTGCTGTCAGGAAATAAATGGAGGCTGAAGGACAGTCCTGGTCTTCAGAGATCACAGAATCATTGCAGTGCAGAAGGAGGCCATTCGGCCCATCGTACCCCCACTGGCTCTCTGAAAGAGCACATCTCTCTGTTCCATTCCACTGCCTTCTCCCCATAATCCTGCACATTCTTCCTTTTCATATAACTGTCTAATTCTCTTTTCAATGCTTAAATTAAACTGTCTCAACCACGTTCTCAGGCAGCGCATTCCAGACCTTAACCACTGGCTGTGTGAAAAAGTTTTTCCTCTTTTGCTTCTCTTACCAACACTTTAAATCTGTGCCCTCTCGTTCTCGATCCTTTCACGAGTGGGGACAGTTTCTCTCTATCTACTCTGTCAAGAACCCTCATGACTTTGAATACCTCAATCAAATCACTTCTCAGCCTTCTTGTCTCCAAGGAAATCAGTCGTATCTTCTCCAAACTATCTTCATAACTGAAATTGCTCATCCCTGGAACAATTCTCATGAATACTTTCTGTACTCTCCCTAATGCCCTCATGTTTCTCCTTAAGTGCGGTGCCCAGAATTGGACACAATACCCCAGCTGAGGCCGAATTAGTATCTTATACAATTTCAACATAACTTCCTTGCTCGTGTACCTTATGCCCCTATTAATAAAGCCTAGGATACTGTTTGATTTATTAACCACTCTCTCAACCTGTCCTGCTACCTTCAATGACATATGCAGATATACACCTAGGTCCCTGTGCTCCTGTACCCCCTTTAGAATTGCACTCTTCATTCTATTCTGTCTCTCCACGACCTTCTTATCAAAAAGAATCACTTAACATTTCTCTGCATTGAACTTCATCTGCCACCTGTCTGCCCATTCCACCAACTTGTCTATGTTCTTTTGAAGTTCGACACTATCCTCCTCACAGTTCACGAACATTGCAAGTTTCGTATCATCTGCAAACTTTGAGATTGTGCCTTGTACAGAGAACATAGAACATAGAACAGTACAGCACAGTTCAGGCCCTTCAGCCCACGATGTTGTGCCGAACCTTTAACCTACTCTAAGATCAAACTACCCACCTAGCCTTCATTCTACTATCATCCATGTACCTATCCAAGAGTCGCTTAAATGCCCCTAATGTATCTGCTTCTACTACCACCGCTGGCAGCGCATTCCAAGCACCCACCACTCTCTGTGTAAAGAACCTACATTTGACATCTCCCCGAAATCTTCCTCCAATCACCTTAAAATTATGCCCCCTGGTGATAGCCCTTTCCACCCTGGGAAAAAGTCTCTGACTATCCACTCTATCTATGCCTCTCATCATCTTGTACCCCTCTATCAAGTCACCTCTCATCCTTCTTCGCTCCAATGAGAAAAGCCCTAGCTCCCTCAATCTTTCTTCATAAGACATGCCTTCCAGTCCAGGCAGCATCTTGGTAAATCTCCTCTGCACCCTCTCTAAAGCTTCCTCATCCTTCCTATAATGAGGCGACCAGAACTGAACACAATATTCCAAGCGTGGTCTAACCAGGGCTTTATAGAGCTGCAGCATAACCTCGCGGCTCTTAAACTCAATCCCCTGTTAATGAAAGCCAACACACCATACGCCTTCTTAACAACCCTATCAACTTGGGTGGCAACTTTGAGCGATCTATGGACATGGACCCAAGATCCCTCTGTTCCTCCACACCACCAAGAATCCTGTCTTTAAGCCTGTATTCTGCATTCAAATTCGACCTTCCAAAATGAATCACTTCACACTTTTCCAGGTTGAACTCCATCTGCCACTTCTCAGCCCAGCTCTGCATCCTGTCTGTCCCGTTGCAACCTACAACAGCCTTCCACACTATCCACAACTCCAGCAATCTTCGTGTCATCGGCAAACTTGCTAACACAGCCTTCCACTCATTCATCCAAGTCATTTATAAAAATCACAAAGAGCAGAGGTCCCAAAACAGATCCCTGTGGAACACCACAGGTCACCGAGCTCCATGCTGAATACTTTCCATCTACTAGCACCCTCTGACTTCTATGGGCCTGCCAATTTTTTATCCAGACAGCCAACTTTCCCTGTATCCCATGCCTCCTTACTTTCTGAATGAGCCTACCATGGGGAACCTTATGAAACGCCTTGCTAAAATCCATATACACCACATCCACTGCTCTTCCTTCATCAATGTGTTTTGTCACAGCTTCAAAGAATTCAATAAGGCTTGTGAGGCATGACCTGCCCCTCACAAAGCCATGCTGACTGTCTCTAATAAAACCATGCTTTTCCAAATAATCATAAATCCTGTCTCTCAGAATCCTCTCCAATAATTTGCCCACTACCGACATAAGACTGACCGGTCTATAATTCCCAGGGTTATCCCTATTCCCTTTCTTGAACAAGGGAATAACATTTGCCACCCTCCAATCACCTGGTACTACTCCAGTGGACAGTAAAGACGCAAAGATCATCGCCAAAGGCACGGCAATCTCTTCCCTCGCTTCCCGTAATATCCTTGGGTATATCCCGTCTGGCCCCGGGGACATATCTGCCCTCATATCATTCAAATTTCCAGCTCATCCTCCCTGTTAACCTCAACCTGTTCGAGCATATCAGCCTGTTCCACGCTGTCCTCACAAATGACCAGGTCCCTCTCACTAGTGAATACTGAAGCAAAGTATTCATTAAGGACCTCCCCTACCTCCTCCGACTCCGGGCACAAGTTCCATCCACTATCCCTGCTCGGCCCTACCCTCACTCTGGCCATCCTCTTGTTCCTGACATAAGTGTAGAACGCCTTGGGATTTTCCTTAATCCTACCCGCCAAGACTTTTTCATGTCCCCTTCTCGCTGTCCTAAGTCCATTCTTCAGTTCCTTCCTGGCTACCTTGTAACCCTCTAGAGCCCTGTCTGATCCTTGCTTCCTCAACCTTAAGTAAGCTTCCGTCTTCCTCTTGACTAGCTGTTCCACATCTCTTGTCATCCAAGGTTCCTTCACCCTACCATCCCTTCCTTGCCTCATCGGGACAAACCTATCCATTTCTGTTGTGCATTTCCCTGAGAACATCTGTTCCCAATTTATGCTGCCCAGTTCCTGCCTAATAGCATTGTAATTCCCCTTCCCCAATTCAATATTTTCCCATCCCGTCTGCTCCTGTCCCTCTCCATGACTATAGTAAAGGTCAGGGAGTTGTGATCACTATCACCGAAATGCTCTCCCACCGAGAGATCTGCCACCTGGCCTGGTTCATTGCCAAGCATCAAGTCCAACATAGCCTCCACTCTAGTCGGCCTATCTACATATTGAGTCAGGAAACCTTCCTGGACACACCTGATAAAAACTGCTCCGTCCAAACTATTTGCACTAAGGAGGTTCCAATCAATATTAGGGAAGTTGAAGTCACCCATGACAACAACCCTGTTACTTCTGCACCTTTCCAAAATCTGCCTCCCAATCTGTTCCTCCGTGTCTCTGTTGCTATTGGGAGTCTATAGAAAACTCCCAATAAAGTGACTGCTCCTTTCCTGTTTCTGACTTCCACCCATAATGACTCAGTAGACAAACCCTCCTCGACGACCTCCCTTTCTGCAGCTGTGATACTATCCCTGATTAACAATGCCACTCCCCCACCTCTTTTACCTCCCTCCCTGTTCCTTGTGAAACATCTAAACCCTGGAACATCCGACATGCATTCCTGCCCCTGTGATATCCACGTCTCCGTAATGGCCACAACATTGTAGCTCCAAGTCCTGATCCATGCTTTAAGTTCATCACCCTTATTCCTGACAATTCTTGCGTTAAAATAGACACACTTCAACCCATCATATTGGCTGCAACATTGCCCTGTCAACTGTCTAACCTTCCTCACAGACCTTCTGTACTCGATATCTGCCTGTTCAACAGCTACCCCATCCACTGATCCGTAGCTCCGGTTCCCATCCCCCTGCCAAACTAGGTTAAACCCTCTCGAAGAGCTCTAGCAAACCTCCCGCCCAGGATATTGGTGCCCCTCCAGTTCAGATGCAACCCGTCCTTCTTGTACAGGTCTCACCTTCCCCAGAAGGTATCCCAATGATCCACATATCTGAATCGCTCCCTCCTACACCAAGTGCACCAAGTCATTAGTATAGATCAGGAAAAGCAAGTGTCCCAACACACATCCCTGGGGAAGTCCACTTAAAACCTTCCTGCAGCCCGATTTGTTAGGAAAGGGTATTAATATTTATGGAGCCAAGACAGCTCGATGTGGATAAGGAGCAAATCAGCCATGACCTGAGTGAATGGGTGGAACAAGCTGGAGTGGACGAATGGCCTCCTCCTGAGGGTTTTATTAATATCAGTTCCAATGCATTGATGGTTTTCTGTTTGAAAAATGCTGACCAGGTCAGGGTTCTCTCTGGTCTCCCCTAAACCCTCCCACCAGCCTTGGAACGACTCATTGATTCACATCTGAGGGAACTGGTCAATGGTCCTGGTAGAATTTCCCTCTTTGCTGATGGGTTAATAAAGCAGATTGAATCCTGAGCTTTCTAAACAGGTATAGAGTGTAAAAAGCAGGAAATGATGCTAAATCTTTATAAAATAATAGGGTGTCCCCAGTTGGAGCATTGTGTCCAATTCTGGGACCACACTTTAGAAAGGACATGGAGGCTTTGGTGAATGTATAGAAGAGATTTACGAGAACGTTTCCAGGGTTGAGATTATTACAGTTACACTGTTCGAGTGGAGAAGCTGGGGTTGTTCTCCTTGGAGCAGAGATCGGGAGAGGTGATTTGTAGAAGACAATTCCAAATTTCTACCATCCTTTGTGTGCAGAAATATTTACCAGCTTGCATAAGGAAGTGCACCCGTTGCAGATGTGGCATCATCAAAAGTAGCCAACTTAAAATGGCAAACAGATGTATGTGCAGTTTTACTGAGGTTCTAAGAGAGGAGAGAGGAACAGGCACAGAAAGACAGACACAGAAGCAGAGACTCACACACACAGAAGCAGAGACTCACACACACACACAGACAGACTCACACACACAGAGACAGACTCACACACACAGAGACAGACTCACGCACACAGAGACAGTAACTGAGGGACAGAGTGACAGAAGTATTTTTCAATTTCCAAAAGGAATTCATTGGGGTCAATCTTTGATTTCAAAATGAACAATTGATTTTGCATCAATGAGTATTTGCAGAAGACATTTCCAGACTAATCCCACCTTTTGTGTGGAGAAATGTTTCCTAAATTCACTCCAGAAATGTCTGCCTCTCATTTTTAGACTATGCTTACTTGTCCCAGACTCCCCCAACATACTGAAATAGTTTTACCCAAGCTACCCCATCAATTCCATTTAATATCTCAACAACTTTGATCAAATCAGCCCTGATCCACCTAAATTCTAGGGAATACTTCCCTAGTTTGTGCAATATCACCTCGTAATTTAACCCTTGGAGTCCAGTTATCATTCTGGTAAATCTACACTGCACTCAAATGGACATGGAACCCCCCAGGTCTCTTTGCACCTCCAGTATTTTGAGTTTTTCACCATTTATAAAGTACTCTGTTCTGTACTTTTTTTGCTGACATTGAAATCCATCCACCACAGTTTTGCTCATTCACTTAAGACATTCATATCTCTTTGTAAATTTATGTTTCCAGCTACACTGCTTACAATGCTGCCTATTTCTGTGTCAATGGCAAACTTGGGTATGTGGCATTCTTCCCCATCATCTTCAATCATTCATAAATACAGAAAAACTGAGACACACACGGGCTTTGTACCAGCAGACAGGATTGAATCATTCCATCCAAGAGGTTTTTAATTCCAGATTTATGTTTTTTGAGAAAAAAATCAGAATTCAAATTCCCAGCAGTTAGTGTGGGATTTGAACTCCTGCTTTTTTCAATCATCAGCTCAGGCCTTCAAATTAAAACCATTAAAAAGAGATTCACTTTCCTACTGCTGTAGTCTGACTGTCTCAGGTTTTGTATATTGTTCCCTTCATGCGGTGAATTGTAAATACCTTCAATTATGTGTATTTGCAAGGGACACAAATCAAATTCTCACCTTATCTCATCAACCAGAACCTGCAAGTCCATTCAAACACCCCTATTCCCTGTCTCTGTAAAGATAGCTCACACTTTCACAATGCAGGAATGTCTGAATAGAAACATCTTTTGGCACATTTCCCAACACGTTGCAGGATGAGGAGCTCGTTACAACTCACAGATTCCAAGCCCCAAATTGTGCTTTAAGTTCGAAAAGGGAACATAGATGAAATCCCAGGTCTCTCTGTCCTGGCACCCATTCTAACATTGTACCATTTAGTTTATATCACTCAGCCTTCCTTCCAAAATGCATAATTTCACATTTCTCAGCATTGAAGTTAACCTGCTATGTGTCTTCCCAATGATAGGTTGGATAGTCAGCTGTCAAGAGGATATAAAGAGTCTACAAAGAGATTTCGACAGGTTAAGTGAGTGAGCAAAAAATTGGCAGATGGAGTATAATGTGGGAAAATGTGAGCTTGTCCACTTTAGCAGGAAGAATAAAAAGCAGTATATTATTTAAATGGAGAGAGTCTGCAGAACTGTACAGTACAGAGGGATCTGGGTGTCCTGGTACATGAATCACAAAATGTTACTGTTCAGGGACAGCGAGTGATTAGGAAGGCAAATGGAATGTTGTTGTTTATTGCAAGGGGAATAGAATATAAAAGTAGGGAAGTGTTGCTCCAGCTATACAGGACCTTAGGTAGAGCACATCTGGAGTACTGTGGACAGTTTTGTTCTCCTTACTTAAGAAATTATATAATTGCATTCGAAGTAGCTCAGAGAAGGTTCACTGGGCTGATTCCTGGATGAAGGGGTTATCTTATGAGGAAAGGTTGAACAGGTTGGGCCTATACCCACTGGAGTTTAGAAGAATGAGAGGTGATCTTATTGAAACATCTCAGGTCCTGAGGGAACTGGACAGGGAGGATTCTGAGAGAATGTTTCCACTTGTTGGGGAGACAAGATAAGGGAACACAGTTTAAAAATTAGGGGTGTCCCATTTAAAACTGAGATGAGGAGAAATGTTTTTCTCTCAGAGGGTGGTTAGTCTGTGGAATTCTCTTCCCCAAAGAGCAGTGGAGGCTGGATCATTGAATATATTCAAGGCTGAGTTAGATAGATTATTGATCAATTGAGTAGTCAAGGGTTATGGGGGGGGGGGGGGGGTGTGGGGAGACAGGAAAGTGGAGTTGAGGTCACAATCAGATCAGCCACTGAATGGTGGAGCAGGATTGAGGGGCCAAATGGCCTACTCCTGCTCCTAATTCATTTGTTCTTGAGTGATCCATTTCACCAGACTGCCTCTATCCTCTTGAAATCTGCTATTACTCCCTTCCCTGTTTATTACATTGCAGATGACACAAACATTGGCAAACATAATTGAAGTTATGCTCTTTAAACCCAAGTCCAAGTCATTAGTATATATCAAAAAGAGCAGCGGTCCTAATATAAACCTCCACTGTATACCTCCCTCCAATCTGAAGCAACCATTGACCACTCTCTCAGCCAATGTCGTAGCCACTCAGCCACTGCCCCTTTCATCCATGGAGCACTAATATTGCTAACTGGTCTATTATGAGGCACCATTAAGTCCGCCCCATGAGGACCCTGGCCCCAGACCTCTGTTTCGACTCTCCCATCAACATTCCCCAGACAGGTACAACATGGATTAGATACAGAGTAATGCTCCATCTACACTGTCCCATCACATACTCCCAGGGCAGGAACATCATGGGGTGGATGCAGAATGAATCCCACTCTACACTGTCCGAGACAGACACAAAGAGAGACAGAACCAGAGACACAGACAGATAGGGTGACAGAGTGAAAGAAGGATATTTGACATCGGATATTGGAAGAGGAGGATGCAATTTAACCCCATAACCCTGTTCCAGCATTCAATGAGATCATGGCTGATCTGTGATCTAACTTATACCATATATCCTGTCTTTGACCCTTATATCTTAATACCTTTGGTTAACAAGAATCAATCAGTGGCACAGTGGTTAGCACTGCAGCCTCACAGCTCCAGGGACCCGGGTTCGATTCCGGGTACTGCCTGTGTGGAGTTTGTAAGTTCTCCCTGTGTCTGCATGGGTTTTCTACGGGTGCTCCGGTTTCCTCCCACAAGCCAAAAGACTTGCAGGTTGATAGGTAAATTGGCCATTATAAATTGTCACTAGTATCGGTAGGTGGTGGGGAAATATAGGGACAGGTGGGGATGTTTGGTAGGAATATTGGATTAGTGTCGGATTAGTATCAATGGGTGGTTGATGTTCGGCACAGACTCGGTGGGCCGAAGGGCCTGTTTCAGTGCTGTATCTCTAATCTAATCTAATCTAAAAATTAACCAATAAACCATCATGAAATTTCCACAACCAATATCATGAGGATGTAATGGCTCCCACAGTGGAACAGCTTGTCTGCTGTTTAAAATGGAGGCGATTCCTTCTGGAACATCAAAATTGTCCACCTGGGCCCCAACTTCATCTACATTTTTCCCTCTCCTGATGTTTCTCTCTCCATACCTATCATTTATATGTTTGTGTACACAGCAGTGAAGGATTACATCAAATTAATAAATTTTACATTCTCCTTTTCAATCCACTCCAACAATCTCTCTCTCTCCAACCTTGCCCCTCTCTACCGCCCTCTCTCTGCTTGCATATCTAACCCTGTCTCTCTCCTAGTGTCAGAGATAGCAGGAGGGAGAGATTGAGAGAGGAAGACAGGCAGAGAATATTGAAGGAACTGTACTCTCTTCATAAACTCTGCTGAACCTGCTCTGGGAATGTTTAATGGCCTATATTAATTGGCCGTGTACAATCCTGTATCAGGCTGTGAAGAAGCAGAGCATGTTCAGTGCACAATGAGTCAAAGGGAATGATTCACTCCAGTCTGCTACTGGCAAGAGAGACTGACCTTAATATCAAGGCAGCGTTTAACTGAGTGTGGCATCGAGGAGCCCGAGTAAAATTGAAGTCAATGGGAATCGGGGGAAAACTCTCTGGTGGTTGGAATCATACCGAGCACAAAGGAGGATGGTTGTGGTTGTTGGAGGTCAATCATCTCAGTACTAGGACATCGCCGCAGGAAAATTGAGGCAAAATAGATAAAAAATTTCAGTCTGTCATAAAAAGTGAAATGATCAAACAATGTTGTTATGGGAGAGGCCTAGCCTCCATGTGATTCCATTCGGTCGGACGGATATCAATATAAATGAAGACATATATTTGTCTGGGTTAGAGATGGAAGACTGAACATTCCCTTCAGTCTTGTTACTAGCTATCAGCAGCTGTGTACAATTTCTAATTGCTCTGGTTTGATGTGGGTAATATTTATGTTTGAAAGGATGGGGTGAATCTTATAACAATTGCCAGAGATGAAGTGGGATTGAGGGACTGGAGTAAAGGTCAGTAACAGTGCAATTCACTTTCCACGACTGAGTAACAAACTCTGTTGTGTTAAAGTTTAATAAATCACAGGTGTTGCACTGTGACAATTGTGGGCAGTTTTTTTTAACAATCGGGATTGTTTTTCTTGCAGGATTTTTGATTGTGTTTTCCTTTATTGACCGATGTATAGAATATAAGAGCAGGGAGGTTATGCTGGAACTATAGAAAACACTAGTTAGACCACAGCTGTAGTACTGCATATAGTTCTGGTCAGCACATTACAGGAAGGATGTGATTGCAGGAGAGAGGATACAGAGGAGATTTATAGAGGATGTTGTGAGGAATGGAGAATTTTAGCTATGAGGAAAGATTAGACAGGCTGGAATTGTTTTCTTTGGAACACAGGAGGCTGAGGGGAGATTTAATGGAGGTGTATAAAATGATGGGCCCAGATAGAGTGGATTGGAAGGACCTATGGAGAACAACCCAAGCTCTCCAATCAATCCATATATCTGAAAGAACTGAAATAAAGACAGAGAGAGAGAGAAAGAGCGACAGAGAGAGAGAGATAGAGAAGGAGCGGGGAGAGGTAGAGTGGGAGGGAGAGAGGGAGGGTGAGTGAGGGAGTAGGGAGGGAGAGACAGGAAGAGAGAGTGGGAGTGAGGGAGGGGGAGAGACATGGAGTGGGAGAGAGAGAAGGAGAGAGAGAGTAAAAGAGAGAGTGTGAGGGGGATAGGGTTAGAGGGGGAGAGAGAAGGGGGGGGGAAGAGAAAGGGGAGAGGGGCCACCTGGGCCCCAACTTCATCTCCATTTCTCCCTCTCTCCTGATGTTTCTCTCTCTATATCTATCTCCAATATGTTTGCGCACACAGCAGTAAAGGTTTAAATCAAATTAATCTATCTTACATTATCCCTTTCAGTCCACTCCAGCAATCTCTCTCTCTCCAACCTTGTCCCTCTCTACAGCCCTCTCTCTGCCTGCATATCTAACCCTCTCTCCCTCTGTCTCGCTCTTGTGTCAAACTTGCAGGAGAGAGAGATAGAGAGAGGAAGACAGACACAGAGAACAACCCCAGCTTCTCCAATCTATCTATGTAATTCAAGTCCCTCATCCTTGGAACCAGGCTTGTGACTCTTTTCTGCATCCTCTCTAATGCCTCCACATCCTTCCTCAAGTGCGGTGCGCAGAATCAGATACAATACTCCAGTTGATTCCAAACCAGTGTTTTGCACAGGTCTGTCATAACCTCCATGCTTTTGTACTATGTCTCTATTTATAAAGCCCAGGACTCCTTATGCTTTTTAACTACTTTCTCAACCTACACTGCCACCTTCAGTGATGTGTGCACAAATACCCTCCCCCCTCCCCCAGATCTGTCTGTTCCTGCAACTCCATTAGAATTGTATCTTTTAATTTATATCGTCTCTCCTCCTTTTTCCCAGCAATGGAGGCGGAAGGTGCGGGCATGATTCTTATTGAACACGTTGCAAATGTCTTCACAAAAGAGGGGATGACGCAGACATTGTAGTCAATAAGGAGGGGTTTGAAATATTGAATGGGATAAACAGTGAGAGAAGAATTATTAAGGGGTTTAGCATCTTTGAAAGCTGATAATTCACCAGGTTCAGACTGTTAAGAGGTGCAAGGGAGGAAATAGCGGAGGCTTTGACCATCATTTTCCAATCCTCTCTGGTTACAGTCGTGGTGCCAGAGGACTGGAGGACTGCTAATGTTGTAGTGTTGATTAACAAGGGAGAAAGTTATCGACTGAGTAATTACAGGCCACCCAGCCTAATCACAGAGGAGGACAAATCATTGGGAATAAGGGAATGATTGATTCCTGTCTAGTACTGTGTGTCTCAGTGTCTCCATGTCTGTGTCACATTTTAAGCACTACCCTTACATTGGTGAGGAGTCCATCTCTGAAATAAATCTCCCAGTGTTGTGGTAACATAAAATGGCCACTGAGAACCAGCCTAAAACGGCTGACCGATGTGTGTGGATTTCCCCAGATATTTCAGAGAGGAGAGAGAGACAGACAGAAAGAGAGATAAAGAGGGAGACACAGACCAAGACACAGAGAGTGATAGCAGGATATTGGTCGTTGGACAGAGGAGGAGGAGGAGGCCATTTGGCTCCTCAACCCTGTTCTTTCATTCAATGAACTCGTGGCTGATCTGTGAACAAAGAACAAAGAACAGAACAACACAGGAACAGGCCATTCGGCCCTCCAAGCCTGCGCCAATCTTGATGCCTGCCTAAACTAACACCTTCTGCACTTCCGGGGTCCATATCCCTCTATTCCCTTCCTATTCATGTATTTGTCAAGATGTCTCTTAAACGTCGCGATCGTATCTGCTTCCACCACCACCCCTGGCAGCAAGTTCCAGGCACTCACCACCCTCTGTGTAAAAAAGTTGGCTCGCACATCCCCTCTAAACATTTCCCCTCGCAACTTAAACCTATTTCCCCGAGTAACTGACTCTTCCACCCTGGGAAAAAGCTTCTGACTATCCACTCTGTCCATGCCGCTCATAACTTTGTAAACCTCTATCATGTCGCCCCTCCACCTTCGTTGTTCCAGTGAAAACAATCCGAGTTTTTCCAACCTCTCCTCATAGCGAATGCCCATAGACCAGGCAACATCCTGGTCAACCTCCTCTGTACCCTCTCCAAAGCCTCCACGTCCTTCTGGTAGTGTGGCGACCAGAATTGCACGCAATATTCTAAGTGTGGCCTAACTGAGGTTCTCTACAGCTGCAACATGACTTGCCAATATTTATACTCTGTGCTCCGACCAATGAAGGCAAGCATGCTGTATGACTTCTTGACGACCTTATCCACTTGCGTTGCCACGTTCAGTGACCTGTGGACCTGTACGCCCAGATCTCTCTGCCTGTCAATACTCCAAAGGGTTCTGCCATTTACTGGATACCTCCCACCTGCATTAGACCTTCCAAAATGCATTACCTCACATTTGTTCGGATTAAACTCCATCTGCCATTTCTCTGCCCAAGTCTCCAAATGATCTATATCCTGCTGTATCCTCTGACAATCCTCATCATTATCCGCAACTCCACCAACCTTTGTGTTGTCCGCAAACTTACTAATCAGACCAGCTACATTTTCCTCCAAATCATTTATATATACTACAAACAGCAAAGGTCCCAGCACTGGTCCCTGCAGAACACCACTAGTCACATCCCACCATTCAGAAAAACACCCATCCACTGATACCCTCTGTCTTCTATGATCGAGCCAGTTCTGCATCCATCTTGCCAGCTCACCTCTGATCCCGCGTGACTTTACCTTTTGTACCAGTCTGCCATGCGGGACCTTGTCAAAGGCTTTACTAAAGTCCGTATAGATAGCATCCACTGCCCTTCCTTCATCAATCATCTTCGTCAATTCTTCAAAAACCTCAATCAAATTCGTAAGACACGACCTCCCCTTCACAAAACCATGCTGTCTCTCGCGAATAAGTTCATTTGTTTCCAAATGGGAGTAAATCCTGTCCCGAAGAATCCTCTCTAATAGTTTCCCTACCAGTGACGTAAGGCTCACCAGCCTATAATTTCCTGGGTTATTCTTGCCACCCTTCTTAAACAAAGGAACAACATTGGCTATTCTCCAGTCCTCTGGGACCACACCTGTAGCCAATGAGGATGCAAAGTTTTCTGTCAAGGTCCCAGAAATTTCTTCCCTTGCCTCCCTCAGTATTCTAGGGTAGATCCCATCAGGCCCTGGGGACTTATCTACCTTAATGCTTTGCAAGACACCCAACACGTCCTCCTTTTTGATAATGAGATGACTGAGACTATCTGCACTCCCTTCACTAGGCTCATCATCTACCAAGTCCTTCTCTTTGGTGAATACTGATGCAAAGTACTCAATTAGCACCTCGCCCATTTCCTCTGGCTCCACACATAGATTCCCATCTCTGTCCTTGAGTGGGCCAACCCTTTCCCTGGTACCCTCTTGCTCTTTATATATGTATAAAAAACCTTGGGATTTTCCTTAATCCTGTTTGCCAATGACTTTCATGACCCTTTTTAGCCCTCCTAACTCCTTGCTTAAGTTCCTTCCTACTGTCTTTATATTCCTCAAGTGCTTCGTCTGTTCCTAGCCTTCCAGCCCTTACAAATGCTTCATTTTTCTTTTTCACGACGCTCACAATATCCCGCATTATCCAATCTTCCCAAAACTGGCCAAACTTGTCTTTGTTCCTCACAGGAACATGCTGGTCCTGGATTCTAATCAGTTGACGTTTGAAAGACTCCCACATGTCAGTTGTTGATTTACCCTCAAACAGCCGCCCCCAATCTAAATTCTTCAGTTCCTGCCTAATATTGTAATAGTAGCCTTCCCCCAATTTAGCACCTTCACCCGAGGACTACTCTTATCCTTATCCACAAGTACCTTAAAACTTATGGAATTATGGTCACTGCTCCCGAAATGCTCCCCCACTGAAACTTCGACCACCTGGCCGGGCGCATTCCCCAATACCAGGTCCAGAATGACCCCATCCCTAGTTGGACTATCTACATACTGTTTCAAGAAGCCCTCCTGGATGCTCCTCACAAATTCTGCATCATCCAAGCCCCGAGCACTAAGTGAGTCCCAGTCAATATAGGAGAAGCTAAAATCACCCACCACCACAACCCTGTTACCCTTACATCTTTCCAAAATCTGTCTACATATCTGCTCCTCTACCTCCCACTGGCTGTTGGGAGGCCTGTAGTAAACCCCCAACATCGTGACTGCACCCTTCCTATTCCTGAGCTCCACCCATATTGGCTCGCTGCATGACCCCTCTGTGGTGTCCTCCCGCATTACAGCTGTGATATTCTCCTTAACCAGTAACGCAACTCCTCCACCTCTTTTACATCCCCCTCTATCCCGCCTGACGCATCTAAAGCCTGGAACATTTAGCTGCCAATCCTGCCCTTCCCTCAACCAAGTGTCTGTAATAGCAGCAACATCATATTTCCAAGTACTAATCCAAGCTCTGAGTTCATCTGCCTTACCTGTTATATATCTCGCATTGAAACAAATGCACTTCAAACTACCAGTCCCACTGTGCTCAGCAGCATCTCCCTGCCTGATCTTCCTCTTCGTCCTACTGGCCTTAGTTACTGTGTCCTCCTCATTTATTTCACTAGCTGTCCTACTGCTCTGGTTCCCACCCCCCTGCCACACTAGTTTAAACCCTCCCGAGTGACACCAGCAAACCTTGCAGCCAGGATATTAGTGCCCCTCCAGTTTAGATGCAACCCGTCCTTCTTGTATAGGTCCCATCTGTCCCTGAAGAGAGCCCAATGGTCCAGATATCTGTAATCCTCCCTTCTACACCAGCTGCGCAGCCACGTGTTTAGCTATGCTATCTTCCTATTTCTAGCCTCACTGGCACCTGGCACAGGGAGTAATCCAGAGATTACAACCCTGGAGGTCCTGTTTTTTAATTTACTACCTAACTCCCTAAACTCACCCTGCAGGACCTCATCACTCTTCCTGCCTATGTCATTGGTACCGATGTGTACCACAACCTCTGGCTGTTCACCCACACCCTTCAGAATGCCCCCTGTACGTTCAGAGACATCCTTGACCCTGGCATCAGGGAGGCAACATACCATCCTGGAGTCTCTTTCACGTCCACAGAATCTCCTATCTGTGCCCCTGACTATAGCATCCCTTATAACTATTGCTCTTTTGCGCTTTGACCCTTCCTGCTGAACAACAGTGCCAGCCATGGTGCCACTGCTCTGGCTGCTGCTGTTTTCCCCTGATAGGCCATCCCCCCCAGCAGTGTCCAAAACGGTATACTTGTTCGAGAGGGGGATAGCCACAGGGGATTCCTGCACTGACTGCCTGCCCCTTCTAGCGGTCACTCATCTATCTGCCTGCACCTTGGGTGTAACCACTTCTCTAAAACTCCTGTCTATGACGCTTTCCATCACCTGCATGCTCCTAAGTGCATCCAGTTGCTGCTCGAACCGATCTCTGCGGTCTGTGAGGAGCTGCAACTGGGTACACTTCCTGCAGATTTAGTCGCCCGGAATCGCCCTGTGATCTAACTCCATGTACCTATCTTTGCCTCTTAGTACCTTTGGTTAACAAAAATCTACCAAACTCAGATATAAAAATTAACAAGTGTCTCAACATAAATTGCTGTTTGTGGAAGAGAGTTCCAAACTGATACCACACCTGGTGTGTTGAAATGTTTCTTCATTTCACTCCTGAAAGGTTTTTAGACTACGCTTAGATTTTTAGACTATGCCCCCAAGTTCTATACTCCGCAGCCAGTGTGAATAGTTACTTTCTGTCTACCCTATCAGTTTCACTTATTATTATTAAAACTTTGATCAAATCACCCCATAACGTTCTAAATTCCAGGGATACACAGTAAAGCTCCAGCTACACTGTCCCATTAAACATTCCCAACTCAAGCACAGTGTTGGGTCTGGCTCACAGTAAACTTCCCACTACACTGCCCCATCACACACTCCCAGGGTAGGAACAACATGGGGTGGATACAGAGTGAATCGCCAAAACAGACAAAGAGAGAGACACAAACAGAGAAACAGAGAGAGACAGACCGACAGGGTGACTGAGAGAGAAAGAAGAATATTTAACATCAGATATTGGAAGAGGAGGATGAAATTTAACCCCTCAACCCTGTTCCAGCATTCAATGGGATCAGGGCTGATCTGTGATCTAACTTATATCATATATCCTGCCTTTGACCCTTATCTCTTAATACCTTTGGTTAGCAAGAATCTATCAATCACAGATTTTAAAAGTAACCAATAAGCAAGCATGAAATTTCCACAACCAATATCTTGAGCGTGTGATGGCTCCCACAGTGGAATAGCTTACCTGCTGCTTAAAATGGAGGCTATTCCTTGTGGATCATCACAAATGTCCGCCTGGATGCCAACTGCATCTACATTTCTTCCTCTTCTGATGTTTTTTCTCTCCATACCTATCTCTTATATGTTTGTATACACAGCAGTGAAGGATTACTGGTTGAGGGACAGAGAGAGAAACAGAGTGTCAGGGAGAGGGAGAGAGATTGAGTGAGAGACATGTTGAGGGAGAGAGAGAAATCGATGCAAGGGGCGATGGAGACAGAAAGAGAGACAGGGTGAGGAAGAGCGAGAAAGAGAGAGGGTGAGCATTGGAAAGAGAGAGAGACAGGATGTGAGAGAGAGAGACAGATGAGGGAGAGAGAGAGTGTGTGTGTGACTGAGGGAGAGAGAGATAGATAGACAGAGTGAGGGAGAGAGAGGCAGGTGAGGGAGCGAGAGAGAGAGACAAGGTGATGTAAAGAATGAGAAACAGGGTGAGGGGAAGAGAGAGAGAGGGAGAGAGAGAGAAGGTAAGGGAGCTAGAGAGAGAGACAAGGTGATGTAAAGAATGAGAAACAGGGTGAGGGGAAGAGAGAGAGAGGGAGAGAGGCTGAGGGAGAGTGAGACAGGGACAGCGTGAGGCAGGGAGAGAGAGAGAGACTGACTAAGGAAGAGAGAGAGACAGGCTGAGGGAGAGAGAGAGAGAGAGAGAGAGAGACAGGCTGAGGGAGTGAGAGACAGGCTGAGGAAGAGAGAGAGAGAGAGACAGGCTGAGGGAGTGAGAGACAGGCTGAGGAAGAGAGAGGGAGAGAGACAGCCTGGGAGAAGGAGTGAGACAGGGTGAGGGAGAGAGAGAGCGAGAGAGAGATGGGTGAGGGAGAAGATGAGGAATAAAATGTCCCAGGACATCACTGCAGGAAAATAGAGCCAAGATAGATGAAAACTTTCAGTCTGTCATTAATAAGTGAAATGGTTGAAGAAAGTTGTTATGGGAGAGGCCTGGCCTCCATCTGATTCCATTCGGACAGATGGACGGATATCAATATAAATGAAGACACATATTCATACAGACCAAAATACCCACGTATTGACCATGGGTCAAGGCACCAGCGGCAAGGTGAGAGGGTGACAGGGGACCTGGAGTCACCACCAGCTCAGGCCAACAAGGAGGCACAAGTCGGCCTTACAAGAGCGGGGAAGCGGCTGCCCACCACTTCTGGGGCTCGTATCAGCGTGCTCCTGCTGAGTCCAGCAGTTCCTCTTCCCCTTTGCAGTGACGCCAAATGCTCCTTCATGCCCGAGGGTGATGTTTTTGTACAGGAGGACACCAAAATGCCGGGGCTCACCAGGTCTCAGGCAAACAGAGGACAACATCGATAGCCAAAGGGGCAGCAATGTCAGCAGTCTTCCTCCATCTCATCTGTCAGTGCAAAAGAATGAAGAAGAGTATTCAGATGCACAGGGTTTTCATGGGTGATTAGGTATTGCGAATGGAAAGGGTACCGTTTGACGTTATGGTCATTATTTTTTAAAAAGCAAACAAGATCCCCCCCCCCCCCCCCCCCGCCTCCCCTCCGACCGTCCCTGCCTTCTGTCAGGCCTTGGGGCGTTCATATCAGGCAATAAAGCGATTATTCACTAGACTGGTTCCTGGGATGAGTGAGTTGTCCTATGATAAGAGGTTGAGCAAATTGGCCGTTATTGTCTGGAATTTAGAAGAATGACAGGTGATCTCTTTGAAACAAATCAGAATCTGAAGGGATTTGTGAGGGATTCCTGCCTGGGGAATCCAGAACATGTAGGGACACATTCTCAGGATAAGAGTTTATGGTAAGTGTTCGGACTGTGAAGAAGAGAAATGTCTTCAGTCAAAGGGTTCTAAATTGTTGGATTTGTTTACTCCAGAGGATTGTGGATACGCCATCACTGAATGAATATATTTAAGACTGAGATGGACACTTTTTGAGCCTTTCCAGGAATAGGACTATAGGAAGCGGGCATGAAAGTGGAGTTAAGGCGGAAGATGAGCCATGATTGTATTGAGTGGTGGAGCAGGTTTGAGAGGTATATGGCCTACTCCTGCTCCTATTTAATATGTTCTTTAGTTCTTATGTAAGTGTAGGAAACCATTAGCAGTGAAGGAGTGCTGTTACCAACATTACAATTATAGGTGATCACAAGTACCAGAGGAATAGTATTTTATCTCACATAACTGTAGGGCTGACACCAGTGGCCAACTCTAGAGTAAACAAATGGAATCACAACCAGTATCAGAAAAGGGTTGTTATCTCCAGTGTAACTGTGCTGAAGCACGCGTATTGGAGAGGATGATCACATCTCCTGTAAGTGTAGGTGCCACTAGTACAGAGGAAGTTGAGCACATTTACTGTAATCAGAGATATCATTGGAATCAGAGGAACCTGTTCACCTCTGGAGTAAGTGATGACATTAGCACTATTCCGGGGCCAGACTGCTCAGCTATAGCATAATTGAAGGTACCAATAGTAGCAGAGGAATATGGCCACTTCCACTGTGAATGTTGTGTAACTGCAGCAAGGATAAGCATGCAGACCTCTGTGTACATGTACTGGTCCCACTAGTCTCAAAAAAACTAAAATCACCTGCATTACTGCAGGACTATTTTCATCACAAATATTGCAGGATTTCTTCTGCTGCCTGATGTGCAGGTGTTGAATCAATAGGTTAGAGTCAAGGACAGCGTCAGAACAATTCGGTCTCAGTGCGTTGCGTTGGCTGGTCCTTTGGGAACAGGATCCATCTTTATCCCACTTGTAAATAATGTTTTAATTTAGTGTTTTTAAAACTGACTTAGTGTTAACCTTTCCCCTAATTCTGAATTGTTAGAAAAAAAACAACTTGTTGAGTCGATTTGTAAAATGACTATAACCAATGCTAATTATGATTAAAGCTGATTGGCTCCTTGGAGGATTAATCTCTGTATAAATATAGGTTCCCTCGCATAAACTCAGAAGTGCACCAGTCTTTCAGCTCCTACAGCATTCATCCATTCTCACATAAAATGGGGAAACCAGCGATTCCGTTGATGAAAGACATTTACTACCCGATAATCGCAGCCCTGGGTGTCATTGGTGAGCCATTATTACCCATTTGTTCGTAATCAGTGTTGAATATCTCCCTATTTATACCGCATATTGAATAAGATACCGTCTTTCCCAGATGTCAGCATTACACAGTCAGTGGTTACTGCAAAAAACTTGTGAAATGGGTGTCCACACTTTCTCTGTTTCCCTTAATCTGACAGCCTTACTGATGTGAAAATGTTCTTTGAAGGTCCGACCCAAAGAATCAAGTATCACCCGTGCAGACTGAGCGCTACAGCAGCTCATTAAAATATATGGGCCGGTTTCCCAGGAAATAGCTCCATGGATAATCGTATATAATCATAGTGAATGGAGTAAAATGCTGTCAAGATATATTGAGATTTATTTTTTCAAACAGCCACGAAAATGTTTTTTATCTCGTCCCACTTTCTTACAGTGAACTTGATGACAATTATGATTCTCTCCCGAAAAAACTGCTGCCTTTCCAAATGTATTTCTGTTTATATGGTGGCCATGGCAACAGCAGATCTCCTGGTTCTGATCATCCACGTAATAGTGTATCGTATTTTCAGTTATCACTTTCCACTTTCATTCCTGTCTTACACCCCCGTGTGTAGGATTATTATATACATAGGTACCGTGACCTTTGATTTGTCTGTTTGGTTCACAGTCTTCTTCACATTTGACCGTTTTGTAGCTGTCTGCTTCCAGAAGTTTAAAACAAGATATTGCTCAGCAAGAACTGCAGGCCTGGTTATAACAGTGTTCTGTTTCTTGAGTTTTTTGAAGAACATTCTCTTTTTATTTGCATACGAACCTCAGCAAATAATTAACAAGGTGCAGTGGGGCTGTCGGGCAAGTGTGGATTTTTTTTCTTCACCACTCGGTGCAGCGTCTGTCTGGTTTCACAGCGCCTGGCTCGCTTGGCTTCCTTTTACTTTAATTGTCTCATTTAATTGTTCAACCATTGGACGTATTTTAGTGGCCAATAGAATCCGCAGGAAACTCCGGGGTAACAGGAGTGAGATTCGCAGTGATTCAGAAATGGAGAACCGAAGGAAATCCATTATTTTATTGTTCACTGTATCGGGCTGTTTTATACTGTTGTGGTTGACAGTTGCCGTGAGTTTCGTGGCGACCAGACTGCCAAAGACCAATTATTACCGAGGTGACCGCACAGCCCCTGGATATATCGCCTATGAAACTGGAACTTGCCTTAAATTTTTGAGTTGTATTCAAAACCCATGTATTTATGTAGCGACCCAGAGAAAATTCAGAGAAGAGCTGAAGAATGTGTTCAAATCTCTTTGGGCATTAATTTTGTGTTTAGTTGGAAAATGCAGCTAAAATTAAAGACAGCTTGTTCACATCTGAAGATCAATTTCAAATTATTTCCTTTTGTACAACGTCTTTTCGGTAATGTGAAAAATACATAAGCTCTTTTGCACTTCTATTTTGTAGCACCTTTGGTGTTTGCAGTACATTCGTTCTTCACCCTTCGTTCATTGAGTAAACATAATTTATTCTTGTAAATTCAGCGCATTTCAAATTAACGTTTCAAAGATGGTAATGATGTGTGTCAGTAGTGACGTCATGCATGTGGGTAAGAGAGGGAACTGCCTTATTTTCTAGATTCTGGGATCAGACGTGCATGTTAAATTCATCAGTAAGGCTTCACTTGGTGTGGAAAGATAGATCCTGCGATCATCGATAGTGGTAACAGACTGGGAAGATTGATGTGAGTATTGCAAGTGTGGGTCTCACGATCAGACGCCATTCCTCATTAACAAATGGAATCAGGATCTTGTCACATGATAAGTTTTCAAATGGAGGTAACTGTCAGAACTCGACATTAATCAATGTGTCGTTTCATCTGTTTTGCTCCAGATATTTAATGAAAATGTCGATTGCACACTGACTGGTGTCTCTCACTCATCATAAGTAGAGCTTGCTATTTTTATTTTGATAACAGTATCATGAGTATTAGTATTGATATTCTGTCCCAGTTTCCGAAACTGAATGCAAAAGGAATGTAGTACTAAATAATTTGTCATAAGGTTATTAACTATTATATTTGAATAAAGTTACTTGCAAAAAACTGTCAGAAATTCAAAAATGTCAAACTGATGTTGAGCATTTGGTGTTTAACAGAACGCCTGCAGACAGTCAAAGTATCCTTCGTAATTATCGGTTTATTATGCGTTTTCACATTATTCCACATTCTTTTGGGCCTCCTTATCTCGAGAGACAATGGATACGCGCCTGGAGGTGGTCAGTGGTTTGTGAAGCAGCGCCTGGAGTGGCTATAAAGGCCAATTCTGGAGTAACAGGCTCTTCCACAGGTGCTGCAGAGAAATTTGTTTGTTGGGGCTGTTGCACAGTTGGCTCTCCCCTTGCGCCTCTGTCTTTTTTCCTGCCAACTACTAAGTCTCTTCGACTCGCCACAATTTAGCCCTGTCTTTATGGCTGCCCGCCAGCTCTGGCGAATGCTGGCAACTGACTCCCACGACTTGTGATCAATGTCACACGATTTCATGTCGCGTTTGCAGACGTCTTTATAACGGAGACATGGACGGCCGGTGGGTCTGATACCAGTGGCGACCTCGCTGTACAATGTGTCTTTGGGGATCCTGCCATCTTCCATGCGGCTCACATGGCCAAGCCATGTTCCACATAATAATTGAATAAATACACAGGCGTTTGAATCAGTTACAATTATTTCATCTGCCATCTCTCTTCAATTTGCCAGGAACGCCAAATAATAGGAGCAGGTTCTCAATGAAAAGGAGCTGCAGGGTGTGGATGAACAACAAGCTCTAGGGACACAAATAATCATTTCTGAGAAAACGGCTTTCCTGGTGTAAAGTCCACAAAAAAAGCAACAAATTTTGGAAACAACACAAGAGTAAACAAGCGGTGATAATTCTTTGTAAAAAAACTGCTAATGCTAGACTACCAGATAAATCTTCGGTCTCCTCATTTTGGAAAGGATTTTCGAGCAGAGAGCAGATAGCGTAGATGCACCAGTATGGTGCTGGGGATCAGAACCGTATTGATGATGAAAAACAGGACATTGCATCTGTATGCAGTGGAGAAGAGAAAACTAAGAGAACATTTAATACAGGGTTTAAATATTATGCACAGCTTTCGTGAAATGAAGAGAGGGAGGTTATTCTGTCTAATTGGTTAGTTAGTGGCAAAGGTGATCAATGCACAGAGAGATTAGCAGAAACTTCTTTTGGCAAATGTTGTTGGAGCACGGAATGTTTTGCTTTAGAGAAACGTTTAAGTGAAAACAGATGTGTATTTGAAGAAGAGAAATTAAGTGTTTGTGGAAAGAGGAGGACAGAGCTGTAATCCAAGAACACAGGGCAGTTCGACTGCTTCAAATGACCAAATCCCACCCAGAATATATCAATGCTTTTATAGTGTAACCAATGTGGCATGATTTTCATTTTATTCTAAGATACCCTCATCTCCGTTGAGATTCTATTAAACAAAACATATGTAATAATCTGTTAACAAGATGCCAGATCTTCAATAACCATCCTTGCGTCACAGGTTGCCATTTGTCAATAGCCTGCGTTCAATATGTAATTACCTCTCTGTGCAGTGCCAAACTTCCCACTCCATCGTTTGCAGAGATTCCAGGACTTCAAAATTCCAGTTTTGAATAAATTATATGAAATTACGCTTTATATCTTTAGAACATAGGATTCCTTCGGATAAATGTCGGTTTTAAGATGATGAGGGGTTGGCCAAAGTTCTTTATTTTTCAAATTCATCACAGCGACACTGAGTTCAATCATCCCGATCGACAAAATGTGAAATTAGAAGTGGAATAATCCTGTCACGACATATACTTCAGTGCAGAAGAGAATGACAATTCTGATACTTAACGGTATTACAGAAATTCGCAAATTTATCCTGACTGTTTGAAATGGGATAGTCTGTGGCACCTGTCCCTTCTTTAATAAATCAAAAACCCTGACAACTGCATTTTAAGAAGTTCAAATAGTGGAATTCTGTCGTATTATTTTTGCCGAGCCCATATAGTGCAACATGTGCATGGAATATCCTGTACTGTGAATCCAAGTATTATCCTAAGTTGTGGAGATCCTGTTGTAAGAAAGCTGAGTTTTGGTATCCTGAAAGATAACAGCTGGAACATCAGATACATCCCACATTCCCTCCTTTAACTGATGAGTAAGGAATTGTCTGTGATTGGTGGGAGGCAGTTGGGTTGTGTGGTTACCTCCCAGTGTAGGTGGAGGGATGAATAATATTTGACTAAGTTCACGATCTCTGTTGCATTTTATCCACTTCAGATAAAAAAGAATGCAATTTATTAACCATCGCTTAAGTTATCCCCAAGCTTCCGTGTGACAGAATTTCTTGCAAATGAGAAGGAAGAATCCAAACCCAACGTCATGCACTAAACAAATTAAGCAGTCACAAATCACAGCTGCAAGTTAAAGTTAGGCACACAGGAGCTTAAGAAGCATTAACCCAAATAAAAAGATTTTTCTAACAATTGAGAACCAAAACACTAATGGGTAGAGTTACTTCACAAAATTCAGTAGCCAAGGTTGTCCTGGCAATTAATTAATCATTATAAATCAGCATCAAAGGATGCTGAGCTTTCAGCAACACAGCAATCAGACCCTTCTGTTATAATTTGGTGAGACGTTATTTATTCATTCACAGGATCTGGGCGTGGCAGGTAACCACAGCTTTTGTTGTCCATTTAAATTGTCCATCAGGAGGTGGTGGTGAGCCACCTTTTTGAACAGCTGCTGTTAACTTTTGAAGGTCTGTTCTCAGTGCTGTTAGGAAGGGAGCTCCAGGAATTTAACCCAGCGACAGTGAATGAAAGGTACGTGACTTGGAAGGAAATGTTGAAGTGGTGTAGCATTAATGGTTAAGGAATCAATAACAGCTAAATGAATCGTCCAATGAGGCCTTATGGGTTGAGCTCAGAAATGCTAAAGGGCAGCCACACTACTAGGAGTGTCCAAATAGAGAGGGAGATAGAAGAACAAAGGCAAATTTTTGAGTGCAAAAACAAGAGGGCAATAGTAGTTGGGAATTTCAACTACCCGACTATTGACTGGGATACAAACAGTGTGAAGGGCACAGAGGGCACAAAATTCATGAACTGCATTCAAAACAAATCTTTTAACCAGCATGTAACAAGCCCAACGAGAGGGGCCACAATTCTCGATATAGTCTTGGGTAATGAAGCTGGACAAGTGGATGACGCAGTAATGGGTAACTATTTTGGAGATGGTGACCATAATACAATTAGTTTTAACATAATCGTGGAAAGTGACAAAGATAAAACAGGATTCAAAGTTCTAAATTGGGGGAAGGCAAATTTTCTGAAGCTGAGAGGTGATCTAGCGAAAGTGGACTGGATACAGCTACTTGAAGGAAAATCAGTGGCAAATCACTGGGAGGCATTCAAAAGTGAGATTCTATAGGCACAGTGCAGGAATGTCCAAATCCAGATAAAGGGTGGTACGGCCAACTCTACAGCCCTCTGGGTATCTAGAAGGTTATAGGATAAGATTAAGCAGAAAAAGAAAGCTTATGACGATCACAGAAAAATTAATATTGGAGAAAGGCTACAGGAGTATAGAAAGTGCAGTGAAAAAGTAAAAGAGGAAATTAGGAAAGCAAAGTAATGACATGAAAAATTATTGGCAGGTAAAATCAAGGAAACCCAAAGATGTTTAATCAGTGCATTAAGTGCAAGAGGATAACTCAGGAAAGAGTAGGGCCTATCAGAGATGTACAAGGGAACTTATGCATGGATGCAGATGGTGTGGGCAGGGTTCTTAATGAGTTTTATGTCTCTATCATCACAAAAGAGAGGGATGACGCAAACATTGTAGTAAATGAGGGCGATTGTGAAATATTAGATACGATATGCATAATGAGGGAGGATGTACTAGAGGGTCTGACATAGTTGAAAGTGGATAAATACCTGGGCCGGATGGATTGTATCCAAGGTAGTCAAAGGAAGCCAGGGAGGCAATAATAGATGCACTGAGGATCATCTTCAAATCCTCACTAGATACAGGTGAGGTACCGGAGCACTGGAGGTAGGTGAGTGTTGTCCCATTGGGTAAAAAGGGTGCGAGGGATAGGCCAATAATTATAGGCTGGTCAGCCGGACCTCGGTGGTGGGTAAATTATTAGAAACAATACTGAGACACAGGATAAACTTCCACTAAGAAAGGCACAGATTAATCAAGGATAGATTAATGCTGGGGGACTTTAACGCCAGAGTTGGGGCCGACCATGACTCATGGCCCTCCTGCCTTGGGCGCTATGGCAATGGAAGGATGAATGAGAATGGACAGAGACTGCTGGAGTTTTGTACCTATCATAACCTCTGCATCACAAACTCGTTCTATTATACTAAACCCTGTCATCAGATTTCATGGAGACACCCAAGATCAGGTCATTGGCACAAGCTGGACCTCATCATCACAAGGCGAGCCTCTATAAATAGTATCCAAATCGCATGCAGCTTCCACAGTGCGGACTGCGACACCGACCACTCCCTGGTGTGCAGCAAAGTTAGACTCAAGCCAAAGAAGCTACATCACTCCAAGCAGAAGGGCCAACCGCGCATCAACATGAGCAGAATTTCTCATCCACAGCTGTTACATAAGTTTCTGAATTCACTTGAAAAAACCCTTCAAAACACTCCTACAAAGGATGCAGAGACCAAGTGGGCCCACAGCAGAGACGCCATCTATGACTGAGCAATGATCACTTCAGGCAAACATGAGAAGCAGAATGCAGACTGGTTCCAATCTCACTTTGAAGAGCTGGAACCTGTCATAGCATTGCACTGTTGAACGACAAGAAAGCCCTCAGTGAGTTCACATCCGTAGCACTTAAAGTAGCCAGAAGCACTGCACAAAGAAGAGTCAGGCGCTGTGCAAACCTATGCAGTCGTATTCAGCTGGCCTCTGACACCGGAAACATCAGAGGAATGCATGATGGCATTAAGAGAGCTTTTGAGCCAACTATGAAGAAGTTTGCGCCCCCACCCCCCGCAGCCCCACCCCCCCCCCCCACCTCCCCCGCCAAGTCTAAATCAGGCAATACGATCACTGACCAACACAAGCAAATGGACCACTGTGTGGAGCACTACCTAGAACTGGACTCCAGGGAAAATGTCACTGAAACTGCCCTCAATGCAGCCCAGTCTCTGCTAGTCATGGATGAGTTGGATGAACAGCCAACAAAATCGGAACTCAATGATGCCATTGATTCTCTAGCCAGCAGAAAAGCCCCTGGGAAGGATGCCATTACCCCTGAAATAATCAAGAGTGCCAAGCCTGCGATACTCTCAGCACTCCATGAACTGCTTTGCCTGTGCTGGGATGAGGGAGCAGTACCACAGGACACGTGTGTTGCCAATATCATCACCCTCTATAAGAACAAGGGTGACCACGGTGACTGCAACAACTACCATGGAATCTCCCTGCTCAGCATAGTGGGGAAAGTCTTCACTCGAGTCGTTTTAAACAGACTCCAGAAGCTGGCTGAGCGTGTCTACCCTGAAGCACAGTGGCCTTCGAGCAGAGAGATCCACAATTGACATACTGTTCTCCCTTTTCCAACTACAGAAGAAATGCCGTGAACAACAGATGCCCCTCTACGTTGCTTTCATAGATCTCACCAAAGCCTTTGACCTCGTCAGCAGACGTGATCTCTTCAGACTACTCAAAGATCGGATGTCCACCAAATCTACTAAGTATCATCACCTCATTCCATGACAACATGAAAGGCACAATTCAGCATAGCGGCGCCTCATCAGACCCCTTTCCTATCCTGAGTGGCGTGAAACAGGGCTGTGTTTTCGCACCTACACTGTTTGGGATCTTCTTCTCCCTGCTGCTCTCACATGCGTTCAAGTCTTCAGAAGAAGGACTTTTCCTTCAAACAAGATCAGGTGGCAGGTTGTTCAACCCTGTCCATCTAAGAGCGAAGACCAAAGTATGGAAAGTCCTCATCAGGGAACTCCTCTTTGCTGACGATGCTGCATTAACATCTCACACTGAAGAGTGCCTACAGAGTCTCATCGACAGGTTTGCGGCTGCCTGCAATGAATTTGGCCTAACCATCAACCTCAAGAAAATGAACATCATGGGACAGGACATCAGAAATGCTCCATCTATCAATATCGGCAACCATGCTCTGGAAGTGGTTCAAGAGTTCACCGACCTAGGCTCAACTATCACCAGTAACCTGTCTCTCGATGCAGAAATCAGCAAGTGCATGGGAAAGGCGTCCACTGCTATTTCCAGACTGGCCAAGAGAGTGTGGGAAAATGGCATATTGACACAGAGCACAAAAGTCCGAGTGTTTCAAGCCTGTGTCCTCAGTACCTTGCTCTACGGCAGCGAGGCCGCGACAACGTATGTCAGCCAAGAGCGATGTCTCAATTCATTCCATCTTCTCTACCTCCAGAGAATCCTTGGCATCAGGTGGCAGGACCGTATCTCCAATGCACAAGTCCTCGAGTCGGCCAACATCCCCAGCATATACAGCCTCCCGAGCCAGCGGCGCTTGAGATGGCTTGGCCATGTGAGCCGCATGGAAGATGGCAGGATCCCCATTGACACACTGTACAGCGAGCTCGCCACTGGTATCAGACCCACCGGACGTCCGTGACTCTGCTTTAAAGACATTTGCAAACGTGACATGAAGTTCTGTGACATTGATCACAAGTCGTGGGAGTCAGTCGCCAGTGATTGCCAGAGCTGGCGGGCAGCCATAAAGGTGGGGATAAAGATTGAAGAGTCGAAGAGACTTAGCAGTTGGCAGGAAAAAAGACAGAAGTGCAAGGGGAGAGCCAACTGTGTAACAGCCCCAGCAACCAATTTTATCTGTAGCACCTGTGAAAGAACCTGTCACTCTAGAATTGGCCTTTATAGCCACTCCAGGCGCTGCTTCACAAACCACCGACCACCTCCAGGCGCTTACCCATTGTCTCTGAAGACAAGGAGGCCAAAGAGAAGACAGCATGAATTTGTTAAGGGAAGGTCATATCTTACTAACTTGATTGAAATTTTTGACCAAGTAACAGGGAACATTGATGAAGGTAGTGCAGTGGAAGTGGTCTACGTGGATTTTAGTGAGGCGTTTGACAATGTCCCACATGGCAGAATGGTCATAAAAATGGAAGCCCATGGGATACAGCGGAATGAGGCAAGTTGGATCCAAAATTAGCTCAGTGACTGGAAACAAAGCATAGTGGCCGATGGATATGTTTGCGAATGGAAAGCTGTTTCCAGTGGCGTTGCACAGGGCTCAGTGTTGGGCCCCTTGCTGTTTGTGGTATATATTAATGATTTGGACTTAAATGTTGGAGGCATTATTGGGAAATTTGCAGATGTCACAAAAATTGACCATGTAGCTGATAGTGAAGTTGATAGCTGTAGACTACAGAATGACATCAATGGTTTGGCTGAGTGAGTGAAAAAGTGGCAAATGGAATTGAATCCAGAGAAGTGTGGAGTAATGCATTTGGGGACAGCAAATAAAGCAAGGGAATACACAAAACTGGTAGGATATTGAGAGGGGTAGAAGAAGTGAGAAACCTCAGAGTGCATGTCCACACTACAGATCCCTGAAAGTGGCAGGACAGGTAGCTAGAGTGGTGAAGAAGGCATATGGAATGCTTTTCTTTATTGGCCGAGGTGTAGAATACAAAAGCAGGGATGTAATGATGGAATGAAGACATTAAATTCGGGAAATACTCAGCGGGTCTGCCAGCATCTGTGGAGAGAGAAACACAGTTAAAGTTTCGGGTTAGAAATGGCAAAGCCAAAAATGTAATAGGTTTTAAGCAAGTGAAGCGGGAGTGGGGCAAGAGATGACAGAAGAGAAGGTGTTGCTAGGACAAGGCCACAGAGAATAACTGACCAGAAGGTCATGGAGCAATAACAAATGGTATGTTAATGGCGTGGTGAAAGAAAAGCTCAACCTTCCATGACCGCACTTCTGATATGTCTTCCCTTTTCCTCAACCGAGGATTACCCCACCCCACCCCACCCCACCCCACCCCACTGTGGTTGACAGGGCCCTCAACCGGGTCCAGCCCATTTCCCGCACCTCTAGACTCACCCCTTCCCCTTCCTCGCAGAACCGCAACAGGGTTCCCCTTGCCATCACTTTCCACCCCACCAGCCTCCACATCCAAAGAACCATCCTCCACCATTTCCACCAACTCCAGCGTGATGCCACTGCCAAATGCATGTTCCCCTCCCCTCTCCTGTCAGCATTCTGAAAGGATCATTCCCTCCGCGACACCCTGGTCCACTCCTCCATTACCCCCACCACCTTGTCCCCTTCCCACTGCACCTTCCCTGAAATCACAGGAGGTGTAATACCTGCCCATTTGCCTCCTCTCTCCTGATTATCCAAGGCCTCAAACACTCCTTTCTGGTGAAGCAGCGATTTACTTGTATTTCTTTCAATTTAGTATACTGCTCACAATGTGGTTTCCTCTACATTAGGGAGACCAAACGCAGACTTGGTGATCACATTGCGGAACACCTCCACTCAGTCCGAAAGCATGACACCGAGCTGGCCTTTTCAACAATCCCCCATGCTCTCATACTCACATTTCTGTCCTGGGATTTCTGCAGTGTTCCAGTGAACATCAACGCCAGTTCGAGGAACAGCATCTCATTTACCGATTCGGCACGCGGCAGCCTGCCGGACTGAACAATGAGTTCAATAATTTCGGAGCATGATAGGCCTCCCCCACTTTTTATTTTTATTTTAGTTAGTTTTTCTTCTTTTTTTTTTCTTTTTTATGTGTTGATTTTATTTTAGTTTGTTTAGTTTGTTTCTACTGTGCCTACTCACTGTTTTTTTCATGTTTGTGCTTGGGACCAGGCTGTTCAGTTTTCTGTCAATTAACACCCTCTCTGTACTAACGCTTTGTCTGTCACCACACCATTAACATACCGTTTGCCTTTGCTGCATGACCTCCTGATCAGTTATTCTGTGACTTTGCCCGATCAACACTTCTTTTGTTATCTCTTGCCGGACCACCGCTTTACTTGCTGAAAAGCTATTACATTTCTGGCTCTGCCATTTCTGATGAAGGGTCACTGACCTGAAAGGTTAACATTGCTTCTCTCTACACAGATGCTGCCAGACCTGCTGAGTATTTCCAGCATTTCATGTTTTTATTTCAGATTTGCCGCATCTGCAGTATTTTGCTTTTATTTTGATGTAATGCTGGAACTGTATAAAACTCTGGTGATGCCATAGCTGCAGTTTTGCATACAGTTCTGGTCATCATATTACAGGAAGGGCATAATTCCTCTGGCAACACTACAGAGGAGATTTACAAGAATGTTACCAGAGCTTGAAGGTTTCAGCTGTGAGGGAAGTTTGGATCAGCTAGGGTTGTTTTCTTGAACCGAGGAGGCTGAGTGGTGACTGAATTGAGGTGTACATAATTATAAGTGGTCTAGATAGAGCAGATAGGAAGGACCTGGTTCGCCTAATGGAGAGGTCAATTACCAGGGGGCACAGATTTAAATTGATTGGATTAGAGGGGACATGAGAAAAAACATTTTCACCCAGAGGGTAGTGGGTGTCTGGAATTCACTGCCCGATCGGTGTTGGAGTCAGAAAGCTTCAACTCATTTAGAAGTTAGCTGGACATGGACCTGAAGTGCTGTAACCTGCAAGGCTACAGACCGGGTGCTGAAAGGTAGGATCAGATAGAGTGGCGAGTCGTTATTACTTTTTTCAGTTGGCGCAGATACGATGGGCTGAATGATCTCCTTCTGTGCTGTAATTTTCCTATGGTTCTATGGTTCTACAGTAAGACTCGGAAGGATCACTTAAAACAGCTGGATACTATGTTTTTAAAAAATTAGACAAAGCTGATTTAGTGGCAAATCTGGCAAAAAGTGAGCACCTCGGACAGATAGTGAGGCAAGTGTTGCCAAAACTGGCAAAATCACAAGCCTTAGTCGAGGTTCCTATCCCTAAGACTAAGAGTAAGATCATGAGGTGTTTGGGGATGTGTCTTTTCTGCAAAAGGTTTGCACCAAATTTCAGTACTGTAGCCGCTCTACTAACGGATTTACTCCGGAAAAAGAAAACCATGGTAACGTGGTCAGGTGAATGCCAGGCATCTTTTGAAAAGCTAAAGGCAGTTTTGACTAGTAAACCAGTGTTGACTGCTCCAAATTTAACTGCGCCCTTCAAGGTAGCAGATTGATGCTAATGACCTGGAGGTCGGTGCAGTCCTAGTACAAGATGATGAATCAGGCACAGAAAAGCCAGCAGGGTAATTTTTCAAAGTAATTGAAGCACCACTAAAAAAGTATTCCACTGTTGGAAAAGATCAGCAGGTGTATTGCTAGCTATTAAACATTTTGAACTGTATGTCCAGCATGATTGCAAAAAGCATTGATATACACTGACCATAATCCATTAACATTTGTGTTGGGGTTTGAAACCCATGGTGCCAGAGCGTTCCAATGGAGCTTGTTGTTGCATCCTTGTCACTTGAAAAATGTACACATTTCGGGGGAAAAAAAACAATGTTATCACAGATGGTTTGTCAATAATTAAATTTTGTTGAGTTGCATGAGTAAGAATAGTTCAACGCAAAATTGTGTGACCTACCAGTACAATGAATGAGGGACATGAGTGCGAATTTTTTTTTCTTAAATGCTTTCAACTCCTATTTTTACATTGTACTGAAACGCATTCAAGAATGGTGCTTCATTTCACCAAGCGTGGGGGTATTACAGAAGGTTTTATTTCTGTGCTTAAATCTTAGAATTCTGTGTGTTTTATAAAAACTGAAAGAAAGGATTTTCAGTAGCCTTGGACAACTGCGAAAGCTGGAATTTTTGGATGCTGACTCTGTATGCATGAATAGGAGAAGCATGCAGTTTAAAGGCAGCCAGTGTGGGTTTGACTTCCTCAACGCAACACTTTGAATGGCAGTGGACATTCTCTGACTCGTCACGTGATCAGCTCAGGAAGGATTTGCTTTCACTTTGGTCTTTTAAAAACCAATGAGTTGGGCAAAGATCAGGCATTTTCAAACTCAGACCTGACCTGCCTGGAGACCCGTAAAAAGATCTCTCTCTGTAAAGGAGACTTGCATCTCTTGAAAACAAATCCTGCATTTGAGAGGTGACAGGTTCCTGTTTCCCCCTATTTCTGAAGAATTCCTGCATCCAATGAGATTCTGTTGCCTACCGTGTTTCGGGAAGTCCTGGAACCTGAAAAAAGCTTCTACTGCTGTGTTGTTGTTGTGAGTCCTGAGCAGACTGGCTGCTGCACCCCTGCTGAAAGACTTGTGTGATACCTGCTGTAGTTAAATTGCCTTGAACAGCTACCCATCAAAGTCTATTCATCAACCTCATCTGAAGAGATTGCGAGTGGTCTCTGCCATATCGATTCTGGGACACCTCACCCAACCAAAGATTCCCTACCAGAATGTGACTAAACTGATTTATTTTTATTATTATTTCTATTCCCAAGAAACAGCTGTAGAACAAACTCCTTTGCCTCGACTAACTTTTTTTTTTGATGTATGGGTGTGTGCACGAGGGATAAGAAATTAAGCAGCTTTTCATATGTATAGATTTCTCGTATTAGTAGTTAAGACTTATTATTTATTTTCTAATAACTAGTTTTTTTTGTTTAAAGCAACGTCATTTAGTGTAATGTATTCTAGGGGACAAATAGAGTGTCTAATTTGGCTATTCTTCAGTAGGTGGAAAATTCATTGATATACTGTGACCCGTGGAGAAGTGGGACTGCACTAATAGTACATTTCTCCTGTCTCGTTCGTCACATTCCATTCAAGAAAGCAAGGAGACAGAAAGTAGAGAACTACAAGCCATTTAGCTTGATATCTGTCATCGGGAAATGCTGTCATCTATTATTACAGAGGATATAGCAGGGCACTTAGAAAATTTCAATATAATCAGGCAGAGTCAACATTGTTATATGAAAGGGAATTCATGTTTGACTAATATATTGGTGTTGTTTGATGAAGTAACAAACAACGTGGATAAAGGGGAACCTGTGGAAGAAGTGTACTTTGATTTCCAGAAGGCATTGGACGAGGTGCGACATCAAAGGTTACCATGTAAAATACGAGCCCATGGTATTGTGGGTGGCATATTAGCATGGGTAAAGGGCAGTTGGCTGACAGGAAGCAGAGAGTAGGAATAAATGGATGTTTCTTTTGGGTTGACAAGCTGTAACTAGTGGAAAGTCACACTGATCATTGCTGGGGCCTCAGCCATTTATAATTTATATGAATGACTTGGATGAAGGGGCTGAATGTATGGTTGCTGAATTTGCTGATGACATGATAGGCAGGAAAACAAGTTGTGAAGAGGACATAAGGAGTTTGAAAAGGGATATGGCCAGGTTAACTGAGTGGGCAAAAAATTGACAAATGTAGTATAATGTAGGAAAATGCAAAGTTATCCACTCTGGCAGGAAGAGTAGTGAAGCAACATATTATTTAAATGGAGAGAGATTGCAGAACTCTGAGTTATAGAGGGATCTGGGTGTTCTGGTGCATAAATCACCAAAGGTTGGTCTGCAAATTAGGAAGGCAAATGGAATGTTGACGTTTATTGCAAGGGGAATAGAAGATAAAAGTAGGGATGTTTTGCTACAATTGTGTAGGGTATTGGTGAGACCACATCTGGAGTACTGTGTACAGTTTTGGTTTCCTTATTTGAGAAATAATTATAAATGAATTAGAGGCATTGCAGCGAAGGTTCCCTCGACTGATTCCTGGGATGGCTGGGGGTGGGGGGTGCGGGAGTTGCTGGTGGTGGGGGCGGTGTTTGGTGGTGGTGGTTATGTTATGAGGAAAGTTTGGACAGGTTGGGTCTGCATCCTTTGGAATTTAGAAGAATGAGAGGTGATGTTATTGAAACATATACGATCCTGAGGGGCCTTGAAAGGATGGATGGTGAAAGGATATTTCCCCTTGTGGGAGAGACTAGAGTGAGGGGACACAGTTTAAAAATCAGGAGTCGCCCATTTAAAATGGGGATGAGGTGAAATGTTTTCTCTCAGAGGGTTGGGAGCCTATGGAAGTGTCTTCCGCAGAGCTCGGTGGAGGCAGGTCATTGAATACTTTAAGGCAGAGGTAGATAAAACCTTGACTAGCAAGGGAGCCAAAGAGTATGGCGGTAGGCTGGAAAGTGGCGTTGAGGCCACAATCAGATCATCCATGATCTTATTAGATGGAAGAGCAGGTACGAAGGGGCCGAATGGACGACTCCTGCTCATAATTTGTATGTTCCTATGAAATGTACGTATTTCCACAGTCTGGGTCTGGAGTTCTGCAGAAACTTCAGTTGTCTCATTGTGTCTGGACTGACCCTTTTGTTCTTCTTTCTTTCCCCACCCCCGTTCACTTGTTCAAAACTTCGCACATTTCCAACCTTTGTCAGTTTTAATGAAAGGCTACTGGCCTGAAATGTTAACCGTACTTCGCTCTCCATAGATGCTGCCAGACCTGCTGAGTGTTTTCAGCACTTTCTGGTTTTATTTTAGATTTCCAGCTCCCACAGTTTTTTGCTTTTATTTTAATTAATTGAAAATTGTTTTAATAATTACTTGATGCAATTTAATTTATAGGGAGGTGAACTTTAAGGTTTACATTTATGCTTACTCCTTTGCCCCTCCTTGTGCCTTGTACACATCGTTACAAACAACATTGGCAGGAAGAGTGATGAGGTCCTGCAGGGGGAGTTTAGGGAATTAGGTAGAAAGTTAAAAAAACAGGACCTCTGGGGTTATAATATCTGGATTACTCCCTGTGCCACATGCCAGTGAGGCTGGAAATAGGAAGATAGTGCAGCTAAACACGTGGCTGAGCAGCTGGTGTAGAAAGGAGGGTTTCAGGTATCTGGACCATTGGGCTCTCTTCAGGGACAGATGGGACCTGTACAAGAAGGACGGGTTGCATCTAAACTGGAGGGGCACTAATATCCTGGCTGCAAGGTTTGCTAGTGTCATGCGGGAGGGTTTAAACTAGTGTGGCAGGGGGGTGGGAACCAGAGCAGTAGGACAGCAAGTGAAATAAATGAGGAGGACAGAGTAAATAAGGCCAGTTGGACTAAAAGGAAGAGCAGGCAGGGAGATGTTGCGGAGCACAGCGGGACTGGTGGTCTGAAGTGCATTTGTTTCAATGCAAGAAGTATAACAGGTAAGGCAGATGAACTCAGAGCTTGGATTAGTACTTGGAAATATGATGTTGTTGCTATTACAGAGACTTGGTTGAAGGAAGGGCAGGATTGGCAGCTAAATGTTCCAGGCTTTAGAAGCTTCAGGCGGGATAGAGGGGGATGTAAAAGAGGTGGGGGAGTTGCATTACTGGTGAAGGAGAATATCACAGCTGTACTGCAGGAGGACACCTCAGAGGGGTCATGCAGCGAGGCAATATGGGTGGAGCTCAGGAATAGGAAGGGTGCAGTCACGATGTTGGGGGTTTACTACAGGCCTCCCAAAAGCCAGCGGGAGGTAGAGGAGCAGATATGTAGACAGATGTTGGAAAGATGTAAAGGTAACAGGGTTGTGGTGGTGTGTGATTTTAAGTTCCCCTATATTGACTGGGACTCACTTAGTGCTCGAGGCTTGGATGGGGAAGAATTTGTGAGGAGCATCCAGGAGGGCTTCTTGAAACAGTATGTAGATAGTCCAACTGGGGATGAGGCCATTCTGGACCTGGTATTGGGGAATGAGTCCGGCCAGGTGGTCGAAGTTTCAATGGGGGAGCATTTCGGGAGCAGTGACCATAATTCCATAAGTTTTAAGGTACTTGTGGATAAGGATAAGAGTAGTCCTCGGGTGAAGGTGCTAAATTGTGGGAAGGCTAATTATAACAATATTAGGCAGGAACTGAAGAATTTAGATTGGGGGCGGCTGTTTGAGGGTAAATCAACATCTGACATGTGGGAGTCTTTCAAACGTCAGCTGATTAGAATCCAGGACCAGCATGTCCCTGTGAGGAAGAAAGACAAGTTTGGCAAGTTTCGGGAAGCTTGGATAACACGGGATATTGTGAGCCTTGTCAAAAAGAAAAATGAAGCATTTGTAAGGGCTGGAAGGCTAGGAACAGATGAAGCACTTGAGGAATATAAAGACAGTAGGAAGGAACTTAAGCAAGGAGTTAGGAGGGCTAAAAGGGGTCATGAAAAGTCATTGGCAAACAGGATTAAGGAAAATCCCAAGGCTTTTTATACATATATAAAGAGCAAGAGGGTAACCAGGGAAACGGTTGGCCCACTCAGGACAGAGATGGGAATCTATGTGTGGAGTCAGAGGAAATGGACGAGGTGCTAAATGAGTACTTTGCGTCAGTATTCACCAGAGAAGGACTTGGTGGATGATGAGCCTAGTGAAGGGAGTGCAGATAGTCTCAGTCATCTCAGTATCAAAAGGAGGAGGTGTTGGGTGTCTTGAAAAGCATTAAGGTAGATAAGTCCCCAGGACCTGATGAGATCTACCCGAGAATACTGAGGGAGGCAAGGGAAGAAATTGCTGGGGCCTTGACAGAAATCTTTGCATCCTCATTGGCGACAGGTGAGGTCCCAGAGGACTGGAGAATAGCCAATGTTGTTCCTTTGTTTAAGAAGGGTGGCAAGGATAATCCAGGAAATTATAGGCCGGTGAGCCTTACGTCAGTGGTAGGGAAACTATTAGAGAGGATTATTCGGGACAGGATTTACTCCTGTTTGGAAACAAACGAACTTATTAGCGATGGTTTTGTGAAGGGGAGGTCGTGTCTTACTAATTTGATTGAGTTTTTTGAGGAAGTGACGAAGAACCTTGATGAAGGAAGAGCAGTGGATGTTATCTATATGGACTTTAGTAAAGCCTTTGACAAGGTCCAGCATGGCAAACAGATGCAAAAGGTGACGTCACACGGGATCAGAGGTGAGCTGGCAAGATGGATACAGAACTGGCTCTGTCATAGAAGACAGAGGGTATTATTGGATGGGTGTTTTTCTGAATGGGGGGATGGGACTAGTGGTGTTCCACAGGGATCAGTGCTGGGACCTTTGCTGTTTGTAGGATATATAAATGATTTGGAGGAAAATGTAGCAGGTCTGATTAGTAAGTTTGCGGATGCCGCAAAGGTTGGTAGAGTTGCGGATAATGATGAGGATTGTCAGAGGATACAGCAGGATTTAGATCGGTTGGAGACTTGGGCGGAGAAATGGCAGATGGAGTTTAATCCGGACAAATGTGAGGTCATGCATTTTGAAACGTCTAATGCAGGTGGGAGGTATACAGTAAATGGCAGAACCCTTAGGTGTATTGACAGGCAGAGAGATCTGGGCGTACAGGTCCACAGGTCACTGAAAGTGGCATCACAGGTGGATAAGGTAGTTAAGAAGGCATATGGCATGCTTTCCTTCATCGGTCGGGGCATAGAGTATAAAATTGGCAAGTCATGTTGCAGCTGTACAGAACCTTAGTTCGGCCACACTGAGAATATTGCGTGCAATTCTGGTCGCTATCCGACCAAAAGGACGTGGAGGCTTTGGAGAGGGTACAGAGGAGGTTTACCAGGATGTTGCCTGCATTAGCTATGAGGAGAGGTTGGAAAAACTCGGATTGTTTTCACTGGAACGACGGAGGTGGAGGGGCAACATGATAGTGGTTTACAAAGTTATGAGCGGCATGGACAGAGTGGATAGTCAGAAGCTTTTTCCCAGGGTGGAAGAGTCAGTTACTAGGGGACATAGGTTGAAGGTGCCAGGGGTAAAGTTTAGAGGGGGTGTGCGAGGCAAGTTTTTTACACAGAGGGTGGTGAGTGCCTGGAACTTGCTGAGAGGGGAGATGGTGGAAGCAGATATGATAGCGACGTTTAAGAGACATCTTGACAAATACATGAAAAGGAAGGGAATAGAGGGATATGGACCCCGGAAGTGAAGAAGGTGTTAGTTTAGGCAGGCATCAAGATCGGCGCAGGCTTGGAGGCCGAATGACCTGTTCTTGTGCTGTACTGTTCTTTGTTCATTGTTTGTTCTTTGAAGTCACTTTACATTTCTCCCCCACCACTTTGCCATTTTCTGTTTCAATGCTTGGGGCAAGGCCCACATTGCTTCCTATGTTCCAGGTCTTGTAATAAGAATTCTCACGATTCAATGCCTGTCACACCACTGGTCAACATCCTGCTCCACTGAATAAAGACAGGACAAACTGTTTTTTTGAAGCAGGATTCAGCAAAGAGCTCATCTGCAGTTTATTGATGAAAATATTACAACTGCAGTGTCGGTGCCTTTGGAGATAAATGAGAAAATGATCGTTGATGATTGTAACTGAACATATCCTACCTCTTTGGCATCACTTTTTTTCTTTTTTCCAGTCATGAAAATGTGTTGTCAGGAAATGAATGACTGCTGAAGGACAGTCCTGGTCTTCAGTGATCAGAGAATCATTACAGTGCAAAAGCAAGTCATTCGGCCCATCGGGGTCACACTGGCTCTCTGAAAGAGCACCTCCCTCACTTCCATTCCCTGCCTTCTCCCCATGATCCTGCACATTCTTCCTTTCTCAATTAACTGTCTAATTCCCTTTTCAATTCTTTAAGCATTAAACAAGCCTCCATTACATTCTCACACATGGCATTCCAGACCTTAACCACCGGCTGCCTGAAAAAGTTAATTAAAAATCCAATCTGTTTATCCTACTTTGCTCGCTACCTTATGAGAATAAATATCATGAATGCAGAAATCTCAGGATATATTGGTGGGACTGAGATTCGATATGCAAGAGGTGGGATGCACTCTGGGCATGGTGTTTGTGAAGTGAAGAGTGAATGGTGCTTGTTGATGGCTTAACGGTGTTGTGAACTAACTGCGAATTTAGAAACAAAAACCAAAATTGAGTAGGACCAGGTAAATCTGGACAGGCGATTCCTGGTTTACAAGATCAGTTCCCTAATTTTCTCTAGGTATTAGGACCAGTACATTTCTTGATCTATATCAATGATTTAGACTTTGGGGCACAGGGAACTTTCAAAATTTGCCATTGACATAAAACTTGGAAGTATTGTGAACTGTGAGGATAGTGATAAACTTCAAGAGAACATAGACAGATTGGTGGAATGGGCGGAAACATGGCAGATGAAATTTTATACAGAAAGATGTGAAGGGATACATTTAGGTAGGAAGAATGAGGAGAGGCAATATAAGATAAAGGACAAAATTCTAAAGGGGATGCGGGACCAGAGGGACCTTGGGTATATGTGCACAAATTGCTGAAGGTGGCAGGACAGGTTGAGAAAGTGGTCAATAAGGCATACGGGATGCTGGGCTTTATAAACGCAGCATAGAGTACAAAAGTAAGGAAGTTGCGGTGAAGCTTTATAAAACATTGGTTCAGCCTCAACTGGAGTATTGGAGAAACTGTTCCCATTGGCAGAAGTGTCAAGAACCAGAGGAAACTGATTTAAAGTGATTAACAAACTCAAGGGCGGCACAGTGGCGCAGTGATTAGCACCCACAGCTCCAGGGACCCGGGTTCGATTCTGGGTAGTGCCTTTGCAGAGTTTGCAAGTTCTGCCTGTGACTGTGTGGGTTTTCACCTGGTGCTCTGGTTTCCTCCCACAGCCAAAGACTTGCAGGTGATAGGTAAATTGGCCGTTGTAAATTGCCCGTAGTGCAGGCAGGTGGTAGGGAATATAGGATTACTGTAGGTCTCATATGAATGTGTGATTGTTGGTCGGCACAGACTCGGTGTGCCGAAGGGCCTGTTTCAGTGCTGTATCTCTAATAAAATAAATAAAAAATCCACGGCAGGGCTACAGAAAAGCAGAGGGCAGTGGGATGAGCTAAGTTGCTCTTGCAGAGAGATGGCAAAAATATGATGGGTTAGATGGCCTCCTATGCACTAAACAGTCGACGATTCAATGAAGTGTCTCCAGAAACAATGGAAATACGAATTCACACAAAAAGCTTTCCATTTTGGCTTTTGTAGGAACAAGTTTATTTGTTTCCCAGCGCATGTGAGGATTTGAGAATGGAAACAGTGGGATTGGAGTAGAGACTGCAGTTGCTGTCTTCACTCCTGTCCTGCATTGGGCGCTCTGGTTCTCCTCCAGGTCCTTTACTTCTGGTCCTGCGGCAGATACCTCTTGCCCGCCACTCCACCTCTCTTTGTCAAGCCTCAGCTACCCCCCGCCCCCACCACCCACCACCCCCCGTCTCTCACACTGCTCCACTCGGTCCTCCTCCCACTCTTCTTCATCTCAACCCATCAACATATCCTTCCATTCCTTTCTCCTCTTGTGTTTATCCAGCTTCCCCTAAATTCCATCGACTCTCTTCACATCCATCACTCTCTGCAGTAGCGAGTTCCACATTCTCATCACTCTCTGGGGAAAGAGGTTTCTCCTGAATTCCCGATTGGATTTATTAGAACTATCTTATATTCATGACCTCCTAGTTTTGGTCTCACTCGCAAGTGGGACCATCTTCTCTAGTCTACCCTATCAAAACTCGATGAGGTCACTCCTCAGCCTTGTCCTTTTCTTATAGAAAAGAGCCTCAGCCTATACAATCTACCCTGATGTTTGTAACCTCTCAGTATATTCTTTCCTACTAGGTAGAAGCTTAAAATCGCAATGGGTACTTCATCTACATTCATTCGTTTTTATATGTCCATATGCCTTGATGTGGGCATCACTAGCCAGGTTGAGCTTTATTGCCCTCCCCTAGTTGTCCCCTGTCAAGCCTCTCTCATGAACCACTGAAGTCTGTGGTGGATGTACACTCGCATTGTTATTAGGTAGGAAATTTTAGGATTTTGACCAAGGGACAATGAAAGATAGAAACATAGAAGCATAGAAAACAGGAGCAGGAGTAGGCCATTCGGCCCTTCGAACCTGCGCCGCCATTCATTATGATCATCCAACTCAGTGACCTGTTCCCGCTTTCACACAATATCTTTTGATCCCTTTAAACCCAAGAGCTATATCGGCGAGACATTGGTCATCTCAATTTCTCTGCCCCCCTCACTCACTCTAACCTGTCCCCCTCTGAACTTGAGGCACTCCGTTCTCTCAAGTCTAACCCCGACATGGTCATCAAAACTGCAGACAAGGGTGGTGCTGTTGTTGTATGGCGTTCCGACCTCTACCTTGCAGGAGCTCAACGCCAACTCACAGACACTTCTTCCTACCTCCCTCTGTACTATGACCCCACCACCGACCATCAAGCCACCGTCCAAAGGACTGTCACTGACCTCATCTCCTCTGGAGATCTTCCCTCTACAGCTTCCAACCTCATAGTCCCGCAACCCCGGACAGCCCACTTCTACCCCCTTCCCAAAATCCACAAACGGGACTGTCCCGGCAGACCCATTGTGTCAGCCTGCTCCTGCCCCACTGAACTTATATCTTCCTATCTTGACTCTACCTTTTCTCGGCTGGTCCAGTCTCTTCCCACCTACATCCGTGACTCTTCTGACACCCTACGTCATTTTATAAATTTCCAGTTTCCTGGTCCCAACCGCCTCCTCTTCACTATGGACGTCCAATCGCTCTACACCTCCATCCCCCACCAGGATGGTTTGAGGGCTCTCGGCTTCTTCCTGGAACAGAGGCCCAACCAGTCCCCATCCACCACCACCATCCTCTGCCTGGCTGAACTTGTTCTCACATTGAACAACTTCTCCTTCAACTCCACGCACTTCCTTCAAGTAAAAGGTGTCGCCATGGGTACCCACATGGGTCCTAGTTATGCCTGTCTTTTTGTGGGATATGTCGAGCATTCTTTGTTCCAGTCCTACTCAGGCCCCCTCCCCCAACTCTTTTTCCGGTACATTGATGACTGTATCGGTGCCGTTTCCTGCTCCCGCCCCAAACTGGAAAACTTTATCAACTTTGCTTCCAATTTCCACCCTTCTCTCACCTTTACATGGTCCATCTCTGACACTTCCCTTCCCTTCGGCGACTTCTCTGTCTCCATCTCTGGGGATAGGTTGTCTGCTAATATCCATTATGAGCCCACCGACTCCCACAGCTGCCTCGACTACACTTCTTCACACCCTACCTCCTGTAAGGACTCCATTCCATTCGCCCATTTTCTTCGTCTCTGATGCATCTGCTCTGATGATGCTACCTTCCATGACGGTGCTTCTGGTATGACCTCCTTTTTCCTCAACCGTGGATTCCCCCCCACTGTTGTTCACAGGGCCCTCAACCGTGTCCGGCCCATTTCCCGTACCTCTGCCCTCAACCCTTCCCCTCCCTCCCAGAACCGTGACAGGGTTCCCCTTGTCCTCACTTTCCACCCCATCAGCCTCCATATCCAAAGGATCATCCTCCGCCATTTCTGCCACCTCCAGCGTGATGCCACTACCAGTCACATCTTCCCCTCCCTTCCCCTGTCAGCATTCCGAAGGGGTCATTCCCTCTGCGACACCCTGGTCCCCTCCTCCATTACCCCACCACCTCGTCCCCATCCCATGGCACCTTCCCCTGCAATCGCAGGAGGTGTAATATCTGCCCATTTACCTCCTCTCCCCTCACTATCCCAGGCTCCAAACACTCCTTTCAGGTGAAGCAGCGATTTACTTGTACTTCTTTCAATGTAGCATACTGTATTCGCTGCTCACAATGTGGTCTCCTCTACACTGGGGAGACCAAGCGCAGACTGGGTGACCGCTTTGCAGAACACCTCCACTCGGTCCACAAGCAGGACCCTGAGCTTCCGGTTGCTTGCCATTTCAACACTCCCCCCTGCTCTCATGCTCACATCTCTGTCCTGGGATTGTTGCAGTGTTCCAGTGAACATCGACGCATGCTCAATGAACAACATCTCATCTCCTGATTGGGTGCACAACAGCCTGCCGGACTGAACATTGAGTTCACTAATTTCAGAGCATGACAGCCCCCCATTTTACTTTCATTTTTAGTTGTTTTTCCTTTTTTCTGCTTTTTTTCTTTTTTACATTTTTTACAACCTTTTTTTTGCATTTATTTCATTTCATCTTCGTTTGTTCAGTTTGCTAACCCATTGTTTTTTTCATGTTTGCACTTGCTGCTGTTCAATATTCAGTCCGTTAACATCTATTCTGTACTAATGCTTTGTCTTTCAACACACCATTAACATATTGTTTGCCTCTGCTCCATGACTTTTTGGTCAGCTATGTAGCCTTGTCCAATCTGCACCTTCTCCTTTGTTATCTCTTGCCCCACCCTCACTTGCTTATAACCAGTGACATTTTTAATATTTGTCAGTTCCGAAGAAGGGTCACTGACCCGAAATGTTAATTCTGCTTCTCTTTCCACAGATGCTGCCAGACCTGCTGAGTGGTTCCAGGGTTTCTTGTTTTCATTTCAGATTTCCAGCATCCGCAGTATTTTGCTTTTAAGCTATATCTAACTCCTTCTTGAAAACATACTACTTTTTGTGTTAGCTAATTCCACAGGCTCACCACTCTCTGGGTGAAGAAACTTCTCATAATCTCAGTCCTGAATGGTTTATCCCATATCCTTAGACTATGATCCCTGGTTCTGGACTCCCACACCATCGGGAACATCCTTCCTGCATCTACCCTGTCAAGTGCTGTTAGAATTTTATAGGTTTCGATGAGATCCCCCCTCACTCTACTGAACTCAGCGAATATAATCGTAACTGACTCAATCTCTCCTCATATGTCAGTTCTGCCATCCCAGGAATCAGTCTGGTCAACCTTCACTGCACTCCCTTCATAGCAAGAACATCCTTCCTCAGATAAGGAGACCAAAACTGCACACAATAAAACAGATGTGGCCTCACCAAGGCCCTGTATAATTGCAGCAAGACATCCCTGCTCCTGTCCTCGAATCCTTTCGCTATGAAGGCCAACATAACATTTGCCTTTCTTTTACCGCCTGTTGCACCTGCATGCTTACCTTCAGTGACTGGTGTACGAGAACACCCAGGTCTCACTGCATATTCCCCTCTCTAAGTTTCTAGTCGTTCAGATAATAATCTGCCTTCCTGTTTTTGCTACCAAAGTGGATAACCTCACATTTATCCACATTGTACTGCATCTGCTGTGCATTTGCCCATTCACTCAACTTGTCCAAATCACCCTGAAGCCTCTCTCAATCCTCCTCACAACTCATCCTCCCACCCAGTTTTGTGTCATCTGCACATTTGGAGATATTACATTTAGTTCCCTCATTTAAATCATTAACATATATTATGAATAGCTGTGGTCCTTGCACTGATCCCTGCGGTACCCCACGAGTCACTGTCTGCCATTCAGAAAAAGACCCATCTATCGCTGCTCTTTGTTTCCTGTCTACCATCCAATCTTCTATCCATTGCAATACACTACCCCCATTCCCATGCGCTTTAATTTTACATGCTAATCTCTTATGTGGGATTTTGTTGAAAGCCTTCGGAAAGTCCAAATAAACCACATCCACTGGCTCTCCCTCATCAACTCTACTTGTTACATCCTCGAAGAATTCTAGTCGATTTGTCAAGCATGATTTCCCTTTCGTAAATCCATGCTGACTCTGCCCGATTCTACCACTGTTTTCCAAGTGCACTGCTAAACCATCTTTGATAATGGACTCTAGAATTTTCCCCGCTACCGACGTCAGGCTGACTGGTCTATAATTCCCTTCTTTCTCTCCACCTCCCTTTTTAAATTTTGGGGTTGCATTAGCTACCCTCCAATCTGTAGGAAATGTTCCAGAGCCTATAGAATCTTGGAAGATGACCACCAATGCACCCAGTATTTCTCGGGCCACTTCTTTAAGTACTCTGGGATGCAGACCATCAGGCCCTGGGGATTTGTCGGCCTTCAACCCATCAATTTCCTCAACACCATTTCTCTACTTATACTGATTTCCTTCAGTTCCTCTCTCTCACTAAGCCCTGTATTCCCCAACATTTCTGGTATGATATTTGTGTCCTCCTTTGTGAAGACAGAACCAAAGTATGCATTTAGTTGGTCAGCCATTTCTTTGGTCCCCATAATCAATTCCCCTGTTTCTGACTGTAAGGGACCAACATTTGTCTTCACCAATCTTTTTTTCTCATCACATACCTATAGAAACTTTTACAGTCAGTTTTTATGTTCCCCGCAAGCTTACTCTGGTACTGTATTTTCCCCTTCCTAATCAATCCCTTGGTCCTCCTTTGCTGAATTCTAAACTGCTCCCAATCCTCAGGTCAGTTGTTTTTCCTGGCGAATTTGTATGCCTCTTCCTTGGATCTAATGCTCTCTCAAGTTTCCCTTGTTTGGCGACCTTTCCCGTTTTACTTTTGCACCAGACAGGAATAAACAAGTGTTGCAGTTCTTCCATGCGCTCTTTGAATGTTTGCCATTGCCTATCCACTGTCAACCATTTAAGTAACGTTTCCCAATCCATCAGACGCAACTCGTGCCTCATACCTTCGTAGTCTACTTTCTTATGATTCAGGACACTAGTCTCAGAATCAACGACGTCACTCTCCATCTTGATGGAGAACTCTAGCATATTATGATCGCTCATCCCCATGGGGTCTCGCACCACTAGATTGTCAATTATTCCTCTCTCATTACACAATACCCAGTCTAGGATGGCCTGTTCTCTAGTTGGTTCCTCAACGTATTGGTCCAGAAAACCATCCCATATACACTCCATGAATTCCTCCTCTTTGGTATTGTGACTAATTTGATTTGGCCAATCGATATGCAGATTAAAATCACCCATAATTACAGATGTTCCTTTATCGCAGGCATATTTAATTTCCTGTTTAATGCCATTCCCAATATCACCACTACAGTTTGGGGGTCTATATACAACCCCCAATAACGTTTTTTGCCCCTTAGTGTTTCCCAGCTCTCCCCGTGCAGATTCCACATCGTCAGAGCTAATATCCTTCCTCACTATTGCATTAATTTCCTCTTTAACCAGCAATGCAACTGCACCGCCTTTTACTTTTTGTCTGTCCTTCCTAAATACTGAATAGCCCTGGATGTTCATTTCCCATCCCTGATCACCCTGCAGCCAAGTCTGCATAATCCCGACTGTATCATACCCGTTTACATCTATTTACATGATCAATTCATCCATTTAATTGTGAACGCTCCACGCAATAAGGCACAAAGCATTAAGGCTTGTCTTTTGAACATTACTTGACCCCTTCCCACTATTTTTCACTGCGGGCCCTGTTTGATTCTGGCCCTTGATTTTTCTACCTATCACTTGTCTTATTCCCCTTACTGTCTTTTGTTTTTGCCTTTGATCCCCCTTCCTCTGATTCCTTGCAAAGGTTCCCATTCCCCTGTCATTTTAGTTTAAACCCTCCTCAACCACTCTAGCAAATTTCGGACATTTCAGTGAAAGGACAGTTGAGATGTTGTTCGAAAACAACCTTCGCTGGTAATCATGTGCTTTAAGCTCAATAAACTAACTTACTGACCTGGGAAGATGTTTACAGAGAAGCCACATGTCAAGGTTTATGGAAGTCAGGAAGTTGACTTTTTATAAAAGCAAAATACTGCGGATGCTGGAAATCTGAAACAAAAACAAGAAATGCTGGATTCACTCAGCAGGTCTGGCAGCATCTGTGGAAAGAGAAGCAGAGTTAACGTTTCGGGTCAGTGACCCTTCTTCGGAACTGACAAATATTAGAAAAGTCACAGATTATAAACAAGTGAGGTGGGGGTGGTGCAAGAGATAACAAAGGAGAAGGTGCAGATTAGACCAGGCCACAAAGCTGACCAAAAGGTCACGGAGCAAAGGCAAACAATATGTTAATGGTGTGTTGAAAGACAAAGCATTAGTACAGATTAAGTGTGAATATACTGAATATTGAACATCAGCAAGTGCAAACCTGAAGAAAAACAACCTGAAAAAAACAGTGGGTCAGCAAACTGAACAAACTAAGATGAAATGAAATAAATGCAAAAAAAAATTGTAAAAAATGTAAAAAGGAATGCAAAAAAAAGGAAGAAAAAATAACTAAAAATGACTAAAAATGAAAGTAAAGTGGGGGGCTGTCATGCTCTGAAATTGTTGAACTCAATGTTCAGTCCGGCAGGCTGTAGTGTGCCTAATCGGTAGATGAGATGCTGTTCCTCGAGCTTGCGTTGATGTTCACTGGAACACTGCAGCAATCCCAGGACAGAGATGTGAGCATGAGAGCAGGGGGGAGTGTTGAAATGGCAAGCAACCGGAAGCTCAGGGTCCTGCTTGCGGACTGAGCCAAGATGTTCCGCAAAGCGGTCACCCAGTCTGCGCTTGGTCTCCCCAATGCAGAGGAGACCACACTGTGAGCAGCGAATACAGTATACTACATTGAAAGAAGTACAAGTAAATCGCTGCTTCACCTGAAAGGAGTGTTTGGGGCCTGGGATAGTGAGGAGAGAGGAGGTAAATGGGCAGGTATTACACCTCCTGCAATTGCAAGAGAAGGTGCCCTGGGACGGGGACGAGGTGGTGGGGGTTATGGAGGAGTGGACCAGGGTGTCGCAGAGGGAACGATCCCTTCGGAATGCTGACAGGGGAAGGGTGGGGAAGATGCGACTGGTAGTGGCATCACGCTGGAGGTGGCGAAAATGGCGGAGGATGATCCTTTGGATATGGAGGCTGGTGGGATGAAAAGTGAGGACAAGGGGAACCCTGTCACGGTTCTGGGAGGGAGGGGAAGGGGTGAGGGTAGAGGTGCGGGGAATGGGTCGGACACGGTTGAGGGCCCTGTCAACCGGCAGGCCCGGCAGACTCATTGTGTCAGCCTGCTCCTGCCCCACTGAACTTATTTCTTCCTATCTAGACTCTATCTTTTCTCCGCTGGTCCAGTCTCTTCACACCTACATCCGTGACTCTTCTGACACCCTACGTCATTTTGACAATTTCCAGTTTCCTGGTCCCAACCGCCTCCTCTTCACTATGGACGTCCAATCGCTCTACACCTCCATCCCCCACCAGGATGGTTTGAGGGCTCTCCGCTTCTTCCTGGAACAGAGGCCCAACCAGTCCCCATCCACCAACACCCTCCTCCACCTGGCTGAACTTGTTCTCACATTGAACAACTTCTCCTTCAACTCCATGCATTTCCTTCAAGTAAAAGGTGTCGCTATGGGTACCCGCATGGGTCCTAGTTATGCCTGTCTTTTTGTGGGATATGTCGAGCATTCTTTGTTCCAGTCCTACTCAGGCCCCCTCCCCCAACTCTTTTTCCGGTACATTGATGACTGTATCGGTGCAGTTTCCTGCTCCCGCCCCGAACTAGAAAACTTTATCAACTTTGCTTCCAATTTCCACCCTTCTCTCACCTTTACATGGTCCACCTCTGACACTTCCCTTCCCTTCCTCGACTTCTCTGTCTCCATCTCTGGGGATAGGTTGTCTACCAATATCCATTATAAGCCCACCGACTCCCACAGCTACCTCGACTACACTTCTTCACACCCTACCTCCTGTAAGGACTCCATTCCATTCTCCCAGTTTCTCCGTCTCCGACGCATCTGCTCTGATGATGCTACCTTCCATGATGGTGCTTCTGATATGACCTCCTTTTTCCTCAACCGAGGATTTCCCCCCACTGTGGTTGACAGGGCCCTCAACCGTGTCCGACCCATTCCCCGCACCTCTACCCTCACCCCTTCCCCTCCCTCCCAGAACCGTGACAGGGTTCCCCTTGTCCTCACTTTTCATCCCACCAGCCTCCATATCCAAAGGATCATCCTCCGCCATTTTCGCCACCTCCAGCGTGATGCCACTACCAGTCGCATCTTCCCCACCCTTCCCCTGTCAGCATTCCGAAGGGATCGTTCCCTCTGCGACACCCTGGTCCACTCCTCATTAACCCCCACCACCTCGTCCCCGTCCCAGGGCACCTTCCTTTGCAATCGCAGGAGGTGTAATACCTGCCCATTTACCTCCTCTCTCCTCACTATCCCAGGCCCCAAACACTCCTTTCAGGTGAAGCAGCGATTTACTTGTACTTCTTTCAATGTAGTATACTGTATTCGCTGCTCACAGTGTGGTCTCCTCTACATTGGGGAGACCAAGCGCAGACTGGGTGACCGCTTTGCGGAACATCTCCGCTCAGTCCGCAAGCAGGACCCTGAGCTTCCAGTTGCTTGCCATTTCAACACTCCCCCCTGCTCTCATGCTCACATCTCTGTCCTGGGATTGCTGCAGTGTTCCAGTGAACATCAACGCATGCTCGAGGAACAGCATCTCATCTACCGATTAGGCACACTACAGCCCGCCGGACTGAACATTGAGTTCAATAATTTCAGAGCATGACAGCCCCCCACTTTACTTTCATTTTTAGTCATTTTTAGTTATTTTTTCTTCCTTTTTTTTGCATTCCTTTTTACATTTTTTACAATCTTTTTTTGCATTTATTTCATTTCATCTTAGTTTATTCAGTTTGCTGACCCACTGTTTTTTTCAGGTTGTTTTTCTTCAGGTTTGCACTTGCTGATGTTCAATATTCAGTATGTTCACACTTAATCTGTACTAATGCTTTGTCTTTCAACACACCATTAACATATTGTTTGCCTTTGCTCCGTGACCTTTTGGTCAGCTATGTGGCCTGGTCCAATCTGCACCTTCTCCTTTGTTATCTCTTGCCCAACCCCCACCTCACTTGTTTATAATCTGTGACTTTTCTAATATTTGTCAGTTCCGAAGAAGGGTCACTGACCCGAAACGTTAACTCTGCTTCTCTTTCCACAGATGCTGCCAGACCTGCTGAGTGAATCCAGCATTTCTTGTTTTTGTGTGAGTTGACTTTCTATGTTGGGGTTTGGATATTGTTTTCAGTTCAGTTGGGGTCTAAAGTTTTTTGAAGATAGTTGAAGATCAACCTGCCAAGGGGAAAAATAATCCCAGCTCATTGCTTTCTCTACGTCTTTGAAAGAAACCCTATGTATTTAGTGTGACAGCTGCAACCTCTGGTGCCACAATTTCTTGGAAAGCCCACCAGATTAATTCTCGACATCTCCAAATTGAACTGCAAGAAAAGATCCTGGTGACCTGTCTACATACACCTGGATGTCAGACCAAAAAGGACAATTGACATCCTTCCACATCATCTCTTTGCTCTTCAACAATTAGCAAATATTTGGCCAAAGCATTTTTTTTGGCTTTTTTCTTTGTAATAGAGCTCTGCAGAGAAAATCTCTTTACTTTTTCAGTTAACCGGTGCCTGTGTGTGTGTATGTGTGAGGGGATAAGGTAAAAATGGAACTTTCATATTTAAATCTGTATATTAATGCTTTGCTTTGTTAATGGATAAGTCTTGTTTTATAATAAACTGATAATTTTGTTGTTAATTAAATAAACTGGTTGGTGTATTTCATTCTGTGATAAAGAGTAGAATATATGATTGATTGAATCAGTAACTGGGTAAATATTTTTAAAATATATGTTGTGACCTGTGGAGAAGTGGGACTAGAAAAGACAGTGCACTCCTCCCACCTCGGTCTTAACAACTCCAATCTCTCTGCAACAAAAGTTAACTTATGTCCTTTCGGGAAGGAAATCTGCCTTCCTAACCTGGTCTGGCCTACACGTGACTCCAGACCCACAGCAATGTTGTTGACTCTTAACTGGCATCTGAAATTCCTAGCAAGCCACTCAGTTCTCAAGAGCAATTAGGGATGGGCAACAAATTCTAGCCTTGCCAGCGACGTCCACATCCCATGAAAGAATAATAATAGCAAAAGAATTTCTTTCTACCTGCTTGTCATACCGACATGCTAACTTTGTTCTTCATGTAGAAGGATTCCTAGGTCATTCTGACTGCAAACATTTCATATTCTCTCACAATTTAAAACATATTCTTTCTTATTTTCTGAAGGAAGTGGAGAACTTCACACATCACCCCATTGAATTCCATCTGCCATGTTCTTGCCCACTCACCCAATCGGTCAAGGGAAATAGCAAAATTCTCAGTGCGAGTTACAGGCCAGCGAGCAGTGGAGGAGAAATGGAGGGAGAATGTGATATAATAATTGTGTAGGATGACGTTTAGGGCAGATAAATAAAAACACATTTTTTTCAACTATAAAACTGATGGTAGAAGTGACAAAGTTGGTGTTCTGGACGCAGATTTGGGTCTAAAGTAAGAGATAACTATAGGGAAGAATTTCAATCTAACAAAAACACAGTCGAAGTGGATATGTCACTGGGACCAGTGATGCTGCGGCCCAGGCAGTTACAGGAAGTCATAGAGGTGACGGCAGGGACCCTGAGCACACTGTTTTATCCTTTATTAATATAAAAGTATTTAACCTGACCTGGAGTGAATGTGTCCAAGTAGTGCCTCTGCTAAAATAGGGAGATGGGATGAACTGGGTAACTAAATTAGTCTACTAGTTTGTGGGCAAACTCATTGAATCTGTTAATCCAGGTGGAATTAACAAGGATTTAGTTATACAGGGGATGATGAGGGACTGTTGGAACAAATTACCTGTTGACAAGTTGTAGTTGACAAACTTATGAACATGTGAGCAATGACGAAGAGGTAAAATGGCCTTTGGTGCACCCAGTCTGTCCCACATATTTAAGAATAATTGTGTATCACAATGTATAGACGCCCCAGGCAGCTGAAGGCAGAGCCCAATCCTTTCTATTATTAGAGGTGTCTGACTGAACTTGACTTTTAAGCACAGCTCCTTTCAAAACCTCAGGACGTCCCTCATGAAAATGTATAGAAATTGCAGCATAGAACCATGCCATTCAGCCCAGGAAGTCCATGCCAGTATTAAAGCAACACACCAGCCTCATAACATCAACATTTGTTTATTAATTTCTCCTTCATGGGTTTATACATCTTTCCATTGTAGTGATCCACGATATTCGACTCAGCCACTCGCTGTGGTAGTGAGTTCCACATTCTCACCACTGTCTGGGAAAAGAAGATCCTCCTGAATGTCCTATTGTGTTTATTGGTGACCGTGTTGTACTTTTGGCCCCCAAGTGGAAAACTCTTCTCTATATTATCGAACCCATTCATAAACTTTGAAAACTTCTATTAGGTCACTGACAACCTTCTTTTGTCGAGAAAGGATTATCTCCAGAATGTTCAGCCTATCCTGATGGATGCAAACTCTTAGTACTGGTAGCGTCTTGGTAAATATTTCATGTATCTTCCCCGGTGTATTTTTTATAACTGCCCTTATGCTTCACAGCCAATGAAATACATCTTTGAGTGTAGTCATAGTTGTAATATAAGAAACGTGGTAAACAATATGGTCACAGCAAGATCCCATGAACAGCAATGGGAGAATGACAAGATAATCTGTATTTTTTAAAGGAAATGCAATGTTGGTTGAAGAGTAAATATTGACCCAGGAAACCAGGATGGACCCCCTCCACCCATGCTCTTCTTCCGGTAGTGAGTATGGAATCTTCCATGACCACTTGAGAGGGTTGTCAGCACCTCAGTTTAACGTATTATTATGAAAGACGGCTAAGCCTAGCAATCCACAACAGCAACAAATGTTTGCTAAAATGTACAAAAAGCATCCTAAGGCACTTCAGAGCAACGAGTTTGAAAGCAAATGTTGACACTGAGTGACATCATTAGCTATTAGAGCAGGGGATCAAAAGCATGGCCAAAGAGTTAAGTTTTAAAGGAGAGTCTCAAGGGAGGAGAGGTGGAACTAGGCGGAGAAGTATACATAGGGAATTACAGAGCTTAGTGTTTAGGCAGCTGAACGAATGGACAGCTGCCAATGGTGCAGTGATGATAATCCCAGAGACGTGCATGAGGCCAGAATTAGAGGAATGCAGATTGCAGAAAATGCCAGGGGCTGGAGGTGGTTGAGGAGAGAGGGAGGTTTGTAAGGCTGGAGAGGTTACAATGATAGGAGGTTTGTGGGGTCAGAAGAGATTACTGAAATAGAGAGGGAAAGAGGTTTGGAGGCATTTGAATATGAGGATGGGAACTTTAAAATTGTAATGTTGACACAGCGTGTGCCAATGTGCATGAGTGCCCACTGGACGATGGGTGAATGGAACCTATTGGGAGTCAGAATACAGGGCAGAGGAAATTTGAACGTGCTAAATTTTATGGATGGCAGAAAATGGCAGAGCATGGGATAGTCATTTTTGGAGATAGCAAATTCATGTATGAGGGTTTCAGCAGTCGATGAGCTCAGGCAGGGCTGGAGACGAGAATTACTAATTACTAACATTCAGTGGTACTTTGAGATCAATACCATGCATAAACCAGATGTACGTACTCACAGACACTGGATACATACTGCTGAATAATTTGCCCACTAATCAGCGCATGTGAAAGACCCTGCATAAATATTTGACATCTATTTCCAACATTTGTTCATCATTTTGATTGATTCACAGAATCAATGTTAGGAAGAGAGTTCCAGGATTTTGACCCAGCGATAGTGAAAGAAGGGTGCTATAGTTCCAAGTTAGGATGGTGTGTAGTTTGGAAGGAAACTTGCAGGTGGTGGTGTTCCCAAGCATCTGCTGCCCCTGTCCCTCTAGCTGGTGATGGTCATGGGTTTGGAAGGTGCTGTCAAGGTAAGTTGCTGCAGTGCATCTTGTATATGGTGCACATTGCTACCACTGTGCGTCAATAGTGGAGGGAGTGAATGTTGAAGGTCATGGATGGGGTGCCAATCAATTGGGCTATTTTGTCCTGGATGATTTTGAGCTTCTTGAGCTTTGGAGCTGCAGACTTCCAGGCAAGTGGAGAGTATTCCATCACACTCCTGACTTGTTGCTTGTAGATGGTGGACAGAAACTGGCGAGACATGAGATGAGTTACTTGCCGCTGGATTCCTAGCCTCTGACCTACTCTTGCAACCACAGTATTTACGTGGCTGGTCCCGTTCAGTTTCTGGTCAATGGTGACTCCCAAGATGAGGAACGTGTGTGATTCAGCAGTAGTAATGCCATTGAGCATCAAGGAGAGATTTTCCCTTGTGTGTGATGGTCATTGCCTGGCACTTGTGTGACACAAATGTTACTTGCCACTTATCACCCCAACCCTGGATGTTGTCACGTCAGGTCTTGCTGAGTATGGACATGGGCTGCTCAGTATCTGAGGAGTTGTGAATGGTGCTGAACATAGTACAATCATCAGTGCCCGTTCCCAATTCTGACCTTATGATGGAGGGAAGGTCATTGATGAAGCAGTTGAAGAGGGTTGGGCCCAGGACACTACCCTGAGGAACTCTTGCTGTGACGTCCTGGGACTGATATGATTGACCTCCAACAACCACAATCACCTTCCTTTGTGCTAGCTATGACTCCAACCAGTGGAGAGTTTTCCCCCGATACCCATTGACTTCAGTTTTGCTTGGACTCCTTGAGTGCATACTCGGTCTTTTTTTAAATTTGTTAAGCCAATGTGGACATTGCTGGGAGACAAGCATTCGCTGTCCATCCCTAATTGCCCTTGGGGAGGTGGTGATGAGCTGCCTTCTTGAACTGCTGCAGTGTTTGTGGTGTAGGTACACCAACAGTATTGTTCGGAAGGGAGTTCCAGGATTTTGACCCAGCGACAGTGAAGGATATAGTTCCATGTCAGCATGGTGTCTGACTTGGAGGGGAACTTGGAGGGAGCTGGTGTCACCATACATTAGCTGTCTTTACTCTTCCAGGTGGCAGGGGTCGCAGGTTTGGAAGGAACTACCAAAGGAACCTTGGTGAATTGCTTTAGTGAATCTTGTAGTTGGCACACACTGCTGCCACTGTGCATCAGTGGTGGAGGGGTTGAAATTTGAAGGTGCTGTACGTGGTGCCAATCAAGAAGGCTGTTTTGTCTTTGATTGTGTTGAATGTCCTGAATGTTGTTGGAGCTGCAAACATCCAGTCAATTGCAGTGTATTCCATCACACTCCTGATTTGTGCCTTGTAGATGGTGGAAAAGCTTTGGGGAGACAGAAGGTGAGTTACTCGCTGTTAAATTCCCAGCCTCTGCCCTTCTGTCGTAGTCACAGCATTTATGTGGTGGTCCAGTTCAGTTTCTGGTCAATGGTGATCTCCAGATGTTGATAGTGGGGGATTCAGCGATGGTAATGTCATTGAATGTCAAGGAATGATGGATATATTCTCTTTTGTGGTCTCTTATGATGGTCATTGCTGGCACTTGTGTGACACTAATGTTACTTGCCACTTATCAGCCGAATCCTGAATGTTGTCCAGTTCTTGCATATGGACATGGGCTGCTTCAGTATCTGAGGAGTCGTGAATGGTGCTGAATATTGTACAATCATCAATGAACATCCCCACTTCTGACCTTATGATGGAGGGAAGATTATTGATGAAGCAGCTGAAGATGGTTGGGCATAGGACACTACCCCGAGGAACTGCTGCAGTGATGTCCCGGGACTGAAATAATTGCCTTGATGTCAAGGGCAGCCACTCTCACCTCTCCTCTGGAGTTCAGATCTTTTGTCCATGTTTGAACCAAAGTGTAATCAGGTCAGGAGCTGAGTGGCCCTGGCGAAACCCAAACTGAGTGTCAGTCAGCAGGCTATTGTTGAGCAAATGCCACTTGATAGCCCTGTCGACGGCACTTCCATCACTTTGCTGTTGATCAGGAGCAGACTGAGAGGGTGGTAATTGGTTGAGTTGGATTTGTCCTGTTTTTTGTGCACAGTACATATCTGGGCAATTTTCCACATTGTCGGGTAAATGCTAGCGTTGTACTGAAACAGCTTGGTTAGGGCCGCAGCTAATTTTGGAGCACAAGTCATCAGTTTGTTATGACCAAAGCAGGAGTAATGCACTGTTGATTCAGTCCCACTCTTCTTACTTCTTACGCTGTCCTCTGGAACGAGGATGACTTTCTTCCATTGCAGGGTTTTGTGCCCTTAGGTGACTGAATATTCCAATTCTGCATCCTCACACACTGCCACAGATGGTGTTTGGTGAGAAAAGTGAATGGGAAGCTCAAAATAGCGAACTCTCCTTCCGCTATTTGCACTTTGTCACTGCCTGGGCATGAAAACATCAAGACTATTTGTCAAGAACAACAAGGAGATCCAGCAGCTACTAAATCATAAGCACATGGCATTCCCGAACTGGAAGCATCACCAAAATTCGAGGGAAAAGGTTGGTCTGCAGACAATTGAAGGCTGAGCTCCAACAAAAAAGAGACTAAATGAAAAGATGGTGGGCTGAAAGAGCACAGGAACTACAGCAACTAGTCAACAGCCATGACATGCGTGGATTCTTCAGTGTAGTCAAGACCATCTACGGCCCAAGTACCCAAGGGCCGATCCCACTAAGAGCAACAAATGGAGTGGCGCTGATCAAGGACAGCGAGGCAGCCAGTGCTCGTTGGAAGGTGCACTTTGAAGATCTTCTTAATCGTGACTCAGTCCTTGATGTGAGCGCCCTCGACCACATTCCACAGCATGCTACCTACCACAACCTCAGCACAACCCCAGCTTGACATGAGATCAAAAAGGCCATCCAACCACTACAAAACAACCAGGCCATCGGCATAGATCGGATTCCTGCCAAAATTCTAAAATATGGCAGAGAGGTACTCTTGACACAAATATATGGTCTCAGCTCCCTCAGCTGGATGGAGCAGAGCATGTCAGGGCACCTCTGAGACGCCATAATTGTGTCCATCTTTCATCCCACTAATCCATAGGTCACAGCATATTAGCAACGTTTCCCACCGACCGGAAAATAGCCAAATTAAATGCACATTCCCACCTAGTTTTGTGTCATCTGCGAACTTGGAAACACTACATTTGGTCCCCACATCCAAATCCTTGATATATATTGTAAACAACTGGGGCCCAAGCACAGATACCTGCGGTACCCCACTAGTCACAGCCTGCCAACGTGAGGAGGACCATTTATTCCTACTCTCTGCTTTCTGCCAGTTAACCAATCCTTAATCCATGCCAGTATATTACCACCTATCACATGAGCTTTAATTTTGCTAACCAACCTCATGTAAGGGACTTTATCAAAAGCCTTCTGAAAATCCAAGTATACCACGTCCACCAACTCCCCTTTATTAATTCTGTTAGTGACATCCTCAAATAAACTCTAACGGGTTCGTCAAACATGATTTCCCATTCATAAATCCATGTTGACTATGCCCAATCAGATCATTATTATCCAAGTGTCCATTTATCACATCCTTTAGAATAGATTCTAGCTTTTTCCCAATAACTGATGTAATGCTAACACTTCCCTGTTTTCTCTCTCTTTCTCCCTTGTAAATAGTGGGGTGACATTTGTGACCTTCCAATCTGCAGGAACCGCTCCAGAGTCTATAGAATTTTGGAAGATGATCACCAATGCATCCACTGTCTCCATAGTTACCTCTTACAACACTCTGGGATGTAGAATATCAGATGCTGGGGACTTATCAACCTTCAGCCCCATTAATTTCTCCAATGCAACCTTCTACTAATACTAATTCATTCAATTCCTCCTTCCCCCAATCCCTTGGATCTCTAATTCTGGGAGATTTCTTGTATCTTCCTCAGTGAAGACTGACACAAAGAAATAATTTAGCTTCTCTGCCATTTCTCTATTCCCCATTATAAATTCTCCTGACTATGCCTTTAATGGACCTACATTTGTCTTAGCCAAACGTTTCCTTTTTACATATCTGCGCTTGCTGTCCCTGTCCTTCGAGGTGATTGAGGTCACCAGTTTGGGGTGTGGAGCCTTTGTGACTGTGTGTACGCATTCACACATTCGCACACACATACAGAGACGCAGACATAAAGTTACGCACAACCACAGACAACACTGTCACACACATATACACTCACAAATATATAGATAAAATCATTTATCCCCCCATCGGAGCAGGAGGATGCCATTCAACCCCCTCGAGCCCGTCACACAGGAATAGAAGGAAGCCATTCAGCTCCTTCGAGGCTGTCACACAGGAATAGGAGGAGGCCATTGGGACTCAAGAACCTGTTATACAGGTTTAAGAGGAGACCATTGGTGAGCGTGGCAGTAACTGCAGTGAGACAGGGACACCAGCAGATGGAGACGGTGAGAGGGGGCAGTAGCTGCAGTGAGACAGGGGCACCAGCAGATGGGGATGGTGAGAGGGGGCAGTAACTGCAGTGAGACAGGGACACCATCAGATGGAGATAGTGAGAGGGGGCAGTAACTGCAGTGAGACAAGGACACCAGTAGATGGAAATTTTGAGAGGGGGCAGTAACTGCAATGAGACAGGGACACCAGCAGATGGAGGTATTGAGCCATTGCTGATTGGGAGATTCTGCGTTCCTGACAGATTGAAAGTTTGCTGTAAGTTAGATGAATGTATGTTTGTGTCAATCTGACACTTTATGTAACATTTAGCTGCTTAATGAAAGAATTTAAATACAACTTATGTTAAATGGTAATTTTCCAACTACACAAACGCTTGTAACAGTCACCTGGTTTCTGTTTGAAAAAAAATATTTTGAGTGAGTAAATGCTAATGCAGAAATAAAACAAGAACATCAAAACAAAAACACCAAACATTCATTGACAAATAAAAATTCTCTGAATAAGTTGCATTGAATTCTTCTTCACTAAAGTTCTGACATCTCTCACTTCCCTTTTTGTCTCTTATCTTATCTACTATTAGTGAGAGAAATTGAAGTATTGATGCAATTGTCTTTTGAAAATGGATATTAAATCTGCTTTCACCAACCTGTCAGACAGTGCATTCCAGACCAGAACAACTTGTGGTAAATTAGTTCCCCTGATTATCTCCTCGCATCGCTCTCCCATTTTTATTCACCTTCATTCTGTGCTCAATGGTTCCTGACCCCTCTCTGCCACTGGAAACAAACTGTCCTCATTTATCCAAACGGAGTGAAAGAATTTGAATGCTATTTGCTTCTCCAGGGCAGCTGCAGATTAGTTAGTAGCTCCTGAATTTGGACAGTGATGAACACGTGACAAAAGTCCCACTGAATCCCCCAGGAAAGCAGTGGATAGAAACAGTCAAGATGGAAAGTGAAACAAGTGACACTTTAATACAGCAGCAAAAACGCATTGCCACATTTTCGAGGTAGTTATTGCTGAACTTTATGTAAACTGGAGGTGAAAAGTGAAAGACCTTTCATAAAATTTGTGCTAAGTGGCTGTTTCTCAACTTTGTAAACCCTTGTGACTTTACAGTGGTAAATGTTGAGAAAATTATTTTGAATGCTTACTGGCTAATGCATAAATGCAACAACATCAAGAAACGAATCGTTTACAGATACAAGTGTAAATATGGGTCAGAATTATTCTGTGAAATGTCACCAGTTGTAAACGTTTTCTTGGCTGCATCATTTACCTGGTTGTAATTTCAGGGATAGTCACCCAGAGGAACTGAGAAACCTTACAAAATTTGGCTGTTACTCAAACGGGAGCAAAAAGGCCTCACACAGCAAAAAATCTTTGTCAGAATTTCAAGTTATTGCTACACTTTCTATATCCCAATTATCACAGTGTGATAATCACAATTATTAATGGTAAAACATGGAGGTGGAACAGTTAGTAGAGATGTGGAACAGCTAGTCAAGAGGAAGAAGGAAGCTTACTTAAGGTTGAGGAAGCAAGGATCAGACAGGGCTCTAGAGAGTAACAACGTAGCCAGGAAGGAACTGAAGAATGGACTTAGGAGAGCTAGAAGGGGACATGAAAAAGTCTTGGCGGGTAGGATTAAGGAAAATCCCAAGGTGTTCTACACTTATGTGAGGAACAAGAGGATAGCCAGAGTGAGGGTAGGGCCGATCAGGGATAGTGGAGGGAACTTGTGCCTGGAGTCGGAGGAGGTAGGGGTGGTCCTAAATGAATACTATGCTTCAGTATTCACTAGTGAGAGGGACCTGGTTGTTTGTGAGGACAGCGTGGAACAGGCTGATCTGCTCGAACAGGTTGAGGTTAAGAAGGAGGATGTGCTGGAAATTTTGAATGATATGAGGACAGATAAGTCCCCGGGGCCAGACGGGATATATCCAAGGATATTATGGGAAGCGAGGGAAGAGATTGCTGCGCCTCTGGCGATGATCTTTGCGTCTTCACTGTCCACTGGAGTAGTACCGGATGATTGGAGGGTGGTAAATGTTGTTCCCTTGTTCAAGAAAGGGAATAGGGATAACCCTGGGAATTATAGACCAGTCAGTCTTCCATCGGTAGTGGGCAAATTATTGGACAGGATTCTGAGAGACAGGATTTATGATTATTTGGAAAAGCATGGTTTGATTAGAGACAGTCAGCATGGCTTTGTGAGGGGCAGGTCATGCCTCACAAGCCTTATTGAATTCTTTGAGGATGTGACAAGGCACATTGATGAAGGAAGAGCAGTGGATGTGGCGTATATGGATTTTAGCAAGGCATTTGATAAGGTTCCCCATGGTAGGCTCATGCAAAAAGTAAGGAGGCATGGGATTCAGGGAAAGGTGGCTGGCCCATAGAAGTCAGAGGGTGGTAGTAGATGGAAAGTATTCAGCATGGAGCTCGGTGACCAGTGGTGTTGCACAAGGATCTGTTCTGGGACCTCTGCTCTTTGTGATTTTTATAAATGAATTGGATGAGGAAGTGAAAGGCTGGGTTAGCAAGTTTGCCGATGACACGAAGGTTGCTGGAGTTGTGGATAGTGTGGAAGGCTGTTGTAGGTTGCAACGGGACATTGACAAGATGCAGAGCTGGACTGAGAAGTGGCAGATGGAGTTCAACCTGGAAAAGTGTGAAGTGATTCATTTTGGAAGGTCGAATTTGAATGCAGAATACAGGCTTAAAGACAGGATTCCTGGTAGTGTGGAGGAACAGAGGGATCTTGGGGTCCATGTCCATAGATCGCTCAAAGTTGCCACCCAAGTTGATAGGGTTGTTAAGAAGGCGTATGGTGTGTTGGCTTTCATTAACAGGGGGATTGAGTTTAAGAGCCGTGAGGTTACGCTGCAGCTCTATAAGGCCCTGGTTCGACCACACTTGGAATATTGTGTTCAGTTCTGGTCGCCTCATTATAGGAAGGATGTGGAAGCTTTAGAGAGGGTGCAGAGGAGATTTACCAGGATGCTGCCTGGACTGGAGGGCATGTCCTCCGAAGAAAGATTGAGGGAGCTAGGGCTTTTCTCATTGGAGCGAAGAAGGATGAGAGTTGACTTGATGGAGGGGTACAAGATGATGAGAGGCATAGATAGAGTGGATAGCCAGAGACTTTTTCCCAGGGTGGAAAGGGCTATCACCAGAGGGCATAATTTTAAGGTGATTGGAGGAAGGTTTCGAGGAGATGTCAGAGGTAGGTTCTTTACACAGAGAGTGGTGGGTGCGTGGAATGCGCTGCCAGCGGTGGTAGAAGAAGCAGATACATTAGGGGCATTTAAGCGACTCTTGGATCGGTACATGGATGATAGTAGAATGAAGGGTAGGTAGTTAGTTCGATCTTAGAGGAGGTTAAAGTTTCGGCACAACATCGTGGGCCGAAGGGCCTGTACTGAGCTGTACTGTTCTATGTTCTATGTTCATTTCAATTTATATCGACTCATATAGCCCTCAGTTGCATTCTTAAAGCCGCCCTTCCCAGCATTTCGCAGAAAATTGGATATAGTGTTAGAGAGTGATTTGACTGCTAAAGTGGAGTAAGCAGTAAGTCATGCTGAAAATCAAACAGAACGGTAATGGGATATTAGTAAGATGGCAGAATTGGGGGGGAAAGGATCAGGTATAGTTCGATGTCAGTCATCTTTGTAAAAGAATTAATATTCATGATTGAATGAAGAAATCTGAGCAAAGAGGAAGAATAGAGGAATTGACTGGGGGCGATGGAAAGCATTTACATATGACCTTAAATACAGCACCTGAGCTGAATGTAGCTGTGAGAACTCATGAATTACTCTGATTTATGGGAAAAGGTATAGATTTTTAAAGTGCAGATGCACACACAATGTACCATATAAAACTAAATATGTGCATAACATTCGTGAGACAACAGTTAGAGAGCAGTGCGAAGTCTGAGATCAACATTTTATGTCGCTCTTGAGGTAATAGAAAGTGTACAATACAGATTCATTCACAACAACAAGAACAACTTATATATAGCGCTTCACAGAAGCATTGTTAAACAAAATATAACATTGAACCACAAAATGATATATTGGAACAGATGACCAAAAGCTTGGTCAAAAGAATATGTTTTAAGGATCATCTTAAAGGGGGAAAGTGAGGTGGAGAGGCCGTGAGGTTTATGTAGGCTATTCTAGAGTTTGGCGCCAAGGCAATTGAAGGCACAACCACCAATTGTGGAGCATTTCAAATCGTGGATGCTCAAGAAACCGAAATTAGAGGAGTTCAGGTATATTGGATGTTTAAGTGCTGGAGATTCCAGAGATAGGGTGGAGCGAGGACATGGAGAGATTTAAAAACAAGCATAAGAATTTTAAAATCAAGTCATTGTTTTACCAGGAATCAATGTATGTCACAAGCCAGGGGGGTGATTGAGGAACAGTACTTGGTGTGAGTTAAGACATTGAAGCAGAGTTTTGGATGACCTCAAGTTCCAGATAGTAGAATGTGGGAGACCAGCCAAGAGTGCATTGGAATAGTAAAGTCTAGAGGTAACGAAGGCATGAATGAGGGTCTCAGCAGCAGATGAGCTGAGACTGAGGTAAAGTCAGGCGAAGATACAAATGTGGTTTCTCCAAATGCCTCACTGGTTAACTGGTAGCAATGGTAATAGCAGATCGGAGGAACGTTATTCATTGTGTATTACTGTGGCAGATCAATCATATTTATTTCACTTTTACTCCCTTGCTTCACGCTCCGCGGTGCACAATCCATCTGGTTCACGGTCACTTTCACCTTTGATCGATGTGTTTCCCTTTGCTGTCAGCAGTTCAAAAGGAAATATTACAGTGAGAAAATCACGTCTGCTGTCCCGGTAATATTGTGCTTGTTTCTGTGTGTTTAAAAACGTCCAGCTTTATTTTACGCACAAGAATGCTTGACAAATGAAAGACACACTGTTAGCTGAAGCAAAGTGTTGGTTACATGAACCAATGGCCGTTTATTAAACCCATTAATTCCCTTCTTGCTGGTGTTGCCATTACACGCGGTAACAGTCATTTTCACTGCAGTCACCAGTAGACAGTGCAAAGGACTCCGCTTGTTATGGAACAGTGACATACACAATACTGGCTAGGTGTTGAAAATCGATAATCTTACTCCTCCCTATATCAAGAAGTTTTATACTTCCGCGGATGATGTATATTGTGAGATTCTGTTCAATTAAACAATTCACTTTCAAGAACTTAACCTTACTCCTTGTCCTCAGTGAAAGTCTCTCGTGTTGCAGCTTCTCAGCTGCTGTACAATCTCTTGCATATATGCGCTAACACAGACTAAATTCCGAGAGGAGCTGAGAAATGCAGTGAAATTCACCTTCACTGTCGTTGGTTAATAAAAGAATAAAACTGACAAACCAACCGGGCCGCTGTTACCGAATTAGAATTCAGAAACTGGCACTGACACTGGTGCAGAAATAGATAATACCAAATTTAGAGTATTCACCAAGAAATTAACTTGAGGAGTCTACTTCAACACAAACGATTATCTGTCATAAGAATATTGCAACACAACAGGTACATTTGTCAGTGCAAATGGTGGATTCAGTGAGGAGCATAGGATTGGAGACAAACTCTAACCCTGTCAAGCCAACATTCTGGAAACTACTGAGAGCAACCCAGGACATGAAATAGATCAGCTGAAAGACGCCTCTCAAAAGCACGATGCAGAATAAGCTCTGGAGTTATTGCCAACTGTCAATACAAAAATTAGAATAGAAATTCGTTTTGGGTAATGGTACAAAATGGGCAGCGGCAGATTGGCCACCGGCCTTTCACATCACCCGATGATCATTTCCATTGAAATCTCCAAAAATTATCTCTACTACAATTTGATAATCAGCAATCAAACTAATACTGAAGTGTGGTGAAACACTGAGCTTCATTTATAAACTGTTATTAATTTCAATAAGTAACTGCCTATTAATTACCTGTTATTGAAAATGCTAGGTTTTTTACAACTAATATATACTAAGCATTAAGATAATTATTTATTCTTAAGTAGCAATTATGATTCTGTAGTCAATAAACAATCGTTAGTGCATGATATACTGTCTGACCTCTTCGAAGATTTAGCAACAACATGGTAATTCAGTCATTCAGTAGCTTGTGGGTATTCTGATTCGGAGCCATTGAGGTGAACACATATTTAATCCGAATTGGGCAAGGGATCATTCAAGGATCGACAGTAGAACGTAGCAAAGGTAAGCTGCAAGATTAGTGTCCGCACTGCAGAGGTTGAGGCAAAGCTCTGGATCCAGTAGTAAGTATATCAGCAGTGCTGCAAAATTGGACAGTACTTGTGTTCCAGCAATAAGTACAACGACAGAGGCACAAAACTGGTCATCAGCAGAATTGTAATAGTTTGGTTACCGTCAGAGCAGCATAACGGGGATTTAGAAGGAATAGAAACACCTGACGGAAAGAAAGAAGATTTTCACCTCTGACATAACTGTAGGCAACACTATACTACAAGAACACAGTTACAGGTAGTATATGTGTAGGGCATCACAGCACCAGAGGAATATGGTGATATGTAGTGTATTTGTAGGGTACCATTAATACCAGAAGGGTATGGTTGCATATAATGCATGTATAGGCTACTACTGTTATCAGAGGAATACAGTCACATAGAGTGCATGTCTATGGTATCACTTGTATCAGAGCATTACCATCACATGTAGTGTTTGTGTAGGGGCACCCCTAATAATGCAGGAGAACAGTCAGTTATAATACATGTGGGGGAGCCACTAGTAACTTAAGAGCTCGTTCACAGCCAGTGCAAGTGTCGAGACACCACTCGTCCCAGAGGAGCATGGCCACACCTAGTGTATGTGTATGGGAATTGCTAGCACCAGAAGAGCATGGTCACATCTAGTGTAGTTGATGTGGCACCACCAGTAACAGAGGAGCAGGAGCATTTCTGATGTAATTGAGGGTTACTAGAGGTACTGGTTGGGCACTATCATCTCCAGTAAAAGTTCAGTTTACCACTCTTACCAGGGGACAACTGTCATTATTTGTGTCATTGCAGGGTACCACTAGTACTGAAGCAGCATAGATATCTCTACTGTATTCCACAAGTACGAGAGGATCTTTTTTTAACCTCTAGAGTAAATGTTGGTTTACCACTCGTACTGAAGGAAGAATGGTGCCTCTATTGTAAGTGTAGAGTTTCACTCACATTGGGGTTGCAAGTCCATCTCTAATGTGAGTTTAGATCACCACTTGTACTGGAGAAGTAAGGTCTCCTCTACTTCATCTGTGGGTCTACCAGTGATACTGCAGGCAAACTTTCTCAGTGTAAATGTAGAGTGTCACTAGTGCAATCGAAGCACGATCACCGCCAGTGTAATTGTGGTTGCTGCACTTGTACTGGAGTAACACATTCACCTTTCGTTTGTAAGGAGGACACAAAGAGGTAAAGACTGGCTCAGTGAATGGGCAACGTGGTGACAGATGGAGTATAATGTCGGGAAGTGTGACGTTATTCTCTTTGGCAGTAAGAAAAAAAGCTGATTTTTAAAAGGTGTCAAACTTCTAAATGTTGATGTTCAGATGGTCGTGGCTATACTCGTTCAAGGAATGCAAAGAAAAACATGCAGGAACAGCAAACAATTAGGAAGGCAAATGGCATGTTTGGCCTTTACTGCAAGAGCATTGGAGCACTATAATAAGGAAGTCTTGTTACAATTGTAGAGGGCCTTGGTGAAACAACACCTAGAGTACTTTGTGAAACTTTGGTGTCCATATCTAAGGGAGAATATACTGGCCTTGGAGGCACTACAGTGATAGTTCACTCGATTTGTTCCATATTACATCCTATGATGAGAGACTGTGTAAATTGATCTCATTGAAGCAGAACATTTCTTCACTCACAGGGTTGTGAATCGTTGGAATTGTGTACCCCACAGGATTGTGGAGCACCATCATTGAAAGCTCCTATTTCCTATTTGCTTTTGTTCTTATGAAAGTGCAGGGAACCATTAGTCATGGAGGAGCGCTGTTACCGCCATTACAATTATAGCTGAGCACAAGTACCAGAGGAGTATTGTTTTATCTCACGTAAGTGTAGGATTAGCACCAGTGGCTATGTCTAAAGTAAATGAAGGGAATCAGGAGTATCAGAAAAGGGCTATTTTCTTTAGTGTAAGTGTAGGGAACCACTAGTATTGGAGCAGGATGATCACATCTCCTCTATATGTAGGTGCCACTAGTACAGAGGAAGATGAACACATTTACTGTAATCATAAGCGTTATTAGTCTCAGAGACACCTGGTCACCTCTTGAATAAGTGACTTGATATCACTATTACAGTGATATCCTGTTCACATCTAGCATAATTGAAGGGTACCACGAGTACTGGAGGAATATGGACACCTCCAGTGTGAATATGGTGTAACTCCAGAAAGGATATGCATAAAGATCACTGTGTACATGTACTGGACCCACTAGTCTCAGAAGACTAAAATCACCAGCATTACTGAAGGACTTTTTCATCACAAATATTGCAGGATTTCTTCTGCTGCCTGATCGTCAGCTTTTGAATCAATAGATTAGACAGAAGGGCAGTGTCAGGGTGATTCATGCTAAGAGAATTACGTTAGCTAATCTGTGGGAATAGGATCAACATTCATGTATTAATTTTGTATTTTAATGTTGTGTTTTTAATCCTGTCTTAGCGTTAACCGTTTCGCTAATTCTGAATTGTCAAAAAAAAAACTACTTACTCCGTCTATTTGTTAAATGACTACAACCAATGCTAATTAGGATTAAAGCTGATGACTCCTTGGAGGATAAATGTCTGTATAAATATAGGTTCCCCCGCAAAAGCTCAGACGTGCACCAGTCTTTCAACTCAGACAGGATTCATCTATTCTTACATAAAATGGGGAAACCAGCTATTCTGGTGATGAAAGACATTTACTATCCCATTGTCGCAGCCGTGGGTGTCCTTGGTGAGCCATTATAAACTATTTATTTGTAATATGTGTTGACATTCTCCCTGTTTATACCACATGTTGAATAAGAAAACGTGTTTCCCCGGTGTCAGCATTACACAGTCGCTGCTTACTGGAACAAATTATGAACTGGGTGTCCACACTTGCTGTTTCCCTTAATTTGGCAGCCTTACTGATGTTACAATGTTCTTTGAAAGTCCTATAGAACGAATCAAGTGTCACCCGTGCACAATGAGCGCTACAGAAGCTCATTAAAATATATGGGCATGTTTCCCAGAAAATGGCTCCACAGTTAATCCGATATAATCAGAATGAATGGAGTAACATGCTATCAAGAGATATCGCCATATATATTTCAAATAGCCACTGAAATATTATTTATCTCGTCTCTCTTTCTTACAGTGAACTTGGTGACAATTATGATTCTCTCCCGAAGAAAGTGCCATCTGTCCAAATGTATTTCTGTTTATATGGTGGCCATGGCAACAGCAGATCTCCTGATTATGGTCATCAATGTAATGGTGGCACGTATTTTCAACTATCAATTTCCACTTTCATTCCTGTCTTACACTACCGTGTGTCGAATTGTTATATACATAGGGAATGTCAACTTTGATTTGTCTGTTTGGTTCACAGTCTCCTTCACATTTGACCGTTTTGTAGCTGTCTGCTTCCAGAAGTTTAAAGCAAGATACTGCACAGAAAGAACTGCAGGTCTGGTTATAACAGTGTTCTGTTTCTTGAGTTTTTTGAAGAACATTTGCTTTTTATTTGTATATGAGCCTGAGCAAATAGTTAACAAGGTGCAGTGGGGCTGCAAAACAAAAGTGGATTTTTTTTCCTCACCACTCGGTGCAGCGTGGATATGGTTTCAGAGCGCCTGGCTCGTTTGGCTTCCTTTTACTTTAATTGTCTCATTTAATTGTTCAACCATCGGACGTATTTTTGTGGCCAATAGAACCCGCAGGAAACTCCGGGGTAACAGGAGTGAGAATCACAGTGATTCAGAAATGGAGAACCGCAGGAAATCCATTATTTTATTGTTCACTGTATCGGGCACTTTTATACTGTTGTGGTTGACAGTTGCCGTGAGTTTCGTGGCGACGAGACTGACCGACACCAATTATTACCGTGGTGACCTCACAGCTCCTGGATATATCGCCTATGAAACCGGAACTTGCCTTAAGTATTTGATTTGTATTCAAAACCCATGCATTTATGTAGCCACTCAGAGGAAATTCAGAGAAGAGCTGAAGAATGTGTTGAAATCTCCCTGGGCAGTGATCATGAGATTAGTTAGAAAATGCAGATACAATTAAAGAAAGCTTATTCATATCGGAAAGTCAAGTTCAATACATTTCTCCTCGTCCAGCTTCCTTCTTTTTGGTAAGGTGAAAAGTAGATTAACTCTTGTGTGCACAGTTCTTTCATTTTGTAGCACACGTTTCGATGTCAGCATTGCATTCGTTCATTCAGTAAACATAACTTATTCCTGTAAATTCAGCACATTTCAAGTTCACGTTTCAAAGATAACAATGATGGGTTTCTGCAGTGGCGTCATGCATGTGGTTAAGAGGGGGAGTCACCTTATATACGAGATACTGGGATTGGGCGCGCCAATTTATTTCATCAATAAAACTTCATTTGGTGCAGAAACAAAGGTCCTGCGATTGTTCACATTGGTAACATTCCGGGAAGTTTGGTGTGAATATTGCTAGTGTGGGTCTCACTGTCAGAGTCATTCCTCATTGACAAGTGGAACCGGGATCTTGTCACATGATAAGTTTTCAAATCGAGGAAACTGTCAGAACTCGACACTGATCAAAGTGACGTTTCACCTCTTTTGCCCCACATACTGGATTATAATGTCAATGGTACACTGACTGGTGTCTCTCATTCATCATAGGGAGAACCTGCTTTTTGGTTGTGCAGTCAGTAACAGCATCATGAGCAATAGTATTGCTATTCTGTCTCAATCAGTTTCCGAAACCGAATGCTAAAGAAGTGTAATGTTGAATAATTTGTCATGAGATTATTAACAATTAGATTTGAAGAAAGTTATCTGTAAAAAAAGCCTGTCAGAGTATCAAAAAATGTCAGACTGATATTAAGTATTTGGTGTTTAGCAGGACGTCTGCAGACAGTTGGAAAGTATCTTTGGTAATTACCGGCTTATTATACATTTACACATTATTCCAAATAATAATTGAATAAATTCCAGGGAGTTTGACACACTTGAAAATCGTTCATCTACCATTTTAAAACAATCTGCCAGGAACAACAAATAATAGGAGCAGGTTCTCAATGAAAAGGAGCTGCAGGGTGTGGATAAACAACAAGCTCTGGGGACACAAAGAATCATTTCCGAGAAAACAGCTTTCCTGATGCAAAGTCCACAAGAAACAAACAACAACAATGTTGGAAAAGGTTATAAAAGCAAACAAGTGGTGATACTTCTATTCAAAAAACTGCTAAGGCCACTGTGAGACTACCAGGTAAAGCTTCGGTCTCTCATTTTGGAAAGGCCATTAAATGCAGAGAGCAGATAATGTAGATACAATAGGATGACGCCAGGAATCAAAACCGTACTGATGATGAGAAACAGGACATTGATCTATACGCACTGGAGGACAGAAAACTAAGATAAAATTTAGGGTTTATGTATAACGAACAGTGTTGGTGAAACAAAGAGGGAGATTATTCTGCCAAGTTGGTTTGTCAGTGGCAAAGATGATCACAAACATGGTCACAAAGGGAATGAGCAGAGCAGTTAGCAGAAACTTTTTTCGGCAAAGGTTGCAGAAGAATGGAATGTTTTGCTTCAGAGAATAGTTAAGGGGAAATTATATGTGCATTTGAAGCAAAAAATAAGTGGCTGTGGAAAGAGGATAATTCTATAATCCAAGAAACATGTGCAGAAATAAAGCGTCGAACGACCAAATCCCATCCAGAATATCTTGTTTTTTTCTCTCCTTTCGTTCAAGGGATGTGGGCATCGTTGGCTCGGGGCACAGCTGGTTCTGCAGCACAGGTATTCAGTACTATTGCCAGAATGTTGTCAGGACCCGTAGACTTTGCAATATCCAGTGTTTTCATTCGTTTCTTGATATCACATGGAGTGAATCGAATTGGCTGAAGACTGGCATCTGTGATGCTGGGACTTCAGGAGGAGGCCGAGAATATATCAATAGTTTTATAAGTTACCTATGTGGCATATTGTCATTTTTTTCTAAGATACCCTCATCTCCATTGAGATTCTATTCAGCTAAACATATTTAATAATCTGTTAACAAGAAGATGTCAGAGCTTCAATGGTTACCATTACCTTACAGGTTGCCATTTGTCGATAGCCTGCTTTCAATATGTAATGACTTCTCTGTGCAGTGCCAGATGTCCCACTCCATCCCATAATTACCCATCATTTGCAGATATTCCTGGAATTCACAATTCCATGTTTGAAGAAATTATACGAAATTGCACTTGATGTCTTTAGAGCATAGGATTCCTTCAGATGAATGTTGGTTTTAAGATGATGAGGAGATGGACAAATTTCTTTTCTCAAATTCATCACTGTGACAAGGAGTTCAATCATAATGATCTACAAAATGTGAGATTAGAAATGGAATATTCCTGTCACGACATATAGTTCAGTGTAGAAGACGAGAATGAAAATTCTAATACTTAACGTTATTCGAGAAATACGCCATTTTATCCTGACAGTTTGTAATGGGTTAGTCTGTGGTGCTTGTTCCTACTTCAATGAATCAAAAAAAAGACCTGACAGTTCAGTTCCTGCACTTTATTGCAGTAGAAATAGAACAACTCTCGTTATCTTATATTTACCAGGCCCATAAACAGCATCAGGCGAAGGGAATTTCTTATGCTGTGACTTCAGTTATTATCCTATATTGTAGAGATCCTGTTGTAAGAAAGCTGAGTTTTGGTATCCTGAAAGATAACAGCTGAAAAATCTAACGCATCCTACATTCCCTCCCTTAACTCCTGATTAATGAATTGTCTAGGATTAGTGGGAGGAGGTTGGGTGGGGTGTTTACCTCCCAGTGTAAGTTGAGGGATGAATGATGTTTGACACCGTTCACGATCTTTGTTGTATTCAACCCAGTTCCGATCAGAAACAATGCAATTTATTAATTTTTTTTATTCATTCATGGGATGTGGACATCACTGGCTATGCCAACATTTATTGCCCATTCCTAATTTCCCTTGAGAAGACGAGAATGAAAATTATTGATTAAGTTATCCTGCAGCTGCCGAGTGACAGAATTTCTTACAAATGACAAAGGTGAATTCCTACGTCATGCACTAAACATATTAAACGGGAGCTTAATAGGCATTTATACATATGAAAAGATTTATCTAGCAATTGAGTAGTAACACACAAATGGGTAGATTTACTTCAAAAAAGTAACAGCAGTTGTCCGGACAATTAACTTATCACTATAAATCAGCATCAAAGTACATTGAGCTTCAATCACAACAGCAATGAAACCCGGCGGTTATGAACTGGTGAGATGTTTTATTCATTCACGGGCTGTGGAGGTGTCTGGAAACTTCAGCTTTTGTTGTCCATTCCGAATTATCAGTGAGAAGGTGGTTCTGAGCCACTTTCTTGATTGGCTTCAGTCCATTTGGAAAGGTACATTTAGAATTCTGCTGCAGGATTTTTTCCCAAAGACAGCGAATGTAAGGTGTGTTGTTGGAAGGAAACTTGGAAGTGGTATTATTCCCATGTGCCTGCCGACTTTGTACTTCGAGACATGAGAGGTGGTGGGGTTAAATCTTGATGTTGAATGATTCTTGTTGATATGCTGCTGTGTTCTTGTTAATGGTATGTACTGAAATCACAGAGCGCCGGTGGTGGTAATTGTGTGTTTAAGATGGTGAATGGGGTGGCTGCCTTTTCCTGAATGGTGTCGAGCTTCTTGTGCGTGATTGGTACTGGAATGATCCAGGGAAGTGGACAGTATTCCATGCTTTGGCAGATCCAGGTAAGCTTCTGGTCAATGGTAGCCCTGCAGGATGTTAATGTCTCCCTAACTACACTGTCCAGAGCCTTCATGGTTTGGAACACCTTTATCTTAATCTGCTGCTCTCCAAGGAGAATAAGGCCAGCTTCTCTAACATATCCGCATAACTGAAGTTCTTCATCTGCAGTATCACTCTCCTAAATAACTTTGGTAATTGCATTGAATTTCAAAAGGAGATGGTTGGACTGTCACTCAGAAAATGGTCGCTGTCTTGCACTTTTGTGGCGCTTTTACTTCCCACTTTTCAGCGTAAGCCTAAATGTTGCCCAGGTTTTTTCTTGATGCAGGCATGGACTGCAATCATCAGCGAACACCTCCACTTCTGACACATTCCTGCAGCGGTGCCCTCGGAGTAAAATAATAGGCCTCCAACAGCCCCAATTATCTTGCTTTGTGCTAGGTATGACTGCAGGCAGCGGACAGTTTTCCCCAATTCCCACTGACTTCAATTTTACAGCAGATTCTTGATGTTACACTCAGTTAACTATTGTCTTGAGGACAAAGGGTAGTCACACTGACCTCACATCTGGAATTCACGGCCACAATGCTATGTTTGGACCAAGGCTGTAATGAGGTTTGGAAATGATTGGTTTTGGCTGAACCAAACAGAGCATCGTTGAGCAGGTTATTATTAAGTAGGTTTCTGAGGCAGAAACCATCACACACCTTTTGAAAACAACTTGAATACGATGTTCAGGTGCTCGACCAACAGAGCTAAGGACCAAGAGCTAGGAGTTTTGATTAAACTGCGTAGCTTTTTGCTGGGAGTATGTATACAATGGGCCGAATTTCCTCTTTCTTTATCTTAAATCTTTCTGTTTCTACGTTTCTCCACAACACAAGGAATGGACTGATCAGGGTCACAATATAAGCCGTTGTCAGAGGTGATAAACTGGAGGGGAATGGCCTGAAATAGGCCAGAAACAAAGGCGTGGTCCTGGATTTAAAAAAACATGGCATGAGCTGAGCCGGGTCAGCATACAGAGGGTGATCTGGGTTACAAACACTAGAGAATGACTGAATCAGATCTTAACACAGAGGATGGTCTGATGATGGGATTTGCAGTTTTCAGACACTGGTACATTTCATTTACATGAGTGACAATGTGGAAGTCTCAAGCAACCAGACTTTTCTGGAACAGAGAAACAAATTTCAAACTGAGTACACTGTAACCTGGGAGGAGGGGCCCAGTGAGAACAGATAGTGTGTAACATCAAAACACAAAAGGAAACTGGTAATATTCCGGTAATCTGCTTAGCTGCATTGTAGCCGAAACAGTACCACACAGTCATAAATAATACCTGTGCGCAGCTGCCCTGAAAAATTTAAAGGGGATGTCCACTTGGGGAAAAAAAACTGCGCAGAACAATTCAAGTTTAAATGAACAATGTGAGTTGGAGTAGGTCGTTTTCACCATTCAACAATACCATAGTGATCGTGTACCTCAACTCCAGCTTCCTGGACTATCCCTATGTCCCTTAATTTCATCCGTACCCAATAATCTAAGGAATTCTCTCTTGAATATACTCAACACCTGAGGATCCCAACTGTCTGGGTTCGAGCATTCCAAAGATTGACTAGTGTTTGAATGAAGACATTTCTTCTCATCTCAGTCCCACATGGTCGATGCCTTATTCTGTGACTGTTCCCTGTATTCCAGAATCTGCAGCCAGGGCAAACATTTTCTCAGCATCTACCCTGACAAGTTCTTCAATCATTTCATATGTTTCAATTAGATAATCTCTCGTTCTTATAATCCACAGGGCATATAGGCCTAGCCTACTCAGCCTCCCGTCATAATGTTAATTGTGTGAATATTGTGTTTCATTTTATGCAGGTGGTGGGTATTAATTGAGGATTCACTTGAGCTCCCTATCAATAGACACAGACTGGATTTCGGGGTTAGGAGGTGTATGCTTCTAATGCGTAATTGTGCAAGTAAATATAGAAATCTGCAAAGGTTTGCTCAGGTCCTATCTTTCATCAACTGACTTTCTGGAATAGAACACATAGGACCATCCCCTAATCGTAGGATACAATCTCTTGTAGCTTAGTTGCACACACTGTAGGAGAAGTGATTTCTTCTATAGGTAAGGCGACCTAACTGTACACTGCACTCAGATGTGGCTTCACCAATGCCCTGTATAACTGTAGTAAGACTTATTTACTCTTACACTTTAACAAAAGCTAAAATGCCATTTACCTTCTTCTTTGCTTGCTGTACTTCCATGTTACGTTTCTGTAATTCATGTACAAGGACACTCAGGTCACTCTGTCTGTAAACAATTCCCAGTCACTCTCCCATCAAAAAATGTCTGTTCTTTTCATTTTTCCAAAGACAGTGAAAACTTCACAGTTCACCACATGTAATTCTAGCTCCATATTCTTGCCCGCTCACACAATCTGTCTACATACCTCAGCAGCCTCTTGCTGTGCTGCTCACTGTGCGAAGTAACTTTATATCTTTAGTAAACTTGGATATGTTACACTCAGTCCTATAATCTAGGTTATTAGTATAGACTGTAAATAACTAGGCACAAGTACTGATCTTGTGGTATCCGGCTAGTTGCAATCTGTCCAATAAAGTCCAATTTATTTCACTCTCTCTTTCCTGTGCATCAGATAATTCTCAATGCATTCTAATATATTATCCCACAATTCCACGAATCCTAATTTTGCATAATAACCTTTCGTGTGGCACCTTATCAAATGATTTTTAAAAGAAAATATATTTACTCTGCCTGCAGTATCAATTTTATGAGCTGCAGGTACAATAAACAAACTCCAAGAATTGCCAAACACTATTTCCCTTTCCTAAATCCGTTGTCCCCGCTTCATGCTCAGGCCTACTACTCTTTTTGGCAAAGTCACAAGCCTCTTTCTCTGTAATAATATTGCCCTTAACTCCCCTTGTTACACACAGATGACCATGTTTCTCTTTGTGGGCTTTATGCCATAAAAAGAATGCATATTTGCTGCAAGTTATGCATTCTTTCTTCACATACTAGACATTGCTGCCAACCATTACAGCATTTCATGTCCCACTTCCCATACCTACGCAGTTAAGGAGCCTGAGCAAAATTTAAGTAAATGGGAATCGGAGGTGAAACTTTGCACTGGTTGGAGTCATACCTTGCACAAAAAAAGATGACTATGGTTGTCGGAGGCCAAATATCTAAGTCCCAGGACATCACTGCAGGATTTCCTCAGGGTATTGTCCCAGGCCCAACCTGCTTTAGCAGCTTCATCAATAACCTTCACTCTATCTTAAGATCTGAAGTAATGATGTTCGCTGTTGAAAGCACAGTACCATTCACAACCCCTCCAATACTGTAGCAGTCCGTGTCTACATGCTGCAAGCCTTGGACCACATTGAGGCTTGAGCTGACGAGTGAAAAGTGACATTCAGACCACACAATTGCCAGGCAATAGCCATCAACAAAAAGAGTATTTAGCCATCTCCTCTTGGCATTAAACGGCATTACCATCAACATCCTGTGAGTTACCATTGACAGTAAACTTAACTGGACAAGCCATATAAATACTGTTGCAACTCGAGCAGGTCTGAGACTTTGAATTCTGCGGTGAGTAACTCAATTTCTGACTCCCCAAAACCTATCTGCTATCTACAAGGCACAAGACAGGAATGTGATAGAGTATTCATCACTTGCCTGGATGAGTGTAGAGCCAACACTCAAAAACTGTCCAAAAAACAGGACAAAACAGCTTGCTTGACCAGATCCCTAGCCACTACCTTAAATTTTCACTCACTCCACAACCGGTGCACAGTGTCAGCAATGTGTACCATCCACAAGGTACCCTGAGGCAACTCAGCAAGCCTCCTTTGACAGCATCTTCCAAACCCACGACATCTACCACCTAGAAGGACAAGGGCACCAGACACTTACAAGTTCCCCTCCAAGTCCCACACCATCCTGTCTTGGAAATGTATCTCCATTCCTTCATTGCCACTTGGTAAAAAATCTGGAACCCCCTCCCCCCACAAGTGTCACTGATGGACTACAGCGGTTCAAGAAGACAACTCACCACCAAATTCTCAAGGGCAAATCTGGATGGGCAACTAATGCTGGCTTTGCCAACGACGCTCACATATCATGAAAGAATTTTTAAAAAGCCCTGCACAGTTTATTCACCACTGACAGAATGAAAATAGTTACATATGCTCCTGTTTGCTAAATTGGTATCACGTAAAAGAAAAACCCTCCTAAAGTGGATGGCTATAGAAACCATCATACATGTTTTACAAGATGTTTAAGTTGCTGGTGAAAAATGATTTTGGATTTTAATTTGTAATTTTAAGTGCTCATTAATTTTCATTTTGTGAAACACTCTGAAGCATCGAGTACATTCACTGAAGGCATGCTAACCACTAAGCTGTGGTTGAGATCTGACCTGGACACTTTATTAACTTCTGTACCTCTGAATCTTCGCTGAGATCCTTCTGCTCATTGTAAAGTTAATTGCTCGATCCGCTCCCCACAAGGCTTTACACCAGCTAATGACAGCTCTAACACAAGGCACATAAATATCTGTAACAAAAACAAGAAATGCTGGATTCACTCAGCAGGTCTGGCAGCATCTGTGGAAAGAGAAGCAGAGTTAACGTTTCGGGTCAGTGACCCTTCTTCGGAACTGACAAATATTAGAAAAGTCACAGATTATAAACAAGTGAGGTGGGGGTTGGGCAAGAGATAACAAAGGAGAAGGTGCAGATTGGACCAGGCCACATAGCTGACCAAAAGGTCACAGAGCAAAGGCAAACAATATGTTAATGGTGTTTTGAAAGACAAAGCATTAGTACAGATTAGGTGTGAATATACTGAATATAGAACATCAGCAAGTGCAAACCTGAAGAAAAACAACCTGAAAAAAACATAAATATCTGTGCACGCTGTGGGCAATTAGTTCAAATTCACACAGTACTGGCCTCTACCATGGTTGGACTGGTGGGATCATATCGAACGCTCCTCTGGAACCTAATGAGGCGCACCACAAGTTCTGTTTTTGGTGCATATATCATCGCCGGAAATATTATTTCCATTCCGGTTCTCAATAGCGGTGAACATCTCAGCAGGTCAATATGTGAAACTGTATTTGCATCATTGCCGTTTGCTTAATGGAGAAATGTGGGGGAGGATACTGGGGTGGGCGGGTGATATTGGTCTGAACCATGTAAATAGACGGCAATGGAACTCTGGACCTTGTCATTGAATACGAGGGTAAGAATGTTAAAGCTGGCACATGGAAACCTACTGAACATTAGGGCACAGGCAGACCAGGGCACTGCAGGTGGTGGCCGTCATAAGCCATTCATCGTCATGTTTTCTCCTCAGCAGGACAGGCTCTCGAATGATTAACACGGACCCAAATGGAACTCGATAAAGCTGAAAAACAGTTTTAAAAGGTTCATTTTACTTCCCTGCAAGGCCCAGTATTTCTGCTCAGCCTGTGGAAAAAGTAAAATTGTGAAAAAGTCGGCACAGATACAAAGAACCCACAGACATAAACATTAAACTACAATAACACACAGAGCAGTGGAAACAGATCCTGTATTCATGTCACACTCACTCACAATGCCTTTGACAATATTGTGAGAAGCTTCAAATCTTCAAACTTAAATCGAAGGGTCGAGTGGTCTTCTCCTGCTCCTAATTCACATGTTTGTATGTACCAATGTTCATATAAATTCTCCTGAACCTGCCTGTAATGGACCCACATTTGTCTGAGCCAAACATTTCCTTTTTACGTACCTGTAGAAGCTTTTACAGTCCATTACAGACAGTAAGGGTGCCAGATATCTGGAGAATTACAAATGATGGGATATGCCCAGCAAATAAAGGACAGTCAGTTTAATCTCAGTGCTGGTACAGCTTTTAGAAATGATAATTCCGCATAAAAGTAACCGTCACTTGTACACATGTGGATTAATTAAGGCATGTCAGCATTGTCTTTGTAAGGACAAATCGTATTTAACTAATTTGCTTCAGATTTTGGTGAGGTACCAGAAAGGATTCATGAGGGTAATGTAGTTGATATGGTGTACATCGAATTCCAAAGGGTATTTGATGAAGTGCCACAGTGCACGCTTTTCAGCAAAGGTAGCCTCCATATGATAAAAGGGGCAGTAACTGCATGGATATGAAGAGTTCTCAATATGTCAGAATCTGAATTGTTAAAGTTATGTGTTGTGCAAGCAGCAGTTAAGGGGTTTAAACTTGTACAATCAGCAAAACTGGACACCAACCAAGAACAATGCAGTAACGGAAATGTGCATATTACAAGCTGCAGCAGCAAACACATGCTTATTGAAATGAACCATCCCAAAGTACAGCAAACCAATGCTAGATAAACTGCACACCCATTTGACAACACGTAGCAAAAATAAATACATCTTTTCTGTTTGTACTTCATCCAAAGGAAGGATGATGAAACAACTCCAAATTTGAACAGGAAATGGCTGTTCCAGGCGATGTCAGCTGCAGCAGTTGTAAGATTGTGATGTGAATGAATGAGTGCAGTGGTGTGACCGATATCTTCTTTATTTCTTCCGAAAAAATGAAAACCGAGAAATTTCATTTTTCTGCTTTTGGGGGAGGTGTCACACTTTACAAGAAATGTGACTATGAAAACATGCAGACTCAAAATGAAGAGTTATAAAAATGAACTTTCTTTTAAAAATACATGGGCAATGTTACAAAAGATGACCACATATGTATTCTAACATTGTCACAATATCTGTTTAGAACAAAGAATGACTAACTAGTTTGACAGGAATCAATTACACCCATCCTGAAGCATTCCTGAATGCGATGGATTCGACTGAAACAAAGAAGACATTGAGTGGAATTATCATAACTGGGTTATTATCATCCTGGGCCATTGTGTAAGCATCATTGGGTGGGACCAAACCATCTCCTACCAAAATATGATGTGACAAACCTTTATCTTAAAAGGGGAACCCGAGAGCGAGAGAGGGGGAAGGGGCGGGGGTGGTGGTGTTGGGAACAAATCCAGCAAACCAGAATGGAGGCACCTGCTGTGAATTTTACTTTTACAAACTATGCAGCATTGAATTGAAAGTGATTCTGTTTCTTCAAGCTGAACTTCCACCAAGAGAGAAACCTACAAATACCTTAGGCCTGCAACCAACGATACCTTAATTTCTAGGAGAACTCAGCAAGGTTTACCATGAATCCCAAAACCCTACCTCACTTGAAAACCACTTGTTGTCACTGTCTCTTTGTTCGTGTGTCTGTGTGTGAGTGCTTGATTGAATGTGTGAGTTGTGACAATTTCAGGATGAGGAATATTGCTCAATAAATAATTAATCTTCTATTTTAAACAGTCAAGAAAACACATTGCTCTCTGCTTATTTGACAAATAAGCCACAAAGGAGTTAAATCTTAAAAACAAAAATTATTTGTTGCGGCCAGGTGGGAGTTTAATAGTGGGAACCGCTCACAATCATCACCACCTAGCCATAACACTAGGAATTACCGAGAGAGGCAACATAAAATAATGGGTACAATTCTGAAAGGGGGTGCTTGAGTAGAAACACCTGGGGGTATATGCACATGAAACTTTGAAAGCGGCAAGGCAGATTGATAAAATGGTTAATAAAGCATACAGGATCAGAAGATTTATAAATATAGGCATAGAGTACAAATGCAAGGAAATCATGATAAACATGTATAAAACATTGGTTTGGCATCAACTGGCGAATTGTGTCCAGTTCTGAGCACCGTACTTCGGGAGGGATGTGCAGGCATTAGAGAGGGTGCAGAAAAGATTGACAAGAATGGTTCGATGGATGAGGACATCAGTTGCGTTGGCAGATTGGAGAGGTTTGACTGTTTACCTTAGAGAAGAAAAGATTAAAAGGAGATTAGATGAGGTGCTCAAAAGCATGAGGGTCCTGGAGAAATGGTTCCTGTTGGAGGGAGGATCAAGAACCAGAGAACATTGATTTAAGATGATTGGTTAAAGAAACAATAGCGACAAGAGGGAAGATTTTTTATATACAGCGAGTGGTTATTATCTGGAATGCACTGTCTGAGAATGTGGTGGAGGCAGATGTAATCATAACTTCCAAATGGAAGAGGATAATTATCTGAAGAGAAAAGATTTGCAGGGTTATGGGGAAAAGAGGGGGAATGGGAATTGGCGAGTTACTCTTGCAGATACCAGCACGGACACGGCCAGACGAATTGCTTCCTTCTGTGCTGTAACCATTCAATGATGAGCTCTGGAATTCCCTCCCTCAGTCTCTTCAGTGCTTCACCTCTCTCTCCTCATTTAAGACAGACCTTGACATCTAACTCTTTGACGAAGCACTTGGCCACTTGTCCTAATATCTCCTTATGGGCTAAATTGTGTCTTTCCCTCTTGTGAAGTTGTATCTAAAGCCATTTCGCGGCGCTAAAGCTGTTCAATCAATGCAAGTTGTCATTGCTGCTGAGAATCGGAATAACAGAGTAATGAGGCAATAGTGAGAGTGGGATACAAGGAGGCAGAGGCTGGGATATATAGAGAGAAGAAGAAGCAAGAGAGAACTCGTTTGTCTGTGAAAGAAGTCTGATCCTTTGAATGTGATACATTCAGGCTGTGTCACTGAACGTTACTGGATCCTGTGGAGAGGGAAGTGGATGGCCCAGCGAATGTCTGTTAATGTGTGGTTCTCAGGAGGGTTAATATCAAATGGTGTTCCTTCATGAAATGACTATAGACTGAATTCTGGGACGAAACCAGATAATTTAACCTTGAATGCAGAGTAAACACAGAACAAAATAAAATGTATCTCGTGCTGTAGAGAAAATAAAACTGGAGCAGGAGATCTTTGTGAAGAAAATAAAGACAAACATATATGTCTGTACCAAGCAGCTTAATAGCGATGACAGGTAAGATTATCTCTCTGTCCGCCCCGTGCTGCATCTTTTCTCTTTGCACCGTTATGTTCGGACAGGGTTACGTTGGTCCAGCACTCGGGTTTCAGGAATGTGGCTTATGAAGGATAATGGAGGTGATTAGAGATGACAATGTCTGTTTTCAAGGCAATAAGTGTAGGCAGGCCAGTGAGATGGCAAGTTCCAGAGGATATGTGGACGTTGGGGAGGAGACTGCTTTGAGAAATATTGTGTGAAGTAAAAAGGGCAGTGAGGGCCGAGGGCAAGTTGAGTTCAAATGGAGTTTGAAATCACCAAGGATTAGGAGTGACGAAGTGCCAAGGCTGGGGGGGTGAAAGCAGTGGGGATATTTTAATGAGAAACTTGGGTGCTGTCTTGGGGGAGCATTAAAGAACAAGGATATTAAAGGAGGTGAGATAGGATCAGACATTATCTTAGCTCCACCCATGAATTGTCTAACTCGTGATCCTCGCTTTCTTCCCATGAAAAGCTGAGCAGCTTCCGAGAATCCGAAGTGTTTAGTTTCCGGGTGAGTTTACAAACTTGAAACTTAAATGAACTGGTGGAAAAGCATCACCATGAGTCGAACCTGTGGTTTCATTTGACTCAACCTTGGATCCCTACACCTTCCACAACCCCACTCCCACCCCTGCCACAATCGGAAATAACTGAGAGATTGACAAGTCTTTCAATACATGTGCACGGGGCTGCCTCTGGGGTCGGTAATTTAGGGATGTGCTGTGTTCCTTGGAATAAGCTTTCTGAAATTCTCCAATCACCCTCCTCCTTCCCCAACACACTGCAGCTCGGCCCCCCTCTCTCCCTTCTTCATTAATCTGTGCTCTATTCTCTCATTCCCTGTACTTTCATGCGACTGCTAACTGAGCCTGATTGCGTTTTGACTCAGTTGGATTTGTCAATAACTCCTGCCTTAGGTCTATGGGGATGTTTGTACCAGTAACTCGATCTTCAGTGCAAATTGATCGACCTAACTAGAGCATATAATTTTTGAAGCAATGAGATCATGGTAAGTAGTGGTCTACATCCATGTCAACGCAAGCTCGAGGAACAGCATCTCATTTACCGATTAGGCACACTACAGCCTGCCGGACTGAACATAGAGTTCAATAATTTCAGAGCATGACGGGGCCCCCATTGTACGTTTATTTTTTGTTATTTTTTCTTTGTTTACATTTTTTTACATTTTTTTGTATGTTTGTTTTATTTCATCTTAGTTTGTTCAGTTTGCTTACCCACTGCTTTTTCATGTTTGTACTTGCCGCTGTTCAATCGCCTGTCCGTTAACACCCTATCTGTACTAATGTTTTGCCTTTCAACACACCCTTAACATATTGTTTGCCTTTGTCCCATGACCTTCTGGTCAGCTAATCTGTGGCCTTGTCCCATCCACACCTTCCTCTTCGAAATTTCTTCCCACACCCCCTCTTTACTTATTTATAACTTTTGACATTTCTAATATTTGCCAGTTCCGAAGAAGGGTCACTGATCCGAAACATTCACTCTGCTTCTCTCTCCACAGATGCTGACCATTTCCAGCATTTCTTGTTTTTATTTCAGCCTACACCCATGTTCTGCCTTTACCCCATATTCCTGAATAACATTGGTTATCAAAAATCCATCAGTTTCTCATTTTAAATTAACAATTGATTTAACATCAATTTCTGTTTCTAGAAGACAGTTCCAAACCTCTAACACCCTTTGAATGAAGAAGTGTTTACTAATTTCACTCCTGCCAGATCTGACTCTCATTTCTTGAATGGTATCCACTTGTCCTCGATGACTCAACCAGCAGACATAGTTTATACCTGTCAATGCTATCTGTAACCCATTTATAGCATGAAATCTTCGTTGAAATCACCCCCTAGTCTTCTACATTCCAGGGTATACACAATAATTTGTGCAATTTCTCCCAGTATGTCGCTGGATCAAAACCCTGGAACTTACTCCATAACAGCATTGTGGTGAATCTGCACCAGATGGACAGCAGCAATTCAAGAAGGCAGTTCACCACGACCTTTTCTAGGGCAGTTAGGGATGGGCAACAAATAGTTGCCTCACCAGCAACGTCCACCTCCCATGAAAGAATAAAGGAAAGTGCTTGAAGTACACATAGGTAGGAAAGGGGTTGAGGTCATGAAATCAGATTTTACGGAGCGAGGGAGAAGATTAAAAAGCAGGTTCTCAAAAGCAGTAATCTCAGGATTGCTCCCAGTCTCACGTGCGAGGGGGCATAGGAATAGAAGAAATGAGTGATTGAACACAGAGCTGGGGAACAGGTGCAGGAGGGAAGGCACCAGATTTCTAAGGCATTGGGATCAGTTCTGGGGCAGATGGGACCTGTAGAAGATGGACGGTTGCATCTCAGCAGGACTAGGACTAATATCATCGCAGGGAGATTTGTTACTGCTTTTGGGGAGGGTGTAAACTAGATTGGAAATGGGACGGGAACCTGAGAGCGAGCTCAGATTGGAGGGAAGCAAAACTGGTAACTTGTTAGGGGTGTGGAAACCGGGAGGAAATATTGGAGCAGAATATCACAGTGAACAGAATACTGGGGAGATAGAAAGCACTAGAGTAGGGAATGGGTTCATTAGTAACGTTATTAGGTGGGGACAGAGTAAGAGAGAAAGCAATAAAGTCTAAATCAGGGTTAATGTGCATGTATATGATACACGGAGTGAGGTGCAGATGCAGATTGCCATGTGGCAATATGATGCTCTGGCTATAACAGAGACCTGGCTCAAAGAAGGGCAGGACTGTGTGTTACATATTCCTGGATTGAAGGTGTTCAGGAAAGATAGGAAAGGGAAGAAAATGGGAGGGGTGGTGGTATAGATGAGAGCACTGCAGTGCTGGATAAAAAGGATGTCCAATAGGGGTGGGGGACATAATCAATTTGGCTAGAGCTAAAGTAATCAAAAGGTGCAGTTACATTCTCGGTGTTTTCTTTCAACCTCCAGCTTGTGGAAAGGACAAGGAGGAACAAATTTGCAAGGAAATTACAGAGGTGTAAAAATTATAGGTTAGCTGTAATGGGGGACTTTAATTATCCATGCATAGACTGAGATAATAGTGGGGTAAAGGGCAGTGAGGGGCAAGAGTACCTAGAGTGTGTTCAGGAAAAATTTCGACAACCGTATGCTGCTAGTCCAATGAGAAAGGAGGCACTGCTAGACCTGATTCTTGGGAATGAGATGGGCCAGGTATCAGTGGGACAGCATTTAGGGGACAGTGATCATTGGATAATAAGTTTTAGGCAAACTATGGAAAAGGACAAAGAACAATCCAGAGTAAGTATAATTAACGGGGGGAAAGCCGACTCCAATGGGATAGGTGTTGTGATGAAAGGTCACAGACCTGAAACGTTAACTCTGTTTCTCTCTCCACAGATGCTGCCTGACCTGCTGAGTATTTCCAGCACTTTCTGTTCTTATTTCAGTGCGATAAGAATGGAGCTGGGCAAATAAAATGGAATATAAAGTTGCCAGGAAAACTGGTAACTGAACAGTGGGCTATATTTAAAGAAGAAATAGTTTGGGCAGAGTTAAGGTATGTTCCCTCAAAAGGCAAAGGCAGGGCAAACTAATGCAGAGCTCCCTGCATGACAAAAGAGGTAGAGATTGAGATAAAGAAGAAAAAATGTGTTTGTGAAAGATGCTCTGTAGAAAATGCTATTGAGAACCAGGCTGGATATAAAAAGTCCGGAGGGGAAGTCAACAAAAAGTAAGAGATGCCAAGAGAGACCATAAAGAGATCGGAAGCAAGCATTAAAGGAAATCCCAAAGTGTAAAGTTCAGCTTCAAGAAACAGGATCACTTTCAATTCACTGCTGCATAGTTTGGAAATGTAAAAATTCACAGCAGGCGCCTCCTTTCTGGCTTGCTGGATTTATTCCCAACCCTTATCTGGACAAGTGTCTTGGTGATGCTTCTTTCTGGGTCTCTCTTCCAGCCACCGCCCACCCCCACAACACCACCACCCCACCCTGCCCCGCCCCCTCCCTCTCTCTCGGGCTGCATTTGTAAGATAAAATGTTTGTCACTTCATATTTGGTCGGGGATGGTTTGGTCCCACCCAATGATGCTCACACAATAGCCAAGGATAATAATAACCCAGTTATGATTATTCCACTCCATGCCTTTTTTGTTTCAGTAGAATCCATCAAATTCAGGAATGTTTCAATTTGGGTGCAATTGACACCTCTCAAGCTAGTTAGGCATTCTTTGTTCTGAACGGACATTGTGACAATGTTCGAATACATATGTGGCCATCTTTTGTAGCATTGTCAATGTATTTTTAAAATAAAAGTTCATTTTTATGACTCTTCATTTTGAGTCTGTATTTTTTTCATACTCACATTTCTTGTAATTGCCAAACCTCCCCCAAAAGCGGAAAAATTAAATTTCTCGTTTTTTATTTCCTTCAATTTTTTTAAAGAAAGAAATAAAGAAGATATTGGTCACACCACGACACACATTAATTCACATCGTAATCTGACAAATGCTACAGCTGACATCGCCTGTAACAGGTATTTTTGTTCAAGTTTCATCATCCTTCCTTTGAATGAAATGCAAACAAAAATGCAGTTCTTTTTGTTACGTGTTGTCAGATGGGTATGTAGTTTATCTATCATTGGTTTGCTGTACTTTGGGAACGTTAATTTCAAAAAGCATTTGGTTGCTGGTGAAGCTTGTATTATGCAAGTTACTGCATTGTTCTTGGTTGGTGTCAAGTTTTGCTGACTGTACAGGATTGAACCCTTTAACTTCTGCTTCCACAACACAAAGCTTTGACAATTCAGATTCTGGCATATTGAGAAATCCTATCTTTAGGGTAATAGCTGGTGATAAATTGTTTTAGCCCCTGTGAAGTATCTGGGATTTCCTCCTGCCCCTTGTTCTTGCTGAGTTCTGAATCTAATTTGTTGGGTTTGATTGGCTTTGGATTTGCAACCTGATCGTTTGATTCTTTAGTGGGTAGATCCATATTGACCTCACTTTTAGTTTTCTTGTGTTTTACACAAGTGCTACTTAACTTAGCACATTTTGCCTCCCTTATCCTTTTACTTCAGGGGTGGGTTTTACCTAATCCACCCCATTTACTCTGGAATATTTCTGCTTGCAACCAACTGGACAGACCCACCAGAGGTGGCGATACAGTGGTATACAGTCGGAAGGAAGTTACCCTAGGAGTCCTCTATATTGCCTACAGACCCCATGAAGTCTTATGGCATCAGATAAAACATGGGGAAGGAAGCGTCCTGCTGATTAACACCTACCACCCTACACCGCCCCCCCCACCCCTTACCTGATTGCTCCTACCCCTCCATGTTGAACACCACATGGAAGAAGTACTGAGGGTGGCAAGGTCACAGAGTTCCTTCTTTTAAGAGACTGGTCTGATTTTCCTTCCCGACTCTCCTTTTCTCTCGAAACCATTGCTGCATCATCTGTATCCCTTCTGTCTCTGCCTAGTCTGTAAATATTACTAAACCCAAATTTATTCTGAATTAGGGATTTTTGTGCGAACTCCTAATCATCAGCCATTGTTGCTGCTTCTCTTACTCGTTTAACTCTTTGTTCTTCAATGTGGATCCTTACAAAAACTGGAGTGTTGTTTTAAAATTCTTCAGCAACGTCACTTCTCTCGAATTTTCATATGAGGTTTCAAGCTTGAGAGATCATATGAAGCGATTGAAAGACATATCCCTAATTCTTTTGAGTTCAAAGTATGTATGTGCAGGTCTTTTCCTGGTGTTTCTGAATTTATGTCTATATGCTTCAGTACTAGTTCATCTGTATTTAGAATTGCAGTTTTAGTTTGTTCATAGTCAGAAGAATTCTCTTCTAATAACAGGGAAAAAGCTTCACCCGTCCTACCCATGAACTCGCCTTGTAAGAGCCCAATGTTTTCGACGCCATTTTATGCCAGTAGCTATTTTCTCAAAAGAGATAAAATATGACTCAAGCTCCTCCTCATTAAATTTTGGCCCTAACTATGGGTGTCTCAGTACATCAAAGTTTAGCTTTGAATTGGGAATTATGTTTGAGTGGCTGGTTGCATTTTCACCTTGCTCTCATAGCCTCTTCAACTAAACTGTTTTGCCTCTCTTTCCCTTTTTCTTTCTGAAAGTTCTCTTTTCTTTTTTCAACTGCAACTGCATCTCTTGCCATTCAACTGTATTTTAGCTGGAATATCCTTTCAGTTTCACATTCCATGATTTCTTCTTCTGTCTCGGTGGTAATTTGAAAATGGTTGACGAGCCTTTTCATCAATTTAGGGTTCTTTGCTCTTTGTTTGAAAGTGATTCCCATCTCTGTAGCTAAGCATTTTAAATTTTGAATACTTAATTTATTTAACTTACAATGGAATATACCTCCCTGTTCTATAAACTCCTTAGCATTAAATGTGACCATCTCTTCTGTGTCTAGCACCGTAGAGAAGAAACATAAGAATACATGAAAACCTGTTTGTTTACTTTACCACAATCTTAGAGGTCAAATTTCCTCTTGGTTTCCAAATTTCTCGCTTGTCTGAAGTGCAGATCCTGATATCAAGCCCCCAACTTGTTATGGCCACGTGGTGAGGGTTTCTGGGTGGTTCCCACTGTTCAACTCCCAATTGATCGTGACCAATGTTGTTTGTTATGAGGGTTTAACTTATTTGTGTTTTCTTTGTCATAAACAGACAATGTCAGGTTTTCTTGTAGGTTTAAAATAGAAACATTTAATATTTATTGAGCTATGCACCATAATTCAAAATTGTCGCAACAGCAGTTCACATTAATTCATGCACGTGCACAAACACACACACACACAAAGCGCCAGCTAGAGATGTAAAGGGGTAAGTGGTTTTCAACTGAGGTATGGTTTCGGGGTTCACAGTAAATCTGTTAAATTCTCTGGGAAGTCAAGATCTTGTTGGAAGCAGGCCTGTCTCTCTTGGTGCAAAGCTCAGTTTGAAGACAGAGGATCAGTTTCAACTGACTGCTGCATAAGTTGGAAATGTAGAATTCACAGCAGGGTGCTTCCCTTCTGGTTTGCTAGATTTTCTCCCAGCCCTTAGTTGGACAAGCTTCTTGGTGGTGGTTCTTTATGGGTCTCTCTCTCTCTCTCTCTCTCGCGCTCACTTGCTCTCTCGGGCTGCCTTTTTAAGTTAAAAGTTTGTCACATCGTAATTTGGTAGGAGATGGTTTGGTCTCCCGCGCCATGTTAAGCACAGAATGGCCCAGGGTGAGAATAAGCAGTTATGATGTTTCCACTACATACCTTACATGTTTCAGTAGAACCCATTCAATTCAGGAATTTTTCTCAGGATGTAACTGCTACTTACTTAGCCATCCTTTGTTCCAAACAGACTGTGTGTTAATGTTTGAATACGCATGTGGCCTTCGTTAGTAGCATTGTACATTTTTTAAAAAAAGAGAATAGTCCATTTTTGTAACTCTTCAGTTTGAGTTTGTATTTTTCATGGTCAAACTTCTCCTCAGCATGACACTGGCAAAACTAAATCACTCCAGACTTCCCCTCATGAAGTTTCATCTGTCATTTGTCCACCCATTCCAGCAGCTTGTCTATGTCCTCTTGAAGTCTATCACTGTCCTTTTCATAGTTCGTAATGCTTCCAAGTTATGTGGCATACGCAAATTTTGAACTTGTGCCCTGTAGACCGAAGTCTAGATCATTAATATCTGTCAAGAAAAGTAGGGTACTCACACCAATCTCTGGTGAGCCACACTATATACATTCCTCAACTCCGAAAACAATCATCCACCACTTCGCTCTGTGCAGTGACACCAAACTGCCTCTTTTATCCTACGGGGACTACCTGTGCTAAAAAGCATGAATGTGGCACTTCATCAAATGTCTTTTGGAATTCGATGCACACCACACCAACCGCATTACCCTCATCAACCCTTTCTGTTACCTCACCAAAATCTCAAGCAACTTAGTTAAATGTGATTTGCCCTGACTAAATAAATGTTGACATGCCTTAATTAATCCACATGTGTACAAGTGATTGTTAATTATGTGCAGAATTATCATTTCTAAAAGCTGTCCCATCATCGAGGTTAAACTGACTGTCCTTTATTTGATGGGCTTATCCCATCATTTGCAATTCTCCAGACCTCTGGCACGATTACTTTATCTAATGGACTGCAAAAGCTTCTACAGGTATGTAAAAAGGAAACGTTTGGCTCAGACAAATGTGGGTCCATTACAGGCAGTTTCAGGAAAATTTCTTCTTTGGCCTCCTTATCTCGAGAGACAATGGATAAGCGCCTGGAGGTGGTCAATGGTTTGTGAAGCAGCGCCTGGAGTGGCTATAAAGGCCAATTCTAGAGTGACAGACTCTTCCACAGGTGCTGCAGAGAAATTTGTTTGTCGGGGCTGTTACACAGTTGGCTCTCCCCTTTATCCTCTGTCTTTTTTCCTGCCAACTACTAAGTCTCTTCGACTCGCCACACTTCAGCCCCGTCTTTATGGCTGCCCGCCAGCTCTGGCGAACGCTAGCAACTGACTCCCATGACTTGTGATCAATGTCACAGGATTTCACGTCGCGTTTGCAGACGTCTTTAAAGCGGAGACATGGATTGCCGGTGGGTCTGATACCAGTGGCGAGCTCACTGTACAATGTGTCTTTGGGGATCCTGCCATCTTCCATGCGGCTCACATGGCAGGCCATCTCAAGCGCTGCTGGCTCAGTAGGGTGTATAAGCTGGGGATGTTGGCCGCCTCGAAGACTTCTGTGTTGGAGATACATTCCTGCCACCTGATGCCAAAGATTCTCCGGAGGCAGGGAAGATGGAATGAATTGAGACATCGCTCTTGGCTGACATACGTTGTCCAGGCCTCGCTGCCATAGAGCAAGGTACTGAGGACACAGGCTTGATACACTCGGACTTTTGTGTTCCGTCTCTTGGCCAGTCTGGACATAGCAGTGGAAGCCTTTCCCATGCGCTTGTTGATTTCTGCATCTAGAGACAGGTTACTGGTGATAGTTGAGCCTAGGTAGGTGAACTCTTGAACCACTTCCAGAGTGTGGTCGCCAATATTGATGGATGGAGCATTTCTGACGTCCTGCCCCATGATGTTCGTTTTCTTGAGGCTGATGGTTAGGCCAAATTCATTGCAGGCAGCCGCAAACCTGTCGATGAGACTCTGCAGGCACTCTTCAGTGTGAGATGTTAAAGCAGCATCGTCAGCAAAGAGGAATTCCCTGATGAGGACTTTCCATACTTTGGACTTTGCTCTTAGACGGGCAAGGTTGAACAACCTGCCTCCTGATCTTGTGTGGAGGAAAATTCCTTCTTCAGAGGACTTGAACGCATGTGAAAGCAGCAGGGAGAAGAAAATCCCAAAAAGTGTGGGTGCGAGAACACAACCCTGTTTCACGCCACTCAGGATAGGAAAGGGGTCTGATGAGGAGCCAGCATGTTGAATTGTGCCTTTCATATTGTCATGGAATGACGTGATGATACTTAATAGCTTTGGTGGGCATCCAATCTTTTCTAGTAGTCTGAAGAGACCACGTCTGCTGACGAGATCAAAGGCTTTGGTGAGATCAATGAAAGCAATGTAGAGGGGCGTCTGTTGTTCACGGCATTTCTCCTGTATCTGACGAACAGAGAACAGCATGTCAACGGTCGATCTCTCTGCACGAAAGCCACACTGTGCCTCAGGGTAGACGTGCTCGGCCAGCTTCTGGAGCCTGTTCAGAGCGACTCGAGCAAAGACTTTCCCCACTATGCTGAGCTGGGAGATTCCATGGTAGTTGTTGCAGTCACCGCGGTCACCTTTGTTTTTATAGAGGGTGATGATATTGGCATCGCGCACGTCTTGGGGTACTGCTCCCTCGTCCCAGCACAGGCAAAGCAGTTCATGTAGTGCTGAGAGAAGAGCAGGCTTGGCACTCTTGATTATTTCAGGGGTAATGCTGTCCTTCCCAGGGGCTTTTCCGCTGGCTAGAGAATCAATGGCATCACTGAGTTCCGATTTGGTTGGCTGTATGTCCAGCTCATCCATGACTGGTAGAGGCTGGGCTGCATTGAGGGCAGTCTCAGTGACAACGTTCTTCCTGGAGTACAGTTCTAGGTAGTGCTCAACCCAGCGGTCCATTTGTTTGTGTTGGTCAGTGATTATGTCCCCTGATTTAGATTTGAGGGCGGGCGATCTTCTTGATGGTTGGCCCAAGAGCTGTCTTAATGCCATCATACATTCCTTTGATGTTTCCGGTGTCTGAGGCCAGCTGAATATGACTGCATAGGTGTTGCCAGTAGTCGTTTGTGTAGCGCCTGGCTGTTCTTTGTGCAGTGCTTCTGGCTGCTTTAAGTGCTACGGATGTTAAATCGCTGGGGGCTTTCTTGTAGTTCAACAGTGCAATGCGCTTCGCGGCTATGACAGGTTCCAGCTCTTCATTATGAGATTGAAACCAGTCTGCATTTCTCTTCGCACTTTTGCCGTAGGTGGTCAAAGCTGACTCGTAGATGGCATCTCTGATGTGGGCCCACTTGGTCTCAGCATCCCCTGTGGGAGTGTTTTGAAGGGCTGTTACAAGTGAATTTAGAAATTTTTGTAACAGCTGTGGGTGAGAAATTCTGCTCGTGTTGATGCGCGGATGGCCCTTCTGCTTGGAATGATGCAACTACTTTGGTCTGAGTCTAACCTTGCTGCACACCAGGGAGTGGTCGGTGTCGCAGTCCGCACTGTGGAAGCTGCGTGTGATTTGAACACTGTTTAAGGCGGCTTGTCTTGTGACAATGAGGTCCAGCTGGTGCCAATGACGCGATCTTGGCTGCCTCCAAGAAACCTGTTTAGTGTGAAAGAACGAGTTGGTGATTCAGAGGTTATGATAGGTACAAAACTCAAGCAGTCTCTGCCCGTTCTCATTCATCCTTCCAACACCATAGCGCCCAAGGCCGGAGGGCCATGAGTCATGGTCGGCCCCAACCCTGGCATTAAAGTCCCCCAGCAGGGATAGGTGTTCGGTGTTGGGGATGCTGCTAATGATGTTATGGAGCTCCTCGTAGAACTGATCTTTAGCTTCAGTTGCGGAGCAGAGTGTTGGAACATAGATGCTGAGTATGTGTACTGGACCAGAGGTGGTGAGCAGTCGGATGGGCAGTATGCATTCCCAGCCATTTGAGGGAGGCTCAACTAATTCTACTAAATGTTCAAAAAGCTTCAATAAAAGGGTTCGCTCTGGTTGGTGCTCTCATAATCCTGTGCCTTATCTGTTGATTTACTCTTAGATTTGTACGCTCTGCCCCTTCCTGTCACAGTCTGTTTATCATTTTCCACATTAATGCCTTTTTGTCTTGCCTTGTCTCTACTCCTTGATTTACCATATCTTCCCAAATGTGATCCTTTCCCCCCACTATTCAGTTTAAAATCCTTTCTGCTTCCTTACTTAAGCGGTTTGCTAGAACACCAGCCTCAGCACAGTTCAGCTGTGGACCATCCCAACGGTACTGCCACCACTTTCCCCAGAACTGGTGCCAGTACTCCACGAACCGAAACCCACTTCTATCACACCAGTCTTTGAAGGACATATTAATTTCTCGAATCTTATTTACCCTGTGCCAATTTGCATATGGCTCAGGGAATAATACAGACATTATTACCATTGAGGTTTTGCTTCTTAATTTGGCACCTAGTTCCTCATACTGACTATACAGAATCCCCTTTCTTATCCAGCCTATGTCGTTGGTACCTACATGGAGCACGATGATTGGATTGTTCCCCTCCCATTTAACGTTCCTCTCCAGCCCTGAGCAGATGTCCCGAACCCTGGCACCGGGCAGGCAACACAGCTTTCTGGACTCTCGCTCTTTGCTGCAGAGAACAGTGTCAATCCCCCTAACTATACTGTCCCCTTCTACCACTGGTACCATGGTCAGGTGGCTCATCCATCCTGCAGCTCCCACCCTCATCCAAACAAGCTGAAAGAACCTCAAGCCTGCTGGACAATCGCAAACGCTGAGGCTCCTGCACTCCTACCCTTTGGGTTCCCTTACCTGCCTCAGCTGCAGCCACACTCTCCTGTCCCTGATAATTGATCAAATCAGAAGACCCTATCCTCCTGGTACAAAATGTCCAGGTAACTTTCCCCCTCCCTGATGTGTCGCAGTGTTTGCGGCTCAGACTCAAGTTCAATGAGTCTGAGCTGAAACTCTTCAAGCCGTAAACACTTACTGCAGACGTGATTGCCCTGGATCACACTGGCATCCAGGAGTTCCCACATGCTGCAGCTGTGACACATCACCTGTCCTGACATCGTTAATGTGTTTTCGTTAACTACTTAATTATTGTATTCAATTATTTATTTTATTTCCCTTTTTTAATATATTTTATTGATCTTGCTACTAGGTCCTTTACTATTTTAAACTTAGGAATAGATTGGACCTTACTCACTTACTAGATAACCACCAAACAGGGAGCTTTTTCCCTGCTCTCTTATAATGAGGAATTGACAGAAGACAGAGAAGCTAAATTATTAATTTCTGTTTGTCTTCACTGGGGAAGATACAAGAAATCTCCCAGAATTAGAAATCCAAGGGATTGGGGGAATGAGAAATTGAAGGAAATTAGTATTAATAGGAAGGTTGCATTGGAGAAAGCAATGGGGCTGAAGGTTGCTAATCCCCAAGACCTAATATTCTACATCCCAGAGTGTTGAAATAGGTAGCTATGGAGATAGTGGATGCATTGGTGATCATTGTCCACCACAGGAGATTGGTTAGCAAAATTAAAGCACATGGGATAGGAGGTAATATATGGCATGCATTAAGGATTAGTTAACAGGCAGAAAGCAGACAGTGAGAATAAACATGCATTTGGAAAGGCAAGGTCTGATTAGAGATAGTCAGCATGTCTTTGTGCGTGGGAAATCATGTCTCACGAATTTGATTGAGTTGTTTGAGGAGGTGACCAAGAGGATTGATGAGGGCAGGGCGATGGACTTTGTCTACATGGACTTTAGCAAGGCTGTTGACAAGGTCCCGTTGGTAGGTCCAGAAGGTTTGAACACATGGGATCCCGGGTGAGCTAGCAAATTGGATACAAAATTGACTTGGTGATAGGAGGCAGAGGGTGGTAGTGGAGGGCTGTTTTTCAGATTGGAGTCCAGTGACCAGTGGTGTGTTGCAGGGATCGGTGCTGGGCCCTCTGTTGTTTGTCATATATATTAATGACTTGGATGTGAATGTAGGAGCCATGATTAGTAAGTTTGCAGATGACACCAAAATTCGTGGTATAGTTGACAGTGAAGAAGGCTGTCTAAGGTTACAACAGGATATTGATAAACTCAGAAAGAGGGCAAGGGATTGGCAAATGGAATTTAACGCAGACAAGTGCGAAGTGACGCATTTTGGGAAGTAAAACCAGGGCAGGACATATACAGTGAATGGCAGGGCCCTGGGGAGTGTTGTTGAGCACAGAGACCTTGGGGTGCAAGTACATAGTTCCCTGAAAATGGAAACACAGGTAGACAGGGTGGTGAAGAAGGCGTATGGCATGCTTGCTTTCATCATCCGGGGCGTTGAGTACAAGAGTTGGGACGTCATGTTACAGTTGTACATAACGTTGGTTCGGCCACATTTGGAGTACTGTGTGCAGTTCTGGTCGCCGCACGACAGGAAAGATGTGATTAAGCTAGAGAGGGTGCAGAAAAGATTCACAAGGACGTTGCCTGGTTTGGAGGTCTTGAGTTATCAAGATAGATTGGATAGACTGGGTCTGTTTTTCCTGGAGTGAAGGAGGCTGAGAGGGGACATGATAGTGGTATATAACATTATGAGAGGCTTGGATAGGGTAGATAGCCAGAGTCTGTTACCCATCGTAGGGGTGACTAAAACTAGAGGGCATAGAATTAAGGGATGAGGTTTAAAGGGGATCAAAGGGGTAACTTTTCCACACAAAGAATAGTGGATATCTGGAGTGAGCTGCCTGAGGAGGTGGTCGAGGCAGGAACAGTAGCAACATTGAAGGGGCATCTGGACCGGTACTTGAATGAGCAAGGCATAGAGGGATATGGAATGAATGCAGGCAGGTGGGCCGAAGGGCCTGTTTCTATGCTGTACGACTCTATGACTCTATGCTCTGTGTGTTATTGTAGTTGAATGTTTATGTCTGTGGGTTCTTTGTATCTGTGTCGAATGTTTCACAATTTCACTTTTGTCACACATTGTCACGCATTGGGGCGGCACAGTGGCGCAGTGGTTAGCACCGCAGCCTCACAGCTCCAGGGACCCGGGTTCGATTCCGGTACTGCCTGTGTGGAGTTTGCAAGTTCTCCCTGTGTCTGCGTGGGTTTCCTTTGGGTGCTCCGGTTTCCTCCCACAAGCCAAAAGACTTGCAGGTTGATAGGTAAATTGGCCATTATAAATTGTCACTAGTATAGGTAGGTGGTAGGGAAATATAGGGACAGGTGGGGATGTTTGGTAGGAATATGGGATTAGTGTAGGATTAGTATAAATGGGTGGTTGATGTTCGGCACAGACTCGGTGGGCCGAAGGGCCTGTTTCAGTGCTGTATCTCTAATCTAAAAAAAAATACTGGGCCTGTCTGGGAAGGAAAAGGGAACTTTTAAAAGTGTGTGTTTCTCAGCTTTATCAAGTACCATTTGGGTCCGTGTTGATCATTCCAGAGTCTGTCCTGCTGAGGAGAAAGCAAGGAGACGGATGGTTTACGACCGCAACCACCTGCAGTGCCCTGGTCTGCCTGTGCCCTAATGTTCAGCAGCTTTCCTTGTGTCAGCTTTAACATTCTTACCCTCGTATTCAATGACAAGGTCCAGAGTTCCATTGCCATCTGTTTACATGGTTCAGACTAACATCACCCGCCCACCCCAGTACCCTCCCCACATTCCTCCATTAAGCAAACGGCAATGATGCAAATACAATTTCACATATTGGCCTGCTGAGATATTCACCACTATTGAGAACCGGAATGGAAATAATATTTCCGGCGATGATATATGCGCCAAAATTCAGAACTTGTGGTGTGCCTCAATAGTCTCCAGAAGACCGTACGATCCTGTTCCCACCAGTCCAACCCATGGTATGGACCAGTACTGTATGAATTTGAACTAATTGCCCACAGCATGCACAGATTTTTATGAGCCTTGTGTTAGAGCTGTTATTAGCTGGTGTAAAACCTTGTGGGGAGCGGATCAGGCAATTAACTTTACAATGAGCAGAAGGATCTCAGCGAAGATTAGGAGGCACAGAAGTTAATAAAGTGTCCATGTCAGATCTCAAATTCAGCTAAGTGGTTTGCATGCCTTCAGTGAAAGTACTCGATGCTTCAGAATATTTCACAGAATGAAAACGAATTGAGGACTTAAAATTACAAAATAAAATCCAAAATCATTTGTCACCAGCGACTTAAACATCTTGAAAAGATGCATGATGGTTTCAATCGCCTTCCACTTTCGGAGTGTTTTTATTGTGACCAATACCAGTTTAGCACATAGGAACATATCTAATTAGTTCCTTTCTGTCAGTGGTGAATATACTGTGCAGGCCTTTCTTTTATTCTTTCATGGTATGTGGGCGACATGGCATTTTTTGCCCATCAATAATTGCCCTTGAGAATTTGGTGGTGAGTTGCCTTCGAGTCATAGAGAGACACAGCACTGAAGCAGGCCCTTCGGCCCACCGTGTCTGTGCTGACCATCAACCACCCATTTATACTAATTATACATTAATCCCATATTCCCTACATCATCCCCACCTTCCCTCGATTCGCCTACCACCTACCTACACTCGGGGCAATTTACAATGGCCCAATTACCTATCAACCTGCAAGTGTTTGGCTGTGGTAGGAAACCGGAGCAGCCAGCGCAAACCCACAAAGTAATAGGGAGAACTTGCAAACTCTGCCCAGAACTGAATCCGGGTCGTGGAGCTGTGAGGCTGTGGTGCTAACCACTGTGCCGCCCTTCTTGAACCACTGTAGTTCATCAGTGCCACTAGTGGGGGGAGGGGGTTCCAGGCGTTTTACGAAGTGGCAGTGTAGGAACAGGGATATAGTTCCAAGACAGGATGATGTGGGACTTGGAGGGAAATTTTCAGGTGTCTGGTGCCCTTGTTCTTCTAGGTGGTAAATGTCGTGGGTTTGGAAGATGCTGTCAAAGGAGTCTTGTCGGGTTGCCTTTGGCTACCTTGTAGATGGTACACATTGCTGCCAGTGTGCACCAGTAGTGGAGTGAGTTAAAGTATTAGGTGGTGGATAGGGATCTGATCGAGCAGGCTGCATTTTCCTGTTTTTTGTCCAGGCAAGTGGTGAATATTCTATCACACTCCTGACTTGTGCCTTGTAGATAGTGGATAGATTTTGGGGGGTCACAAACTGAGTTACTCACGGCAGAATTCCCAGTCTCTGACCTGCTCATGTGGCAACAGTATTTATATGGCTTGTCCAGTTAAGTTGATGGTCAATGGTAACTCACAGGATGTTGATGGTAATGGCGTTTAATACCAAAAGGAGATGGCTAGATTCTCTTTTCTTGTTAATGGCTATTGCCTGCCAATTGTGTGGTCTGAATGTTACTTTTCATCCGTCAGCCCAAGCCTCAATGTTGTCCAAGTCTTGTAGCATGTGGACACGGACTGCTACAGTATCGGAGGGGTTGTGAATGGTACTGTGCAATCAGCAGCGAACATCCCTATTTCAGATCTTATGATAGAGCGAAGGTTATTGATGAAGCTTCTGAAGTTGGTTGGGCCTCGGACAATACCCTGAGGAAATTCTGCAGTTATGTCCTGGGACTTGGATATTTGGCCTCCAAAAGCCAAACTCATCTTTTTTTGTGCAAGGTATGACTCTAACCAGTGGAAAGTTTCACCCCCTATTCCCATTGACTTGAATTTTGCTCAGGCTCCTTGACAACATAGGTATCGGCGGTGGGGTGAGTCACCTAACATTTATTGGGAAACTACATTAAATGATATAATGGTAGGCAGCATTGTCTAGTATGTGAAGAAGGAATGCACAACCTGCAGCAAATATGCATTCTTTTTATGGCATAAACCCCACAAAGAAAAACATGGTCATCTGTGGGTAACAAGAAGAGTTAAAGACAATATTAGATCAGAGAAAGAGTCTTATGATTTTGTCAAAAAGAGTAGTAGGTCTGAGCAATTAGCAGAGACAACGGAGTTAGGGAAGGGAAATTGTGTTTGGCGACTTGTGGATTTTTTTTGGACATGCTGCTCGTAAGATGGATACTGTAGGTGGGACAGATTGCAACGAGCTGAGTACCACAAGATCAGTACTTGTGCCTAGTTATTTACAGTCTATACTAATAACCTAGATTATAGGACTGAGTGTAACATATCCAAATTTGCTAATGATATAAAGTTCGTAAGCGATGAGCAGGAAAACACGAGGTTGCAGAGGTATGTGGACAGATTGTGTGAGTGGACAAGAATATGGAGCTGGAATTCCATGTGGTGAACTGTGAAGTTCTCACTTTCTTTGGAAAAATGAAAAGAAGGAAAATATTTTTGATGGGTGAGTGACTGGGAAGTCTTGACAGATAGAGTGACCTAAGTGTCCAGTACATGAATCACAGAAACGTAACATGGAGTTACAGCAAGCAAAGAAGGTCAATGGAATTTTAGCTTTTGTTACAATGAATTGCAATATAAGAGTAAATATGTCTTACTACAATTATACAAGGCATTGGTGAAGCCACATCTGGAGTACAGTGCGCAGTTAGGTCTCCTCACCTAGAGAAGGAAGTATTTCCTCGACAGTGTGTGCAACGAAGTTACAAGAGATTGGATCCTGCGATTAGGGGATGGTCATATGTGTTCTATTCCAGAAAGTCAGTTGATGAAGGACAGAACCTGAGCAAGTCTTTGCAGACTTCTATATTTATTTACACAATTGCACATTAGAAGCATACACCTCCTAGCCCCCAAATCCAGTCTGTGTCTATTGATAGGGAGCTCAAGTTAATGCCCACCGCCTACATAACATTAAACACAATATTCATATAATTAATATTCTGAAGAGAAACTGAGTAGGCTAGGCCTGCACACCCTGTGGGTTATAAGAACGAGAGGCTATCAAATTGAAACATATGAAATGGTTGAAGAACTTGTCAGGGTAGATGCTGAGAAAATGTTTACCCTGGTTGGAGACTCTAGAATATAGGGAACAGTCTCAGAATAAGGCGTCGGCCATTTAGGGCTGAGATGAGGAAAATGTCTTCATTCAAACACTAGTAAATCTTTGGAATGCTCTAACCCAAAGAGTTGGGTTCCTCAGGTGGTGAGTATATTCAGGAGAGAGTTCGATAGATTATTGGGTATGGATGGAATTAAGGGAAATAGGGATAGTCCAGGAAGGTGGAGTTGAGGTACAAGATCACTATGGTGAAAACAGCCTACTCCAAATGACATTGTTCATTTAAACTTGAATTGTTCTGTGCAGTTTTATTCCCCCAAGTGCACAGCCCCTTTAAATGTTTCAGAGCAGCCACGCACAGGTATTATTTATGACAGGACAAGGCCTGTGTGGTACTGTTTAGGGTACTATGCAGCCAAGCGGATTACCGGAATATTACAAGCTTCCATTTCTTATGTTTTGATGTTACACACTATCTGTTCTCACTCGCCCCTCCTCCCCAAGTTCCAGTGTACTCAGTTTGAAATGTGTTTCTCTATTCCATAAAAGTCTGGTTGCTTGAGATTTCCACATTCTCACACATGTAGATGAAATGTGCCATTGGCTGAAAACTGCAGAATAACCTTCTCAAATCCTATCATCAGGCCATCCTCTGTGTTCAGATCCGATTCAGTTATTCTCTAGTGTTTGAAACCCAGATTGCACTCTGCACCCGGTTCAGCTCATGCCATAGTGTTTTATTTGATCCCTTGATTTATGGCCTATTTCTGTGCACTTCCCGACAATTTATCACTTCAGACAACCGCTTATATTGTGGCGTTGCTCAGTCCATTCCTTGTGTTGTGGAGAAACGTAGAAACAGAAAGATTTAAGATAAAGAAGGAGGACATTCAGCCCATTGTATACATACTACCAGCAAAGAGCTGTGCAGGTTTAGCAAAACTCCGAGCTCCTGGTCCTTAGCCCTGTTGGTGAACAGCGTATCCAAGTTGTTTTCAAAAAGTGTGTGATCGCTTCTGCCTCAGAAATCTAATCAACAATAACCTGCTCAAAGATGCTCTGTTTGGTTCAGCAAAAAACAGTCATTTCCAAACCTCATTACAGCCTTGGTCCAAATATACTACAAGAGCCAGATTCCAGATGTGAGGTCAGTGTGACTACCCTTTGTCCTCAAGGCAATAGTTAAATGAGTGTAGCATCAAGAATCTGCTGTAAAATTGAAGTCAGTGGAAATTGGCGAAAACTCTCCACTGCCTGCAGTCGTACCGAGCAAAAAGCAAGATAGTTGGGGCTGTTGGAGGTCAATTATTTTACCCCTCGTGCACCACTGCAGGAATGTGTCAGAAGTGGAGGTGTTCGCTGATGATTGTAGTCCATGCCTGCATAAAGAAAAAAACCTGAACAACAATTAGGCTTACGCTGAAAAGTGGCAAGTAAAAGTACCACAAAAGTGTAAGACAACGACCATTCTCAGAGTGACAGTCTAACCATCTGCTTTAGAAATTCAATGAAATTACCGAAGTTACTTAGCAGAATGATTCTGCGGATGAAGAACTTCAGTTATGTGGATATGTTGGAGAAGCTGGCCTTGTTCTCCTTGGAGAGCAAATTAAGACAGGATATGATAAAGGTGTTCCAAACCATGAGGGCTCTGGACAGGGGAGATAGAGAGAAACTGTTCCTATTGGGCGAGGCATCCAGAACCAGAGGACACTGATTAAAGGTGATTGGCAAAATAACCAGTGGCGACATGAGGGAAACGTTCTTTACACAGCAAGTGGTTAGGATCAAGAATGCTCTGACTGAGAGTGTGGTGGAGGCCTTCAATAAATTGTACAAATATCAGGGAACAGGTTGGGGAGTGGGAACAGTTGCAGAGCGTCAGCACAGACATTATAAATTGCCCCTATTGCAGGTAGGTGGTAGGAGAATTGTGGGGAGGTGGTAGGGAATATGGGATTAATGTCGGGTTAGTATAAAGGGGTGGTTGATGGTCAGCACAGACTCGAAGGGCCTGTTTCAGTGCTATATCTCTCTATGATTCTAAGCTCCAGAGACGAGTCAAAGGATGCATTCTCGTTGCCACAGAATGCAGCCATTTAAGCTCATGAGATCCATTGTTGCTGATTGTCATCTGAAATTGGTTGAAAAGGTGGCTTTTGAGACACAGTTAACAGATGCACAGACAGCAGGACCAGCAGATACTGAAGGAAAAGAGTGCTCTCTCTTGGTTTATTTAAACCCGATTTATTATACTCTTAGAATTCAGATGTCAAGCCAGAGCGTGAGGAGTCATTTCACATAATTATGATCATACACCAAGTCGCCTTCATAATGAGGTCTGAAGCCTTCACAACTATAGAAGCCATCTGCCCAAGCAAGGATAGAAAACACAGACTACATCTGAAAGGTGACACTAAGGCAAGTGCTAATATTCTTTCACAACACACTTTGAAGGATATGTAGCAGGCAAGATCGAAATCAGTGATCCAACCAACCAGAGTGAGTACAATTGGTCAGTGATACGTTCTTCAACCATTTTAACCAAACATTTCAGGTCTGTTCACAACAAGATTTTTACGTTGTAGAAGTTGCAAGTTCAGCAGCAACAGGACTGTCATCGTGCAGCAAAATTCACATCTCTACAATTCATTAGATAAACCAGTCGAAGGCACAGGACGCTCAAAGTAATTGCACTCCTTTGAGTCCATGAAAGCCCTACAAAGGAACTATCGTGACAAATTCGACACAGCGGGCAATTTTGTTGGAGGTATAATTCTTCACCTTCAGGGAGATGTATCCATAGATCCACCATGAAAGTGTAGTGTCCACATATGAGAGAAGCAGAAATCAGAACTTGACACCCTGAAGTGTTAAGGAATAATTCATTGCGTACAGCATCACAATGATTGGTGCAATTCAATCACCACTGTAGTCACAAAAAGATGTCATGATCAGACTGTCCCTGGATCCTAGAAGACTGAACAAGTCACTTAGAGGTGCCCGCACAAAATGCTGACACTGGCAGAGCTCCAATTGACGTTTGCTGGAGCCGAAGGTGGCCAATACTGTAAGTGCCATTTGCAGCTTGTTTGTTACCTTGGAGGAGGGCGTGTGGGAGAAGGATTTACAGTATCGTGGAAAGCTTTTCCACAATATGTGCTTGAAATGGGCCGCAAATATCACCTCATTTCCACACTATCAACGTTGAAATAGATTAGCAGATCTGTGAAATCGTTGATACATCAACGCACAGAAATGGATCAGGGCATCCAGGTAACGATGTTGCTTTTCCGTGCAACACCATTGGATTCTGGGCTACCGTCTCCAGCAGAAATCATGATTGGATGACAGGCGAGACCAATTCTCCTGAGCCATAACTTCACAAGGATATCGTCTATCCGGGAAAAGTTGTTGGCAAGACAAGACAAAATGGATATCGTTCACAGAAAGGCAAACAAGTGCAGAGTTACCTCCACTGCACGTTGTCCATAAGGTAAGAGTTATACACCTCCAGGAGAAAATGTGGTTTCCAGCAGAAGTCTCGAAGATTTGTGAAGAACCATGATCTTCCGAGGTGATAACTCCGAATGGTGCTACCTTGAGAAGGAATAGATCTAATCTTCGAGAGCTATTCAATGGCAATTGGCAAGGTATACCTCGATCACCAAGTACAAGAGCACACAGAAGTCTTGAGGACGAAACCACAGATGGATCTGAAAAGGATCCATTGCAGGATAACTGTTGTTCCACTGCAAGCAGTCAAGAAAAAAACTGAAAGCTCGAAGTCCCAATAGATTATAACTGATAACAGGTCCAGTCGTGTAAGCAGACCACCTGGTGCGTTTCTGAAGTTGTAGGCTTTAGGAACCCTGGAAGACTAGCTGTCAAAGCTAAAAGCAGCTATAAATAGTGCTCGTAATTATCACATTTCACGCATTTCTAGAGTAACTGTTTTATGCATATAGAGTGCAAACTGTGCTATTTTTATTCACGGGAGTAGGGATTTTCTGTTATGAATTTGTACTGAATCACTGTGACCATACATTTGTGTATGTAAATAGGTTAGACAGACGTCATCACAGGAAATGATGTAGTCTATCAGGTAATTCAGCTGTTGTCGTGTTGGTGTTCTTCTTAGGCAGTCCCTCGGGAATGAGGAAGACTTTCTTCCACTCCAGGGTTTTGGGTCCTTAAGTGACTGAATGTTCCAATTCTGGATCCTCGCACTCTGCCACAAGTTGGGCAGGTGGTGTTTGGTGAGACAAATGAATGGGATGCACGAATTTCTGAAAGCTCCTTCCGTTGTTTGCACTTGGTCGTTACCTGGGCATGTCAACATTGCTCAAACTGACTGGAACCTTTGTGGATGCGTCTTCTCCGTTTTGGATGGTCTTGGGCAAGCGATTCCCACAAATCGGTGGAGATGTCACATTTCTTCAGGCAGGCTTTAAGGACATCCTTGTAACATTTCCTCTGCCCTCCTGCTAGCCTCTTGCTGTGACGGAGCTCTGAGTCGAAAGTTTGTTTTAGGAGTCTTGTGTCAGGCATGCAGGTGATGTGGCGCACCCAAGGTAACTGACTAGCCATGACCAGTGTTTCAATACTGGGGATGTTGGCCAGAGAGAGGACACTGATATCGGAGCACTAGATTTGCAGGATATTGCAGAGGCATCACTGGTGATATCTCTCCAGGACTTTGAGATATCTGCTTTACAGTTTTCATATTTCTAACACATACAGTAGGACAGGTTCACTGCAGCTCTGTAGACCATGAGCTTGGTGCCATGCTTGAGGTCTTTGCCATTAAACATTCTTTTCCTCAGACAACCAAAGACTGTGCTGGCACACTGGAGGTGATGTTGAGTTTCATTATCGATTTCTGCCTTTTCTGAGAGGAGGCTGCCAAGGTATCAGTATTGGTGTTCATCAATTGACTGCATAAACGAAGAGTTCTCATGAATAAAGAACCACATTTGTTATTTACCAACTGGTTTGTCAGCGTTTATGTCAAGAAACAAAGAGAAAAAGCACGACGCCCTGTCCCATCAAACACACACAGGGTATATTCAGCATAGGGTTAGAGACAGTATAAAACTGCCTCTACACTATCCCATCAGACACTGAGGGCAGGTAAGCACGGGTTAGATACAGATTCTAGATGGAGCCAAAAGCGCTATATGAATGATCGAAACATTTTATTAAAACCATTTATTTGATCTAGTTTAAGTTTCGGGTAGATTAAGTTAAATACATACCAGTACCATGAACCAATCAGCAGCTGCATTATTTTGAGTTGCTGTATTCATGTGAGGTGCTGCAGAAATGTGAGGTGATGTATTAGTTTGAGGACTGTTGATTCAGGTGACCTATTATTTTAACTTCTTGTATTTTTTGAGATGCTGTTTCAGTCAGATGGGCTGCATCAGTTTGAATATCTGTGTCAGTGGAAGGGGCTATATTGCTTGAGGGGCCATATCAGTTGGAGTGGCTGTATTGGTTGGAGGGGGTGTATTGGTTGTCGGGTTTGTATCAGTTGGAGGAGCTGTTTTGCATAGAGTAGTTGTGTCACTTGGAGGGGTTGTATCCATTGAAGAGTCCATATGACTTGCCGTATTTTACTGATTTAAAGCATTACATTAGCTTAAGGTACGGTAACAAATTGAGACGCTGTATCACTTTGTGCTATTGAATTAGCTGCAGATGCTCAATTAGTTGAATTCTGCAATGCATTGTCACAAATAATCTATTTGAATCACTTAACTGGATATCCACAGTTAAAGAGGGCAGCCATACCGCAGAGTGCAGTAGAGCAGCCCTGAGAGAGACATTCTAACATTTGGAGTTTAATCACTGAATTTTGACAGCCGACTGAAAGACATCACTGAAACAATATGAAATCTAGAGATCGGACTGATGGTGTTTGAAAGAACAACCTCATTTTTCGGAGAATACAAATTCGAATTGCCATTTGTTTAACTGATATGATCAGAATTGCCCAGTCTGTGGAGTTTTCCAATTCAGTCTTAGAAATAAATATATTCTATCATAACACGGACTTAACTCGATGTCATAGTCTGTTTCTTCAATGTAAAAAAAAATGAGCAATGTGGCAATGTCAATATCAACGTGCGATCCCACAGGGTATAAATTACGAGATCTGGGAATGTATCACTTCAGAGTTTAATAAAAAGACATTGCTTGCAGCACAAGGGAAACACAATGGAAACTTTTAACGATATCAGGAAAATATATTACCTGATCCTTGGCATCATTGGTGTTCCTGGTAAGTGACTATAACCAGTGACCTTGTGTAAAACTGTGTGTGAGCTGGTCTCGACTTTTGCTCTATTCATGATAACGTAATATGCTGATCAGCGATATGCACACACCCAATCAGAGATATAATTTATTTAAGTCAAAAGTCTTGAATTATCTGTTAGGTTTTATTTAATTTCCTCAACAAATAATAAACCTCTATTGGAACTCACAGCGTCTCTGAATTAACAAGTTAATTAATTCAGTAGAATATTGTGTAATGTTCAATGAGACCTCAGTGAAAGTAATTTAGGGACGGTGTTAATGGGAGTATCTGTCACTGTAGAGTTGTGTTGAGTGTGGGTCACTAACCAGACTGGAACCCCTGACCCCAGTTGTCATGTATTACTGTGAGCATTTCTCACTGTCGAATTGCACTGAAAGTGGGTAACTAACTGGAATGCAGCTCCTGACGACAGTGGCGTGTATTATTGAGGGTATCTGTCCATGTAGGATTGCACTGATTGTGCGTCCCGAACTGGAGTGAAAAACCTAATGCCAGTGGCCTTGTATTACTGTGAGTATCTGTCACTGTAGAATTGTGTTGAGTGTGGCTCGCTAACTGAAATCAAACAAGCTGTTTCTATTTTGAAACCATTGTTTCAGATGACTGATCTCTCCAATCTATGGAGCCTCCTCTGCTTTTCCCGAATGTAATTGACTGCAAGGGGGGAGATTTTTGCTAATGTTTGGGAAAAGGTGTATCCATTGAAATCTATTGATATTGTTCAGATTCCTATTGAATTGCTCCGAAAGAAACAGATATTTACTACTTACTGACTGTTGAACATCATGACAGCACTTTTACAGTGTTTAAATCCTCTGCATAACGACTCATTCTTACCCTGACTATAGTTGCTATAAACACTTTCGTTCTTTCAGTCTTGATTAAACTCCTTCACCTAATAGGGGTATCAGAATCTGTGGGTCCTAACTGCTGAATTTTGTTATCTTGCTGTGACATTAGATGAATACTGGGCTATAGATATTGAATCGTCTTATTCTGTAACTTATTATGGTTTGACAAATCAGTTTTTAACTATCATTCAGGTTCTTTACTCATGTAACATGTACAAATCCATGGCGTAAGCTCACTGAGGCCTGTACCTGTGAGGAGAGACACCTGTAAATGAGGAGCTATTGCTTTGTCATAACATAGTGATCAGACAAAGGGCAGCAAATAATAATATTAGTAAACTGTTCATGGTGAACTAGATAGTACATTTCTCTCAGTTGTGCGATCAACTTGGTAAAAAAAATAATTGCACCTATCCCAATACATTAATTTAATTTCTGTAATATGGCGACCAGAAGTGTTGTACAATCAAGGTTTTATTTTACTTTATTATCAGCTCTTTGCTTTTTCAATTCCATCCTTTTAGAAATTAGCTCCAGTGCTTTGTTTGCATCTTTATTTCCCTGTTAACCTGTGTGTCTCCTGTAAATGATTTGTGCAGCTGTACCCCTGAACACTTTTTCTTCTGTCAACCCCATTCAGACGTTTATTCCCCAAGGGGTAGTTGGGATCCTTATTCTTCCAACCACAATTCAGTACCTCAAACTTATCTAAACTGAAATTAATTGCTGTGTAAATGTTTATTATGCATTTTTATAAATTATCTTCTGGTATTTTTTTGCATTCTTCCTCTGCTTTGACTGTGCTGTTAATTTGGATTTGTCTGCAAATTTTGAAATTCTGCTTCTGTTTCCTGAGTCGATATCATTTGTGTAAATGGTGAACGACAGTATTCCCAGCGCTGTCCCGTATGGAACACCACATCCCTCTTTCCACCAAACTGAAGAAATGCCTTTAACCCTTACTCTCTGTTTTCTGTTTCTGTAACCAGCTTGCTGTCCACTCTGCTGCTTGTCGCCTAATTCCACTTGCTCTGAGATTATCCATGAGTCTGATGTGTGGTACCTTATCGAAAGCCTTTAGAAAATCAATATATATTACATCTACTGTATGAATCTGATCTACTTCTCTTAATATTATTCAAATAATTTAATAAGACTGGTAAAATATGACTTTCCCTTTGGTATATGTGCTGACCACTCTTTATTATAATATGTGTTTTTAGATGATATTCTGTTACATCTTTGAATAAGGATTCCATTATCTTTCCGACCACTGATTTTATGCGAATTGGTCTATAGTTCTTTTGACTTGTTCTATCTTCTGTATCAAATATAAGCGTCACAGTAGCTGTTCATCAGTCGTCTGGCACTATTCCCTATTCTAATGATTATCATTGAACAGATAATCGTGCCTCAGCTATCTCTTCCCTATCATTTTTGTATGCGTGGATGCAAAGATTTCGAAGCAGAGAGTTTACCATGTCTTGATCACTTTATCAAGTATCTCCCCACTTTGCATCTTAAATGTCTTGAAGTTTTTCATTGAATTTATTCATCATTATTTGACCTATTAGTTCTTCCCTTCAGGGACCTCTTTCCCTCCTTCAGGCTCTGAGTCATCATCTCCTGTTTCATTCTGCCCTAACTGTCCCACAGAACACGAAACTTCCTCCCTGCTGAGGTCGGAGCTATTCTTAAGATGCCCATTTACATTTTTGTCCATGTCAGCCTGCCCCTCTCTTGTCCAATGTCGAGTAACTCTGAGCTGTCCTTAAACTCGCATGGATGGAATCTTGCTTGACAGGAAAACTGAGGCCCGGACACTTTCCCTCCAACGTCCCCTGTTGTTGTATTCTAAGGGCGCTATTTGGACCAGATTCGTTTACTTTCATTCCCTCGTCATTCTGCAGGAACTCCTCTCCTCTTCAGCAGCTCTGGTCTGGGAATGAAACCCCTTGCAGGTTTCTGATCCTGATCACTGTGAGGGGACCCTGTTGTAACGTATTGGTGAATGGACCTTGGGTGTAAATATTGGGAAACCCCACACTCCAATGGTGTCGCTATGGGAGATGTATGGGTACAAGCAATGCTGCCTTTGTGCCTGATTCATGGACCATTCTTTGTTACATTGCTGCTCAGTTCCTCTCCTTGACATTTTTATTTTGCTACTTTGATGACTGTGCTGGTTCCATTTCCTTCATTTGCCTTGAATTTGAAAAAAGTTATCAACTTTGCTCCCAATGTCAACCCCTTCCCCTTTTTACGTGGTCCGTCTCTGATACTTCCCTTGCCTTCCCCGATTTCTCTAGCTCCATTTCAGGGATTGGCTGTTCACCAATATCTATTATAATTGCACCGACTCCCACAGATACCTTGATTATACCTCCTCCCACCCGCTCCCTGGAAAGATGGTGTTCCATTCTTCCAGTTTTTCCATCTATTTTCCATCTGTTTCAACGATGCTACATTGCACAACAGTGCTTCTGCAATTACTTCATAATTCCTCAGCCAAGCATTCCCCTCCAGGGTTTTTAAGAGGGCCCTGGACCATGCCCATCCCAATCCCTATGTTACCTCCTTCACCCCTTCCCCTCCCTGCCAGAACCACGGTAATGTTTCCCTTGTCCTCACCATCCCACCATCCTCCACATTCAACGATCATCTTCCAATCCTTTCCACCATCTCTGGCTTATTTCAACAACAACTAAATGTAATGCTCCTCTCCCATCCGTCCAGCTCACTGTGACACCCTGGTCCAATCCTCAATCACCCACAACATCAGCTTCTCTTCCCCAGGCTCCTTCCCGTGCAAGTTCAGAAGATGTAACACCAGCACTTTCACATCTTCCCTTCCCACTGCAAAGGGCACAAATACTCCTTCCAGTCAAAACAACGATTTCTTTGTGCGTCTTTCTGAGTACGGCAAGGTTGAGGGGGAGTGTGTAATCCTCAACGCCCTGGAAGGGGCTCCTATCTTGCAGCATGTTCCGATGTCCAGACAGTGGTGGAAGGAGGAGGGTGAGAGAGACTGTCTGATCCTCAACGCCATGGAGGGATCTCCTCTCCTAGAGCGTGGTCCTAGTCTAATGAGGGGGCTCCCGAATGTACTGAATTATCCCCACACCCGAGGGGTCTTCTATCCTGGAGCATGATCCAAGTTCTGGGACGGGCAGGGAAAGGAGCTGAGCGGAATGTCTGATTCCCTGCACCGGGGGTGGTGTGTCTCTTGTCCTGTCGTAGCTCTGAATCTGAGGACAGGGTGGGGGTGGCGGAGGGGCTCCTATCCGGGAGGATGGTCCAGGTCCAGGGATGGGAAGGGAGTGTGGTGATTCAATAAACGCTGGGGGCGGGGTGGGGGGAGCTGTTCAGATTGGCAATGCCAGCTGCCTTTGTCTTGGCTGTAAGATCTCATGGGGAATCCCAGTCAGCCAGGCCTAAAATGCAGAACAGAGTAAATCACAGACTTCAAGCTTCATTAAAATATTCATGCCCACCCGCCTCCATGGTTATTCAGCCACCCCTTGCCCAGTCCGAACTCTGTTAACTCGGATGTGGGAAGGTCTAACCCACGTTTAGGTCGGTGTTGGGATATTTAAAATTTAACCTCTGTTTCGCCCACAACCCATCTGTTTTTGCTGCCAAAATCTGGCCTTTACTGTCTGGGTCACACACGGGGAATGTTTGATCAGTTAATTTCCAATCTCTTTTCTCTTCTTTCTCTTGCAGTTAATTTAGTGGCGATTGTGCTCCTGGCTCGGGGAAAGTGCGGCCTCTCCACTTGCACCACTCGCTACCTGGTGGCCATGGCAGTGGCAGATGTACTCGTCATTATCACTGAGGTCATACTGTTGAGTATCAATAATTATTACTTCCCACGCTATTTCCTCCACATCACCCCTATGTGTAGTGTTATCATTGTCCTGATTTGTTCAGCTACAGACTGTTCCGTCTGGTTTACAGTCACTTTCTCCTTTGATCGATTTGTAGCCATTTGTTGCCAGAAGCTAAAAACTAAATATTGCACTGAGAAAACTGCAGCTGTGGTTCTAGCAACAACCTGCATTCTGCTGTGCTTAGGAAACATTCCCCTCTACTTTGTATTTGAAACTGGAGAGATAATTGAAAATGTACCATGGATCTGTCGTACAAAGCAAAGTTTTTATAGTGAGCCCGGATGGACAGGATTTGACTGGTTTGATAAGTTTTTAACCCCATTGCTCCTATTCACTTTAATTCTGTTGCTCAACACTCTGACAGTCAGACATATTTTAGTGGCCAGTCAAGTCCGTAAGCGACTGAGGGGTCAGAGCAGTGGTGAGAACCTCAGTGACCCAGAGATGGAGAGCAGAAGGAAATCTGTGATTTTACTCTTCTCCATATCTGGCAGCTTCGTAGTCCTGTGGTTGGTGTATGTTATAGATTTCGTATATTATAACATTGCAAGATTATATTTCGAGGCTCACAGTGATTCTGAATATATATTTCGACGAGTGGGATATATGCTGCGGACTTTAATTTGCTGCACAAACACACTTATTTATGGGGTGACTCAGTCCAAGTTCAGAGAGCAGTTCAAGAGCACGGTGAAATATCTGCTTTCACCAATGATTCAATTCGTGAATAAACAAAACAACTGAGTGCAGCCCAGACGCGGCTCCCGTGATCTAGTTCATGAATGTAATATTATCCCCAATGGGAAAGATGTAATCAACAGCTGCAGGAACCAAACTATACACTGTTGGGGGTGGGGGGGGGGGGGGGTGGGGGTGATTACTGGGGGTGAGGGGTTCGCATATGCCAAAGAACAGTGTGCAGAAGGCAAGAGGAGGCCAACAGCTGGAAATCTGGAAATACACTGGCAAGGGCAATGCACACACCAGCAAAAGGGCAGCGCGGTAGCGGGCAAGAGGTGATCTTCTGAGGCAGGGATGAAAATGGGGCAGGGTAAGAGTCAGGAGTGACCCCTGCGGGACAGGAATGGAAGCAACACTACCACTGGTTTGATTCTGAGCTCCTCACATCTCTTCAAGTGGAAATAAACTTTTTTCTTCTGAAAACAGAATGCTGCAGATGCTGGAAATCTCGTGTCAGTTGATTATAATTATTTGTTTAATTTTTGGAAACGCTTTATTGAGTACAGTTGCCTTCCATTCCCCCACCAAGTAATTGCTGTCTCTCTCTGTCTTCCACCCCCCCCTCCCCCACCCACCCTCATCCTGGCACCAAGTTAGACGATGTTGTCGGGGCAGTTGGCATCTGGATAAGCCCAGTCGAGGGCTAAGGGTGGAGATACGAGACCTGGGGTGAGGGAGCAGGGTCGGGCCTGGCACTGGAGCTGACACCCTCTGCACCTCAGTTCAGTAGCTGCTCAGATGGAAAGAGCTGATACCCTTCTGTTCCCATGTTTGTTGATATTGTTCACGGTTCCCACTCCTCAGCTTCTGTCGCTCTCCTCTTGAACCCTCTCCTAAAAAAAACACATTAACCTTCAGTCCTTGCAAATTTCTGTGCAGTCTCCAACCTCCCTTTCTCCTCCAACGTCCTTGAACATGCGTTCACCTCCCACATCTCCATGTTTGAATCTCTCCAATCAGGTTTTTGCTGCGTCATATAACTGAAATGGCTCCAATCAAAGTCACAAATGGCGTCCAGTGTGACTGTGACAAATTGAAATTATCCTTCCTCGCCCTTCTCGACTGTATACAGCCTTTGTCTTGGTTGATCACTCCATCCTCCTCCAACTCCTCTTCACTGTTGTATAACTGGATGGGACTACTCTCAGCTGGTTATATTCCTAGCTATCTAATCTTCACCAGAGGCTCATCTGAAATGTCTTCAATTCCCCCTTCTCACATCTTTCCTTTGCCCCTTCCTATTTCACTTCTAAATGCTGCTCGTACATGACATCACCCAAAAACATGTCAGTTTACACATGTGAGGTGACAATATCCAGCTCTACCTCGCCACTACCTTTCTCGACTGCTTCACTTTATCTACATTATTAGACTGCTTATCTGACATGCAGTACTGGGAGAGCAGGAATTTCCTCCAACTAAAGTTTGGGAATAGAGAAGCCATTGCATTCCACCTTCTCCATAAACAACGTTACCTCGTCACCGACTCCCCATGCATTGCAATGGCAACTGTCCGAGTCTGAACTTGCCCATTCACAACCTTGGTGTCATATGTGACCATAGGATCAGCTTCCGAAAGCATATCCTTGCCATCATTAAGGCTGCTTATTTCCAACTCTGGAAAATTATGCAACTCCCTCCCTGCCTCAGTTCATCTGTTGGTGAAACCCGCAACAATGACTTTGTTGCCTGCACACATGACTATTCCAACGCACTCCTGGATGACCTCTCATATACAGCCCTCAATAAACTTGAGGTCATCCAAGTCCTGCTCGCTGATGTAAATTCGTTCCAAGGCAAGCTATGCTTCACTTTTAAAATTTCCATTTGGCTTTCAAATCCCTCCCTGACCTCACTCCTCTTCATTTCTGCAATCTCCTCAAGCCCTACTTCCCTCTCCATCTCTGTAAACACCTCCAGCCCTGACAACCCTTTCTATTTCTGTAACCTCCTACAGCTTTTACAAACATCCGAGGTCTCTACGTTCCTCTAATACTGGCCTCTTTCACATCCCAGATTTAATTTTCTCCATTGGTGGTGGCAGTTCATTCAGTTCCCTCTGGAATTCCCACCCTTAGCCTCTCGAACGATCACTCTCTCCTCCTTTCAGAAAATACGTATAAGGAAACTTTTTGTTCAAGATTTTGGGCACTGTGCTCATATTTCCTTATGTGGCTTCCTGACAAATTTTGCAATGCTCCTGGGAAATGTCTTGAGAAGTTCTATTCTCATAAAGGTGCTTGTCTTTCTTTCTCACTCTGTCTCCATGCTCCTATCAGGCCCGTTTATTGTCTCTCTTTGCCAACCCTAAAACTATCTGTAAACCTAATCATGATCGTAACCAGAACACTCTAACTTAACCCTATCTCTAAACCTAAACCTAACCCTGTCTGTAACAGTAATCTTAAATGCCATTGTAGCCCTAACCCTAACTCTAAATGTAACCCTAAACATAACCCTAACCTTAAATGGAACGCGAACCTTATCCCCAAACCTAACACTAAACCTGACTGGAACCATAAACTTAAACCTAGCCCTAACACTATAAATAACTCTAACACAAACCTAACCCAAACCTAACTGCAACCCTTACTCTACTGTCACAACCAACCGCTCCTCTCAAAGCCCCCAATCAAAATGTACGATTCTGATTGTGGTTGGTGAAACACACTGTTAATTCAATCCCGTCTCTCCTCTGTTCACCTAACATAATATTTAATCTTTCCAATTTAAAGAAATACTCAGCCAAATTGTCCCATCTATTAACCCCCGAATGAGGCTAACCTAGCCAGGTGTCTTCAAATCAACAAATTAACTGTTTAATTAGAAGGAAAAAAAAACTAAATTCTTAAACACTGCTAAGATATAAACAACATTTAAAATAGAAAGAAAATTAGAGTCCTTGCAAATTTACACTTCTGCCGGATGTGGAACAGTTCAATGTTGCTTGAAATCCTCACAGCCGTCTGATGGGTGAAAAAAGATTCTTCAACAGTAGATCAGTCCATCGTCTAACTCAGAATTTGAAATTGATGCTTTCCTTCCCCAGCAATGAATTTCAACATTTAACAACTTGCAAATACTTCTTAATGAATCAATCTGGCTTTAGAATCTTTGAGGGATAAACAGTTGTCATAGTTTAACTTCCATTCCATCAGTTTAAATTATTGTTTTGGCTTGAAGTTTTGCAATTTTTAAGAAAGAATAATAATTACACAGGCTAAATTCTCTTCCTTCATTTTAAATATCTGAGAGATCTCCTTTCAGGTGTTAACAAACAGCTGTCTGTCTGTTTCTCTGAGTTAGAGCAGTTTGTTTCCAGTACAAGCCTGTTCAAAATTAAAGTGTACAAATGTATCTCTCGATCTCTGGTCCTGAATGGCTCTCTCCCGGACAACGAGAATGCACTCTTTGACTCACAGTCTCTGATTGGCTGTATCTAGGGGCAACGAAAATGCATTATTTGATGCAGTTCTCCAGAGTTTGCTGCCTTAAAGCAGTACTGCTCCCTTTTCAAATTTAAAGGGACACAGCTTCCACACACCCCCCCCCCCAAAAAAAAGAACTGAAAGATCATAACACTACCCATTAATGCAACAACCGTTCAAACTCTAGCCCTAACCCTAAATGTCATCCTACCCCTAACCCTAGCCATAATGCTAACTGTAACCCAAAGTCTAATCCAAACTACAAATCTAGCCCACGTCTCCTAATCCAAAACCTAACCCTAACCCTAATTTAACCCTTTCTCGCAGACTTTAATGAGTTGATGCTGAAACTTGATTAAATTTAATGTTGCAACCAGCAACCAGTTGGGGTAAAAGTTTCAAACCTGGTAACATACTGCCTCTTTAAAAATATATTAGTTTTAAAACTATAAATAATCTTTCTTTCAGTCGGTCCTTTCAATATTTTAATCCTGCCCGATTGAAAGTTGATCAGTTGAATTTATTTCCACGGCACTCATAAAGATGGTGGCCGCTGAGGTGTAACAAGACAGGCCGTGGGCGCCATTGTCGTTGAGGAGGATCTGGGAGGAACAAGACAGAACTAAAGGTATCCCTCTCATCCAAAAGTGCCAGCGGGAGCTTTTGCCCATCCAATGGCAGCAAGCAGATTGTTTTGTTTGCTGCAAATAGATATGGAACAAAATGTTACTTTTATTTCTAGAAATGTTCGTGCTTACCTTCTCTCATTCAAGTGGCCAGTCTTCATCTGTGAAAACAGATAGGGAGTTTTGACTGCCTATTTCGCATGGAAGTTTGTGTAATTGGACCAGATCCTGGAACTCCCTCAATAGCTGTAACTGAGGATTACCTTCGCCAGAAGGGACAGCAGATGGTTCAAAAGACAAGGTCCAACATGACGGACAAAAGAGGTTGTGTTGTTCCCAAGCGCAAAATCATCATCAATTTCTGCTGCGTGCCTAGCTTTGAAAACTTTTATGTTATCTATACATTCTCACTACTGAAGGAATGAAGATTTTAAACTCTTTAAGGAGAATCAATTCTCCAGCAAAGAAGAAGGGATCAGCTGAGGATGGGCTGAGGCACTGATAGTGCAATGTTAGACCAGAATCACATCCAGCAATGTTAGCGTAGAATCATAACCAGACGTGTTACAGGACGTTCAAGAGCAATAATGTTGGACAGTCACCAACAATCATTTTTGGCAGTTAACACATGTACAAGTTCCAAAAGGCATTCAGTACTCAAAAGGAATATTCTGCACCGCTTCATTCCATTGATATGTGCCAGTTGCAAACCACTTGCTTTGGGAGTTTATCTGCATTGCAGCTCCCCTTCTCTAATATTACTCGTGGCTACCCAACCCTGTCGTTAATGGTGGTAACTATCAAACATTATGGGTGATCACACTACTCTATCATTATGGGTGGTGACCCGAATCTGACATTAATGGTGCCATTCCTGGCACTAACAACATCGCTGGTGAATTTACCCTTGCATTACTGAGGATGAACGTGCACGAATATTTTTAGACAGCGACCCTGCTCTAATATTACTGAGGTTTGTTGCGTTACTGCCTTCACTGTTAGCACTTCTACAGAAATATTAAGTAATTCAGTAATGTTACAATAAGGTCACTAACAGATATGTTAACTTAGAATCACCACCAGTATTGTGAGAGTAAAGTCAATACCAGAACTAGCGTTAAAGGTTGTGATTCTTCCTTAGAATAACTGGTGGTGTCCATATTCTAATGTTACTGGGGGCGATTTTACGCTAATACTATCGGTGCTAATTTTACCGTAATACCGAGAGACAGGGTAAGGGATCGAGAGAGAGAGAGACAGAGAGAGAGAGAAGGTGAAGGAGAGAGAGCGGCAAGGTGAGGGAGAGAGGGAGAGAGAGAAGGTGAAAAGAGAGAGAGAGAGAGAGAGACAGGGTGATGGAGATAGAGACAGGGAGAGATAGATAGAGATAGAGAGAGTGAGACAGGGTGAGGGAGGGAGAGAAAGAGATGGGTTGAGGGGGAGAGAGGGAGAGAGTTAGAGTGACAGGGTGAGGGAGAGAGAGGGTGAGAGAGACAGGGTGAGGGAGAAAGAGAGAGATACAGGGTGAGGGAGACAGAGAGAGAGACTGGGTGAGGGCGAAGGAGAGAAAGAAAGAGAGAGACAGTGTGAGGGGGAGCGTGAAAGAGAGATTATTTGACAGAGAGAGATAGAGAGAGACACTGTCAGCTCCTGTATGTGTAAGCCCTCTCTGTTCCTGCACCCATTTTAACGTTGTACCATTTAGTTTACATTGCCTCTCCCAGTCTTCCTTCCAAAATCCATCACTTCACATTTCTCAGCATGGAAGTTAACCTGCCATGTTTCTGTCCAAAGTTAGGTTGGAAAGAAAGCTGTCAATAGGGCATAATGAGTCTAAAAAGAGATTTTGATTGGTTAAGAGAATGGGCAAACATTAGGCAGGTGGAATCTAATGTGTCAGGAAGACTAAATAGCAGCATATTATTTAAATGGAGAAAGACTGCAGAACTCTACGGTACAGAGGGATCTGGGTGCCCTAGTAAGTGAATCACTAAATGTTACTATGCAGGTACAACGAATGATTAGAAGGCAAATGGAATGGTGCTGTTTATTGCAAGGAGAATAGAATATAAAAGTAATGAAGTGATGCTACAGCTGTTCAAGACCTTAGTTAGAGCACATCTGGAGTACTGTGGACTGTTTTGGTCTCCTTCCTTAAGCAAGGATATAATTCCTTGAGAAGCAGTTCAGAGAAGTTTAACTCGACTGATTCCTGGGATGAAGGGGTTATCTTATGAGGAAAGGTTGAACAGGTTGGGTCTATACCCACCAGAGTTTGGAAAAATGAGAGGTGATCTTATTGAAACATCTCAGGTCCTGAGGGGACTTGATAGGGTGGTACTGAGAGGATGCTTTCCCTTGTTGGGGAGTCTAGAACGATGGGACACAGTTTAAAATTAGGGCTCGCCCATTGAAGACTGAGATGAGGAGAAATGTTTTTCTCTCAGAGCGTCATTCGTCTGTGGAATTCTCTTCCCCAGAGAGCAGTGGAGGCTGGATCATTGAATATATTCAAGGCTGAGTTAAATAGATTTTTGATCAACAAGGGAGTAAAGGTTTATGAGGGGCAGACAGGAAAGTGGAGTTGAGATCACAATCAGATCAGCCACTGAATGGTGCAGCAGGATCGAGGGGCCGAATGGCCTACTCCTGCTCCTAATTATTTTGTTCTTGTGTGTTTCATTTCACCAGACTGCCTCTATCCTCCTGAAGTCTGCTACTACTGGCTTCTCTGCTTATTACATTGCAGATGACACAAACACTGAAGTTATGCCCTGTAAACCCAAGTCCAATTCATTAGTATATATCAAAAAGAGCAGTGGTCCTAATATGAACCTCCACTGTATACCTCCCTCCAGTCTGTAACAACCATTGTCCACTCTCTTAGCCAATATCGTATCCACTCAGCCACTGCCCCTTTCATCCATGGAGCACTAATATTGCTAACTAGTCAATTAAGAGGCACCTTTAAGTCCTCCCCATGAGGGCACTGGTCCCAGACCTCACTGTTTGTACTCTCCCATCAACATTCGCCAGAGAGGTACAGCATGGATTAGATACAGAGTAATGTTGGTCCGGACACAATGGGCCGAAGGGCCTGTTTCTGTGCTGTATTACTCTATAACTCTAGCTGTCGTCATAGTATTAAGCCGAAAATTGATCAGTTACATTGTTAATTCAGTCATTTCAGTCCATATTTACAGTACACACGGTACCTTACAGTTGTAATGAAGTCATATAGTATCTATTCATCCCATTAGGGCAAGATTTCAATGGGTCAACATTCTCATCAAATTCTAAAGCATTCCACAATGCAAGACTCACAAATTCAGCACAAGTTTACTTTTCTGAGTCTCACTGGTCTGTTCTGATCTCTGAGGGATTACTGATGCTTATCCTCCACATGAGCTGTTGTCCTTACCCCGTGTGCCTATCCTGCTCCCAAACCCGGCATCCACTTACATTAAGGCAAGTGATTTAGGAGCGTCTCAGTGACAGAGGCAGGTGAGTCTTCAGCCTGAGCCGGGCACGAGCCTGAGTGACCCCGGGTTAATCCTACACCCCAGCGACAGTTTAAACGGAGCTTTGCTCTGTATCTAACCCGTGCTGTACCTTCTCTGAGACTGTTCGGCGGAGAAGTGCAGATGAGGAGAGTTATTCCTTACCTATTGCCCAATCCTTCCTACACTTTTACTTCCTTTATCTGATTTGGCTTCATCTCGATTACTACATTGACTCCTTATTGGACCTTTTACATTTCGGATTAGAAAGAAGTCTTTTGCACAGTGTAGGAGCTCCAATTCCTTTTCCCTTTATATAATTCTCCGGGACAATTGATCGATTTTTATTTGCTTCATGTGTTGTGGGCAAGGCTACCATTTGTTGCCCAACCCTAACTGCCCTTGAGAAAGTGGTGATACTGCCTTTTTGAACTGATGCAGTCCACCTGGTGCAGATAAACCAATGGTGCTGTGAAGGGGGGACGTTTTTGATCCAGCGACCGAGAAGGAACGGAGATCAAGGCCAAATCAGGATGATGTGTGTCTTGGAGGGAAACTTCCAGATGGTGATTTTCCCATGCTTCTGCTACCCTTGTACTGCAAGGTGGTTTAGAATGTGCTGTCGAAAGAAGTGTGTTAGTTGCTGCAGTGTATCTTGTTTATGGTACACAATGCTGTCAATGTATGTAAGCGGTGGAGGGATTGAATGTTGAATGTGGAGGATGCGATGCCGATTGTGTGGGTTTTTTGCACTGAATGGTAGCGAACTCCCTGAGTTCTGTTGGAGTAACATTATTTCAGGCAAGTGTTATCACGCAAGTAGAATTAGATCACTTCTGACTAGTGCCTTTGAGATGATGGACCGGCTATGAGGGACCACAAGGTGAGTTACACTCTGCAGAATGCCGAGCCTCTGATCTGCACTTGTAGCCACAATACTTAGCTGGCTCGTCCAGCTTAGTTTCTGATCAATGGTAACCCCAGGATATCGATAAAGAGGGATTCAGTATTGGTACCACCATTGAATGTCAAGCAGAGATGTTTAGCCTCTCTTGCTGGAAGCTGACATTGCCTGGTAATTGTGTGGCGTGAATGTTACCTGCTACTGATCAGACCATGCCTGAATGTTGTTCATGTCTTGCTGCAAATCGAAATGGATTGTATCAATATCTGAGGAACTGCAAATGTGCTGAAAATCGTACAATCATTAGCGGACATCCATATTTCAGACATTATGTTGGCGAGGTAGGTCATTAATGTAGCAGCTGAAGATGGTTGGGCCTAGGATAATACCCTGAGGAACTCCTGCAGCAATGTCCTGGAGCTGAGATGATTGACTTCCAACAACCACAACCATCTTCCTTTGTGCTAGGTATGACTGCAACCAGTGGAAAGTTTTCCCCTTTCTTCCCATTGACACCATTTTGGCTTGGCCTCCTTGATTCCACACCTTGTAAAATGCAGCCTCCAGCGACAATCCCTCTCACTTCACCTCGAGTTCAGCTTTTTTGTCCATGTTTCCAGCGAGAATGTAAAGAAGTCAGGAGCTGAGCGGCTCTGGAGGAATACAAAACGACTGTCGATGAGCAGGTTGTTGCTGTTTAAGAGGCGCTTGATAGAACTGTCAATCACACCTTCCATCACTTTGCTGATACTCGAGATAAGACTGATGGGGTGTTAACTGGCTGGATTGGATTTATTCTGCTTTTTGTGGACACGATATACCTGGGAAATTTTCCACAGTGATATAGCTGTACCGGAACATATTGGCGAGGGGCACAGCTCATTCTGCAGCACAAATCTTCATTCCTGCAGGTGGCATGTTGTCAGGCCCAATAGCCTTTGCAGTATCCAACACCTTCAGCCGTTCCTTCATATCACGTGGAATAAAATGAACTGATTGAAGACTAGTATCTGTGATGCTGGGAACCTCAGGAGGAGGCCGAGATGGATCATCCAGTTGGCACTTCTGGCTGAAATGGTCGCAAATGCTTCAGACCTGTCATTTGCACTAATGTGCTGGGCTCCTCATCATTGAGGATGAGGATATTTGTGTAGCCTCCTCCACCACTTTGTTGTGTAATTGCCCACCACCATTCAGACTGATATGATCCATTGGCTGTGGGATCTCTTCGCTCTGTATATTGCATCCTGCATCCACTGTTGGCATGTCGTGTGTTGTAGCTTCACTAGGTTGAAACCTCATTTTTATGTATGCCTAATGCGTCCCCTAGCATGCTCTCCTGTGCTCTTTATTGAACCATTGTTGATCCCTTGGTTTGATAATGGACGACTGAGGTTTATGCCAGATCAGGAGATTAAAGATTGTGGTTGAATCCAATTCTGCTGCTGCTGATGGCTTCCAGCGCACATGGATGCTCAGTTTTGAGCTGCCAGGTATGTTCAGGTATGTTCAGCTGCCAGGTATGGTTCCGAAGAAGGGTCGCTGACCCGAAACGTTAACAAGTGAAGCAGCGATTTACTTGTACTTCTTTCAATGTAGTATACTGTATTCGCTGCTCACAGTGTGGTCTCCTCTACATTGGGGAGACCAAGCGCAGACTGGGTGACCGCTTTGCGGAACATCTCCGCTCAGTCCGCAAGCAGGACCCTGAGCTTCCGGTTGCTTTCCATTTCAACACTCCCCCCTGCTCTCATGCTCACATCTCTGTCCTGGGATTGCTGCAGTGTTCCAGTGAACATCAACGCAAGCTCGAGGAACAGCATCTCATCTACCGATTAGGCACACTACAGCCTGCCGGACTGAACATTGAGTTCAATAATTTCAGAGCATGACAGCTCCCCATTTTACTTTCATTTTTAGTTATTTTTTCTTCCTTTTTTTCCAATCTTTTTTTGCATTTATTTCATTTCATCTTAGCTTGTTCAGTTTGCTTACCCACTGTTTTTTTTCAGGTTTGCACTTGCTGCTGTTCAATATTCAGTGTATTAACACCTAATCTGTACTAATGCTTTGTCTTTCAACACACCATTAAAATATTGTTTGCCTTTGCTCTGTGACCTTTTGGTCAGCTATGTGGCCTGGTCCAATCTCGACCTCCTTTGTTATCTCTTGCCCCACCCCCACCTCACCTACATATAACCTGTGACTTTTCTAATATTTTTCAGTTCCGAAGAAGGGTCACTGACCCGAAACGTTAACTCTGCTTCTCTTTTCACAGATGCTGCCAGACCTGCTGAGTGGTTCCAGCATTTGTTGTTTTTATTTCAGATTTCCAGCATCCGCAGTATTTTGCTTTTATTATTATGTTCAGAATCTATCTTATTTGGCACTGTGGTAGTGCCACACGACACAATGGAGGGGAACCACAGTGTGAGGACAGGACATTATTGTCATAAGGATTGCGAGGTGGTCACTCTTATCATTACTGTCATGGTCAGATGCATCTGCAGCAGGTAGGTTGATGAGCATAATATCTAGTCGGGTTTTCTATCTTGATGGTTTTCTCACCACCTGCCACATGCTTAGTCTGGAAGATTTCTCCCTAAGGACTCTGCCAGTTCGGTCAGTAGTGGTGCTATCGAGCTACTCTTGATGATGGACATTAAAGTTTCCACCCAGAATAGGTTCTACGCTCATTCTACTCTTATTGTTTCTACTAAGTCGTGTTAAACATGGAGGAGTACTGATTCATCAGCTGAGGGAGGGTAGTATGTAGTAATCAGCAGGAGTTTTCCATTCCCATGTTTTAGATGCTGTCATGCAATTTCATGCGGTCTGGAGTCAATGTTGAGGACTCTCAGGGCAACTCGCTCTGACAGTATACCACTGTGCCACCATCTCTAGTGGGACAGGATATTTGCAGGAATGATGAAGGTGGTGTCTGGGACATTGATTGTCAGGTATATTTCCGTGATTATGACTGTGTGAGTATTGTTTTAATTGTGTTTGTTTAAACTGCCCAATAACAATGTTATTGTTCTCTTAATCTGACGTATCACACAACAAAACAAAAACAATTCAGCTGAGTGCATTTGTTAAATGAATGTAGCTAATGATAATCGTGAACCTGATTGGCTGCATGAAGGATTGATATGTGTATGAATATAAGCTCCCTTCCATTGTCTCAGCCTGCACCAGTCAGAGTCATTCAGCTGTTTCAGATTTAATCTATTCTCATAAAATGGGGCAACCAGCTATTCTGGTGATAAAGGATATTTACTACCCAATTCTCGCAGCTGTTGCTGTTCCAGGTGAGTCACTGTAACCAGTTTGTTGTTATTTGTTGTTTACTGTCTCTCTGCTGATGCTGCATGTTGGCTTAGGTATGTATAATTTTGTATAGATTTCAAAGAGACACTGCAACATTATTAAAAGGCTGCAGTTTATGAACATTATAGCAAAGACAGAATTACAGATACTCTGTCTGAATTCACACAGCATTCGCAACAAGGTAGATGAATTTATGGCACAAATAGCAGTAAACTGGGATGATCTAATTGCCATTAGGTAGACATGCCTCCTGGGGAACCAAGACTGGGAACAGAATTAGCAAGTGTATTTGACATTTAGAAAGTATAGGCAGCAAAGGAAAAGGAGGTGGTGTAGCATTGTTAATAAAGGATGAAATCAGAACATTAGTGAAAGAAGACCTTAGATCGAAATATCAAGTTGGAGAATCAGTTTGGGTGGAGCTAAGAATCAAACGGGGCAGAAAACATTGATAGGAGTTGTTTATAAACCACCAATCAATAGTGGTAATGTAGGGCTCTGTATCAATCAGGAAACTGGAGGTGTATGTAACAAGGGTAGTACACTAATCATGGGAACCTTCACTCTGCATTCAGACTGGGTAAACCTCATTACAGCCAATGCTGAGGAGGACGAATTCCTGGAATAAATATGGGATGATTTTCAAGTAAAGTACGTTGCGAAACAAACCAGAAAATGGGCTTTCTTTTGGATCTGGTACTGTGCAATGAGAATGTGCTGAATAATAATCTCGTTTTAAAGCAGCCTTTAAAGGAAGAGTGACCTTAATATGAAGAATTTGAATTTAAGGTTGAAAGTGATGCTGTTTAATACGAAACTAAGGTGTTAAATCTAAACACAAATGATATCGAATGTATGAGGGGTCAAATGGCTGTGTTACCTATTCCTGCCAGCTCCATGAGGGGTCCTGGGGAGCTCTTGTCATGGGAAACCTTGGAGCAGGCTTTCAGTTGTCCCTTCAAGAACATCCTGACGCAGATCAACAGGGCCTGCATCCGGGCTCATCAGCTAGACATGCCGGCCAACTGTACGTGTCCGTCTGTGTAGCAGAGCCTTGTCTCCAATCATCTCGGCCATCCCTGCTGCAGGATAAAGACCTTGCTTCGCTTGGACGGTGTGGTAGTAGATGTGTACCGGCCACCCCATGTTAAAAGAGCCCACGCACAAGCATCTTCTGCCCTCTCAAAATGAACCTCGGGACCTGGAAGATAGGGTTGAACTATTCAGTCAGCTGAGGACCCACAACCCTGGAGTGGAAGAAAGTCATCCCTGTTCCCGAGGGTCTGCTGAAGAAGAAGAAGTTACAGTTGGAATCTAAAACAAAAGGTATGATGGTAGACAGGTAATAGCTACCATTTAAAGAATTAATGCACGGTTTATAACAAATGTACATTCCTTTGAGGTACCAAAGCAGAAGGAAAAGTCATCCAGCCATAGCTAACATAAGAAGTTAAATATTTTACTCGATCAAAGGAAGACGCTTATAAAGTTGCCAAAAAAAGATAGTAAGACTGAGGATTTCGAGCATTTTAGTATTCAGCAAAGGAGGACTAAGAAACAGTTAAAAAGAGAAAATTTAATATGAAAGCAAACTCGCAAGAAACATAAAAACACATTGTAAAAGCTTCCATGGATATGTAAAAAGGAAAAGATCAGCAGAGACAAATGTGGGTCCATTACAGGCAGATAAATTAAACTAGTACTTTGTGTCTGTCTTCACAGAGGAAGATACAAATAACCACCCAGAAATACTAAAGAATCAAGGGGCTAGCAAGAATGAGGAACTTAAATGAATTAGCATTAGTTAAAAAAAAGTACTAGTGGAGAAATCAATGCGACTGAAAGTTCATAACTCCTCTGGACCTGATGATCTACATCCCAGAGTGTTACATCAGGTTGTTGTAGGCATGGTGAAGGAATTGGTGATCATCTTCCAAAATTCTATAGATGCAGGAGTGGTTCCTGAAAATTAAAAGGTAGCAAATGTAACACAACTATTTAAGAAAGGAGGGAAAGAGAAAAAGGGGAACAACAGACTCGTTAGCTTGATATCAATAGTGGGGAAATGGTAGAATCTATCATAGTGGATGTGATAACTGGAAACATAGAATATTATGGTAAGATTGGACAGAATCAACATGGATTTATGAAAGGGAAATCATGTTTTGCAAACCTGGTGGAGATTTTTGAGGATGTATCGAGCAGACTAGATAAGGTGGGGACAAGTGGATGCGGTGTATTTGGATTTTCAAAAGGCGTTCGATAAGGTCCCAACCAAGAGGTTAGTAAGCACAATTCGAGCACCTGGGATTGTGGGTAATATACTGGCATGGATTGAGAATCGGATAACGGACATAAAAGGGAGAGCTGTAATAAACAGGTCATCCTTAGGTTAGCAGGTCGTGACTACTGGGGCACTGGAGGGATCAGTGTTTGAGCCCCAGCTATTCACAATCTATATAAATGATTTGGATGTGGGGGGTCTGCTGGACGCAAAACTAGGTGGGAATGTAAGTTGTGAGGAGGAGATTTAGAAAGACTAAGTGAGTGGACAAGAACATAGCAGATGAATATAGTGTGGACAAGATGTGAACATAACCACTTTGCTAGGAAAAAAAAGAAGTGCAACGTATTTCTTAAATGATGAGATGTGTTAGGGAAGCGTTAATGTCCAAAGGCACCTGGGTATCCTTGCTCAGAAAGTGACTGAAACCTAACATGCAGGTGCAGCAAGCAAGTCGGATGGCAAATGGCATGTTGGCCTGCATTGTAAGAGGATTTGAGTACAGGTGTAAAGAAGTCTTGCTGCAATTGTAGCGAGCCTTGGTGAGACCGCACCTGGATTATTGTGTACATTTATGATCTCCTTACCTAAGAAAGGATATACTTGTCATGGACAGAGTGCAACGAAGGCTTACCAGACTGATTCCTGGGAAGGCGAGATTGTCCTGTGAGGAGAGATTGGGGAGAATGGGTCTATTTTCTCTCGAAGTTTGAAGAAGGAGAGGTGATCTCATTGAAGCATGCAAAATCCTTACAGGGCTCAAAAAGTTTGATGTAGGAAGGGTGTTGTCCTTGGTTGGGGTTCTAGAACCAGGGAACATAGTCTCGCAATAAGAGGTCCGTCATTGAGGACTGAGATGACGAGCAACATCATCACTCAGAGGGTGGTGATGCTTTGGAATTCTCATCCACAGACGTTGTGGATACTCAGTCATGGAGTATGCACAAGACAGAGATCGATCGATTTCTAAATATTTAAGATATCAAGGCATATGGGGATAGTGTGGGAAAGTCAGCCATGATCTAGTTAAATGGCGGAGCAGTCTCGAGGGCCCAAATGGCCTACTCTTGCTCCTATTTCCTTTGTTCCTATGTAATGTATGTCCTCTCTCTTTCTGACAGTGAACTTGATGACAATTGTGATTCTATCCCGAAGAAACTGTGGCCTTTCTAATTGTATCTCTGTTTACATGGTGGCCATGGCAACAGCGGATCTACTAGTCATGATCATCAATGTAGTATTGTACCATACTTTCAGTTCTAACTTTCCACTTTCATTTCTGTCCCACACTCCCGTGTGTAAGTTTATTCTATATATGGCTGCTGTCAACCTTTATTTGTCTATTTGGTTTACTGTCTCCTTCACATTTGACCGATTTGTAGTTATTTGCTACCAGAAGTTTAAAATAAGGCATTGTACAGAGAGTACTGCAGCTGCCGTTATAGCAACATTATCTGTTCTGATTTTATTAAAGAACTTTCCATTTTTGTTTGCTTACGAACCCCAGCAAATAATTAACACAGCGCAGTGGGGCTGCAGGTCACGTGTAGCTTTTTTCTCTTCATCTCTCGGTAAAGCCTACATTTGGTTTCATACTGCCTGGGTCGTTTGGGTTCCTTTTGCTTTAATTGCCTTGTTCAATTCGTTAACAATCAGACGTATTTTAGTAGCTAGCAGAGTCCGAAGGGAACTCCTGCATCCTACAAGTGACAATCAATGTGATCCAGAGATGGTGAACCGAAGAAAATCCATCATTTTATTATTCAGCATATCAGGCAGTTTTATACTGTTGTGGCTGACGGCTGTCATCAGTTTCGCAATGACTGGACTGGTAAACAGCAATTATTACCGAGTTGACCGCACAAACCCTGGATATATAGCCACAGAAACCGGAACTATGTTGAAGTTTTTGAGTTCCTGTCCAAACACATTCGTTTATGCAGTGATCCAGAGGAAATTTAGAGAGGAACTGAAGAAGGTGCTGAAATCTCCCGTGAAATTGATACTAAGGACGATTAAAAATTAAATAAATACGAACTAGATCTCTCTTTGGAGAATTAGAATTTATGTTTAGCTCACTCCAAAGAGATGAGTTTTTCTCTCTTTCCAGTTACACCAAGACGGTTGTTGTAAAACCTTCTCGGTAGGCCAATATATTTCTGCCCCTGTGGCCTTTTAACGGCAACATTGACAGTGGCTTTCCACGGTTCCTTCTCCTGAAAACATTGTATTCCAACCACTGCAGGCATTTTCCCATGTCTGGTGTGCAATTGGACATGACTGGGATTGCAATTTCCGACCATTGTATGACAGTCCAATATTCAATCCTACTATGAGTGAGGAGCAACATTTAGTAGATGTGGAATTGGAAATGAAAGCTATTCATTCCTAATATGTGAATCTCACCAATACATTTTAAGTGTTTGCTGTAAGCGAATTAAATATACAGAATAAAAAATGATTTAGACTTGAATAGTTCCGGAAAAGTTGCGGATCGTGTATCTATGAGTCAGAGCACGTGATAACATTGGGTGTGTCTGTAAAACAGTGGAGAGAGTTCTGTGTTTGCTGATGATACAGACTGTTCGTGGAGGATTGCGGAGTATGATTGGCCAACCTTAACATCCGACTCTGCTAATTCGTTCCACTCAATGCAAGGAGATTCGAAAATGATTTTTACATTGGCCAAAATTCAACACGTGTTTTGCATTATATTAAAGGGAAGAAAATGAATGTCCAAGCCTGAAGTCCAAAGTCTCATGACTGCTAAAAAAACAATCAAACACAAGTCAGAAATGTTAACAATTCATTTTATCTCATTCAACTGCAGGAGTAAAACAAAAGATGAGCTTCGGAATATATTTGGAGAAAATCCCAACATCAGCTGAGTATTGAATGCATTGGTTGTTCGTGTCACGGGTGTTGTGAAATACATCCACTTTTGAAACAGTCACTATATCATTACATATTAACCATCCACTTCAGGTTGTGGCACTCTTCACGATGTGCCAGAGGAAATGGCGCCATAGTTTGATTGTCTAAAACCAGGAAATGCTGCAACCTTTCAATTTCCTCGTCAGAATACTTAGGCTTTCTCCATAATCAGCTGTAATTTCCCCTGTCGTGAAATTCTGTTGGATACTTGAGTGGGAAGAAACACCCAAAACCAAACCCACCAGATCCATCATAATATCAGCTTCCTCTACATCTCTCCCAACAAATACGAACAAATGAGAACTGGAACAAAGGTTATTAGGCAGTGCCATTCAACATAAAAACTGTTCTTAGCAACATCTACGTGCATTAAGTGCCAAACAGGCACGGGGATAACGATTGAGAAATACTGAGGAAATAAACAGCAAAGGAATAGATGGGGATAGTTAATTTGAGAGGATAAGCAGGGGACTAGAGAACATAACTGTAGAAAGAAATGACAAAGAGAATGAACAGCAATGTTTAACGCAGTATTTTAAAGAAGATAATCAGTGGAGTTCAGGATAAACATATTACACTAAAAATATAAGACCCAACTAGCCGATAATGAGAGACATACGTGAACAGAGATAACGATACAATTGAAACAAAAGAAACTAAAGAAAATACACTAATACAAAGCAGAGGATGGCGAAAAGGAAGACTTAGCAGATAGGAAACAAGACAAAACCAATTACAAAGACAAAGAGGAACTAAGCAATTAATTTATCAACGGATATAAAATAAATAACAAAGTATTCTGAAGACACCTAAACATATCAGGATCGGGATAGCGCCACAAATGAATACAGCAGCCAAAAACACAAGTATTGAGAATGAAAGGGAATGAATTTTGGATAATTAGTTCCCCAGTATTTATCAGGTAGATGAACAGAACGGCCATTACATTAGATGAAGAGATAAAAGTTAAGACATTTAAGATAGAAAGAAGGAGATAGTTGAAGAGCTAGTTCAACATATAGAAGATAAAGCACTTGGCCCAAATGGATTGCATCCATTCAGGAAATTAATACAATTCCTGTATTTAAAAATAACACGTTCAGGAAATTATAGACCATTAAGCTTAATGTTGGTGTTAGGAAAAATCATGGAACATTCACTCGAATAAGTAATCGAAACATATCTAGAAAGCGAAATATTATAAAGAGTGGTCAGGACTGATTTAAAATGAAAAGGCATATTTGTCCAATCTTGTTTAATCCTTTGGAACAGTAAAAAGAAAATCAACAAAATAATGAATTGGATGCAAGATATTTGGATTTTCAAAAGGCCTGCGATAAAGTACCACATAGTGGACTCCAAAATAAAATCAGGCCATTTGAAGTTGGAGGACAAAGAGCAGAATTAATATCAAAGGGACGACACCATTGAATACAGAGAGATGTGGTTAAGGGTAGTATCTCAGATTGGCAAAATGGTGGAAATAGTGTTTCAGAAAGATTAGTGATGTGACCATATTTTCTGAAAAGTAAGTTGAGCAAATTGTTGATGTAACTTTAAGAAAATTTGCTTTTTATATTTGATTCTTATCACCTGATATCATTAATTCTTGTCTATCTCTCTGGTGAGAAACATCTGGTTTTGTTGAGGGGAGACAATAATGTCCTGATTGGGTAAACTGCAGATCCACTGACTTTCCAAAAGTAATTGCCTTATCACGTTCCATGTCAAGCTTTATTCGTGCCATTTTTCTTAGAAGGTTTACTCAAACACATTGGTATCACACTAAAGATTATATCAATATCAATTTGTAAAATGACTTACTCCAACTATTTACGTGGAATTACGACTCTCTTTGGTGACCTGAATGTGTTGTCATCGCGAAACCTAAAGCAAGTCAGACATTACGACTCTCTTTGGTGACCTGAATGTTTTGTCATCGCCAAACCTAAAGCAAGTCGGACATTTATTCTCCTTAATCTTGCATCGATCCTCACTACTTAATGAATCTAGGTAATATTTTAACCAATCTGTTCCAGATTTTATCAAAATGCAAGCGCTGTCTAGTATGGTATGGATGAACGAGCCACTGACTAACAAATCCATCTCAAGACTAAAACCTCTTGTGACAAGAAAACTTCGTTCAGATTCATCATTATCTTCATCTTCTGCTTCATATTTCTCTGCGCCATGTGTCATTTCGAACACTCTGCCTCTCTGCTTTGGGCAGTTCATCTCATAATGGTACCTTCAGTCACACCTGAAACACCTATTCACTGTTCCTGGAGCATTCCTGGGATTCAGTCTCATATTATTGCTGTTCTAATTCTATCTTCCTTTGAAATAGCCAGATCTACTAAAGATTATTTTTCTTCATTATGGCTGTTTGTAACACTTGCATTGTTGATCCCTGCATTCAGAATCAGAACTATTTTTAAATCTGGTAATCATTGATTGCATCCACTATGTTTTGTGTTATTACAGCATGTTCCACCAAGTCTGCAGGAAATGATTGTTTCCCCATGATTGTTTTCAGGCCACAGACATCTGATCCAACTGGGAGTCTCTCTTTCCAAGAACCAAACACCAGATAGAACCAGGAGCCTGACCATATATGATTCCTTAGCAATCCAGCAATTTAAATGTTAGCACCAAATCAGGGATTGCTACATAGAATATTTTATACGATATTTTAAAGTCTATGACATATTCCTCCATTGAATAACCTTCTGAAATCTATCAAAGTTTGACCACTTCTGATAGGAATGGAAGAACCAAATCCTCATCAGTATACAACAGATGGACTTCCAGCTCACAAAATGCTTTATAACAGATTTTACTTCTGGTTGAAATGACAATCCCAAGGTCATATGTTATTAACTCTTCAGTGGGGACAAAACCCATGTCGACATATCCACTCAATTATCCTAATGATCATATAGCTCAGACTCTGAGAACATCAGAGGGTAATCATACTCCAGCAGTTTAGTCTTGCTTTCTGCGATTTGTCACAATGACTTTTAGGGTTGTAGATTTCTGCCTGAGGAAAAAAAAATCTTAGATTTCACATTCCATAGTCAGGCCCAAATCATCTGCTATCACGTTATTCTCCAGAAAGCCAATTGGTGAAGAATGGTACTGGAACCAATCTTTCCACAGTTTTACATTTATTCACAGAGTTAAGCATTGCAAGCATACACCTTCTAGTTCAACCAGCCAATTTCAGTAAGTGTTTCTTTAGATGTGGTCAAGTGAACGCCAGTTCATGCCCATGTCCTGCACATAATTAATATATAAGTAACAGATTCCCTTCTCTCTCTTTAAATAAAAATTAGAGTAAATATTTGCAGCCAAACTTTCAAAACAAATTACCTCAAATACTTCAATTCTCTATAGAAAGCGTGACATTGTGGGATGCCCTTCCTCTTGTACCCCTAACAATTTATTCAGACAACCTTTCCTTTTTGTAAAACAATCAGACAGTTGGTGACTTACATCCATCCATTTAATTTTAGAGATTTCCTATCTCTGCAGCATTATTTTTCAGGGGTGGCACAGTGGTTAGCACCGCAGCCTCACAGTTCCAGCAACCGCGTTCGTTTGTGGGTACTGCTTGTGCGGAGTTGGCAAGTTCTCCCTGTGACCGCATGGGTTTCCACCAGGTGCTCTGGTTTCCTCCCACAGCCAAAGACTTGCAGGCTGATAGGTAAATTGGCCATTGTAAATTTCCTTTTGTGTAGGTAGGTGGTAGGAGAATTGAGGGAAGGTGGTGAGGTGGTAGGGAATATGGGATTAATGTAGGATTGGTATAAATGTGTGGTTGATGGTTGGCACAGACTCGGTGGGCCGAAGGGCCTGTTTCAGTGCTGTGTCTCTCTATGACAACAATATTAGTCCATAATCTTTCCTCAATCACACTTTTCATCGGCTGTACGTTATCCCATTCAATGGGTATACGATCTTCAGTACACCCACTGTGCAGAATCTCACTGAAGACATTATATAAATAGAATTCCACATCCAGGACAGCCACATGATCCAGTGCTTAGCAGCTAAAATGCTTTTAACACAACGTTTTATTTTCTAAGTTTTCAACCAAAACGGCAAGATTCCAGATTTTCAGTCATAGCACGAGAATAGTCATCAGGAAGATTAGCATATGAAGCATCACAAAAAATAAATACTAAGTTCATATCCTTTTGGTCACCTGAGGATAGGGTCTGTTAGAGTTTTCTTTAATGCTTTAATTGCTTTAAACATTCTCGACTATCTGGTGTTTAATTTCAACGCATAAAAATTAGCCTCTGACCTCCTGAGTGTGCAACCCGTTCAATTGACCAATTGATGAAGGATTGGACTGAAGTCAATCATATACATTTTTACATTTATTCAGAGTTCAGCATGACAAGCATTAATATTCTAACTCAACAACTCGCAGTTTCAATCATGTCTCTTTATATGTTTTTTAGTGAAACCCCAGTTAATTCTCAGAATCTGCACACAATCATACACAATAAATATACAATTACATTTCTCTGAACAGCAAACCAGCATTGCAGTTTGTCCATCAAATATACAAATTAGCTGTGCTGGAAATACTCAGCAAGTCTGGCAACATCTGTGGAAGAGAAACAGAGTTAACGTTTCAGGTCTGTGATCTTTCACCAAAACTGACAACCGTTGGAATTGTAATTGGCTTTGAGCAGGTGAGGGGTGGGGTGGGGGGGAATAATCTAAAAAATGAATAAGGTCAGACATTTCTGCATGTTGCTCGGGAGAAGAAAAGGTGTTTCATCGGTGCTATATGTCAATGAAGATTGAGCAAGATTTTAATACCCTTGGGGAAGTAATCTAATATAGGTTTTTAAAAATAGTTTCCCTTCAGACGTAAGGCCCCACCTAGAAGAACATAAAGTTAGGAAAATAAGAATTGCCACCACATTGGCAGATGATTGCAAAGAGACCCTAAAAATCAGTAATTGCAGGCCCGAGTTTGGAAACTTTCAGAGACGCTGGAGAGATAGGAAGGCTGATAATGAGAAGAGATTTCATTTCAGGCAGAGAATGGTAAACAATAGGAGACAGACTATCCTTGGAGTAATATGGAAGATGGTCAGGAGACTAGAGTTGAGTTAAAAGGACCACAGCTTCATTTTTGTAATTAAAGAGGGCATATATAGGAAACACTGCTGCAACCGTGAGTTGGTGGTGACGGGGGTGCATGTTGAAGGCGGTGGATGGGGTGCCGATCAAGCGGGCTACTTTGACCTGGATATTATTGAGCTTCGTGAGTGTTGTTGGAGCTGCACTCATCGAGGCAAGTAAAGAGTATTCCATCACACTCCTTATTGTGACTTGTAATGTTGGAGAGACATTGCATAGACAGGAGGTGAGTTACTCGCCGCTGCATTCCTAGCCTCTGACCTGCTCTTGTAGCCATAGCGTTTATATGGCTAATCCAGTTCAGTTTCTGGTCAATGGTAACCCCCAGGATGTTGATAGTGGGGAAATTCAGTGATCGTAATGCCATCGAATGTCAAGGGGAGATGGTTAGATTCTCTCTTGTTTGAGATGGTCATTATCTGGCACTTATGCGTCACGAATGTTAGTTGCCACTTATCAGCTGAAGTCTGAATATTGTCCAGGACTTGTTGAATTTCTACATGGGTTGCTTCAGTATCTGAGGAGTCATGAATGGTGCTAAACATTGTGCATTCTTCAATGAACATCCCCATTCTGACCTTCTGACCTTATTACGGGGTATTGAGCGATTCTATGTTTTCTGTGCCATTGTGTAAGCTTAATCGACAATGTGATTTAGACACCAATCTGGTAACTGTGGAAATATTGACGGGGTGGATTGCTTGCTACAAAATGACCTGATTGGTTTAAGTTATTGGAGTCTCCAGTAATTTGGGGGAAAAGCAGTTCAGGTTACTAAATCTGAAGTTTTTCTGGATGAATGTCCAAGAATATTTCCGGATTGTGCAGTGATTCAGTAATAAACAGTCAGTGGTTATAAAGGACAAGTCAGATATCTGGCTAACTAAACCTTTCTCAGGAATTTGAGTAGCTGGGTTGAATTGTTTGACAGATCGCTTTTAATTCAGGCACAACAGGCAGACACCAATATAAAGAAAACATCTCAGACAGTGTTTTCTGAGACGGAGATTGAGAATCTCCCTGAGTGTTATCATGATAAGAATGACATCTAATGGGAAAGTGGAGACCTCCCCAGAGGCTGACCGTTAAGGATTGGGCTATAGGTCATCGCATTGTTGTTCCCCCGGCTACCACAGTTAAATGTTGAGAATTACCCATGTGATTTCTATGGTAGGTCATATGGATAGTCAAAAAACTCAGGCCAGGTTGAGACAACATTCTGATTGGCCAGGCATGCGTAAAGATGTGGTTGAATTTTGCAGAACATGCCATGCCTGCCAGGGAGTTGGGAAGCCTCAGCCTTCATTTAAGCCAAGTCCATTCCAACCGATGCCTGATTTTGATGAACAGTTCGCCCGGTTCCTGTGAGAAATTAAAAGCATGTTTAAATAAATTAACCCGTCCTGTTGGCACTAAATTTTAGCAAGCCTTTTAAAGCAGCTATTCATGCCAGTGATTTAGGAATAGGAGCAGTGTTGCATAAAGATGATGGTGGTGGTATGGAACGACCAGTCAGTTATTTCTTTTTTAAAAAACTAAGTACCAAAAGAAGCACTCCGCTTCAATAGTCATTCTGCTGTAAACAAACTTGTAGACGCTGCATATTGAAAGAGAAATTTGAAAAGGCATATGTAAATTCAACAGGCTTTCAGAAGCCAGGAGGCTGTAAGGAAGACCAAAAGCCGCAAACAGCAGCAGTGGCAACCTCAGAAGAGAGAGAGAGAGCGAGCGAGAGAGAGGGAGAATCTGCTCTCAGAACACTGATACAATAAAGACTGCATGGCCACAACCATCCCTGGGCGTGTTCCATCCCACTGGCAAGGCAGACCCAGCAGAGGTCGCAGCACAGTGATATACAGTTGGGAAGGAGTTGCCATGGGAGTCCTCAACATTGACCCTGGAACCCACGGAGTCTTACGGCATCAGGTCCAACAAGGGCAAGGAAACCTCCTGCTGATTACCACCTTGCCTGCCCACCTCCCCAAACCCTCAGCTGATGATTCAATACTCCTCCATGTTAAAAAAAAATTCACTTGGAGGAAACAAGGCGGGTGGCAAGTGCTCAGGATGTACGCTGAGTGGGGGACTTCGCTGTCCACCACCAACTGTGGCTAGGTAGCACCACTACTGGACGAGTTCTAAAGGACATGACTGCTGGACTCGGTCTGCAGCAGGTGGTGAGAGACTAAACAAACGAGAGAACATACTTGACCTCGTCCTCACCAGTCTGCCTGATGCAGATGCATCTGTGCATGATAGTAATGGTAGGAGTGACAACCTCACAATCCTGTACTGGAGAAGCTATATAAATATGTGGCTCCAAGAGCTAGTCAAAGGCTAGGAATACTGCGGCAGGTAACTCACCTCTTGACTCCACAAAGCCTATCCACCAGCTACAAGGCACAAGTCAGGACTGTGATGGATTACTCTCTGCCTGCCTGGATAGATGGAGCTCCAACAATACTCAAAAAGCTCGACACCATCCAGGACAAAACAACCTGCTGGATTGGCAAACCATCCACAGACATTCACTCCCTCCACCACTGATGCACAGTGGCAGCAGTGTGTACCACCTTCCAGATGCACTGCAGCAACGCACCAAGGCTCCTTACACAGCACATTCCAAACCTGTAACCTTTACCACCTAGAAGGACACGAGCAGAAAATGTACGGGAACACAATTACTTGCAAGTTCC